>NC_089638.1:1452468-2178703 GCF_039881205.1 Euwallacea similis | reverse complement strand
TACTAACCTGAACTAACCTGAACTAACCTGAACTAACCTGAACTAACCTGAACTAACCTGAACTAACCTGAACTAACCTGAACTAACCTGAACTAACCTGAACTAACCTGAACTAACCTGAACTAACCTGAACTAACCTGAACTAACCTGAACTAACCTGAACTAACCTGAACTAACCTGAACTAACCTGAACTAACCTGAACTAACCTGAACTAACCTGAACTAACCTGAACTAACCTGAACTAACCTGAACTAACCTGAACTAACCTGAACTAACCTGAACTAACCTGAACTAACCTGAACTAACCTGAACTAACCTGAACTAACCTGAACTAACCTGAACTAACCTGAACTAACCTGAACTAACCTGAACTAACCTGAACTAACCTGAACTAACCTGAACTAACCTGAACTAACCTGAACTAACCTGAACTAACCTGAACTAACCTGAACTAACCTGAACTAACCTGAACTAACCTGAACTAACCTGAACTAACCTGAACTAACCTGAACTAACCTGAACTAACCTGAACTAACCTGAACTAACCTGAACTAACCTGAACTAACCTGAACTAACCTGAACTAACCTGAACTAACCTGAACTAACCTGAACTAACCTGAACTAACCTGAACTAACCTGAACTAACCTGAACTAACCTGAACTAACCTGAACTAACCTGAACTAACCTGAACTAACCTGAACTAACCTGAACTAACCTGAACTAACCTGAACTAACCTGAACTAACCTGAACTAACCTGAACTAACCTGAACTAACCTGAACTAACCTGAACTAACCTGAACTAACCTGAACTAACCTGAACTAACCTGAACTAACCTGAACTAACCTGAACTAACCTGAACTAACCTGAACTAACCTGAACTAACCTGAACTAACCTGAACTAACCTGAACTAACCTGAACTAACCTGAACTAACCTGAACTAACCTGAACTAACCTGAACTAACCTGAACTAACCTGAACTAACCTGAACTAACCTGAACTAACCTGAACTAACCTGAACTAACCTGAACTAACCTGAACTAACCTGAACTAACCTGAACTAACCTGAACTAACCTGAACTAACCTGAACTAACCTGAACTAACCTGAACTAACCTGAACTAACCTGAACTAACCTGAACTAACCTGAACTAACCTGAACTAACCTGAACTAACCTGAACTAACCTGAACTAACCTGAACTAACCTGAACTAACCTGAACTAACCTGAACTAACCTGAACTAACCTGAACTAACCTGAACTAACCTGAACTAACCTGAACTAACCTGAACTAACCTGAACTAACCTGAACTAACCTGAACTAACCTGAACTAACCTGAACTAACCTGAACTAACCTGAACTAACCTGAACTAACCTGAACTAACCTGAACTAACCTGAACTAACCTGAACTAACCTGAACTAACCTGAACTAACCTGAACTAACCTGAACTAACCTGAACTAACCTGAACTAACCTGAACTAACCTGAACTAACCTGAACTAACCTGAACTAACCTGAACTAACCTGAACTAACCTGAACTAACCTGAACTAACCTGAACTAACCTGAACTAACCTGAACTAACCTGAACTAACCTGAACTAACCTGAACTAACCTGAACTAACCTGAACTAACCTGAACTAACCTGAACTAACCTGAACTAACCTGAACTAACCTGAACTAACCTGAACTAACCTGAACTAACCTGAACTAACCTGAACTAACCTGAACTAACCTGAACTAACCTGAACTAACCTGAACTAACCTGAACTAACCTGAACTAACCTGAACTAACCTGAACTAACCTGAACTAACCTGAACTAACCTGAACTAACCTGAACTAACCTGAACTAACCTGAACTAACCTGAACTAACCTGAACTAACCTGAACTAACCTGAACTAACCTGAACTAACCTGAACTAACCTGAACTAACCTGAACTAACCTGAACTAACCTGAACTAACCTGAACTAACCTGAACTAACCTGAACTAACCTGAACTAACCTGAACTAACCTGAACTAACCTGAACTAACCTGAACTAACCTGAACTAACCTGAACTAACCTGAACTAACCTGAACTAACCTGAACTAACCTGAACTAACCTGAACTAACCTGAACTAACCTGAACTAACCTGAACTAACCTGAACTAACCTGAACTAACCTGAACTAACCTGAACTAACCTGAACTAACCTGAACTAACCTGAACTAACCTGAACTAACCTGAACTAACCTGAACTAACCTGAACTAACCTGAACTAACCTGAACTAACCTGAACTAACCTGAACTAACCTGAACTAACCTGAACTAACCTGAACTAACCTGAACTAACCTGAACTAACCTGAACTAACCTGAACTAACCTGAACTAACCTGAACTAACCTGAACTAACCTGAACTAACCTGAACTAACCTGAACTAACCTGAACTAACCTGAACTAACCTGAACTAACCTGAACTAACCTGAACTAACCTGAACTAACCTGAACTAACCTGAACTAACCTGAACTAACCTGAACTAACCTGAACTAACCTGAACTAACCTGAACTAACCTGAACTAACCTGAACTAACCTGAACTAACCTGAACTAACCTGAACTAACCTGAACTAACCTGAACTAACCTGAACTAACCTGAACTAACCTGAACTAACCTGAACTAACCTGAACTAACCTGAACTAACCTGAACTAACCTGAACTAACCTGAACTAACCTGAACTAACCTGAACTAACCTGAACTAACCTGAACTAACCTGAACTAACCTGAACTAACCTGAACTAACCTGAACTAACCTGAACTAACCTGAACTAACCTGAACTAACCTGAACTAACCTGAACTAACCTGAACTAACCTGAACTAACCTGAACTAACCTGAACTAACCTGAACTAACCTGAACTAACCTGAACTAACCTGAACTAACCTGAACTAACCTGAACTAACCTGAACTAACCTGAACTAACCTGAACTAACCTGAACTAACCTGAACTAACCTGAACTAACCTGAACTAACCTGAACTAACCTGAACTAACCTGAACTAACCTGAACTAACCTGAACTAACCTGAACTAACCTGAACTAACCTGAACTAACCTGAACTAACCTGAACTAACCTGAACTAACCTGAACTAACCTGAACTAACCTGAACTAACCTGAACTAACCTGAACTAACCTGAACTAACCTGAACTAACCTGAACTAACCTGAACTAACCTGAACTAACCTGAACTAACCTGAACTAACCTGAACTAACCTGAACTAACCTGAACTAACCTGAACTAACCTGAACTAACCTGAACTAACCTGAACTAACCTGAACTAACCTGAACTAACCTGAACTAACCTGAACTAACCTGAACTAACCTGAACTAACCTGAACTAACCTGAACTAACCTGAACTAACCTGAACTAACCTGAACTAACCTGAACTAACCTGAACTAACCTGAACTAACCTGAACTAACCTGAACTAACCTGAACTAACCTGAACTAACCTGAACTAACCTGAACTAACCTGAACTAACCTGAACTAACCTGAACTAACCTGAACTAACCTGAACTAACCTGAACTAACCTGAACTAACCTGAACTAACCTGAACTAACCTGAACTAACCTGAACTAACCTGAACTAACCTGAACTAACCTGAACTAACCTGAACTAACCTGAACTAACCTGAACTAACCTGAACTAACCTGAACTAACCTGAACTAACCTGAACTAACCTGAACTAACCTGAACTAACCTGAACTAACCTGAACTAACCTGAACTAACCTGAACTAACCTGAACTAACCTGAACTAACCTGAACTAACCTGAACTAACCTGAACTAACCTGAACTAACCTGAACTAACCTGAACTAACCTGAACTAACCTGAACTAACCTGAACTAACCTGAACTAACCTGAACTAACCTGAACTAACCTGAACTAACCTGAACTAACCTGAACTAACCTGAACTAACCTGAACTAACCTGAACTAACCTGAACTAACCTGAACTAACCTGAACTAACCTGAACTAACCTGAACTAACCTGAACTAACCTGAACTAACCTGAACTAACCTGAACTAACCTGAACTAACCTGAACTAACCTGAACTAACCTGAACTAACCTGAACTAACCTGAACTAACCTGAACTAACCTGAACTAACCTGAACTAACCTGAACTAACCTGAACTAACCTGAACTAACCTGAACTAACCTGAACTAACCTGAACTAACCTGAACTAACCTGAACTAACCTGAACTAACCTGAACTAACCTGAACTAACCTGAACTAACCTGAACTAACCTGAACTAACCTGAACTAACCTGAACTAACCTGAACTAACCTGAACTAACCTGAACTAACCTGAACTAACCTGAACTAACCTGAACTAATCCTTTATATGATACCGAAATATGTTGTTAAAAACACTAGAAAACCACTCTGAAATTACTAGAAAACCCGAGAAGTATCTCTAAAATCAGTAACAAACCCGAGAGAATACTACAAAATATCCTAATCCTTTATATGATACTCTAAAGTTGTATCTAAAACACTAGAAAACCACTTTGAAATTTACAGAAAACCCGAGAAGTATCTCTGAAACTACCATGAAATTCCTAGAAAACCCGAGAAGTATCTCTGGAATCAGTAACAAACCCGAGAGAATACTACAAAATATCCTAATTCTTTATAAAAATACTCTATGATGTTGTTAAAAACACTAGAAAACTACTCTGAAATTACTAGAAAACTCGAAAAGTGTCTTAAGTATCCTAACAAACCCGAGAGAATCGTATAAAGTAAAGAAACACCGAAAAGTATCTAAATTTACGAAGTTTATACTCGGTTAGTTCAGATCTCCTTTGTCATTCTTTTAAAAAACAAGAAAAAGTGAAAAGTATCTCAATATCCTAACACACCCGAGAGAAGCATAGAAAAGTACAAGAAATATACGAAGAAACAGAAAAGTTGTTTGTACTCGGTTAGTTCAGATCTCCTTTGTCCTTTTAAGAAACAAGAAAATATAAGCACACCCGAGAGAATCCTAGAAAAGTACAAGAAACACACAAAAGTGTCTTGATCCGAAATAATCTCTAATGTACCAAGTTTCTAAAATTACCAAGAAACACAGAAAAGAGTCCTTTTTTTTTTTTCTAGTTTACACTCGGTTAGTTCGGATCTCCTTTGTTATTTTTTAAGAAACACAAGAAATGTAGAAGTATCTAAATATCCTCATCCTTTATGAAACACTCTAAAGTTGTATGAAAACACAGTTAAAACTACTTTGAAAATACTAGCAAACCCGAGAAGTTACTAGAAAAAGTAATAAAAGTATCCCAAAATCGTTACAATTCCGAGAGACTTACTAGAAAAATGTAAAATAATCCCTCAAAAATCTCAGAAACTAGAAAATGTTCAAGTCTCTACGAATCACACACCGAAAAGTATCTCAAATTTCCTAGAAGCTCGAAAAAGTATGTTACAGTCGGTTAGTCTTGTTCTTTAAGAAAAATGTCAAAATCCGAAATAGTCTACGAATCATAGCAAACTACAAGAAATATACAAAAGTACCTAAATCTACGAAGAAACAGAAAAAGTGTTTGTACTCGGTTAGTTCAGATCTCCCTTGTTCTATAAGAAACGCTAGAAAAGGGAAAAGTGAAAAGTGTGTCTTAATATCCTAGCAAACCCGAGAGAAGCATAGAAAAGTACGAAAATATCCTAATCCTTCTAAAATAATTCAAAATGTCAAAATTCTAGAAGAATACGAGAAACGTACAAAAGCATCTAAATTTACGAAATTACAGAAAAAGTTGTTTGTACTCGGTTAGTTCGGATCTCCTTTGTCTTATAAGAAATAAGCCCTACGAATCATACATAAATATCCTAAGCCACTCGAAATTATCTCTCAAAATCAGTCATAGAAGAATATAAGAAACACCGAAAAGTACAAAGTTACTAAAAAAGTATATACTCGGTTAGTTCAGATCTCTCTTGTTCTATAAGAAACACTAAGAAAGAGTGAAAAGTATCTAAATTCACGAAGTTTAGTTCATAGGAAACCGTGAAAATATAAGCAAATCCTACAAAATATCCTAATCCTTTATGAAATACCTAAATATGTTGTGAAAACACTAGAAAAAATAAGAAATAGTCTCTCCTAATCTAAGCAAACCCGAGAGACTTACTAGAAAAGGGAAAAAAAAAAAGTCTCCACGGATCGTAAGAATCTAAGAAACACAGTAAAGTATCTCGATTCGTCAAGAAAGTGTTATAAGAATCCTAGCTAACTTGAGAAATATACTAGAAGACGCATAAAAATATCCTAATTCGTAATAATCCGACACCGAAGTTCTAAGAAACACTAGAAATAATCAAATCCTACTCTCCATATATATATATAATATATATATGAGCAAACTGGAGAAGTTACTAAAAGTCATAAAAAATTGTCCCTACGAATCGTAGAATTATACAAAGAGAAACACCGAAAAGTACGAAGAAATACGTAAATATCCCAATCCTTCCGAATCCGACAGAAAGTTACGTCAAAAATAATCTAGAAACGGTAGAAGACTACGAATTCCATAAAAGTAAAAAAAAAAAAACACAAAAGTGTCTGTCTTAATCCGAAATGATCTCTAAATATCCTAGCTAACGCGAAGTCATATAAAAGCACAAAGAATGTACGAAGTATCCTAAATCCTTTTTCTAGTTTATACTCGGTTAGTTCAGATTTCTCTTTAGTCTTTAAGAAACATAAAAAATGTCGAAGTACCTAAATATCTTATCAAACTCAAAAAATCCTATAAGAATACCAGAAACATACAAAAGTGTCTAAATCTACGAAGTTACAGAAAAGTTGTTTTTACTCGGTTAGTTCAGATTTCTCTTTAGTCTTTAAGAAACATAAAAAAAAAATCCTATCAGAATACAAGAAACATACAAAAGTGTCTAAATCTACGAAGTTACAGAAAAGTTGTTTTTACTCGATTAGTTCAGATCTCTCTTTAGTCTTTAAGAAAACACAAGAAATGTAAAAGTCTCCACGAATCGTTACAAATCCAAGAAAAGTACAGTTACTCAAAGAAATATCTCAAATTACAAAAAAGTGTTTGTACTCGGTTAGTTCGGATCTCCTTTGTCATTTTTTAAAAAACACTAGGAAAGTGAAAAGTATCTCAATATCCTAGCAAATCCGATCGAAAGTTCCGTAAAGTACACTAGAAATCCTAGAAAACTACTCTAATTATATGAGGAAACACGAAAAGTATCAGTACAATCCTGACAAGTTACTGGAAAAAGTGAATAAAGTATCCAAGTCAGTTAGTGTCGTCCTTTAAGAAAATACGAGAAATGTCGAAAATAATGTGTGATCGTGTAAAATCCACAAGATAATAATAAGTATAAGTTTCTGTAAAATAATAGAAAACACGAAAGTATCTCAAATCACACAAAAGAGTTCTTTCTTTTGTTTATAATCGGTTAGTTTAGGTCTCCTTTGTCATATTTAAGAAACACAAAAAATGTCCAAGTATCTAAATATCCTAATCCTGTATAATCCGACTCTGAAGTTATAAGAAACGCTCGAAAGAGTCATAATTTACTAAAATACAAGAAAAGACAAAAAGTATCTAATCCTAGAAATTCCTAAAAGTACGAAAAAAAGCGTCTAAAATTACAAGTTTCTGTAAATTCCTAGAAATATAATTAAGTATCCAAATTTACGAAGAATCACGAAAAGTATCTAAATTTACGAAGATACCGTAAAAAGTCGTTTATACTCGGTTAGTTCAGATTTCCCTTGTTCTATAAAAAGCACAAGAAATCTAGAAATATCTAAGAATCCTAGGAAACACAAGAAATGTGAAAAAGTATGCAAATATCCCATAATACAAGAAACTTCACAAAGTGTCTAATTTTAAATAAAGACGAAAAAGTATGTTTTAGTCGGTTAGGTTTGCTAGTCTTATAAATGCACAAAGAATCAAAAATAGTGTTTATCGTCGGTTAGTATAAATCTCGCGTGTTCTATAAGAAATCCAAATATCCTAGCTGACACGTAAAATGCAATAAAAGCACAAAGCATCTAAATTACTAAGAATCCGAGAAATCACGTAAAAGTACAAAGTCACGAAGAAGCACAGAAAAGTGTTCTTTTGTTTACAGTTGGTTAGTTTAAATCTCTTCTAGTCTTTAAGAAACACAAGAAATTTCAAAGAGTATGCAAATATCCAAGAAATATCTAATTATCCCATAAAAGTACAAATATACAAAAGTATCTTAATCCTTCTAAAATCCAAAGAAAGTCTTGTCTTGTAAAGTTACTCTAGAAATTCAAAATATTCGAAGAATCACAGCAAATCCATCAAGTCCCATAAGAGCACAAATGTAGTTACTCGAAAAAGTATCCTAAATCACGAAGAAGCACTGAAAATGCCAAAGTACTAAGAAATATACGAAGTAAGTCAGAAAATGGTTAGTTTTTGTCTTTTAAGAAATCACAAGAAATGTCAGTCCCTAAGAATCTTAATAAATCCGAAAGTTCCTAAATTACGAAAAATCATAAAGCATAGAAGAATCACAGAAAATATCAAAAGTACTATGAAAAGTACAATTACTCCAAAAGTTGTTTATTCTCGGTTAGTTCGGGTTTCTTTTGTTCTTTGAAGAATCGCAAGAAATCTCATAAAGTATCATAATTTACTAAAATACAAGAAAAGACAATAAGAATCCCAATTCACTAAGAAACACAGAAAAGTATAGAAGTAGTCGGAAGCTGTGAAATCCCCAAGGAATTCAAAAAGTTCTCTCTTTTATTTTAGTTCCGGTTAGTTAGGGTTTCTTTTGTTCTATAAGAAATCACACGAAATGTCGAAAAGTGTCTAATTCTAGAAATCCTTAAAAAATATCAAAATACAAGTTCCTGTAAATTCCTAGAAATATAAGAAAGCGTCTAAATATCCTAGCAAATCCGAAAATCATCTCGATTACTAAGAATCACGAAAATATGAAATTCTCTACAAAAGACGAAAAGTATCTAAATTTACGAAGAATCGTAGAAATGCTAAAAGTACCGTAAAATCCCTAAAAGTCTCAAAAATTACTAAGTTATTAAAAGTATGAAGAATCATAGGAAAGTGTTGTTTTAGTTAGTTAGTTCGGGTTTCCTTTGTCTCTTCAAAATTACAAAAAGTGGAAATCATAGAATATATCTAAAAAGTACCGTGAAAAGCACAGTTATCCGAAAAGTCATTTATAATCGATAAGTGTCGAAAGTATAGTAATTTCCCAAGACACGACAAAAGTCTAAAAAGTTCAAGTTCCTATCAAAATCATACAAAATGAGTCTAATTCTAGAAATCCTTAAAAAGTACAAAGTTCCCATGAATCCTACAAAATCCATATAAATTGCAGAAAGTTCAAATCTCTGTAAAATGTCCAAATCATAGTAAATTCCTAAAATCACAGAAAAGTATTCTTTTGTTACAAGTCCGGTTAGTTTCGTTTCTTTTAAAAATACGCGAAAATCGAAAAAAGTGTCTTATCCTAGCTAAATCGGCAAAGTGTGAAAAATGTTACAATCTATGAAAAGTACAAGAAATGACAAAGTTACTGTGAATTCCTAAGAA
Organism: Euwallacea similis; assembly: GCF_039881205.1. NCBI lineage: Eukaryota > Metazoa > Arthropoda > Insecta > Coleoptera > Curculionidae > Euwallacea > Euwallacea similis. The sequence goes on along the minus strand of NC_089638.1, from coordinate 2,169,076 downwards.
ATGTCTAAAAGTGCAATTCTCTTTAAGAATCCTAGAAAAGTGTTAAAGTTACTAAAATTATGAAGACTCGTCTAAATACTGTAAAATCCCTATACTTCCAAATTTATAAGAAGTGTGAAGAATCCTAGAAAATCATCGAGTTGCTCGAAAAGTGTTGTTAGTTATGTTTCCCTTCTTTTCTTTTAAAACTTCCAAATTCGTCTCTTCTCCCTTCTTCTCAAGAATAGTCGATTAGTTAAGGTTTCCTATGTTCTTATAAAATCACGAGGAAATAAAATAAGCAAATCCTAGCTAACCTGAGAATTCCTTCAAATTGTACAAAAAGTGTCTTCCCGTAAATTCCGTCTCGATTCTTAAAAATCAAAGGGTACATAAAAAGTCAAGAAGTACTGTTTCAGTCAGTTAATTCAATTTCCTTTGAGAATCCTAGAAAATCATCAAGTTACGAAGAAATAATCAAATCCTAGCTGACCCGAGAAATTATCCTTTAATCCGTCCATCCTTTCAATCGTACAAAAAGTATGTTTCTGTAAATTGTTCACTTCGAGTCAATTTTGTCTTTTCTAAGAAATATCATAAATCCCTTAAAATTACAAAGAAATAAATTAAATAATCAAAGCCTGTACGTTTCTGTAAATTCCTAGAAAACACAGAAAATATTCAGTTACAAGTTACTATGAAATTCCCTAAAAGTGTTGTTTTAGTCGATTAATCATGTCTCGTTTCAAATCAAGTCAAGTCATCACGAAGAGATACTGAAAAGTATGAAAAATAGCAAAGTTACTATAAATCCTAAATTGCTAGAAATAGTCTAAATCTATCTTCTTTTACAATTTGTTGTTTTAGTTTGTGAGTTCAGTTTTCTATGTTTTCATTAAATTATGCAAGTTCCTATAATTACTTTGTTTTAATCAGTTGATTCACACTCTTCAAGAATAGCTGTTATCTTCCAAAGTTCCATAATCAGTTAGTTAGGGTTTATTGTGTTTCTTTTTCAGAATCCTAGAAAATACGAAAAATATCATGAAGTTCAAGTTCTTATCAATTCCCTCGAAGATTGTTGTTTTAGACGGTTAATTAGGATTTATTTTGTTTCTTATATGAATCCTAGAAAGTATCAAAAAAGTGCAAGTATCCGTATATTCCTTCGAAGTAATGATTTAATCATTTAGTTCCTATCTCTCCAATAATCCTAGAAGTCACACAATTGCCCAAGTTTCTTGTTAATTCCTAAGAGCACTAAAAGTTACTGTTTTAGATAGTTAGTTCAGATCTCCTTATTTTCTTTCTATTTCAATAAGTCCGAAATGTCCGATTCAATCATCAATACTAGTACTTATTTCCACCATCTCATATCTTCCTTATATTCCAGTAATTTCACACTATCCTATATCAATCTAATCCCTTCATAATATCTTCTGTACGTTTCGATACTTCCCCCCTTTCCATCAAATCCAAAGAAATACACTGATATCCATCCTTCCTTTCTAATCAATACTTCTCTCTAGCTACTTCCAAATAGTACCTACATTTCTTATAATATCCATAGTTCGTTCATCTTTCCCTATGTTCTCATAAGTTAGATTAGTTATCCCCATCGCCTAATATCTCTCTCAAATTCAATACTAGTATCTCTATTCTCCTCATTCCCCACGCTGTAATATCTACAGTCTTTTTATAATATAGTCATCAGATCTATAATCCTGCTCGATAATCATCAATAAATCCTTCTAATCTAGTAAAATATCAATGTTCTCATAGTTCTCTTAATAATCCATCATCTAGCTATCAATACACACTCTTATCTCTCTCTCATTTATCTAATACTTCACCATCCTCTAGAAATCTCACAGTTCTTTTAATAATCCATCCGCTTCTCATCTCCCCCAATGCCCAAATCATCCGTCTCTCAGTAGTTCCCCATTCGTCAGGAATATAATCTCATGATAATATCCCATCAGTGTCTCTTCTCTACAGTTCTTATAAATTCCGTATCTAGTTCCCTCCTTCCTAAAATATCTCTCATAGCTATCCTTTCTATACTCAGTAAATCATCTAGTCCCTTCTAAATAGTCTTCTCACACAGTTAATCATAGTAGCTCTCCTATAAATCCTTCACAAATAGCTTTCTACTTCTATCATAATTCAGTTACTTCCTTCCTTCATCCCCATCTCCTATCCCTACAATAATAGTTCCTTCAGTATCTCTCTCTCTCACAGCTTCTAATATCTCTTAATCCATCCCTTTCCTAGTTCTCTTCACTCTCTCATCTCCCCAAATATCAGTTCTCCCCTTCTCTCTAATCCCTACAATCCCCCGCTTGCGAGTTCCCTTGGAAATATCTCCGAATCCTTCCACTACATCCCAGTTCTCTAGTAATATCAATACTTCCTTCCCTAAAAGACACATCCCTTCTTTCCAATCTCTCCCCTTCACCCTTTCCATCTCATCTCTTTCCGTGCCTTCTCTTATCCCCGCTATAGCACTATAATCCCCTTCTCACTAGTCCCCTATTCATCATCCCTTCTAATAATATCTACACACTCCTGTCCCTCATCCTAGTCCCCCCAGCTCACTTCTTAATCCCTTTCTTTCTCAATCTCTAGTTAGCTTACTCCTATCCCTCGTCCTCTGCTCCCCCCGTTGGAATACTCCGCACCCTCATCATTCTTCCCCCATTGTATCAATACTCTCTTCCCACACCATTAATAGCAATACTTCTTTCCCCCAATGTTCTAGTACTCCTGTCCCTCATCGTTCGTCCCCGATTGTATCAATACTTTCTTCCCTCACTGTAATATCAATACTTCTTTCCCTAATGTTCAAGAATTCCTATCCTTCATCCCTTTCCCTTCCCAATTCAAATACTCCTTTCCCTCATCCCTATAGTCCCCCTTTCCCCTCTCGCACCTTCTTAGCTCCCTTCCTAGTCCCCTCACTTCTCATCCCTATCCCATTCCCCCATCCTTTCCTCGTTCCTTTTCCATCCCCTTCATAATCCCACCTTCCTTCCAAAAGCCTTCAATCCCCCTCTCTCTCTTATCCTCCCTTTTCCTTCTAAAATACTCACCTTCTAGCCTTCCTTCCCTTTCCTTTAAAGCCCCCCTTCCTTCATCCCTCATAAAAGCCCCCATTCCCCCTCCTCCTTAAAATCTATATCCTCTCTAGTCCCCCTTTTCTGCTTCAGCATCGTCGTCTTCTTCTTCTCCTATCCTGCCAATCCTCTCTGCTCCTTCATAATACTCACCTTATCTCTCATCCCTTTCTAGTCCCCCCTTTATCCTTCCTCTTAATCTCTTCCATCCCCTTTTAGTACACTCTTATCCTTCATCCTTATTCCGTGTACTCCCATCCCTCATCCCTTTTCTAAAATGTTCCCATACTCCTGTCCCTTATCCCTCTTCTATAATATCCAAATACTCCCATCCCTCATCTCCTATTTATAATGTTTCCATACTCCTCTCCCTCATCCTTTTTTTATAGTATCCAAATACTCCTGTCCCTTATCCCTCAGCCCCTTTTATTAATAAAATCCCCAATTTCCCTCCATAATGTCCCTTAATCCCCCATCTTCTTCTATTCCCTTTTTTCTAAAATCCTCAGTTCCCCCTCCCAAATCTCATCTTCCCTAAGAATGTCCCTTTTTTTTTTAAATACTTTCCAAATCATCTAATCTCTTTCCCCGCAGTATCAGACAAATAAATAAAGTAATACATCATCTCAGCAATAAAGAAATACAAAAATTATCTCAATAGTTCTATCTAAATAATTACAAATTAATACTAACACCCGTGAAAATCTAAAAAATGCAAAATCACACTGGAAATGTCCCCCTAAATCTACTACACACTTTAAGTCAAAAAATCTAAATCACTTGTTGACCTTTCCCAAAGAATAATCTCCCCTTTACTTCAAAATTCAAAGTCCTCAAATTCAATTTCTCAAAAGACAGTCAAATCAGAAAAATACAAATTACTTTAGTTTCTCTGTCTTCCCTACATCCCCAAATTTCCACAGTGCATCCTGACCCTCACAATACAATTTAATAATCAATATATACCACCCTTTAATGTGTCACTTTTTTTTAAATATCTAAACTATCCTCTAATTATAAATAAATAAGAGTACATGTCTTTAGAAACACTTTACTCATCTCTCAATATAATGCAGACCATGTATCTCTTCTTCATTCATAGAAAAACCAATAATAATAAATCAGTAAATACTAAATATACAAAGTACAAGCTCTAAATCAGTCATAATACTGCGGGGAATGTTTCCAAAAATATAGACAATACCTATAAAAAGTTACTACATTTCCACAAAATAAGACAATCCTCTCCCCAATCCCAAAAGACCACTTTCCTATTCGTCGGATAACAGGTTTAGAAATAATCTCACACAAAATCCTTCAATTCTGCTTTTATTATTTGCAGTCAGAAGAAACACCCTTCTTTTAGTTCTAAAAGCTTCTTCAAAAATAATAATAATAATAAATAATATACAGTTACCAAATATACCACCACTCCAATGTATCACCTCGACAAGTACTCTTTCGAGTCATCAAAAGTAATACAAAAAGAGTCACAAATTTAATAAATATAATATCCAGTTAGTAGAATACAAACAGAAATGTTATCAAAAATCAGTTAAATAATACATAAACCATAGAAAATTAGTTGTTTCAATTTTAAATTTCATCTTTTATCGAAAATACACTCATTTCCTATCTAGGAACGAAAAGTTTCTTTGCACTTTTACTAAATTCATATGTTTCTCTCAAAAATTCATTAAGAAACTAGTACCCTTCAATGTAGTTTCAAATCTTTCCATTTATTTATCCCTTAACCCCTTTTACAATTCAAAAGAATCCACCATTTCTTGTTACACGAGTCATGAGCAATGCTAAAGAACCACACAATATCACAAACTGTACTGCTCGAGTACCAATTACACATCTACTCGACTCTCAAATTTAGAGGAAAAAGTACAATTCACTTTTCGTTCCTCACAAAATACTCTTCTTCTCAAATCCCTCGACCTATCACTACTTCTTAGTTTCATCACTTACCTACCATTGGTCCTTCCATTTCACCCTTTTCCTTTCTCAGTTGCTCTATGCATTTCATCTGTTTTCTCACAAAATTAATTAAGCTGCTTGAAACCTCCAATGCTTTCTTGAAGACATTGTCCCCTCGACTTATCTCCTGGCACCTATCACCAAATGCAAGTGTTCCGAGTACTTCATCCTTCGGAATCTGAAACAATGACAATTCATTGCACCTAGTTCAATGAGACACCACATAATACACATAATAATCTTCTGAATCCATCATTCCCAACACTCCTCAGTCATAATACCTACTTTCATAGCTCGGAATGTGCAAATTCTCAAACTATGCAAATCTAAAATACAAATAATCCTCAAATACTTTGAAAAGCACCATTACTTGTTCCACAAATACCTTCATCCCCACACCCTGACAAAGTAAGATGGGGTTATGTCCGAGGTGATGGAGCCATGGCTCGTATAACCTCAGTTCATCTTCGAGAATGTTATGTGGAATCCTTCGACCGATTCCAATTTACACCAGTGGGTTACTTCTTGTCCCCAGTTTTCAAAAATTACTTCCGAGACAATCGACACACGTAATCAAAGCCCCAAGGAACGAATTGGGACAGTGTGCAATTATCACCCCACACAAGTTCTCGACAATGTCTTCAAAAGTATCAAAGTTCTGGTAAACTTCAACTTTCAAATGAGTGTGGACCGAGTTTTCCACAATTATTATCAATGTTTTAAACAATTACACTTCTTTTCTTAAAAAATTGCCTAAATTTTCAATCGAAATCTTCAAACTTAAAAATAGTAATAAATAAATTAATATAACCTCACTCTACTCTGTCATTCCAAATCGCATGATCGAATTGCGACTTACTTCTCATCTTCTATTTCTCTCGTGTAAATTACCACCGCTGACTGCTAATGCTAACCTAAAATTCGTCAATCGAAACCCGCCAAGAATTATACACCTACAGTAAATGTACAGTGTTGGGGAAATAACTTTGCTACTTTTCTACTACCTATTTTAATCGTGGTTAGTTCCGGTTAGCCGTTCTAATTTTCTAATTCTAAATAATAATTCCTCAATTTACAAACGTTTCTCTTTCCTGTTCAAAAGAACTCTTCGTTCCAAATAATGTTCTCGATCGTCGGTTAAATTTGACAAAGTTATTTCCCTATACCCTGTACAATTCAAGTAGAACCTACGTCCTAATAGTCTATTTCACACAAGACTAAAGCACTAATAAATTTCTAAAATAATACAAGTTATATCTCACCCACACAGTACGTGAACTACACAAAGAATCTACTACTATAGGAAACGCAGTATAAAATACTAATCAATCATAAAATGTAGTACAAATTTGGAAAAGTAAACGAACAATTCCCTACCTCTCTTTTTCTTAACTTTCCCAGTTCTAATAAATCCTTTAGAACCGTAAAAGTACCTACTAGTAGTGCCAGTTTAATAATACCCCAATAATTTGCACACTTGGCCCACTTGTGTGCAAATTATGTGGGGCGTCCTAAAAAGGCCCCTTCAGTCTACATAAATATCCTACTTATACATAATTAACACTATAAAAATATTATCGTATATACACAATATCTTAATTTAAAAACAATTAAGACCATTTCTTTAAAAATCGTTCAAATTCATCTTCCTTTCAATGCTGTCTTAAGAAGACCTTATTCGCTATATCGTTTAAATTCATCTTATCACTTTGCCCACTATACTCAAAATAAACCAATCCTATTTTCCACCTTTTTTCTTATCTCTTCTCTTCTCCAATGAATACTGCACCACAGTGCTCCAATCTCTACTTCTCACTTGACTTGTCCACTGCTGGAAATGCTTTTTCCTTCCAAGTCTTTTTCCTCATCTTTCAGAATAAATCTTATCTCCATTCACCAGTTCCGGCCCTTCCTAAGCCTCTTTCAAATTCTCCCCTTTGCTAAATCTCCCAAGTTCTTCTTCCTTAATTCCGGTTACATCCCTTCTAAGACCTCACAATTTCCATGAATAAATTCCGTTCACCATTTTGTCCAAGGATCCCCAAGTATTGCTTAAAAACAGACTTTTTTCCAAATATCCTCCGGGAAAAATTCCTCAAATGGCTTTTCTAGGCCCTAAAGTTCCTCTACAATTTTAGGAACCTCCTAGTTGACACATATCTAATGACTACATACTAACACTAATTAAATATAATAATGCAACTTCCCTTATTCTATCCCTCCAAACGTGTTTCTCACAAGTTACCTAATACCCTTATAAATATCACTAATTTTAATTTACATGTTCCTTCTAAAAGCTCTAATTACTTCCCTCTGAAATACATGTACTTTCTTACTCTTATCCTTAAAATTCACAAGAAATAATCTTTACTTTCTTATTAACTATAAATACATAAATGACCTACTGGCAAATTCTACTTTTCCAATATACATTCCTTCCTATTTTCTTACATATGCTCAAGTTATCCTTCCATATAATAAATAAAGTCCTATTCTTATGTTTAAATCCCTCCTCTTCTTTCGCACCCACCATTTACTTCTAATTCCTATCTTTTCCAATTTCTCTCGAGTTTTGCAGTTTTACATTCTATGTGCATGTTTCTGTTACATTTTTCCACCTACATCCCCTCCCTCAAAAGAAAAATTGCCTAAAAAGTCCTATCCTATGTCCCTACTTCAACTTACTATGAATACCCCTAATATCTTAACAGAATTACTTCACCTAGCATATGCATCGACAATTTCAAATTTACAATTCTCTTTTAAATACATATTTCCTGTACCTTCACAAAAATCATCAGTACCTTTACACTATGCTTTCCTATCTGATATAAATATTCAAATCATCTAAACAATTACAAATCATGTACCTAGTTTTTCCTATAAAAAATAATACATCCAATTTACTTTCTATCCTAAATTACTACATCTTTATCCTTAACACTTAAATAATAATCATAATGTAATTCACAATTCTTACAATATCTACTAATTTAAAAATAATATGCTTTCCCTATGTGTATCTAAATAAAATCTAATCCTCAATTATTTCAAATAATACTTATAATGGTGAATCTTTCACCTTACACTTCCAAATATTAATCAAACACCCTATCTACTGTACTAACTTATAAAATCACCCTTTACAGTAATATGGTGCCCCAATTAAATACTCTACTTTCTCAAATTACAATTCCACAAGTCCATCCACAATCCATAAGTTATGGTACAATTTTTCACACATTTCCTTTTAAATTTATCAAATATCCTTCTCATACATCAAAATAACTAGAAACTAGAAAATTCTTAATTCACTTTCAAAACTAAACCCACAAATTACTTATTAACTACTAGCAAAGTCCTATTCTTCTTAAGACAAAAAAGCAATCTCGTAATGTTCCACTTACTTGCAATCCTCCAAATCTCAAAATCTCCTTCCTTGTGAAAAAATACTTTGGCCCTTATCTTTTTCCCTTTCCTGGGCCCCAGTCAGCTTCTTCGATCATTTTCACTTTTGCTGTTCTCGTAATTTCCTACTTCTCTCTTGCCAAAGTTCCAAGAATCTATATCAGTGAGCTTCCTCTTTCCTTCCCTTATAAATCTTATCCTTTTTGCTAAGAGGAAATAAATAAACCACTGTCCTTCGATAAAACTACAAAGTACTACCTTGCTATCTTTTTGCCCTTAACTTAAGTTCTTTTGAATCCGACTACTCCGGTGAAAAATCTATCCTTCCTATCCTTGAATTTGGGCAATAATCCAACTTTCGATACCAGTTTTTGGTAAAGTTCCTTGTCTATATCTCTGACCCCTCCCTCATTGGTGATCAGTCGAGGGAATCCACTATGATCTTAATGGTTCCATCTTTTTATGTCAAATCTGTGGGGCAACCCACCTTCTTTCTTCCTAATTTTTAGGTTAAACGTTCGATCCTTCCTGCTGGGTTTTCTGTTAAAGAACCTCACTACTAATCTGGTGCTCGTAAACCTAACCTAAAAGGTATTTGCTCCAGACCCTTTCTTTCTGTGTTCTGTTTTTCCGTGAGCCCCTCCGTTTGCTTCCTGTAAATGTTTGCTTTTAGGTCTTTAATTTACCTCTTTCTTTGTAATATTTCCCGATCCACGTTTCCATTTCGAATTCCACTGTTCCAGTAAATATTATCCAAAATTCCGGTATTTCTTTACTTTTTCTTACTCTGTAAATTTCTGGATCCCAATCTTCTCATCTCGAATCCCGTAGATCATCGATTCTTTTATTTTTTAATAAATTAACGTCCAAAATTTTACGTCTTTATTTACTTTTTCGGAATACTCGTGACGATCCGAGAGGTTATCCCTTTCTCGTCTTTTACCGTTTTAACTTCCTTTCCGAACCCTTAAAAGATGGAGCCACGCGAAAAACCCACCGCTTCCAAAGAAACAAGTGTATAGACATTCGCGTTTTTGCCGATTCCCACCGTCTTCATCTACTCGGGATTCGAGACCAGTTAACGGCAACGACGCATGTCGCCGCCATCTTATCGGAAAGTGCCGGGAACTAAGGCATCTTTCATGCTGGCCCCATGAAAGATTCCCGCGTTCCCCCGCTTTCTAGGGGATGGCTCCGATGTGTTCTCGACGGTGTCGTTCTGCCGAATCCGAAAAACGAGGGTGAAGACCCCCAAAGAGGGGTCGGTCCAAAGTGGCCGACTCCTCGCCAGGTTACCTGGAGGCCAATCGCCTCCACGTAACTTTGCGTCGCGTCTGTCACTTTGCCGGGCCCTCTTTGGGCCCGGTGCCGTACAGTGTTGCCGGCTTGTGCAAGAAATCCTAAAATTTTAAGAAATTCTAACCCGGATCAAAATCCCCAGTTTCCTCTGCCAACAGTTCCCAATTCCCCCCTTTTCTCTCAAAATAAAAAATCATGTTTTTCAAACCTTCCCCAAATTCACGGTGAAATAGCACATTCGATCATATCTCAATTAAACAAAACCACCCCAGAGGTGTTTCGGGCAGTAAATCTGTTAAAAAACCACTAATAAATCGATCCTGTATCAATTATTACCGTTCCTTCATCGGTATCCTTTCCTACACGTGTTTCTGTTTCGAAATTTTCATAATAATTGTCAAAAGATCTATTTAAATCGAGTAAATACAAATATTCATGACTCAACAGTAACAATTGATACATCTTCGGTTTATTAGGTGTTTTTTAACACGTTTACTGCCCGAAACACATCGGGGATGGTTTTTCCTATTTAAAATAGAATGATAAATAATTTCCCTGAGCAATGAATTTGTTAAATGTGCTATTTAACCGTGAAATTCAAAGATCAAATGAAAATTAAATCGTTCATTTTCGTTTTGGGAGAAAAGGGAGGAACTGGCAACGTCGCAAAAAAAACCGCGAATCCTCATCTAGGTTAGAATTCCTTCAATTTTAGAACTTGCAATAATAAAAACACATCCATGCAATACTAAGCTAAATACTGTGGCCCACTTTTTTGTAACAAAACTTTAATAGTACATAGGTCATTTTAATTTAAGAACGTTATAAATAAAAATAACCTCATTGTTCTAAAATTTTCCACACCCGATATCTTCAAAACAAAACGTTTACGAGCCTATGTTGGTTTGAAATGTTCTTCCAAGTAATTATTCTATGTACTCTTAAAGTCCTGCTACAAAAAAGCAAAAAAACAAATCGAGGTAAAAGCTGTATCATAAATCACAAAAACCTTAAGCAAACTTACCTGCAAAAATTATAACTGCATGCAAGCAAATTCGAGTGAAAGCTTCGATAAATATCAAACTTTAAAAACAATTCACTTTATTCTTATTCCACAAATAATAAAGGCCCTTTGGAATAATTAACATCTTAATAAACAATTTTTCTTGGATACCCTTAATAAGAAAACATCTTTTTCCCAAAACATTTAGTAACGAAGCTTCTTTACTCTTTAGATATCATTTTTCCCAAAAACCTTTCTTAACGAAACTTCTTTACTGTTTAAACATCAATTTTCCTAAAACATTTAGTAACGAAGCTTCTTTACTGTTTAAATATCATTTTTCCCCAAAACTTTTAATAAAAAGACAAAAAATTCTTTAAAAAATTAGGTATCACTTCACCTATTTAAAATCTTAGTGATTCTTCCCACCCCTACCAAAAAGTACTTGCAATTTAATACAAAACCCCAAAACAAAATCCCCCTTGAAAATAAAATCCACTTATTTTTGTATATTTACACTTTTCCTATAACCCTAGAAATATCAGAGATGGTTCGTTTTCAAATTAACACCCTGTTAGAATACTCTTTCCAATTCTTTTCAATATTATTTTCTTCAACTGCTTAACCCTCAAATCTGACACAATAAAAATTTTAAATTCCTACCTTTTCTGTTGCCTTCGGAAAACTTTCTTTACTGGACACCTTGCACTTTCCCAGATCACACCATCTTTATCGCTGCATTCGAGGTAGACACACACACACACAATTTCACATCCTTTGGCTGCAGTTCTTGTCCTGAAAGGAAAAGAGAGGCTACTTTAGCACATACTTTCCACGAAGAATTTAATATTCAATATCCTTAAACATGAGAACTTTGAAATCTTTACATTTCATCGTGGCAAATCTCACTACATGACCTCAGAATATGAGTACCGGTTGACTCAAAACTATCACATCTTTATCAAAAAGCTGCTTTATTTGTTAGACAAATTCCTTCATCCACAGCTCGAATAACCTTAGTTTGTCTTCGAGAATGTAGTCATTCCTTTAATAAGTTCCTGTACCGAACATATTTACCCACCTGACACCCCTGGGTGAGTTGCTTCTTGTTCCCAGTTTTATAAAATAACACTTTTACACCGTAAGCACACCTAATCAAAGTCTCAAAGGACGAATTTGAGCAGTGTGCAGTTATCACCCCACCGGTTCTCCGCGATGTCTTCGAAAGTATCGGAGTTCTGGTAAATTTGTACGTTCAAGTGAATGGACGACATTTTCTACAATTATTGTTCATTTGTCGAACGATTAGACTAATTTTGTTAAAAATTAGTCATACGCCTTAACTTCTTCGAAATACAAAGTAAATATGGCGACGTAACCTCTCTCCGCTCTGTCAAAAAGTTCTTTTTGACAGAAAATGGTCGAGCTACGCGATGCGTTCCTCGCGACCTACTTTTCGTCTTCCGTTTCTCTCGTGCAAACTTCGAACGTCAATTTTCGGTGCAGATGTCGGTTCTGATGGTTCCCTCGGTACGATAACTTCCGAAAATGCGCGGGAATCATCCCGTCCTCTTTCTTTTCGTTACTTCCTCGTCTCCATGCTTATAAAAGCAATGTTGCAATTTAATATTAATTTCGTCGTCCTTCACAAGTAACTAACGATGACACCCACTTATCCTAATTGTACGGAGTGTTAGGGAAATAACTTTCCTACTTTGATTTCTCCTTTTCTAAAGAAGTATCCAAATGAAACAAACTAAAAGACACATTGCCAATTCTTCAAATGTGTCTCTCTTTTTCCAAAGAAATCAAAATAGTTACGTTTACGAATCTTCTTCCTCTTTCCTATTCCGAAGTTATTTCCCCGACACGATGTATAATTAAAATAAAATGATAGTCTCTCTAACGAAAGACTACAGCACTCGTGAAAAATTCTTCAATTTAAAGATAATGTGTAAAACGCACAAATATAAAATACTTTTCCGTGTTTCTTCAAAAGCAAATATATAAAAAAAGAATAGAAACACAAACTAGCAAATTCGCCACCTGTTTTTGTCTCTACCGTCGCAACTTTCCCAGTTCTAATAAACCCTTTAGAACCGTGAAAATACCTGCTAGTGCCAGTTTAATGTTACCCCAATAATTTGCACACTTGGCCCACTTGTGTGCAAATTATGTGGAGCATCCTATTATCTCTTTTACCTTAGTTTACAATTACAAAAGTTAAAAACTAATAAATATCCTACTTATCCCTAAATAGTTTTCTAATTTAGAAATAATTAAGACAATTTCTTTAAAAATCCTTAAAATCTCTAATGTTCTATAATCCATCTTCCTTTTAATGTCTTCTTAAGAAGACCTCTTTCCCCTTATCGTTCAAATTCATCCTATCACTTTCCCCACTCTCCTCGAAATAAACCAATCTTGTTAGTTGTCTTTTCTCTCGTGTCTTATACAATGACTACTGCACCTTCGTACTCCAATCTCTACTTCTCGCTTCACTTGCCTAATGCTTTTTTCCTCCAAGTCTTTTTCCAGTTCTCCTCTTTCAGGAAAAAATCTTATCTCCACTGACCATTTCCCTTCCTTCCTGAACTTCTTACAAATTTTTAAAAGCACCGAATCCCTAAATCCTCTAAATTAATCATCCCAAGTTCCAGTTAGACCCCTTTTAGGACTCCACAATCTCGGTTTTTTCCCATAGTCAATTTTCCTGACTCCACAATTTCAGTCAATACATCCCGTTCACCATTTTGTCCAAGACTCCCCAAGTTATCCTGAAAAAACAGTGTTTTTCCAAAGATCTTCCAGGAAAAATTGCCCAAATAGCTTTTCTAGCTCCTGCAAAAGCTCTTCTGGAATTTTAAGAAGCTCCCAGTTCACAATCACTACTTACTAATACTAATAAAATATAATAAAGTAATAACTTCCCTTATTCTATCATTCCAAATAGGTTTTCCATAAATTATCTCTAATTTTAATGTACGTGTTCATTTGTTCCTTCTAAAAGCTCCTCTTATTTACCTCTAAAATATACATAAGTTCTTCCTCACCTCTACTGTTACAATTCAAAAGTAATAATCTTTACTTTCTTATGAACTATAAATACATAAATGACCTACTGGCAAATTCTACTTTTCTAATATACATTCTTTCTCATTCATTCCCATTTTTCTTACAAATGCTCGTATTATCCTTCCATATAATAAATAAAGTCCTATTCTTATGTTTAAATCCCTACTCTTCTTTCGCATCCAGCCTACACACCTAATTGCTATCCTATCCAGTTTCTTTGAAGTTTTACGTTCTGTATGCATGTTTCTCGTACATTTTTCCACTCCCTCAAAAGAAAAATACCCTAAGAAATCCAGTACTATATCCCTACCTTTACTTACTATGAATACCTAATATTTTAATACAATTACTTCACTTAGCATATACATCTACAATTTCAAATTTACAATTCGAGTTTATACACATAATTTCTATATCCCCACTAAAATTATTAGTACCTTACCACTATCCTTTCCTATCTTATATAAATATTCAAATCATCTAAAAAATTAAATATCAACACTTACAAAAATGTACCTAGTTTTTTCCTATAAAAAATAATATATCCAGTTTACTTTCTATCCTTAACACTTAAATAATAATCATAATGTAATTCACAATTCCTACAATATTTACTAATTTAAAAATAATATACTTTCACTATGTGTATACAAATAAATTCTAATTTTCAATTTATAATAACACCTGTTATCTCACCTTTTAAACAAATTATGTCAAATAATACTTATAATGGTGAATTTTCCAAATATCCATGAAGCACCCTACCTCCTGTACTGACATACAAATTCAAAATAAAATTACCCTTTACGGTAGTACGGTGCTCTAATTAAACACTCTATTTTTCCAAATATTCAATTCCAAAATAATCCATAAGTTGTGGGACAATTTTTCACACAATTCCTTTTAAATTAATCAAATTTCCTTCTGATGCATCAAAATAACTGGGAAATTCCTATTCCTCTTAAGACAAAAAGCAATCTCCTAATAATCCACTTACTTGCAATCCTCCAAATCTCGTATTTCTCCTTCCTTGTGAAAAAATACTTTGGCTGCCTTTCTTTTTCCCTTTACTCGGCCCCAGTCAGCTTTTTCGATCATTTTCACTTTTGCTCTTCTTGTAATTTCCAATTTTTGTCTTTCAAATTTCCATGTATCCAAGTAACGACTCTCTTTCCTTCCCTTATAAATCATATCCTTTTCGCTAAGAAGAAATAAATAAAGCACTATTCTTCGATAAAGCTACAAAGTACTACCTTGGTATCTTTTTGCTCTTAATCTATATTCTTTTTGGTCCTCCACTCAAAAATGTGCCTTTCCTATCGATGAATATGGACAATAATCCAACTTTCCTTACAAATTTTGGATAAACTTAAGTGTGTCTACCTCTGGCTCCTTGGTCATTGTTGATCTGTCGAGGAAATCCTCTATAATCTTAATGGTGTATCTTATTTATATCAAATCTGTGGAGCAACCCACCTTCTTTCTTCCTAAGATCTAGGATAAACTTTCGATCTAACCTCTTAGGTTTTCCTTTGAGGACCCTCACTACTAATCTCCTGCTCGTAAACCTAACCAAAAAGGTACTTGTTCCAGACCATTTCTTTCTGTGTTCTGTTTTTAATAACTCCCTCTGTTTGCTTTCTGGAAATGTATGCTTTTAGGTCCTTAATTTACCTTTTTGTTGTAATATTTTCCCATCCACGGTACCATTTCCAATTCCGTTGTTAGAGTAAATATTATCCAAAAATCCAGTATTTCTTTACTTTTTCTCACTCTGGAAATTTCTGAATCCCAATCTTCTGATCTTGAATCCCGCAGATAATCAATTTTCTTATTATTTAATAATTAACGTCCAAAATTTTACATCTTTATTTACTTTTTCGGAATACTCGTGACGATCTGAGAGGTTATCCCATTCTCGTCTTTTACCGTTTTAACTACCTTTCCGAACCCTTAAAAGATGGCGCCACGCGAAAAACCCACCGCTTCCAAAGAAACAAGCGTATAGACATTCGCGATTTTCACGACCCCCTTCGTCTTCTTCTACTCGGGATTCGAGACCAGTTAACGGCAGCGGCGCATGTCGCCGCCATCTTTTCGGAGAGCGCCGGGAACAAAGGCCTTATTCATGCTGGCCCCATGAATAATTCCCGCGTTCCCCCGCTCTCTAAGGGGATGACTCCGATATGTCGACGTTGTCGTTCTGCCGAATCCGAAAAACGAGGTTGAAGACCCCCAAAGAGGGGTCGGCCAAACTGGCCGACTCCTCGCCAAGTTACCTGGAGGCCAATCGCCTCCACGTAACTTTGCGTCGCGTCCGTCACTTTGTCCGGGCCCTCTTTGGGCCCGGTGCCGTACAGTGTTGCCGGCTTGTGCAAGAAATCCTAAAATTTTAAGAAATTCTAACCCGGATCAAAATCCCCAGTTCTCTGCAAAAATATCCCCCATTCCCCCCTTTCTCTCAAAAATTATCATTTTCACACCTTCCCCAAATTCACGGTGAAATAGCACATTCAACAAATTCCCTGTTCCGGAAATTCATTCATCATCATATCTCAAATAGACAAAACCACCCCAGGTGTTTCGGGCAGTAAATGTGTTAAAAAACCACTAATAAATCAATCATGTATCAATTATTACCGTTCCTTCATCGGTATCCTTTACTACACGTGTTTTTGTTTCCAAATTTTCATAATAATTATAAAAACAACCATTTAAATCGAATAAATGCAAATACTCATGACCTAATAGTAATAATTGATACATCTTCGGTTTCTTAGGTGTTTTTTAACACGTTTACTGCCCGAAACACCTCGGGGATGGTTTTTCCTATTTAAAATAGGATGATAATTAATTTCCCTGAGCAATCAATTTGTTAAATGTGTTATTTAACCGTGAAATTCAAAGATCAAATGAAAATTAAATAATCCATTTTCGTTTTCGGAGAAAAGGGAGGAACTGGCAACGTTGCAAAAAAAACCGCGAATCTTTATCTAGGTTAGAATTCCTTCAATTTTAGGACTTGCAATAATAAAACACACCATGAAATACTAAATACGGTGGCCCACTTTTTTGTAACAAAACGTTAATAGTACATAGGTAATTTTAATTTATGAACGTTATGAAAATAACCTCATTGTTCTAAAATTTTACACACTCGATATCTTCAAAACCAAACGTTTACGAGCCTATGTTGGTGTGAAATGTTCTTCCAAGTAATTATTCTATGTACTCTTAAAGCCCTACTACAAAAAAGCAAAAGAACAAATCGAGGTAAAAGCTGTATCATAAATCACAAAAACCTTAAGCAAACTTACCTGCAAAAATTATAACTGCATGCAAGAAAATTCAAGTGAAAGCTTCGATAAATATCAAAGTTTAAAAACAATTCACTTTATTCTTATTCGACAAATAATAAAGACCCTTTGGAATAATTAACCTCTTAATAAACAATTTTTCTTTGATACCTTTAATAAGGAAACATCCTTTTTCCCAAAACATTTAGTAACGAAGATTCTTTGAGGTTTAAACATCATTTTTCCCAAAAACCTTTCTTAACGAAACTTCTTTATGGCTTAAACTTCAATTTTCCCAAAACCTTTCCAGAAAACCAAAAAAATTAAAAAAAAACCTTTCAAATAAGGTATCACTCAATCTTGCTACCTATTTACAATTTCCAATTTTATTCTTACTGGTTCTTTCCCTTCGTACTAGAAAGTACTTGCAATTTAATAAAAAAACACCAAAAGAATGTCCCCCTTCAAAATAAAATCCCCTTATTTTTGTATATTTACACTTTTTCTATAATCCCAGAAATATCAAATGTGATTCGTTCTCAAATTAACTCACTGTTTTAATACTCTTTCGATTCGTTTTGAATATAAATTGTTTCTTTGATAACAATTATATTCTTCCTTTGCATAGTAACACTCCCTCAAATCTAGCAGCATAAAAATTTTAAATTCCTACCTTTTTCTGTCGCCGTCAGCTATACTTCCACCAGCAAACAGCTTCCACTTTCGGAGATGGCACGATCATTTCACTGCATTTAGGACGAACACAGACACACACACTATTTCACATCCTTTGGCTGCAGTTCTTGTCCTGGAAAGAAAAGAGAGGCAGCTATAGTACATAGGTTTCCACGAAGAATATAATATTCAATACCATTACTTAAATACCAGAACGTTGGAATCTTTGCAACTCACATTAAATAACCCCAGAGTACAAGTACCGATTAACTCAAAACAATCACATCTTTATCAAAAAGTTGCTTTACATTTTAGACAAATTACCACACGGTTATGTTCAACATAATATAACCACAGCTCTTATAACCTTAGTTTACCTTCGAGAAGTCAATCGATCGTTTAATAAGTTCGTGCACTAAGCATATCTACCCACCTTGGCCCCCGCACATCACACCTCTGGGTTGCTTCTTGTTCCCAGTTTTATAAAATAACACTTTTACACCGTAAGTACACGTAATCAAAGTCTCAAAGCACGAATTTGGGCAGTGACCAATTATCACCACAGAAATTTCGACACTGTCTTCAAAAGTATCAAAGTTCTGGTAAACTTGTACGTTCAAGTGAATGGACGACATTTTCGACAATTATTGTTCATTCTTTAAACAATTCGACCTCTTTTCTTAAAAAATTGCTTAAATGTTTAATCGAAATCTTCAAAGTTAAAAGTAGTAATAAATAAAGCAATATAACCTCACTCTCCCCTGTCGTTCAAATTCGTACGATCCCGCTGCGACCTACTTTTCATCTTCTATTTCTCTCGTGTAAAATTCCACAGCTGACTCTACTAATGATTCAACTTCGAATGGCCATTTTAAATGACTCAGTTTAATAGTTCCCTTCTTTACGACGACGTCCAAAAATTAAATCTCCTCAAATATCACGGTAATTTCCCTATTAGCTTTACTTTCTCATTAAATACAAAAGCAACGTTACGTTTCTAGCTTCGTCAATCCCAACTCGCCGGGGATTACACGCACCCGCCGTAAATATAACATACAGTGTTAGGGAAATAACTTTGCTACCTTCGTACTTCCCATTCTAATCCTGGTTAGTTCGGGTTAGCCTTTCTAATTTTCTAATTCTAAATAAAAATTCGTCAATTTACAAACGTTTCTCTTTCCTGTTCAAAAAAACTTTACGTTTCAAATAATGTTCTCGATCGTCGGTTAAATTTGACAAAGTTATTTCCCTATACCCTGTATAATTAAAATAGAACATACGTCCTACTTTTCTATCTCACAAAAGGCTAAAACACTAATAAAATTCCGAAATAATACAAATTATATCTCACCAGCACAGTGTGTAGACTACATAAAGAATCTACTACTGTAGGAAACAAAGTATAAAATATTAATCAATCATAAAATGTAGTAAAAACACGAAAAAGCAGACTAGCAAATTCCCAGTTCTAATAAATCCTTTAGAACCGTGATAGTACCTGTTGGTGCCAGTTTAATGTTATCCCAATAATTTGCACACTTGGCCCACTTGTGTGTAAATTATGTGGAGCATCCTATTATCTTAAAAAGGCTACGTCAACCTACCCTCCTCTGTCCCTCTTATTATCTCTTTTGCGTTAGTTTACAATTACAAAAGTTAAAAACTAATAAATATCCTACTTATACGTAAACAACACTATAAAAAATTATCATACATAATGTTAATTTAGAAACAATTAAAATAATTTCTTTAAAAATCTTTCAAATCTATAACGTTCTATAATCCATCTTCCTTTTAATATTTTTTAAAGAAAACCTCATTTGCCATATCGTCCAAATTCATCCCTTTATTTTACACACCATTCCACTTGTTCAAACCCTCCTCAAAATAAACCAATCTTGTTTTCCACCTTCTCTCTTATATCTTTTCCAATGAATACTGTACCCCCGTGCAATCTCTACTTCTCACTTGACTTGTCCAATGCTTTTTCTTCCAAGTCTTTTTTCAGCCCTTCCTGAGCTGCTTAAAAATTTCCAAAAACACCAAATCGCTAAACCTTCCAAATTCGTCGTCCCTAATTCCACTTAGACCTCACAATTTCGGTTTTTTCCTGTAATTACTTTTCCTAACTTCACGGTTCCAGTGAATAAATCTCGTTCACCATTTTGTACAAGAATCCCCAAGTTATCCTGAAAAAACGGTGTTTTTCCAAAGATCTTCCGAGAAAAATCGCCCGAATGGCTTTTCTAAGCCCTAAAGTTCCTCTACAATTTTAGGAAGCTCCTAGTTGGCAATGACTACATACTAACACTAATAAAATATAATAATGTAACTTTCCTTATTCTATCCTTCCAAACAAGTTTTCCATAAGTTACCTAATACCTTCATTAATATCGTTAATTTTAATATGCATGCTCATTTGTTCCTTCTGAAATAAATGTTCTTTCTTAGTCTTATTCTCGAAATCCAGGAGGAATAATCTTTGCTGTTAACAAATAATCTACTAACAAATTTCTCCATTCTTTTATGCAGCTATTTGCCTTCCCTCCCGTTCTTCTTACATGTCTATATTATCCCTCCATATAATAAATAAAGTCCTATTTTAGTAGTTAAATCTCTCCTCTTCTTTAAAGTTTTACATTCTATATGCATGTTTCTCGTACATTTTTCCATCTACCTCTCCTCCGTATCTTTTATCCACTCCCTCAAAAGAAAAATACCCTGAGAAATCCTGTACTATATCCCTACCTTTACTTACTATGAATACCTAATATTTTCACAGAATTACTTCACATAGCATATACATCTACAATTTCAAATTTACAATTCTATTTTATGCACGTAATTCCTATATTGTGACAAAAATCATTAGTACCTTTACACCATTTCTTCTTACCTTATATAAATATTAAAATCTTCTAAAAAATTAAATATCAATACTTACAGAAATCTATCTAATTTTTCTCCTTAAAAAATAATATACACAGTTAATTTTCTATCTTAAATTACTACATCCTCCTTACCTATAACACTTAAATAATAATCACAATTTAATTTCCTACAATATCTACTAATGTAACAATATATTTTCACCATTTCTACATAAATCAATTTTAATCTTCAATGTGTAATAACTTCTGTTGTCTCTTACCTTTTAAATAAATTATTTCCAATAAGACAAATAATACTTATAATGGTGAATTTTCCAAATATCCATAAAACACCCTACCTACTATACTCACATACAAATTCAAAATAAAATTACCCTTTCCGGTAGTACGGTGCTCCAATTAAATACTCTATTTTCTCAAATATTCAATTCCAAAATAATCCATAAGTTATGGAACAATTTTTCACACAATTCCTTTTAAATTAATCAAATGTCCTTCTGATGCATCAAAATAACTAAGAAATTCCTATTCCTCTTAAGACAAAAAGCATTCTCCTAATAATCCACTTACTTGCAATCCTCCAAATCTCTATATCTCCTTCCTGATGAAAAAATACTTTGGCTGCCTTTCTTTTTCCCTTTACTCGGCCCCAGTCAGCTTATTCGATCATTTTCACTTTTGCTGTTCTTGTAATTTCCTATTTTTGTCTTTCAAAATTCCATGTATCCAAGTAACCACCCTCTTTCCTTCCCTTATAAATCATATCCTTTTCGCTAAGAAGAAATAAATAAAGCACTATTCTTCGATAAAGCTACAATGTACTACCTTGGTATCTTTTTGCTCTTAACCTAGATTCTTTTCGGTCCTCCACTCAAAAATGTGTCTTTCCTATCGATGAATACGAGCAATAATCCAACTTTCCTTACAAATTTTGGATAAAGTTAAGTGTGTCTACCTCTGGCTCCTTGGTCATTGTTGATCTGTCGAGGAAATCCTCTATAATCTTAATGGTTTAATCTTATTTATATCAAATCTGAGGAGCAACCGACCTTCTTTCTTCCTAATGTGTAGGTTAAACGTTCGGTCCATCCTTTTAGGTTTTCTCTTTAAAATCCTCACTACTAATCTCGTGCTTGTAAACCTAACCAAAAAGGTACTTGTTCCAGACCCACTCTTTCTGTGTTCCCTTTTTTAATACGTCCCTCCGTTTGCTTCCTAGAAATGTATGCTCTTAGATCCTTAATTTACCTCTTTGTTATAATATTTCTCCATCCACGGTACCATTTCAAATTCCACTGTTAGAGTAAATTTTATGGAAAAATCCAGTATTTCTTTACTTTCTTCTTACTTTGTAAATTTGTGGATCGCAATCTTCTAATCTTGAATCCAGTAGATAATCAATTCTTTTATTTTTTAATAATTAACTTCCAAAATTTTACATCTTCATTTACTTTTTCCAGACACTCTTGACAATCCACGAGGTTATCTCATTCTCGTCTTTTACAATTTTAACTTCCTTTTCCGACAACTAAAAGATGGAGCCACGCGAAAACCCTACCGCTTCCAGAAAATTAAGTGTATAGACATTCGCGCTTTTGACGATTCCCATCGTCTTCATCTACTCGGGATTCGAGACCAGTTAACGGCAGCGGCGCATGTCGCCGCCATCTTTTCGGAGAGCGCCGGGAACAAAGGCCTTATTCATGCTGGCCCCATGAATAATTCCCGCGTTCCCCCGCTCTCTAAGGGGATGACTCCGATATGTCGACGTTGTCGTTCTGCCGAATCCGAAAAACGAGGTTGAAGACCCCCAAAGAGGGGTCGGCCAAACTGGCCGACTCCTCGCCAAGTTACCTGGAGGCCAATCGCCTCCACGTAACTTTGCGTCGCGTCCGTCACTTTGTCCGGGCCCTCTTTGGGCCCGGTGCCGTACAGTGTTGCCGGCTTGTGCAAGAAATCCTAAAATTTTAAGAAATTCTAACCCGGATGAAAATCCCCATTTTCTCTGCAAAAATATCCCCCCTTTCTCTCAAAAATTATCATTTTCACACCTTCCCCAAATTCACGGTGAAATAGCACATTCAACAAATTCCCTGTTCCGGAAATTCATTCATCATCATATCTCAAATAGACAAAACCACCCCAGGTGTTTCGGGCAGTAAATGTGTTAAAAAACCACTAATAAATCAATCATGTATCAATTATTACCGTTCCTTCATCGGTATCCTTTACTACACGTGTTTTTGTTTCCAAATTTTCATAATAATTATTAAAACAACCATTTAAATCGAATAAATGCAAATACTCATGACCCAATAGTAATAATTGATACATCATCGGTTTCTTAGGTGTTTTTTAACACGTTTACTGCCCGAAATACCTCGGGGATGGTTTTTCCTATTTAAAATAGGATGATAAATAATTTCCCTGAGCAATTAATTTGTTAAATGTGCTATTTCACCGTGAAATTCAAAGATCAAATGAAAATTATATCATCCATTTTCGTTTTCGGAGAAAAGGGAGGAACTGGCAACGTCGCAAAAAAAACCGCGAATCTTCATCTAGGTTAGAACTCCTTCAATTTTAGAACTTGCAATAATAAAACACACCATGAAATACTAAATACGGTGGCCCACCTTTTTGTAACAAAACTTTAATAGTACATAGGTAATTTTAATTTAAAAACGTTATGAAAATAACCTCATTGTTCTAAAATTTTCCACACTCGATGTCTTCAAAACAAAACGTTTACGAGCCTATGTTGGTATGAAATGTTCTTCCAAGTAATTATTCTATGCACTCTTAAAGTCCTGCTACAAAAAAGCAAAAGAACAAATCGAGGTAAAAGCTGTATGATAAATCACAAAAACCTTAAGCAAACTTACCTGCAAAAATTATAACTACTTGCAAGCAAATTCAAGTAAAAGCTTCGATAAATACCAAAGTTTAAAAACAATTCACTTTATTCTTATTCAACAAATAATAAAGGCCCTTTAGAATAATTGATATCTTAATAAACAATTTTTCTTCCATACCATTAATGACAAAACATCATATTTTCCCAAAACATTTAGTAATGAAGTTTCTTTACAGTTTAAACATCATTTTTCCCAAAACATTTAATAATGAAACTTCCTTACGGCTTGAACATAATTTTTTCCCAAAACCTTTCAATAAAACGAAAAAAAATAAATAAAAAAATTAGATATCACTCAACCTATTTAAAATCTTAGTGATTGTTCCCATCCCTACAAGAAAGTATTTGCAATTTAATACCAAACCCCAAAAGAAAGTCCCTCTTGGAAATAAAATCCTCTTATTTTTGTATATTAACACCTTTTCTATAATCCCAGAAATATCAAGTGGTTCGTTTCCAAATTAATACACTGTTGTAATACTCGTTCAATTCTTTTCGATATAAATTACTTCTTTGATAACAATTATTTTCTTTCGTTGCATAGTAACTCTCCTTCAAATCTAACACCATAAAAATTTTAAATTCCTACCTTTTTCTGTCGCCATCAGCAATACTTCCACCAGCAAACAGTTTCCACTTTCTGAGATGACACAATCATTTCACTGCATTCCGAGTGGACACACACACGCACACACAATTTCACATCCTTTTGCTGCGGTTCTTGTCCTGAAAAGAAAAGAGAGGCAACTATAGTACATACGTTTTACACGAAGAATATAATATTCAATAGCTTTAGTTAAACACAAGAATATTGGGATCTCACCAATCTTGCAACTCGACACTAGACAACCTCAAATTACAAGTACAAGTTGAATCATAACAGTATGATCTTTATCAAAAAGCTGCTTTAAGGCGGTACCCAAAATAAGTTTTCCTTGCGTTAGAAAAAAGTCAAATTTATCTAATCTGCGAATACTACAATAGTTATTGAAAGTTGACAATTACTAAAAACTCCTTTGACAATGAGTTTCTTCTCTTTCTTACCTCTTAATTTCTAATTCCACGGATATTCTATGGATCGACTAAGATGACACCACTTTTATTGTTGTGCTTTTCAATTTTAAATTCCACATTTTCTTTTCAAACGCACGCTTTTAAGTTAATTTGTTAATTTCCACATTTCGATATAAATAAACAAACGAAAAACTCTTACAACACAATTATTTAAAAAATGTCATCATTGTCATGCACGATGTACAGAAAATTACCACAAACAAGAAATCTACAAGTTTACACGAAGAAGAAATCTGCAAAAACACACGAAAAAGAAATCTGCAAAACCACACAAAGAAGAAACTTGCAACGCAGACTCCCAGATGGCGCCACACAGAAAAATCTCTCTTCTTTCGCATCCACCATTTAATCCTAATTGGTCCTGCTATGAATACCCATTGTTTAAACACGATTATTTCACATAACGTATGCATCAAGCAATTCCAAATTTACAATTCTATTTTATACACATAACTCCTGTATCGTGATAAAAATCATTATTACCTTAACATCACTATGTGTTCTTATCTTATATACATATTAAAATCATCTAAAAAATTAAATATGAATACTTACCGAATCTCCTTAAAAATAATATATAGTTTATTTTCTATCTTAAATTACTACATATTCCTGATCCATAACACTCAAATAATAATTACGACAAAACGTTAATATTTCATAGGTAAATTTATTTTAAGAAAGTTATGAAAAATAATTAAAATTTCTTCTAAAATTTTCCACACCCGATATTTTTAAAACAAAAGGTTTATGAACCTATATTGGTATGAAACGTTCTTAAAAGTAATTATTCTATTCACTTTTAAGGTCTTACTATAAAAAAGGAAAAAAACAAATTAAAAGTGACGTCCATATGATAATTCACAACAAAGCTTAAGTAAACTTACCACTGCATGCAAGCAAATTCAAGTGTAAGCTTCTAGAAATATCAAAGTGTAAAAACAATTCACTTTATTCTTATTTGACAAATAATAAACGCCCTTTAGAATAATTAACATCTTAATAACTAATTTTTCTTCGATACCATTAATAATGAAGCTTCTTTACGCTTTAAACATTATTTTTCCTAAAAAAACCTTTCAAATTAGGTATCACTCAACTTTGCTACCCATTTTAAATCTTAGTGGTTTTTTTCACCCCTACTAAAAAGTACTTCCAATTTAATAAAAAAATCCCAAAGAAAAACATCCCTCTTGAAAATAAAATCCACTTATTTTTGTATGTTAACACATTTTCTATAATCCCAGAAATATCAAAAGTGGGGCGTTTTCAAATTAACTCACTGCTGTAATATTCATTGGATTAATTTTGAATATAAATTGTTTCTTTGATAACAATTATTTTCATCCATTGCATGGTGACTCTCATTCACATCTAACACTATAAAAATTTTAAATTCCTACCTTTTTCTGTCGCTGTCAGGAATACTTCCACCACCAGGCAACTTGCACTTTCCTAGATATGGTACAATCTTTTTCGCTGCATTCAAAGTAGAACTACAATTTCACATCTTTTAGCTGCAATTCTTGTGCTGAAAGGAAGAGACAGACAGCTATAGTACCTACGTTTCCACAATGAATCTAATATTCAATATCATTAATTAAACACAAAAGTATTGGAATCTCACCAATCTTGCAACTCACACTAGATAACTTTCAATTACAAGTACAAGGTGAGTCAAAACAATATGATCGTTATCAAAAAGCTGCTTTAAGACGCTACCATAAATAAGTTTTCATTGCGTTAGAAAAAAGACAAATTTATTTAATCTGTGAGTACTAGAATAGTTATTAAAAGTAAACAATTACTGTACACTCCTTCGACAATGGGTTTCTTTTCTTTTTTACCTCCTAGTTCCTAATTCTACAGATGTTCTGTCGATCGACTGAGATGACACCACTTTTGTATTTTGCTTTTCAATTTTAAATTCCACATTTTCATTTAACGCACGCTTTTAAGTTAATTTCTACATTTCACTTAATATAAATAAAAAAACAAAAAACTCTCAGGATACAATTACTGAAAAATGTCATTATTGTCATGCACGATGTACAGAAAATTACCACAAACAAGAAATCTACAAGCACACACGAAGAAGAAATCTGCAAAGAGACACCAAAAAGAATTCTGTAAAATCGCACAAAGAAGAAACTTGCAACCCAGGTTCCCAGATGACGCCACACATAAAAAATCTCTCTTCTTTCGCATCCACCATTTAATCCTAATTGGTCCTGCTATGAATACCCATTGTCTTGACACGATTATTTTACATAACGTACGCATCAAACAATTCCAAATTTACAATTCTATTTTATACACATAACTCCTGTATCGTGATAAAAATCATTAGTACCTTTGCACTATGTGTTCTTATCTTATATACATATTAAAATCATCTAAAAACTTAAATAATAATACCTACCGAATCTCCTTAAAAATAATATATAGTTCATTTTCTATCTTAAATTACTACATATTCCTGATCCATAACACTTAAATAATAATTACGACAAAACGTTAATAGTTCTTAGGTAAATTTATTTTAAAAAAGTTATGAAAAATAATTAAAATTTCTCCTAAAGTTTTCCACACCCGATATCTTTAAAACAAAACGTTTATGAACCTATATTGGTATGAAACGTTCTTAAAAGTAATTATTCTATTCACTTTTAAGGTCTTACTATAAAAAAGGAAAAAAACAAATTAAAAGTGACGTCCATATGATAATTCACAACAAAGCTTAAGTAAACTTACCACTACATGCAAGCAAATTCAAGTGTAAGCTTCTATAAATATCAAAGTGTAAAAACAATTCACTTTATTCTTATTTGACAAATAATAAACGCCCTTTAGAATAATTAACATCTTAATAACTAATTTTTCTTCGATAACATTAATAATGAAGCTTCTTTATGCTTTAAACATTATTTTTCCTAAAAAAACCTTTCAAATTAGGTATCACTCAACTTTGCTACCCATTTTAAATCTTAGTGGTTTTTTTCACCCCTACTAAAAAGTACTTCCAATTTAATAAAAAAATCCCAAAGAAAAACATCCCTCTTGAAAATAAAATCCACTTATTTTTGTATATTAACACATTTTCTATAATCCCAGAAATATCAAAAGTGGGGCGTTTTCAAATTAACTCACTGCTGTAATATTCATTGGATTAATTTTGAATATAAATTGTTTCTTTGATAACAATTATTTTAATCCATTGCATAGTAACTCTCATTCACATCTAACACTATAAAAATTTTAAATTCCTACCTTTTTCTGTCGCTGTCAAGAATACTTCCACTAGCAGGCAACTTGCACTTTCCTAGATATGGTACAATCTTTTTCGCTGCATTCATGGTGGAACCACAATTTCATATCTTTGGCTGCAGTTCTTGTCCTGAAAAGAAGAGACAGGCAGCTATAGTACGTATCTTTCTACGAAGAATGTAATATTCAAAATATCATTAATTAAACACAAAAGTATTGGAATCCCACTAATCTTGCAACTCACACGAGATAACCTCCAATGACAAGTACAACTTGAGGCAAAACAATGATCTTTATGAAAAAACTTCTTTAGGACGGTACCAAAATTAAGTTTTGATTGCATTAGAAAAAAGGGATATTTATTAATAGTTTGTATGGTCTGTAAGTATTAGAATAGGTATTGGAAATGGAGAATTATTGAAAGCTCCTTCGGCAATGGGTTTCTTTTCCTTCTTACCTCCTAGTTCCTAATTCCACAGATATTCTATCGATCGACTAAGATGACACCACTTTTATTTTTTGCTTTTCAATTTTAAATTCCACATTTTCCATTCAAACGCATGCTTTTAAGTTAATTTTCACATTTTAATTTGTATAAATAAACAAACAAAAAACTCTCACAGCATCATTACTGAAAAATGTCATTATTGTCATTCACGATGAACAGAAAATTACCACAAACAAGAAATCTACAAGTGTACGCGAAGAAGAAATCTGCAAAAACACACAAAGAATAAACTTGCATCCCTAATTTCCAGATGGCGCCACACGAAAAAAATCTCTTCTCTCGCATCCACCATTTATTCCTAATTGGTCCTGCTATGAATACCCAATATCTTAACACAATTATTTCACATAACATATGCATCAGCAATTCCAAATTTACAATTCTATTTTATACACATAACTCCTGTATTCTGATAAAAATCATTAATACCTTTATACTCTGTCTTCTTATCTTACATAAATATGTATTCACTTGATTTCTAACGTTGAGATTTTGAATTGATTTTTATAGTTTGGAACCATTCTGAAATTAATGGAGTAAAAAGAGGCTTGGGTCAGGAATACAGTTTGAATGAGGGGTAATTAGTATCTCTTGGATGGAATTATCAAAAAAAATTGCATTTTAGAACGTAATCAGTGAACTTTATTCATTGGCGGTATATGTGACGTGTCAATTGTTTTCAACAGTTGCGTCCGAAAATTACACTTTTTACACTACTCTTGAGTTCAACATTACGTGTAGATTTTAATTTAAAAAGCAAATCTAGAATGCAAATTGGTAGATTTGAGTCAAAACATTTTTCAAAATTACTGTGCTCCTCTCTATCAACCTAAGCAACTTAGCGCGGGACATCTCGTTTAGATTCTTATATACAGCGTCACCTTTGTATTGATTTCCTTAATTTTAAAAGTATCTTTAAAATGACTGATATCTCAAACTGTTCCCCAGAACCTCAATTGAGACAAGTCAAGGGTCGTTTTTCAATGTTATTGGTGTCATCCAGAACAACCGTCGTAATATCGCAGTCTTTATCGCACTAATAAACTTCTTAAATGAGGTGATCGTAAGAGAACAGTGTGATTGCCATTTTGAGACAAACGAGGTATTGAGATGTCCATCATATTTTGTTTTTTCCGAATTTTGACCTTCGACACCTCTGGAATTTGAGGTTCAAATTGTCTCAAAATAATCGCTTGGATAGACCTCATAAGCTTATTACAAAAACCGCATTGAAACATCTATTCTATTTTGTGGAATATGAAGATCATTGTAATATCCGCCTATTTCTTCCATTTTGCACTGAAACAAAACTGATTTTGCCTCTTTATTCTAACATAACAATTTCAATACACTGTATTCAAAAAACTTATAAATAACCATGCCAACTATTCAACAAAGCCATCAAAACCACCCCTAACATGCCCATCCCTCCAATGCTGGCAGCGCCATCATCCTCCGGCTCTGGAGTCTTATCACTGGCGGGTGGTGGCGTTGAAGTGGTGGTGGTAGTAGTAGTGGTAGTGGTGGTAGTCTCTTTAATATCCAGATATTCATACAGAGACTCCGTATGGTTTGCAATAATTTCCTGGTTGCTTTTCGCAGTAGTTAGAGCCAATTGAATGGAGCTGGTTAGAGTCTCTTTGAGGCCATCGGTAGTTACGAAATCTTCTAGCTAAGATAATTGGGGGATAAGTTAATATTCTGGTTAAGGATTAATGATGCATATTACCCGTTCAATTCTCTAGAATAGTTCTATGGTTACCGCTTCAATCAATGTCGAAAATTACGGAAGATAACTTCGGCAGTTACTTCAGCGCCTTTGATAATGCAGATGGTACTGCAGTTATGGACTTAGCGTCAGGAAGCAATTTCATTAGACCGCTGCCTCTATCTATCTGGATCTATTCTATTTAAAGCAGCTCAATAATTCATAATGTAAGTTTATTGAATCAAAGTTTTGAAATGTTCTTATTGCAATGCTCCAACGTTTCCTTCAGTACGCTTAAAGTGAAGGAAACGTTTTAGCCATGGCGTTGTACCCCATTACACCAATTCTCCAAACTTTCCCTGTGGTTGGGCCTAAACCACCACTGATTTCCAAATGGTAACTGAAAAAAATCCCTACATTCTAAATATACGTGTTAACGATGAATTCTCAGTTCTCGTTTTTTCATAGCGAAGCCAACCACATTTGGGGGAACTTTGATTGTCGTTACTGAAGACAGTCTTTGACAAAAAACTCCAACCCTATTTTTGCCAGAAAAAAAGGATAATGATGAACACAGTGCTAATTATTTTATTAAAAAACGTATTACTATTACAAAAAAGGATTGTTCCCGTTATGTTGTGCTTATTCGGATGATTGCTGGAGCCGGACTGGCTTGTGATGCCGTTTTGCTTAATAATCATTTCACCGAAAAATAATCAAACAACAACCGCTTTAGATCTGCCGAAATAAATAACCGAACTGAGTAGTTTTAACGCAGTAATCAAAAACTTATTTTAAGTATAATAACTTCAAATCTAATTGTCATTAGAGTTGTTTTATTCAACATCTATTTCCACCACACCGTTATGGAGTTGTTGGGCACATTGCTCATGTCTTTTGATTACATTTTTTAATCCTTCTTCAATTCTGATTACAAACCTTCCCGTAAGCCATAGAGAAAATTCGTACAAGTCGTATGATGGTAGCTAAGAGAAAATTTTAATGAATTCAAAACTAACAGAAATGGGCGATTGAATGGGATGTTTTTTGATATGTACTCACATCCTGGGTAAGTCTTTTTCGAAACATTTCCATTGTTGCTCTAGGAGCTTTATATTCCAGAAATATATTGGAACCTTCGATTTTTGTTCGAATATAGTTTTCCTAACGACAAAAAAAATGTTAATGTACAGGGTGATTCGTAACGCAACCGACACAGAACAGGTGCGTGTAGAGGACCTCAAAACATGTCGATTTTTTAGCTTTCTCAGAAAAAAGCCATTTTCTAGTTAGCAAACTTACAAGCAAATACATTTTTTTTAAAAAGCTGTGCATCCCATGTTACCCAGTAGCGAAACCAAGTAATTTATTTGTAGTAACAAAAATATCCATAACGTAGTCTAGCCATATTTTCAAATGGCATAATTGAAAAGACACCCTGTATTAAATAATTACCTAACAGCTCATCCCTTTCAAAATCATTAAGTCTAATATGAGTTGAACAAATTTTAGATATCTTAGGGTTAAATTTTTCTTCAAGTTGGCATAATTTCATCCAAATCTCCAATATCCTTTTGGAGGCAAAATTCTGTTTTGGGAACTAATGATATATTTAGGTTTGCAAACTCTGGTTTTTACATGGCTATTGGGGCAATCAGAAATGGCGTATCTCTTACTATACATTCTAAATTTGTTGCCTCAAATCTATTCTGAATCTAGAATATTTAATAATAAAAAATGATTCAGTTCATCAATGTTATTGAATGTTAAAAAGTAATAATAAAGTTCGCGCTTATCCCACAAGATTATATTTAACAGTACAGCAGATATAAGTTGATTAGTTTGTACAAAGTGATACAAACGTATGTTAACAAATTTTAAGAGGTAATTGCTTGCATTATTTCATCCTACAATAATCAGTAGGACCTAATACTAGCAATTAATGTACTCGCAGATAAATAAGCCTGCAAAATTAACAATATTCATCTATTGTTGATTCTGGGCCCTACATTAGATTACTAAAATTTCTGTGGTGTCAGTGTCTTGAAGTCAAGGTAATATCAAAGGAGAATTAATTTCTATAGCTATAAAGTGACTGAAACTACAGTTGGTCCTACAAAATTGGATATTTAGATTAGTCTTATAAGTTTTATAAGTACAAAGTGGTATGAAGACTCCTTGTCTTGAGGCCTAAAAAATGTTGAGTTAATATAATTAAAAAGATTAATTAGCAGTGAGGTCAGAAGGTGCCTCTGGTAATGAACTAGGGAATATACAGGGTTAACTTTGAATTAAATAAGTAATTACGAACTTCTTTATCACAAAGACATGAGAACAGCCGAATGAGAATCTACTTGGGACACTACACCCTGATGTTTACGCTCTGAGTGATCTTTGTAGGCACTCTGTTATCATTGAAGAACTTTTTGGAAATTCAGTTCATTATTTGAATCTTGCAGAATAAAGTTATGATCTTACATTTGTTTATTAATTATTATTAATCTTTGTAGTGTTTATTAATGTACATTTATGAAAATATTATTTATTAGATATGCTGAAAGGAGAGATCATGAATTGAGGTTAGATAGTAAGATTCTTAAGTAAATTTCAGTGTTGCCAATAGTTTTGTTTTTGTCGTGGCCGCAGACCGTGGTCTCTAACGGAAAATTACTATTGCGCAAACTGCACAATTTAGCGTATAAAGACACGTAATTACATATATATGGAATATGGCAACGCTATACGCATTTCAATAGCCTTAGAGTGTACTTTTATTACTCCGCCGTTATTTTTTATGGGGTTTTCATCACGCCTTTATAACATTCTAAGTGGCCTCTAAATTACGAGACATTTAACGTCACACGTTCTCTTGCGGGCTCCTGCTGATCTTTTCTTAACCTTGTTTACAATCCATTTTTCGGCTAGTTATCACGACGAATTTTCCTTCACCATAGCATCAAGATCTCTTTCAAATTTAAGTTTCTTCACCCTTACATTAAAAACTTTCGGATTAGGAATCCTCCACCACAATATCAAGGGGTCTTTCATATTAACATTCCTGTGTTATTAAATTTTAAAAAATCAGTCCACTCGTTTTCAAGATCTAATCAAAGTAAGTTGTTATAAAACACTAGAAAGCATTTCAAACAAACGAAAAGCACTTAGAGTGATCGATGCGCAATACACGAATGCCATCAAGAAATCTAACTTCGCTAATTGTAAAAACGAACATAGTAACTAATTAGGTTATCTAAATTTTTTGGACAGTTTTAAATGGAGAAGAATAATTAATCGTGCTGAAATGTGGATTTTTACTAAAAAAATATTAAATGAAGAAAAACCGAACATTGAAATTCACACGTGCACTACTCGCGTTCAAACTGCTCAGTTTAAAATATCCGGAATCGTGTCTCTATTTGACAGATGTAAGTATCCGTGACATTCGAATTCCGAATCTAAACGAAAAGTAAAATGGCGTTCGCGGTTCGCGTGTAGTGATTCTTGAATTGGCGGTGTTTTCATTACTTTTCAGAGGGTAAATTAAAAAGAAATTAGCTAACCACTGTATTCAGTGCTTCTTTAGTTTATGCTGATTTTTTCAGCTTTGGGTTAAGCTAAACAAAAGTAAGTTATAAGTTTTATTTATGTTTGCCACATTTTTATTGCAGGCTGGGGCCGGGCTGGGGAAAAATGGCTGCCCACTCTATATTCTTTTCGTAACCAATACCTATTAAGAGATCTTCTTCGTTTCTAGGCATGTCAGGACAAGGCGATGTATTGCAGCCCACAAGCCCAGCTGAAAAGGATAAAATGCCTTCCAGAGTTCTTATCTCCGAGTCAGAAATAGCATCCCTAACTCCAGCTGAGTGGGTAAACCGCTGGCACCAACAGGAGTCCTACATCACCACTTTAGAGAGGAAGTTAAGTCTTCAAGAAGGTACTTAGTTCAGTTTCTATCTCGGTTACTTCATTTGTGTTTTAAGCCCTGTGCTGTATCCTGTTATCATTGGTGCAGTGTCGTGAAGTGTATCGAAATTTAACACTAACAAATCGTGGAAAGGAGTGCTTTGTAATATGCACCCCATCTTGTAGGGGATATCCACGAGTTGCGTCAGACCAATGACAGAGTTCGTACCCAACTCCATGAGGCCCAACAAGGGGAAAAACTGTTGGTGAGGCGTTTGACAGCAAAAGAACAAGAAACTCAAGATTATATGGTCAGTATATGAAATGACCGGTTCAAAATGTTCTTAACTTTGTGTTTGATGACTAGTGACAGTGCGGTTTGAAAAATATCTTCTGGCTGAATAACTGAAATTGGATATATTTGTTGGTCTGTTGATCTTGAGGCCCTATCGACATTTACTAGTGGTTTTGGGAAGGGATGGGTCCTGGGATGGGTAGTGAGAGTACTAAAGAGTCGTGGTCAACCGAGGATTTACTTTCATGAAGCTTTTAAAAACATTACTTCATTAGTAATGTATGTGTTTTGAGAACTATATTATTTGAGACTTTTAAAAGAACTATTACCAAGACTATTACTTTATATTATTCCCGATATTATTGTCCTTGTTGTTAGGTACTTTGCTCTTTAGCTACTTTTGTTTAGCAATTGAGAACTATTTGGTGAAATGTTAGGTACTAAATAAAATTACAAGGTCAAATTGGTTTTCAATTCGCTATTAAATTTTCTGCCATAAAGCTTTTATATTAGGTATTTCCTTAACTTTAACACTAAAGAGGTTTAAAACGAACAAGTAACCAAATACATGATAAACTAAAAATCAGTTTAACAGATATAATCCAATTGTATCCGTTAAATCGTTATTGTATCCAAGTTTCTAAGTCACCTAAATAGAAAAAGAATTGCTGTGCAAGAAACTAGAACAATTTTTTCAATTTTGATGTTAAAATGTACTACTGCATATAATATGCATCAATATCCATGGCATCCTATAGAATTATTTATATTATTTTTTTATAATACTGTTTGCCATCAACTATTAAATGGTAAGTCCCATAGACCACTAAAATGACAGGTAAAAACTTGAAATTTGTATAAGAAACGTGATTTCAAAAAATTTAGGTATGCC
Organism: Euwallacea similis; assembly: GCF_039881205.1. Lineage (NCBI taxonomy): Eukaryota > Metazoa > Arthropoda > Insecta > Coleoptera > Curculionidae > Euwallacea > Euwallacea similis. The sequence continues at coordinate 2,133,781 of NC_089638.1, read as the reverse complement.
ATGGTGGCCTAAAACTGCAATTCTTTCCTCATTGAAGTGATCGTACAACTAATATATTCCGATATCCGCGATTCTCAATATTATGGTAGTCAATCTAAGTATAGACAGTGTTTTTGCACCAACTTTTAGACTAAGGTAAGTTGAGTTAAATAATCAAATTTTGGCCTTCGAAATCTGTAGTAGTTCGGATGTACAGAGTACAGATCATTTAGGAACATCTAAAACGACACTAGTATTAAAATTCTCATTTTCTCCTGTGAGTAAAAAAATTGTTAAAGTTGATAATTATGAGAAATATATGTTTATAGTTATTTAACCAATAATTATATTAATGGCCCATGAATACAGGTGTTGGTTACAATATTTTTCCGCATACTGTAGGTATTGGTCATGGTTCTTGAAGAAAATTTAATTTTGAATTAACGTAAGTTATTAACGTAAGTAAAATAATTCTTAATTCCAATTTTAACGGTGACACATGAACGCGTTCGCTATTCTTAAGGGTATGCACGTTCCTCATTTCAAAAATTTAAACCCGATGGTAGTGACAGAACCATGACCTGTAGCAGATAGACAGATGACAGAAATTGAATGTTTTATGGCCTGTCTCTGGCTGCTGAGTAACCATCAAGTAGAACAACACCATGTTTTTTATTTCGTTTATACTTAGCCGCCTATAATCAAATCATACATTAAAATAAAAAATTGAGCTTGGAAAAATTCGCATTTGGCTTCCCGAGTGCATGTTAATAGACAAATTTTTAGAAAATATAAGTCAAGAAATCTTGGCATTTAATGTAATAGTATAAGTCCTCGATCACATTTGCACCGTGCGAACGATGTTGCCCGATAAAAAATTGGCAGTACGTTTTAAAAAATATTCTATTACATTGCACCAGAGTTATAGAATTATAACTGTTACCGATGCCACAAGATGAATCTGATGTTATGTTTTTTACGGTTTGACCTCTTAAGTTTTTTTATATTCTTGATATCTATCAAAATAACTGCTTAGATTTATTTTAAATGTCAAGATATAGATGTAAAAACCATTTTTCTGTAACTTAAACCTCCGACCTTTGAAGGTGCTAAAGGATCATATTTTAAATATCCATGCCATATATCAAAAGTCGGGTTGAGATATACTAGACAAAATATATTTAGAATTTTATTTTCAGTCAAATCGAAAAATGGCAAATATACGATCTGTCCCAAATTGTCTTTCGTGTATTGGGATCTTAAAAAGTGTAGGAGCTATGAAATTGGTTAAATGGTGAAAGTTTTAGAACATAATGTTAGTAGCATAAGGTTGAAAAGAACCATTATGAATCTTTTGTTTTCGTAGATAATCCAAATTTGTAAAAATATTGCTGAAGCAAATTTTTTAGTTTAATTTGCCTTTGCAGTTGAAATGTCAATACCACACCTCGGTTTTCTGAAACCATAATTAATGTTTATTTATTACGCAAAAACTAATTCCTATCCTGTACCGTGGCCAGCTCTATTACCTAATATCGGTGCACTGGTGATGGTTATATACGATTATACGTGTTCTCAAAATTGTTATCAAAAATAGGAACAGTTAAGATTCCCACAGACTAAACACTATACCGATAGTTTAGTTGGATCGAGGTGTGTTACTGTTATGCGAGTGTTTATCGATCGATTTTATATTTAATGTACATATTAAGCATTAAGCACACGACTAAAATGTCGACTGACAAAAAGTCGCTAACCTACGGGGGTTTTTAGACCTGTTCTGTTTACATCCTTATGACACCAACATTACAATCCAGAACTTTCCCAATTTAATCGGCTTCATGATTTATATTCTATTGGAATCTTAATACATTTATAGAAGGTCAATTTGGGACAGTATATTCAATGGTTCAAATTCGTTGAAATTAGGGATCTTTAAGAGTCTTGAGGAGATATTGGAAATCTTATTAATACCTCCTGGGCTCGATTTTGAAGAAAAAATTATGGGTGCAAACCGCATTCCTCTATCGTTTTTCAGTTTTCTTACTACGGTGGGTTTCTCAACACTTGATTCTCCTAAGAGATCTCTATAACTCAGCAATCCGATATATAATTGAGAAATAATTAATACTTTCTTAAGACATATTAGTGGAATCTAAAAAATTTAATAGAAATGTACTCGTGCTCTTTTTCAACTTAATTTGCGTTCCTGACAATACCCCAAAAATTGTCGATAATTTTCCTTGCACTTATTATAGTACCTCTTTTTATACTTCTTTTTCTATTTGTTTTGAAAAACTTTACATATTTAAATTTTTTCAAAGTTATATATACCAAATAAAATTTGGTAAGATTGTTTTTATGTCTTAGTTTATCATTAAATTTGGGAACTTTTCCGTATTTAACCGATCTTCTAACTCCAATTTAAGAGTTTAGGATATAGCAATAGTAAGCCATGACGATTAAACTACCTTATCCTGTGGTTGTCCCCATATAAAAAATTGATTTTTTTAATGACCACGTAAAAATAAGAACTTTCACATACCCTTACCAAAAGTATCGTTTTCATCTTTAGAGATGAATGTTTGATAATGATGCGCAGACACTGCCTATCATCCATGGAAGTATTGGAAACATGCAAGTAGCCTATTTCAAGCTTTTAATAGAATTTAAAAAAATATTAATTTACGTGTTCATTAGGGTTGGAAGTGAAAAACTATCATTCCCCAGTGATTGAGAGGATGAATTTTCAGAGTATTTCATATATTTTATATATTCACTTTACTTCTGTTTCGCCAATACAATTGATGTCCATGGCGCCACCCGATTTTAATTAAGTTGGAACAGCATATAATGTATAAGTTATTTACTTAACATAAAATGTTTATTTTCCAAGGTGAACTATCAACTATTGGACTAAGGTAAGTTTAGTTGAGGTATGCGCGCTCGTATTCGAAACGATAGGTAAGCACCATTTCATATATACACAGCGACTGACAAATAGCACCATTTTTTTAGCCAAAAGGTAAAGAGTTCAATAATAGATCTAACATTTATCGTAGCGTGTTCTTCAATGAAGTTTCATTGAAGTCAAATATACGAAATAAACGGAATTATTTGGATGACCATCTTGCATATTTGAAACAGCTCTAATTCTTACAGGGGCTGTTAAGTTAAGAAGAAGTTGCGCATTTTAATACTCATTGCGGATCCATGTTAAAAATGGATATATCATGATTCCTGAAATATTTTTAAAAAACTTAAAAGAAATGCCATTTAAAAAGGTATATTGCGTTTCTAATATTTCTGTAATGATGCTTCCAATGGCATTTACAGATATTTAGTAATTCATAGTTTTTTTCCTTGAAGTGACCCACATATGAGAGTGGTACCTAATCAACCTGCGTTAAGACTCATAGTCTAGCGTGCCTTCAATTTCATTCCTACTTCCTCTCCAAAATTAAGAATTATTTAATTTAAGGCTTAAACTTTGTTTTTAAAAGGAAGAAGGCACTCGTTGCTTGAGCCAAGTACATTGGAAAAGTGACCTTACAGTGGCAATAATTGCTGGCACCTACATTGTTTCAAAGGTGGTAAAGAACTGCAAAGAATATACCGTTGTCTATTTAATGAAAAATCAATGAATGGCAAAGAATAGGCGCGAATTCTGTATTATCTCTCGTTGAAAAGCAAAGTATCAAAGAGCAAGTGCCAACAACGCATACGATATAATTTAGTAATAATGTAGTATAATGAATAATTGAAAAAGACGCTGCATCATCTAGCCACAGTTAAGAACATTTTCTATGCCGTGATGTTTTACATTGAGTAAGTGGTCGCCCATTCCTATTTGAAATATTTCAAATTATCCAGGGTCTCATGCTAATTTAGAAAATACAAAGTTTTTAAATTAGAAGTAAAAGGGGTTTTGCTTCATTAAAAACCCTATATTGAGGAATAGTTTCTATACTAGCCGATTTTTTGATATTTTGGGTTATTTGATAGTACATGGATGCTTGTGACAATAATAAATGTCATATTTTCAATCAGATATTGTTGGTTTGTAGAGATAAAAAGTGATAGTGAGACGAATTAATTATTATTGTATAGGTAAGATGGAATGCCGTATTTCCTAAAACTGTGTCAATGTCCCTTATGCTGTCCATTCTCATATGGGCCAGCCTGTATGGTTCATCCTATTTGCCCCCATGCCTACAAGCCACCGTTTTGACCCTCTGTACCTGATTGACCTCAGAGGGGGTGCATTCTAAAGCCCAAACTTTCGTTTTAAATACCCTTTGATTCCAAATCACCGCAACCGTCAAATTTATTACACAAAATTCTACGATAACCACGCCGTACACCTTGAATATGACAGACGTACATAATCCTTTCGCATCTTTTCCAGATAACAAGTACATTATTGGAAAAATCTTCTAAGTTCCTTCTGAAAAAGTGAAAATTCAATATGGCATCCAAAAAAATTTACAAAATTACTACGCAGAATTCGAAAACAAATGACTATAGAATTATTTTTGATACGTTATTGCAGTCCTGCATTAGTGTAATCTTTTGGAATTTCATAGTCCTGTAATAGATAATCAACTATTAAAAAAGTTTGATTTTTGATTTGTTGTCTGAAATTCTACGTCCAATTAGCACAATACATATGGTGATGGCATTAGCATCCCCAGGAATTTGGGGATTCTTTCTACATTACATATTACTTTCTGTGATTTTCCAAGACATAAGAGCGAATAATAGTTTCCGTCTGTTCAATTTCTATAAATAAAATGTCCTAATACAATTAAATTATTTTTAAAGTCGCCCTCGGTTGGTTTGAAACTACTGCTAAAACTATTTTTAAGCCAGGTATGAGTTTCTTATATAATTCTCTAAAACGTTTCCCATTTAACCTACTCTATATCTCTTACGGAAACCCAGTACCCAATACATGTAGAACCAATAACATACTGAATATACTACATATTTTCTTTATAATAATAATAATAAATGTGTAAGGTGTATTTCAAATGAATCGTTAGTTAAGAAATTTTGGACCGTTTACAAAACCCCCTGTTTTAATAATCTACAATTTGTGATACCCTGTATATTAAAGTGGGCAGGAGCCAAATATAAAAAAAATCTGTTTTCAGATATGAATTGTGGCACCTGGTAGAGGCAAGTTCTTGGGAGTTTTCTAGTTACCTAAGTACAGGGTGTTTGAAGTCCTGCGATTTTATTTATGAGTCATCCTGATGATTAAGCCCAAAAGACGTAATAAAAGTTACAGAAGGAGAGTCATGATGTTTCAAACAATTTATTTTTTTCCCCTCCTATCCTCACAACTTTTATTGAAATGTTTTATGCGTAATCAGTTTCTTTTGAGATTATTAATTTCCTCTTAAAAATGAAATTAAAAGATCTCAAATACCCTGTATAGTTTTTCCATAATCAATGACGTGCGGCACCCTATATACCCTATATTATTTTTCAATGGAACCACGTTCATTTCTAATACACTTTTTTTTCACAGTGCCAGTTAAATGAGTTGAAAAACTGCCAAGCGCCGACAATTCCCTCACTTAGATCCGCAATGTTAGATCCAGCAGTGAACAGTATATTACAGCAGTTAAGGTTGGAGTTGCAGGACACCAAAACGAAATTGGAAAACATTCAGAATGAGCTCTCTGCGTGGAAATTCACGCCTGACAGTAATACGGGTAAAAGACTAATGGCAAAGTGCAGACTATTATACCAAGAAAACGAAGAGTTAGGAAAACTGACAAGTTCCGGACGGATAGCAAAGTTAGAAAGCGATTTGGCTTTGCAAAAGAGTTTCTCGGAAGAAGTGCGGCAATCTCAGAACGAATTAGATTCGTTCTTAGCGGATTTGGACGAAGACGTCGAAGGAATGCAAAGCACTATATTGTTTCTACAAACAGAACTAAAACGGTCAAAGGACCTCGCGCAAACTTTACAAAAAGAAAATGGTACGTTAAGAGTTACTAACGGAAGGACCAACGGTGAAAATAGTGGTGTTTGTGATGGAGAAAGGACGGACTCGGAAAATGAGTTAGATAGGACGCACTCAAAACGAATTAGGAGATCTTCGGTTTTAAGTCTAGACTTTAATGAAGATGACGCTCTAGTTATAAGTAACGGGGACGTTGCTATGTCTTCGGATATCGAATGAACGTGCAACTATCTTGGGATATTGTTTTCACTGGATTACATACTTTTGTACATTCCAGGCGTTCAGAAACCTGGACGAAATGTCTTTTGTGATCATTTTTGTCCGAGAAGCATCAATTTTACATATTATGAGGTAATCGTGGGGTGTATAAAAATGTGACCAGTGAGTGAACATTATAAAAACTGACGAACAGTATATGAAATTTAATTCAATTCAAGATTATATTTAAGCATAGGTATTTAGAATGCGAAAATTGTTCTCTTTTGTTAGTCATATTGTGTCTATTCTAAATTTCTTATAATAGTTCTATTGTTCCTCGATGAATTCATTGGTTGCAAATTTAGTATTTTTGTTATATAAATATGAAAATGGTGCCGTCAATACAATGAACAGGAATTTTATGACACTTTTATTGTTATTAAGGTGAGGAAACCAGCCTGTATAGGTAGTAAATAAATGTATATAATTCGGTTTTTGAAGTTAATTAAGTAATATTATTAACTACAGTACCTCCAACACTGCACCATTTGAGACGATGTAAATAAAGGAGGATGAATAAATAGATATTGAGAATTTTTAATTAAGTTCCTTGCAGTTTTATTCTAAATTTATACTGGATCAGAAATAAATATACAGTGCAAAAATAATCAATGTTTGTGGGAGACTCTGTATAATGTGGAGTTTTGTGAAGTAAAACACGCGAATGCAGCACAATTTTATTGAAGAATTAATACACAGCAACATGCTGCTAAAAAAGAAAGCCAAGTGCCACTTGTCAAAATGGTTAATAAACCAAGCAAAAATAATTATCTTGAACTGCTCGAGCTGGATCTCTTTCTCCTTCTGGGATGCGGGCTCCTTGAGTGGGCAGGTCTCCGCCTCAAAGGACTTCTCATCCTCCTGGGCGGTGATCGCCTTCTAAATCGAGGAGGAGTCCTACGATAGGGACCACGCCTTAGCGGTGGTAATGGAGAACGTCTAAGTGGCGCATTTCTGGAATTTTTGTAAAGTTGGAAAAATAGATGAACTTGGACTAAGTATAGTATTGACTAGAAATAAATAGCACAACTTGAATAAAGGAAATTTACCTGGGTTTTGGAATCAACACTGGTGCGGCTGTAATTTCCTGTCCGTCTATTTGACCCCCATCCATATGCTTCATAGCATTTTCTGCTTCGTCTGGCGTGCTATACTCGACATAACAATATCCTGCACCCAGATTAGAATGATTGCGATCCTAAAGAAAGTTATAAAATATTCATAAATTAAGTATACGTAAAAAACATTTCTGTTAATGCAACAATATTTTAAATCCACCATTTAGCGTGGACTTCCATGAGCATAGTAACATGAGTATCGTCTAAATCGTAAGTCAGAAAGTCGTTAAAGTTGATGATAATTTAATTTTTACAGAATTAGAGCGTAAACAATGTTGATAGCTGCAAAATCAAGTGAAAATATGGTGCTACTATTTGTATAGTATTATTATTTGAACCAAATTCCTTTTCACATGCAAGGGCAAAAACCTTTCGATTTTTTAATTTATTCTGTAGTATTTTAGTTTCCATTCAAAATGCCAGAAATTATTGTTCTTTGAATATAAACTATTAGAAAAAACGACTGTTTCTAAATATAGTTCATATAGGAACCCAATATTATTTTTTATTGTAGATCTCGCCGTTTTCTCTTGGCCACTAAATTTCGGAGCGCTCTGTACAATAAAAAGTTTTTTTATGTTGCAATAACTAGATAAACACCATTCCATCATACCTTTGGAAATTCCACATGTTTAATTACGCCATAAGTACCGAAAATCTCCGAAATGTGATCCTTGTTTACGGTTCTCGTCAAACGTCCAATATGAATTTTGGTCGGCCGAGGAGTAGGCGATCTCTTGCGGCGCTTGCGAGGAGAGCGTGACCTAAAATACCAAATTATATTATAGTTGTATATTTTTTTCAATAAATTTAATATAATAAGTATGATTTTCCCGACAATCCGTTAAACAATTAACCGATTACTATATAAACGCCCCCACACGACAAGAATAACTGAAAGACTGTACCAAATTAAAGATGGAAAGCTAATCACCAAAACTAGACCATTCTAAATTCATACCATAATTAAAAGACATCAAAATAGTTTTACCTTGTACGGTGCCTGGCATCTCGCCCATCCTTGTCTTTATCCTTATCTTTATTTTCTCCAGGTTGAACATTCTTGTCCTTTTCTTTGTCCTCTTTCTTCACATCAGATTTCTCTTTGTCGTCTTTTTTTTCCTTTGCATCTTTATCCTTTTCTTTATTCTCCTTTCTTTCCTTACTGTGGCTCTTGCTTCCAGTTTTCAATCTTTTAGTAGTCGACCTAGATCTAATGATTATGAAGATATGTGACATACCAATATATATACATATGTATATAAGTGAGGGAAAAAATGAAGCTCTTTGATCGCTGTTTTCTGAACTATATGGAATAATACATCGCCTAATATTTCTACCGTAAAATAGCATAATGAATATTTAAATCCATGTTAAACGTTGTTTTTGATGGAAATACTGAACGTCGACTTTTTTAATTAAAAAAATATATATCAATAATATGAATTACCGTTGTTTTGGACGAGTTCTACCATTTCCACTTGAAGTACTGGAGGAATCAGAACTTGAACTGCTGGAGCGTGAAGAAGAGCCTGAACTTGAGCTGCTTGAAGACTTCGAAGAAGTGGTACTGCTATCAGATGAACTTCAAAAAAATAATATATAAATGTGCAAACAAAGCTTATTTAGTCCTGGAAAGTAAATATTTGAGTATCAGGTCACAAACATGTCCCTTTTCCATACTAAGTAGCATTTTTCAAATAACTACAGGTCAATAAATGGTTGGAATGAAAGGCAAACTGCTATGAAATTTCTATCTGCTGAGTACCATGTTATTTTATGTTATCAAGTTTTAAATATCAATATTGGATAGATAAGAATGGATAGTTACTTTCATAGAAATAATTTTCTATTTACTTAATATGGTGTATATATATATACAGGGTGATTCACGTAACGGTTTCATTAGAAACTTTTGTACTTGTAACAAATCTAAATTTTTCATATTTGGGGGTTAAACTAATATAGATACCCTCCACGTTTTTAAAATATTTTGAAGGTCATATCACTTCCGGTTATACCGGAAGTTGAGGTCAACTTCCTTATTTCAAATGGAACACCCAGTATATTTTTGCATTTTTGGAATCTAGTGATTAAGCTGATTAAATTCTTATTAGATACTCCTATACCTAAACCTAACCGTTTTAAAGATATTTTGGTTTAAAGGAAAAATCTTTTCAAAACACCATTTCTATAAAATTTTAAATTCTCAGCTATTATTGAAGCTGGCTTTTCGAAAATTTGCTGACATGTTAACTAGGTATGGTAGATTAGGTTAATGTGAAAAGTTTTTATAAATATCATACAGGGTATCCAAAAAAACACCTCATATTTAAAGAACTTTGGTGGCAAAAAAGTCGCTTATTTCAAATGAAACACCCCATATATTTTTATATGTCTAGAATCTAAATTAAATTCTGAATCGATTACTATTAGGCGTCCCTATACTTAAAATGAACGCTTTTGCTCTAATTTGCGATTTTTTAATATTGTACAATAATAATTGTAAGTATCTTAGTTGGCTTTGAAAAGAACATGGCTGCTTCCTGTAAAATGCGTTAATATAATTATCAATTTAATAAGTTCGCTCAGCAGTTTAACGCATGTTACAGGAAGCAGCCCTGTATGTACAATTAATATTGTACAATTATTATCGTACAATGTTAAAAAATCGCAAATTAGAGCAAAAGCGTTAATTTTAGGTATAGGGATGCTTAATAGTAATCAATTCAGAATTAAATTTAGATTCTAGACATATAAAAATATATGGGGTGTTCCATTTAAAATAAGCGACTTTTTTGCCATCAAAGTTCTTTAAATATGACGTGTTTTTTGGATACCCTGTATGATATTTATAAAAACTTTTCACATTAACCTAATCTACCATATCTAGTTAACATGTCAGCAAATTTTTATAAAGCCAACTTCAATAATAGCTGAGAATTTGAAATTTTATAGAAATGGTGTTTTAAAAAGATTTTTTTTTTAAACCAAAATATATTTAAAACGGTTAGGTTTAGGTATAGGAATATCTCATAAGAATTTAATCAGCTTAATCACTAGATTCCAAAAATGCAAAAATATACTGGGTGTTCTATTTGAAATAAGGAAGTTGACCTCAACTTCCGGTATAACCGGAAGTGATATGACCTTCAAAATATTTTAAAAAAGTAGAGTGTATCTATATTAGTTTAACTCCCAAATATGAAAAATTTAGATTTGTTACAAGTACAAAAGTTTCTAATGAAACAGTTACGTGAATCACCCTGTATAGTGATATGTGGTTGCTCTTACCTACTTCGACTATCGTCACTGCTGCTTGAACCAGATTCTGAACGTTTTTTCCGATCCCTACCTCTTTCTTTTTTTTTCTCTTTTTGTTCTGCATCTGACTCAGTACCAGGCTTTGCCCTGAGTGGGAAATATAGAATCAGTTAATAAATTCAATATGCAAGATTTTCTTAGGCACTGGGGCAGTGGAAGTGACATCCTTAATATTTCAAAATTATTCAGTTATTTTGTAACTGTTTGTGTAGTCTATTAGGAAAAGCATCGTAAGGAGCAAGATTCTGCAGGATAAAATTCCTTAATATAGTACGAGTTTCTGCAAAATCTCTGCTTGCAAATTTTAATTTGTAATTTTGTTTGTTTACTGCCAATGTGGCTGAGATAGCAGAACAACAAATTCATATCAGGAGCCAACCAACATGGGAACAGCCCTACCATGGAAATGGTGAAGCTCACAAACAAGTCAAGTGATAGACTTAATATATCCCGTCTATAACATAACCCCCTAATTTAGTTTCTACGACCAGTGGCATAAAACCTAAGTTGGAGGTTCATAAAATGCCGGCCCTGGGGTAGCTGATTACCTAGAAGCGCATCAACAATCATCAATTAAAAACACTTACATGATGTTTCGCAAGTGGCAAATTTACTAATGGGACTCAGGAAATAACAGGACGCTTATTACGCCCTAATATGTAATGACTCAACTGCAATCTGAAACACTGTTTAAATTTGCACAATACTCAAAAATTTGGTCATATATTACCGATGGTTAAACAGAAATAAAGCACAAAAACGACAATCGACTCTAATGACGTGACAATGACCAAGGACATTGTGAATATATACATATATATATGAATTTTTCACAAAAAAAGAGAGAAGCAAACAGACATTTCCAGGGGTGTTGGAAGGAGAGATAATGCTCATAGCACATGAACCGATTACGTTTTTCTCATCTGAAAGAAAACATATCCGGAATTTGTGGAATGTGGAAATTTATTATATTTATTTTTGTTCACAATTTTTCCGCTTTTCATTTCGAAACCAGGAAGCGAGAGTGCGGTAGTGCAATCTAAATTTGTGATCTACATTTCTGGATACTCATATTCTTAAGAATTTCATTCCAGCACCCAGCCCCACGTTGAGTTGCAATTTTTGTTTGAGACCATTTCTATACGCTCTATACTACACTGTACAGTACTTTTGCCTCAAATTTTGAGGCTAATAATAAGTTGTAAAGAAACTGAATTACTCATTAGCACCATATTCCTGGCTTCTTTAAATCAGGGAAGTTTAATGGTACTAGTTGCAAGGAAGTGCCAAGGTAAGATTTGAAGAAACACGAAATTCATTGATAAGACTTAACATTGCAACCTTACATTTACAAACCATTATTTTCCACTGTAAGGTTTTTTTAATGATCATGGGTTATATATATTATGTATATGTAGGTATACTCATATTAGGTATTTAGAGAGATGTTCTAAAAACAGTGTTTTTAATGATAATATAATCAAAGAGGCAGAAAGACCAATTGGTCGATAGCCTGTTTCTTGTAAAATAAAGATTTTTCTCTCTCTATAATGAAAGAGCTTTGTTTATTCTGCTATGGGATGCTTAAAGCCAGATTCATAGATAGTTGTTGCCAACTTCCAAACACAATATCTGCTATTATTCACTCAAATGTCCACCAAAATCTCCAAACTACTATTTCATGCCCTCATTCGGAAAATCAGTAGTGTGTATCTATTAATTGTAGAAAAATTTTATTGCTTTGAAAATCAAACATCTTTTGTTAGAAAATAAGATAACTGATGTATTATGCTGGAGATAGTTTATTTTAATATATTTTTAATGGTTATGTTTGGTGGTTCCTTTATCTGTTGTTTAATTTATTCACTGTATGTGTTGATGTAGCTAATCTGATCTGTCTAATCCAATTTATATCTCTTTTAGTTGACTCCAGTGTTGGTCCATGAGTCTATCTAAATTTGGAAAAGTTATGCTAATAACTGTAAAATGTTTTCATTGCCAGAATGTAATTTTACCTACTCTGATATCTATTTCATAGAGAGTTGCAAGTGTTTCTGAGGACTGAGGAATGTAAAAATGATGGACCAGCAATCTTTATAAATACCTATATTTCATACCGAGTGAAAACACAACCATTTTAAGATGTCTCTAGTGGTTATGAACCAGTTTGTTTCCAACTTAAAATCAAAGAATGAACAAATCAGGACAAAGGCTGCCAAGGAACTTTACGTATACGTGAAGAATGATTTAAGAGATGCAACACCAGAGCAAATCACTGTGTTCCTTGATGACTTCAATCATCATATATTTGAAATGGTTTCAAGCGCAGATGTCAATGAGAAGAAGGGAGGCATATTGGCCATTGGTAAGACAACTATATTCTTTTAACTTTTAATAATAACCATATTCCTAAATTAGGTATATGTAGGTATAACCTAAATTAGGTTTTAAACATTATTTTACTAAATGAAGTATATTTATTTTATTTAATAATGATGTAAAAAAAATATTATTTTTTGTAGTATGTCTCATCGGAGCAGACGTGGGAAACATGACTACAAGAATCAGCAGATTTGCATATTATGTAAGAAATTTATTGCCTTCTAATGACGTTAGCGTGATGGAACTAGCGGCCAAAACTACAGCAAGTTTAGCTTTAGCTTCTGGTTCAAAAGCTTCTGAATATGTTGAATTTGAAGTTAAAACCGCGTTAGAATGGCTCAGTGGCGATCGACTTGAGGTAATAATTTTTTTACTGTAAATTGCATAATTTTTACATCTTCACATTCTAGTCAAAACGCCATGCTGCCGTATTAGTTTTAAAAGAATTTGCCACTGCTCTTCCCACGTATTTCTTTCAACAAATTTCGCAGTTTTTTGATTCAATATTCAACGCAATTCAAGATCCTAAACAGGCCATCCGGGAAGCTGCTATTGAGGCTTTGCGGGCAACTCTAGTTGTTACGACTCAGCGAGAAAATGCCAAAGATAATCATAGAGGTTCCTCATCTTGGTAAGTTTTCAAATAGATGTTTTCCATTTTTCGTTCAACATGCAGTTACTTCGCCAATTATTGCTTATTTTTACTTAGGTATCGCCAATGTTATGACGTATCCGGAAAGCTTTTATCAGTCGATAAAGGTGAACGTGTACGGGATGACCGTATTCACGGCTCTTTATTAATTTTGAATGAGCTCTTGTATTGTTCAAATGCGACATGGGAGCGCAAGTATCTCTCGCTCCAAGAGAGTACAGATCCCAAACCAGATCTTGAGATTGAACAGTTTAGTTTTAACAGACCGCCATTCATGTACCCAATTCATGCCAAGAAGAAGGCTACAAGTATGATTACAAATATGGTTACATCTACTCTTTCTCCTGAGAAACCAATCATTATTGAGTCTTCTGTTTGTCGACAGTTGGTGGCAGAGAAATTTGAGTACATATGCATTGATGTTTTGGCCCAAAAGTAAGAAGTTTTTGATATTATGGCAAGTTTCACATATTTTAAATAATTGTAGTTCTATGGCAAAAAGAATTTTTTTTGCCAATAATTTTAACTTTATATTGATTATGTATTATAGTTATAAGAACATAATTTCTTTTTAGGTCACTGAAAGTTAACTTTGTTCAGCAAACGTTGTTAACAATTTTACCCCGATTGGCAGCTTTTAATAAAGAAAAATTTGTAGAGAAGTATCTTCCAAGCACAATGAATTATTTGTGTAGCATTCTTAGGGGGAGGGAAAAAGATAGAAACAGCGCCTTTGTAACTATTGGTAAGTCACAATATTACTTACACTTCCTTGATTTTGCGTAACTGGTAGTTAAATTTCAACCCAAAAGCCAATTCAAAAATCTACAGGATGATATTTTTTAAAGCGTCACTTCCCGTTTTACCGCCCCAAAATCAATTTAAGTATAAAGAAAAAACGAAAAGTGATTTGAAATTTGAACACTTCATATGTTTATTCATATACGTTTTTTAATATAGTGATTGTTTAATTTTTAATAATGCGATAGTTTTTTAAATAAATCTCGGGAATCGCTTATAATAAAGAAGTACTCAAGTGGAATTCCTCAATCTACCAGCTCCTATTTCAACTAAAACGATAATTAACGCTTATTGCTTGTTTAAGGTTTGATTGCTGTAGCCGTAGAAGAAGAATTTGATCCTTATGTTGAAAGGGTGATGGAGCTGATAAAACTGTCTCTGCCAAAAACAGAAACACCCGGCAAAAGACGTCCTGTTATAGACAGTTGCGTGTTCAAGTGTGTTACATTTTTGGCTTTAGCTTTAAAGAAACACGACCAAATGGAAATTCCTAACATATTAGAACAGGTAGTTTACATGGTGAATTTTTAATAATGGCTGGTAATCTGATATTTATTAAAAATCTTTAAAAAAATCTATTTGACTCTTGTCTTTTAATGTTTAATTTCAGATGTTGGCAACAGGATTGAGTCAGTCGTTAACAATATGCCTTCGCGAATTGGCTAAGAAAGTTCCGATCCATAAAGACAAAATCAGTTTAGGACTGCTGAAAATTCTTTCTCATATTCTTTTAAATAGACCCTTGTTACATCCTGGAATGCCCAGAAATCTTACTTCGAATTTTCCCATAAATTCATTTGTTGACACTAATGATACTCAGCTGATTGTATTAGCCCTTCATACTTTGGGTAAGTAAAAATTGTTTGTTTTTCTGTTTTATCTTTATTTTTAGGTGACAACTTAGTCAGATATACATACATTTAAACTGAAAACGTTAAAGTTATGCTGCTTAATATATAACGTTACATTTCTACGTTTATTCTAATTAAATAAACTGCCCATGAAAGTCAATTTTACTAATTATTTTACTTCTAATAATTTTTTAGGAACGTTTGATTTCGAAGGTCAAAGACTTCTGCCATTTGTTCAACGTTGCGCCAACTTCTTTTTGGTGCACGAAGTGATGGATATTCGTTTAGAGGCAGTAAAAACCACTAGTCGTCTGTTAAGACATGCTGTAAAAAGCGCTGATAAGAGTCCCAGTGAGACGGTGTCCAGAACAGTTGCTGATGTATTACAGAAATTGTTAAGTGAGTATTTTTTTTGTCAGTTAGGTTAAAACTCATTCTAAACTAAAAAGTTCAATTTATCAACACGTTTGTTTTTTACGGAATTTTTTTTTAAATTAATTTTTAAGTACTTTTCAACCTTTTTTCGTTCTAGAAATTTCAGTCTTCAAAAATGCAAAAAATTATATTTTTTTAATAAACATAAGAAAATCGTCGAAAACCGGAATAGAATATGCTTTATAAAACTTATTGATATTGGATATTTTCGAAAATCCGTCAAATATATCGTAGAATTATTAATTTTCTTTTACAAAATTGTTGTGCAATTAAACATAAGCATTTGTTTTCTACGTACAAAAAAAAGTTTCAACAAGATAATTTTTTCTTTTAGGTGTGGGTCTGATTGACAGTGAAGCTCAAGTGCGCTATGGAGTGCTTACATCTTTAGACCCTACTTTTGATCACCACTTAGCTCAAGCAGAGTCCTTGGAAGCATTATTTATCGCCCTGCAAGATGAAGAATTTCGGATACGTGAGGTATTTCTTTCAAATTTGACCCATAAAAAGTGCCCTCATCAACCAAATTAACTACATTTCAATTTCTTTTCTTTAAAGGGAATTATTTTTCTATTAGAAACAATTTTTAGGTAGCTTTATTTACCATAGGACGTCTGAGTTGTATGAATCCATCATATATTACACCAAGTTTAAGGAAGGTGTTGGTGCAGCTCCTCACAGAATTGGAACACTCTGGAATAGGAAGAAATAAGGAACAAGGAGCTATTCTTCTTGATCATTTGGTAGTGAGGGCACCTAGGATAATTCGACCCTATATGGAGCCTATATTAAAGGTAAATACATAGAATTTTTGATACCAGTGGATAATAATCAAATTTTAATACACATTTCTTCTAAATTGACATCGACATTGCTTCATTCAAAGCTGTTTTTCTGTGGTCTTGTTATGTGCTTTTTGTTAAAATTTAAGGTACTAGTTCCTAAATTAAGGGAAGGCGAGCCAAATCCCGGAGTGATGATTTCTGTTCTTTCTACTATTGGAGACCTTGCAGAAGTTACAGGCGGCGATTCAGAGCTTCAAGTTTGGATGCAGGACTTAATGGTAAAAAAGACAGATTTTAGTTTTGTACGACAGGATTGTCACATTTTTTATATGGATTATAATTTTAGGTTATTAATACCAAGGTGGAGGCTTTTGGTTACATCGATTTTATAACCTTTTTTCTAATGTTGGTTTTACTGTTAATTATCAATAAATAAGTGATTTTATTATTGTAGGCCACTTTATTAGAGATTTTGGGTGACGCTTCCGCCCCTGACAAAAGATGTGCTGCCTTGGTTACGTTAGGTCAACTAGTAGGTGCAACGGGACATGTAGTCAAACCTTACAGCCAATATCCTACTCTATTGGACGTGTTACTTGGATTTTTGAAAACTGAGCAACATCCAACGATTCGCCGTGAAACTATTCGAGTTTTAGGCTTGTTAGGTAAATTAGACCCCAAGTTACGAAGGGTCCTATTTATTTATTTTGGAGAGCCCTTTATTATTATTATTATTTATTGTAATATCTTGTGTAAAATATCTTTGTAAAAGCATCTCATTACAAGTAACAGACATTTTATATTCATCATTTAAAACGTTCCAGGAGCTTTGGATCCTTACAGGCATAAGATGCAAAAAGGTGAAATCGACCACCTTCCGCAAGCTCCTACGTTAATTCCTATGCCGGACAAAAATTTAAACGAAGACAGTGATCTTACTTCAAGTGAGATGCTTGTCAATATGAGTTCCAGTACTTTAGAGGAATATTATTTAGGTAAGTTATTTTCTTCCTATTCTACTTTTTGCTATACTGTATTGTCTTTGTATAACTTAATTTTATTTGAAGTTGAAAATTAGCTTTAGTCATAATTGGAAATGCTTAAAATATGATATTAATTATTAAATACATTTTAGCCATGGCTATAGCTACATTGTTAAAGATCATTCGGGATCCAGCTTTATCCCAATACCATACTATAGTGGTTCAAGCCGTAACATTTACATTCAAAAGTTTAGGAATTAAGTGCGTACCGTATATAGCACAGGTTGTATTTATTACCCGCTAAGAGTTCATTATTCTTGACTCATATTTCGGCGCAGGTTCTTCCAAGTTTGTTAAATGTTGTTCGATCCGCTGATGTTAATGCTCGAGAGTTCTTATTCCAACAACTAGCACAGCTGATCGCTATAGTTAAACAACATATTCGCAACTATCTTGACGACATATGTGAATTAATTAAGGAATTTTGGACACCGTATTGTGCTATACAAGGTAGATAATATTCTTGTATGAAGAATGTTTTTAGTGACAACATTTTGTCCAGGAACTATAATTTTGCTTCTGGAGAATATTGCTGAGGCTTTAGGGGCAGAATTTAAGGTCTACCTGCCTCAGTTAATACCTCAGATATTACGCGTATTAAATCACGATAATTCCAAAGAGAAGCAGCATACGATAAAGTTATTGAAAGCTTTACACAAATTCGGAAATAATTTAGACGATTACATGCATCTAGTGTTGCCACCTATCGTAAGGTTAGATCAAAAACAATTTTGAATATAATACATTATTAGAAATTGCTCTGGGTTTCAGACTTATCGATGCGTCCGACTGTCCCGTGCCTGTTTCCAAACAGGCTTTAGAAACAATAGATCAATTGGCTGAGTTAATAGATCTCTCAGATTATATATCTAGAATTACCCATCCTCTAGTACGCACTATAGATCGAAATCCCGAGTTACGCGATACAGCAATGGACACGTTATGCTCATTGGTTACGCAACTGGGTAGAAAGTTTTGCATATTCGTTCCTATGGTGCAGAGGGTGGTAGTGAAGCACAAAATTAATCACAGAAGGTAAGTGTACTGTGTGGACCAAAATATCCCAATTACTTGCTTTACAATTTATGCAGGTGGGAAACTCTAGTTTCGTCCATTGAAAATGATTCTACAATGGCTGATGAGTTAGATTTGCCTATACCGCGTAATAGGTAAATAATGTCGAGTGTTTATTGAAATTGTTAAATTGAAGTGAATCTTGAATTCAACAACTTCTTTAGGCAACGGAAAAATCGGGATGTCGGGATTTCTGGAGACTTATCTGCAATGCCACAAAGACTGAAGGTGTCTGAGAAGAACCTACAACAAGCTTGGGTTCCCATTAGAGGTGTATCTAAGGTAGGTAACTAATTTTATTAGCAATTCATTCGTTTTTCTGAAGCTTCAAAATTATACTTCGTGACAAAAGAAATTTTTGTTTTATTCGACAAAAAAGTCACATTTCAAAGGAATTTAAACTAATGATTTCCATAGGATGATTGGTTGGAATGGGTTCGAGGCTTAAGTTTAGAACTTTTGAAGCAATCCCCAATACCAGCGCTCAGGTCATGCCTGCCATTGGCTCAAACGTACTCACAACTTCCTCGAGACTTGTTCAATGCTGCCTTTGTTAGTTGCTGGACGGAACTAAACGAGAACATGCGAAAAGAACTTATTGGCAAGCATGTTTTTCTAAGATTTTCTCTCCAAGATTGTCCATTATTTTACACATATAATAAGAAAATTTGAAAGCCTCTGTTTAATTATTATATGTGCCCAATTTTTTAGGTTGTTTGGAACGAGCCTTAACAGTGCCTGATGTCCCGGAAATCACCCAAACTATCCTTAATTTAGCCGAGTTTATGGAACATTGCGATAAAGGTCCACTGCCTTTAGAAGGCCATTTGTTGGGCGAGTATGCTATGCATTGCAGGTAATGATAAAATTCTTAATTTTTGAAGTAAAATCGCGCTTTTACTCTTTGCCAAAACTTTTTTTCTATGACCATGTAAAAAAGACATCTTTCATCATAGTTTACCCTAACTTCACTTTGCTCATACTTTTATTTAATGACCTACTTTATATTACTCTTGCAAGTAGGTTTCCTTATGTATCATAATATAATACTAAATACATATAATAGCTGCTTCTTTCGTATAATACTGGAATTTGGTTGTAGAAAAATTAGATCCACACCTATGAAAGAAAGTGTCTTTTACTCCTTCGAACATGAATACCCTCCGCTTTGGGTTGAGCCTTATTTGCGGAAGTAAAGATATCACTTTCCTCCCTTGTGCAAAAATTTGTTAATTAAATTAAATTATACAAAATTTGATGGCAAATTGAGATTCCAAAATATATTGTCTGTTTAGAGCTTACGCCAAAGCTTTGCACTATAAAGAAGACGAATTTATACGGGGTGGCAGCAAAGATCATCGTGTTATCGAGGCACTAATTTCGATTAACAACAAATTACAACAAAAAGAGTCTGCGGAGGGTTTGTTACAATGTGTTATTTGTCAAGGAAACGAAGTGCAAGTACAGGTAATTGTTCTAAAATAGGCGGAGTTACAAAAAAAATTAATTCTATTTAATATGAACATCTATAATAAGCATGAACGAAGACATTAGGTTTTCTATAGAATGATTAAACTGTTTTCCCGTTAAAGGTACAATGGTATGAAAAACTCCATAATTGGGATAAAGCATTGGGAATGTATAGGGATAAACTAAACAGCGATCCATCTGATCAGGATGCCTGTTTGGGGCAGATGAGGTAGGTTGTAATATACACCAATACAATTGATTTTGTTAAACTTCAAAGGCATGTTTAGTCTTAAGGGTATATATACAAACCCTCGGTTTCCAACGTACAGAATATTTTTAATATTTTGCTTATATCTTAATAGTATGTCGATCATAAAGTTTTACAAATTTTTAGGTGCCTTGAAGCTCTAGGTGAATGGGGCCAATTACATGAAGTTTTCGAAAATAAATCTTCCATCTTGGTGGAAGATAACAAACAGAAGGCTTGTCGGCTAGCGTTAGCATCTGCCTTTGGTTTGCATAATTATCATTCAATGGAAAAGTATGTAGAATCATCGTTTAGTACAAATCTATGGGCTAAATTCGTAAATTGATAGGTTTGTCAAGGTTATTCCACAAGATACACTGGACGGTTCGTTTTATAGAGCTATCTTGGCCATACATAAAGAACAGTACAAATTAGCACAAGATTTCATTAATATTTCCAGAGATATGATCGATACAGAGTTGACAGCTATGGCTGGAGAGAGTTATCAAAGGGCATACGGCGCTATGGTGCATGTGCAAATGCTAAGTGAATTGGAAGAGGTACGTGAAGATTAAAATTTTAATTGATTCTTTAAAACATTGGTCATTATGAAAGAATATGTGTATTATAAGTGCAGTGT
This sequence comes from Euwallacea similis, assembly GCF_039881205.1. Lineage (NCBI taxonomy): Eukaryota > Metazoa > Arthropoda > Insecta > Coleoptera > Curculionidae > Euwallacea > Euwallacea similis. The sequence goes on along the minus strand of NC_089638.1, from coordinate 2,112,745 downwards.
GCAAACTGAAACAACTTTTTAAAATATGGCATAACAATATTTGTTTAAACTTGAGGTAGGAAACTTTTACTTTGCGTGATACAGGACGTCAAAATTTCATGTGTTTATTCTTTTTCTGATGACAGTAAATAACCGTTTCTGTAGTATTGTAATCTCTAAAAAATATTTACTTCAATAAGAACTATAAAAGAAGACCTTACTCATTTTCAATCAAATTTGCAAAATGTTTCAAGTAAAAATATATGTTTTGCTCATGCTTTCAATTAACTGTGTAGGTCATGCAATATAAATTGGTCCCGGAACGGCGAGAAACTTTAAAGCAAATGTGGTGGGAAAGGCTGCAAGCAGGGCAAAAGTTAGTGGAAGACTGGCAAAAGTTAATTCAAGTTCACTCCTTAGTTCTTCAGCCCCACGAGGACGTAAATTCTTGGTTGAAGTATGCAGCCCTCTGTAGGAAAAACGGTTCTGTGGTAAGGATGATATTTTGTCTGAGTTTTTTTCGATTTAATGTAATCTTAATAATTCTGTTATAAAATCAAGTAACGTAGCTATTTATTCAACCAGTTAAAAATTGCACAGTTTTGTGTAACGAATGAGATTCTGCGGGGCCAACGAAGGGGGATCCTGCAATATAATACTGTTTCCTAATGAATCTCATACCTAATTTTTTCTTTCTTGTACAATGAGAAATTAGAAAAACAATACAAACATTTACTCTAATAAATCAAAACTATCCCAAAAGAGGACACAATTCTCACTGGCACAGGGAGGCAATTTGCAAATTATATCTAACACATTTAGTTCCGTGTACTTGATCCTTATTCTGATTGATTTATTCAAATATACGTTTTCTAGAAACCATCCGGTAAAACTTTGATTATGCTGCTGGGTTACGATCCTGAACTTACCCCACATAAACCATTACCCGTGTCCCAACCCCAAGTTACTTATGCCTACTGCAAACATTTGTGGCATGTGGGAGAAAGGCAAAGAGCATTTGATCAATTGCAGAGGTTCCTGACTTCGTACGTTCAAATGGAAGGAGTAGATTCCAGCGTGGAGGAAAGGCACAGACTTTTAGCAAGGTACCTTTATAAGTAATTTCGTTTAAACAAAAAAAATGTGTGGGAGCTTAGACAGCAAAGTTCAAAGTCCTTTTTAAAGCTTTATAAGCTCAACATGAAAACATTTCAGGTGTTACCTAAAACTGGGAACGTGGCAAGAAAGTTTAGATGACATCAATCCCGTTTCTATTCGATCCGTTTTGATGTGCTATGAAAAAGCTACAGAGTACGATAAAAACTGGTACAAGGCCTGGCACTCTTGGGCTTACATTAATTTCGAAACTGTACTCTTGTACCGCAACAAATCGGAAAAGGATCCAGATAATTCACACAGTAGTCAGATGGAGAGAAGCAGTCAAGAAATTGATCTTACTGAACACACGGTATCTGCAGTCAAGGGATTTTTTAAGTGCGTGTGATGATTTCGATTATAAATCATTATTAATAATCATTTTCTTTTGAACATTAGATCCATTGATCTATCAAGGGGTAGTTCCCTTCAGGATACGTTGCGCTTGTTAACTTTGTGGTTTGAACACGGAACATCGCCTCAAGTATCCGAAGCCATATCGGACGGTATTCGCACGGTCGATAAGAACACATGGTTGCAAGTGATTCCTCAGTTAATTGCCCGCATAGACACAAACAGATCACTGGTGTCAAAAAGTATAAATTATTTGTTGGTTGATATTGGAAAAATACATCCTCAGGTAAGTGTGATACATCCAAACCTTTGATACTTTCGGCAGTTTGGAATATATTTTTTTAAATTTTAGGCACTTGTTTACCCTTTGACAGTGGCGTCAAAAAGTAATTCAGCGCTCAGGCGAAGTGCCGCTAATAAAATTCTAAAGTCCATGAGCGAACATTCTCCGACTTTGGTCAGACAGGCCATTACAGCCTCTGAGGAGCTTATCAGAGTTGCTATTTTATGGCATGAGATGTGGCATGAAGGGTTGGAAGAAGCCTCTAGGTAAACATTAAATCATAGTAATATACTAGTTAAATGCTGTGAAGAGTGTCTCAAACGCCACTTCCAACATGAAGGTCTCGGTAACTTTAAAATCTTTGGGTTAAATGAAAGTAAACTTGCATTTTTCGGTGATGGTTAAAATTTAGTTTTAACATATTATAAATTCCTAAACAAACAATTTTTTAATCAACAAAATTCATCAGTACAATTAGAAAACACTTCAAAAACTTAATTACTGGAAATTATTAAAATCAACTAAACAAAAGCAATAATACTATTATGATAATGCAACAATGAACTTATCAATATATTTACATACAGAACACTGGAAAGGAACTATAACCTTAATCACCAGATTATATACCGAAATAACTGTGCAACTCTTGACCAAAAATTGGTCGCTTTTGCTATTCTCATTGTTTCAATAAAATGGCCAAATGTCAGCCAATATTCAAGATTCACATCCAAAAGATTTTGCACGTATTGCACATGGTACAGATGGAGTAACTGCTCTCGTAAAATGTTATTAATTGGTATTTTCGGAAATTAACAATTCGAATCCCAAGCGTCTACAGCTTGGTTTGAGATCATCTTCAATTTTGTTTAAAACTGCCTCTTCGATCTCCACAATGTTAATTGTAGGATTACATCCTCAATTAACATCATTTGGATTAAGACTACCCGTTTTCTTAAGTTGCTTTTCAATACTCGTGAAAGTTTGATGGTTCAGAATTCTGTGATACAAAAAAATTCAACATTAATTTCTGAAAAAAAAAATGAATATAAATTCATGAAAAAATCTTCAAAACGATTAAAATTTCGAATTAATTTCGACTGGAAGCAGAGACGTACAAATTCGAGATCTGAACCACAAAAAAAACAGTATTAATTCTTTAAAAGTTTTTAAAATTTTCAAAGCAGTTCAAGTTACAATATCATTCTTCGGCCACATCTAAATATGGTCTTAATTACCTTTAAAAAAATTGTCAAAACTGCAAATAATTTCGACTTTCAAATAAAATTCTAATTACGTCGTTTTCATAAACCTGACAAGACTTTTCTGACCTAACAAGAAACAACAATCAGAACTCACCAAAAGCGTGAGCCAGAATCACGTCAGCAACATCCACTTCCACTCACTAAGTCATGGATATACTAACGACGTCCCTCAAGAGTTTTTGGAACAAAAGAAAACCCGATCATCCCGATTATTAATGCAGCGTGCATTACGAATATCTTGTTCACCGCCCCGTTAACATTCGAATGAATCATCTACGAAGTGATATCGGTACGAAAATGTACAAAAAATTTACAACGTACCTTTTGTAAAGGTACAGCTGATCGGTCTTGGAAATTATAGGCGATAGAAAATAACATGCGATGTTTCCAGATTTAGTAAAATGGAGGAAAAGTTGCGAATTCAAAGCAGTAGTTTCATTATACAAACATACCCCGACGAAATAAGACATTTCTTATTACAAAGAAAATTTGATCGAAAAAGAAATCTGATGTTTTTCGACAGCAATACTAATTCAGAATTTCATACGTCATGTTCATAATTAATATACATACGCATATAATAAAGATAAAGCCACAATTAACCTTAACATGTTATCTCGGTCTGTTAAAAACAACTTCGAAGGGTTGAATAACATACGTGACCTTATAAATTTAATTCCCTTATGAACAATAGCCATAAACATCGTGTCGCGATCCTGCAATAGCATCTTTTCCTTCATCAAATCGTCCAGAATTTGTAATTTTTATTAATAGTACGTTTCTGAGTTATGCAGGTAATTTCAATACTTGCATAAATATATAAAAATAATTTTTCCCCTCGATAGATCTCCCGAAAGCTTTCTTACTATTTATTTTCATAATGGGAATTACTAGAGACTCCATTAGGAATGGGTCTCTTTGGTACCTTCCACTTCTCTAGATATTCTATGAATTAACTGCTATAGCACCATATTTTTTCTTCTCAATTTGTGGCGTCTTTAATTAAAATTATTTGGATTAAAACTACCCGTTTCCATAATTTGCCTTTCAATGCTCGCAAAAGTTTGATGATTCGAAACCAAAAAGTTTAAAAATAAAATTAGTTTGTGATAGACAAAAAAAATGAGTCATTTGTACAGAAAGTAACAAAAATACATACTTTTAGTTACCAACCACGCGCTATTTTAATATATTTCCACGCAATAAAAAAAATACATCAATTTATGTAGTATCTCTTCGTTCCGAGATGATTTCGGAAAAAAACGATATTAATTTGAAAACTTTGTCGCCCTGTAGCGGTAAAACGAAGCCACATTGGATATAGGTGAATTTGCCTAAAACCCTTTATTTTTAATTTGGGAATTTTTGATCAAGCGTTGTAGTTATTTCAAGGACACCCTGTGCATCATTACAATATGACGAACTTTAATTTTTAAGTTTTATTCAGTAATTATTATTTCGTTGATTAAATATTCATTTTTTTTTCGTTATTTCAGGTTATTTTTCGGTGAAAGGAATGTCGATGGGATGCTTAGAATTCTGGATCCACTGCATCAAATGATGCAAAGAGGCCCACAAACTTTAAAGGAGACCAGTTTTACTCAAGCGTATGGACGAGATTTAACTGAAGCACACGATTGGTGTCGAAAATATCGGGCGTCTGGTAAGACTTACTGATTTCTTGCTTACACGTGTCAAGTGATTAACTATTTCTGTAAGAACTAAAAGGCAGCGAAAAAAACACAAAAGTCTTTAAATACTTAATTTAGGAAAACTGCTACAGTACATAATTTTATATGTATATTATTATTATTACTGTTAGTTATTAAATTAAGAGTTCTGCTGTACGTTGTTTAGCCAATTAGACTATTGTAGGCACAACAACTGGCCACCGTATTTAGGAAATGCATACTATCATATTTCATTGTTAAGAATCTTAATTTTTTGAGGAATAAACTACTACGTATACATTATTTATTCTTTCGTTAACTGAGAATGCATTTATTAATTCTAGGGAACATAAGGGATTTAAATCAGGCTTGGGATTTGTATTACCATGTGTTCAGAAGAATTTCTAGACAGTTACCGCAACTAACGTCTCTAGAATTACACTACGTTTCACCCAACCTGTTGAAATGTCAAGACTTAGAACTTGCCGTACCAGGAAGTTATGCGCCAGGACAACCTATTGTACGAATTGCTTATTTTCAAAGATCATTGGAAGTAAGTAAATAATGGTAGAGTAAAAAGAGCTTTCAGTTGACCACATTATGCCATTCTGCGCTTAACATTTTGACTCTGTAGTTTGGCACTTAGAGCATTTAGCTTTGCCGCCCTTCAATTGTATTTGGAAACGTCTAACAAACATGTATTACATTAACATAATCTTAATACGTCCAGGTTTTAAAGATAATCCTTAAAAATACCATTTATTTAAGGTGATAACGTCCAAACAACGACCGAGAAAATTGATAATTCGTGGAAGCAATGGCAAGGATTACATGTTCCTGTTAAAGGGCCACGAGGATCTTAGACAAGACGAAAGGGTGATGCAGCTTTTCGGTTTAGTTAATACGCTTTTACAAAAAGATCCCGATACCTTCCGTCGAAATTTAACAATTCAGCGTTATGTCGTAATACCGCTAAGTACGAAAAGCGGGTTGATTGGGTGGGTCCCACATTGCGACACACTGCACACCTTAATTAGAGACTACAGGGACAAAAAGAAAATTCTTTTAAATATCGAGCATAGGATTATGTTGAGAATGGCTCCGGATTACGACCATCTAACCGTAATGCAAAAGGTAAGTGACTACATAACAAAGGTGAATAAAGCTCTTTAATTCCCTATTTGCTATGTACTTATTACATATTTTGTGTTTAGTGTCCACTTATTTAATGAATCTTATTATCCATGAAAATTGGACTTAGACTTTTATCAATATGGGTTAAAGGGTGGATGGAAGAATATTAAAAAAATTTATAAGGTTGACGGGATACTTTTAATTGTAACCAGAATATGTAGTATTCAACGCAGAAAATGAAACTATACTGAATGTGTAAAATATGAAGGCATAATTTTACGGATCTAACGATACTTTACAACTTTTAAATTGAACATTTTGTCTTATTTGGCTTTAGGTTACCTTGTATAATATTAACAAGGATTATTTAACAAACCTTTATTTTCTAGGTTGAAGTTTTTGAGCACGCTTTAGAACACACGCATGGAGATGACTTAGCCAGACTGCTATGGCTCAAAAGTCCCTCTTCAGAAGTGTGGTTTGAGAGAAGGACAAATTACACGAGATCTTTGGCTGTGATGTCTATGGTCGGCTACATATTAGGCTTGGGAGACAGACACCCATCTAATTTGATGTTAGATCGCTTAAGTGGAAAAATTATTCATATCGATTTCGGGGATTGCTTTGAAGTAATGTTTAATAATTAATTTCCAGAATTTATGTTATTTTTTTTGCAATTCGATTTTAAGGTTGCTATGGACAGAGAGAAATTTCCTGAGAAAATTCCTTTCCGGCTCACTCGTATGCTGATTAATGCAATGGAGGTCACGGGAATTGAAGGAACTTATCGACGCACGTGCGAAAGCGTGATGTCGGTGTTGCATCGCAACAAGGACAGCTTAATGGCGGTCTTGGAGGCCTTTGTGTACGATCCCTTGTTGAACTGGCGTCTGATCGAGACTCCTCATAGAAACAAGTTAGTGTTTTTAATAGAACGAGATTTAACAAAAAATATTCAGGCATATTTTGTTAAGTCCCGTTACCCTCAAATACAGTTATTTTTTACATTTAAGTAGCATATGTGATTTTTTAATAATTTTACCAAACCTTATAACATAATAACTTTATTGTATACATCGAAAGACTGTTGTGTGTCAATAATAGTTTAATATTTTTTAATAGAAAGTACTTACGTTCAAGTTCTAAAATTAATAATGAATAACAAGCAGAACTCTGTTTCAGATCCAATACGGGTGAAGTCGGTAGCTACTCGACAGGAACTTCCCAGGATGACCTATCAGAGTCTCTAAGTGTTATACACCGAAGATCTGTACTAGCCGAAACAGTCAACGAAGGATCGCAACCGGAAATGGTCAGCAAAAAAGCTGTCACCATTATAAACAGGTAAAGTTACAGTTTTCTATTTATTGTCGAATAATGCAACGCTCCAAAAGAGCTACGAAACAAACAACTGAAGCAATTAAAATTTAATGGATATTTCTATAATTTCAAATTTCTAACTGAAAATGTTTGTATCAGGACTTGTATTTTTTTAATCTTTTTTTAGAGTTCGAGATAAATTAACCAGTAAAGATTTCCATTCAGAAGAAATGCTGGACATTTCAAAACAAGTAGAATTACTAATTCAACACGCCACCAGCAACGAAAACCTTTGTCAATGTTACATTGGCTGGTGTCCATTTTGGTAAAACATACACTTTTGTATAAAGTATCTAAGATAATTGTTAATTTTTAATACCAAAATTATTTGATGGATAATGATTAGGGGTTTCGTATGGATAATGTTCTAAGGTTCAAATCCGACATAATATGATAAATGTTTAGTTATATAGTGCAGTTTGTACTATTTATATGTAACAAAAAACACTGGAAACTCCTAGCGTACCTTTTGAATCTTATTTTAAGCTATGTTCAATGATAAAATCTTATGTAGTAAAACCAATGATTTTAATATCGGTATTTTAATTATCAACCTGTTCATTAGTCGACAACCACCAAACAATCGACCGATAGTTTAGTAGGATCGGGTATATTCGCACACCCGTGCAGTCTACATCAATCCTTTTCATCAGCCGATTTAGAACAGTGAATACATATGAATACCTTTAATCCATTAAGCAACATATACGACTTACACCTGAAATTTATTTATTGAATTAATTTTCCATAGTATTTGCAATAATTTCACAAGCTCGTATCGAAATACAAATATACTCTCAAATATTTTCAGGGCGCTTACTACCGCTACTGGAGCAATATCATTAAGCGTTTAATCCATGCATTGATCCTCATCAGGTTTGATTTTGAGTCGTTTATGTAAAGCACTTTGTTGCTGTGATTGTTCCCAAGCAGTCTCAAAAGCAAATGATGACTCTACACCTGGCCTGTTCATGAGATGAGGTTTCATTTTAGTAGTTTTTTGAAGGGCCAAGAGGGTAATTTGGTCAGTGAAAGGACAACCTACAATATATTCGAAGAGATCATCAGCTGTTAGGATATTAGGAACTGCCATTCTTGTGAAAAACTGAAAAAAAAAGTTTTAGTTTTGATTAGTTCTGATATCGTGAAACTTCTTTAGCAGCTTAAAAACTCTAGGAATAAGTAGTCTGAAGGTCTCACGTTAATAATATTGCAGCAGTCCCTGTGCAGGAAATGGAACGCATTCTCATGGCTGGGTTCGACTGACTGGCTCACATCGATAAAGTAACACAAATCACCGTACCATAATATATTGTATTCGGAGAGATCGGCATGTATAAGATTGGCCTTGGTATACAGCGTTTTCATTGCGCTTATCACCTAAAAAAGATACAGAAAAATTAAACTAAATGCTCTACTATATATTTGTTTTGTGAAGTTACAAAAAATAAAAAATAATGGTATTGTCTAGGAGAGTGTTTAGTATTCTTAGCTACTTAAGATTGATTCCATTTCACCTTACAATACTCAAACTTACTAAACGTAAAACAAAACTTATCTGGAGTCTGCTTGAAATCAGCGACTGACAGAATTGTAAATTGTAACTTCTCGAAATTTTCCATTATAAATCTGGTTGTGTTTTTTTCTGGTTTTGAGAAATGACAGTGGTAAATTTTCCCTATTTTTTGTAATAAATCCGTACCTGGTCATAAGCGAGAACAAGTTCTGCTTCGCTCATATGAGCCTCTTTGAGTTTGGGTGCTCGAACGTTGTTCTTTCCAATAAACGTCATAACAAGTACATGTTTCTGCAAGGTTATCACTTCTGGACATGGTATTCCTGCTTTTTTAAGCCTTGCTAAATTAACCATCTCCTTTTCTGCCCAGATATGAATGACTTTTTTAGATGTTTGATTGCCTATGTGGAATTGAATATTACAAAACCTTCATATGTGAAGTTTTATTTATTTAATTACTTACCAATTCGATCTTTAAATCTGTGATCGTCTTTAATATATTTATCCCTGCGTTTAAAATCCGTTAATATAGTTCTAAACACTTTTATAGCGCACTCGGGTGGTAACGGCTCTTTGGCATATGGATATTCGGAACTGGTCTGGGCATGTAATAAAACCGCTTCCTTTCCTGTAAAAAAATATCAGTTAAGATGAATTGAAAATGATATCTACGTAGCCAAATCTCTTTTTTATGGGCAGAATTATTTTTACATTTCAATGATTATATGTATAAGTTGATATATATTAATAAGTTAAATATATGATAAAAATGATAGTAATAGTTGATAGTTTTACGTATAAAATGATATTGACGGGTGATTTACAGCAGGTAGGACGGCTAATGACATTACAGTAGAATTTTGGCTTTTACTAGTTTGCAAACCTCATACTTTTAATGTTCACTAACCAAACTGACCGTTCGGTACGTTTTACTAATTTTATATTTTGCACAATATGGTAATTGAAATGAATGGAGTTGAATATGAAAAAACAATTTACTTACCTATGCTAATAAGGCCGTCAATTATTTCCAAAAAGCGAGAGTCAATCATTTTGAATAAACAAATACGAGTTTGTGCATCGATTCCAAATTCATTGATGGCAATGTCTAACTTCTTGTCGTTAAGTTTATGCTTGCGTACTTGCTCTTTTTTTGAATGAGCCTTCAAACTATAAATTACATCAAAATAACTACCCAAGTTATGAAATATAAAATGAATAAGGAGAGTTAGCTTTTCTTTTCAATCTAAAACCAAATACCCAGGGCCCTATTCTATAGGAACATGTGATAATGAGAAGAAAATTTTTAAAGACGTTGATTGATAAAAAAATTTTAACTGAGAAGTCTTATTGAATAACCAATTTCATTCTCACTTTTACATGTTCTTAAAGAATCAAGACCTTTGGAGTTCCTATAGAGTGAGGTCTCTGGACTTTCATTTCTTGACGATTTTTTCTCTAATTTTGCTTTGCCACGAAAAAATCAGAAGAAAATGGTAAAAATTTAATCTTCAATCAATGCACCCTATATCTCCAGAATTACCACTACAAATCTTATTATTGATCCCGGTTATAAACTGACGTAAGTAATAAAAGTATCTGCTTTCATCATGAAATGAATAATTTATAATCACTAGTTTCAATTAAGAAAACGATCGCTTTGCGTTTATCTATATGTCAAAACAAGAAAGTTATGATAAAAACAATGACATAACTTACGTATTAAAAACTTTGTTAGAAAGCTTTAAATCGAAGTCTTCTCCATCACCAGTGCGGAACTCTGGGGGAAAAGACAGAAGCTTACAGGCGTTTTTTCTGCCGTTATTAACCAAATCATGTTTGGTAATTAGTTCGCCATTTTCATTGATCTGTAAAATAAACATATTATCAAGCGAATCACTAAACTTATAAACTATTTTCGTCATATAATTAAGATTTCTTTAATGATTCAAATCATTTTGTGAAATATTACGTTTCATTGTAACAATATTTAATTTATTGACCTTATATCCGCAAATTGGCATAGAAGTTAGGTCCCTCAATAGACTGTCAAATCTATCCCAATCTTTTCTGTCACGGATGTCCTCAATTTCTTCTTCTTCATCACTTTCAAAACCTGGAAAAAGAATAGCGAAAATGTTAGAAAAACGTGAAATTCTGGTCTTGACAAAAATGACGGAACGGTTTTTCTTTGCATATCCGTCTTAATTTTTTCCCTAAAATTGAACCTAAAAACAAGATTGATATTTCTTCCAACAGCGCAAAAACCAGCGAAAGCGTCTTGCTCAAATTAAATATCTTCAAACTCAAGGTTAGATTCTACGCCTAAATTTTTTTTTCATGAGCGACAAAACACACTTCATATTGGCAAAAAAAAGTAAGCATTTCAATAATACGTCTTAGAAAGGTGTTTTTTTTTAAAAAGGTAAAAATATATGAGCACTACTTCTTTAAACTAACAAACCTGAGTGCGACATTTTCTAAAACTTTATATTCACAAAACCGAATTCTCAATGGAATTTCGTTTCACGTCTTGAGTGAGACAAAAAAGTCTGCTTGTAGTTTAAATTTTACATTGATTATTAATATAAACATACAATTGTTCCTATTGCATTTTGAATATCTGAACATTTGAAAATCAGAAAATATTACACTTACCATAAGGTTCTGGTAACCTTTTAAAATTTTTAAATGATATTGAAACTTTTGAGGAGCCATTAAACTTCCGTTCTGACCTTTTCAAACTTTCATTATATTCTTTATCAAACTGCAACTGTAGTAATTGTGCTATCAAAGCGTCACTTTCCATTGATTCATTTGAAATTGCCTTAAGAACTTCATCTGGGATTCTATCAACTGCCTCTTGACTGTTTATTGTGACGCGCGCATTGGCTTCAGACTCTTTACCAACATCTAAAAAGATACAAGAATAACTTATCAATACATTAGTACATCATATATTTATTTATTCTGAGTTTGGTTGACCGAATTGTTTATCCTTACAGAATTATCCGCATGATATTTTAAGCCTTTAAATGAAATGTCCCCAAATGAAGTAGCTTCTTTGAGTTACATAAATTGAGCTAATTTCTGTTGGTCCGCCCTTTTACGCTCTGACATGTGACTTAGATGAATTACTAACCACTACTACTAACTTGTTAGTTCTTAACTGTCGATATGGAGCATGTAAGACTGCATCAATTCTGTCCCTCATTTTATTTAAAAGAGCTCCCAAACTCAATTTCTTTTTAAATTTTAATCTACTTTTACCATTCAGATTTTTTGCATCATATGAGTTTTAATTTTTTTAAAGAATTATACATTAAGTAATTCATTGGGACAGACAGCATTCTTCATGTTCTTATAGATGATCTTAATGATTTGAGATGGACAAGACAATTATTACTGGAAGTCTTTTCTGTATTGCTGCTGCATAGCCACAGCCAAATTAATCTGCTTCTGTAAGTATCCAAAAAAAAGACATGCAAATATTTCAGAAAGTCATTTCTTAGGTAAAATAAGATGATTTTTCACTTGATCTTTCATTTAAACAAAATGTTACAAACACTTCATTATTGAGACACATAGTGTTAAAAGTTAATATAATTATTAAATTTGACTTGTTATTAATATAGTCAAATACATGGGTTAAGTCAAACAACAAAGTTAACAAGCATTTGGTGTTACTTTCACCTCCCAAATGCATGTAGTAAAGCTATTTTGTAACTGCAAGTTCCTAGGGAAAATAGGTTAAAACTAATAACAAATAAGCAACCTATTAAAATTAGAAATAAGATTATGAGAATTATTGCTGATTTCACTTAGGTATGTACCAGATTTTACAATTAGCTTCCTATTCAATTTAGGATTTTGAGGCATCTTAAAAATTGATTAATCTTCCTTTATCAAAATTACTATTGCCCAATATTGCAGTCAACTTACCAACATGTTCATGCTTGTTGTCACTGATGTTCTCATATGCTTTTGCTTCAGCTTTTGCCTGCAAATCCCTAGCTAACTCTTCAGACATAATATCAGCCAAGTTCATAGACTCTGGCTGCTTAATATTTGCCCATGGACAAGACATCCTAGGAATCATGTGCTTATTAACTTTACGAAAGTTTGAATTCAGTATAAAATGAACATAATATTGTGTAATATGGGCTAAAAGCTGGGCCAACAGGTATAAGGTTTAAATTTAATATTAAATATATTTAAGAAATTGATGACTGGGAGATGTAACTGAACATACGTTTATGCAGCTCATCAAATTTAAAAGGTATTAAAAGTTCGCCAAAAAACCTTAAAAATGTTTGTCCACATTCCACTTCAGTATTCTCCATCCAAATTTACATTTCGAACTTACTTATATACAAACAAATAGGAACTGTGCACAACTAACTGTAATTTTTTAACACAAAATGTACTTCCAAAGAAATAATATAAAAATTAAAGTAGAATTAAAATAGTGCTTTTTTTCTAAAATAGCAACTTAAAAAAACAATCACGATTATAACTACTTTAATAGATGGACGAAAGACGACTACGATCAACCACTGAATGAGAAATGACGTTAAACGTCTGATTATCTGATCTGGAGTTGTCAGTTGACAAATGATTTATGGCTACTTGCATTACGTTCGTTTTTGCACTCGCAGAGCAGACGGAGTAGAGCATGAACAGTAGCAATTAAATAGAGATTTGTTTTCTGCGAGAAATAGTTTAAGCTTAGAATTTTTTAGAAATGGACAGTATGTATACATGCATATATATATATATATGTATACAGTGTGCTTAAGGCATGACAGGCCCAGATTAGTCTTCGTCCGCCATATTGAAAAACAAAACCGTTTGGCTGAAGTTTGTTAATGAGACGGGTGGTCATCGAAACACAAAAAACGTGACGTTTGACATCCGACATGTGAACAAAAACATGACAAAAATCTGAAGATTGATGAAAATTTCGAATGTTGATTTGTGATAGTAATCAGGAAAAACTTGTAGTTACATTTATTTTCTAATTGTAATTCTCTATTCTAATGTCTTTTTGACTAATAATTATCATTCACAGTTCTTAACTCCGCACAGTCTTTACTTATCTTACACAATGGATTATTCTAATGAAAATGGTGCACTGGGATTAACAACCCAACAAACTGATAAAGTTTTGCAGTTTCAGGACCTCACAGGTATTAATATTTATCACTTCTGCATTGTAAACTTCGCAAAATTATCATTTCACTGGCTACTAAATATGCGACAGCCATTGGCTACCCAATATCAACTAGCAGCTTTCCCTTTGATTATCATTTTTCGCATTACTATTCATTGGGGCTTTTTAGAGAGTAACACAGAGGTAACAGTTATGTAACTGATACAGCTGTTTGAAATTCAGAGCAAACATGATATCAGCTCCAGTAATGATGACAAATTACCAGTAATTTAATTTCTGGTGGGAACATATCCTTTTGCAAAATTTGCTATACCTATTTTAATGGTCAGTTCTAATCAAGAAACGTTTTTCAGATAAATAGTGGTGATAATGCTTGATTGATTTAGCAAATGCTAACAGTTTCTTTTTAATAATGCAGTAGCACCCTTTTTGACATGTTCATTACCTTATTGTAGTACTTGATTATCTTCTACCTACTATCTTGCTAGTTCTGCCTTTGAAAGAGTACTGGAATTAGATTATTGTTGCTTGCATGTGTGCTACAATGAAAAACCTCTTCCCTGTAGAATAAGTCAAGATTGGGCTGGATCAGAAGCTACCTTGTACATTTCTAACTAAATTTGTGACTGTGAAAAAGATGATTTGTTTTCTAGTTTGTTAGTGGTTTTGTAATGTTGGCAAACTCTTCTGCAAATTTCCTGTAGTAGGTACATAGTTTCAAGAAGCTCCTTACTTCTTGCTTGTCTCAGGAAGCTAGCAACTCTTTAATGGCAGATATCTTGCTATGGCTAATGCCTTCCTGTAAGATGGTATGCGTTAAATGGTCAATTTCCTTATGGAATAGGCCACACCTTGTAATTGAATTTCAGATGCTCATCCTGCATTTTGCTAAATATCTTTTTGAAATTTTTTACATTGACCAAAAGTCTGTAGTCTGTAGTGGGCCTTACAGTCAGCAAAAGAGTTAATTTTAGTCCATTTGGAGTTAAAGTTGCAGGCAGTTATAAAATATTCTTTTCTACTTCATTAAAAGTTCACCATTAAAACTGTCCTTTCAATAGTTTTCTTCACGCCCCTAAGAAAAGCGTCAGCATTTTCTAAATAATTAATGTTGTTCTTACTTTTCATAGATTCATACTCATATTAAATAACTCTGTTTTTTTATTTTCATACAGGTATCGAAGATATCACCATATGTAGAGACGTTCTCCAGCGTCATCAATGGAACTTAGAAGTAGCTGTTCAAGAACAACTGAATATCCGAGAGGGAAGGCCTTCAGTATATGCCACTGAATCTAGACCACCTGCGGTGGTCAATGATTTATTGGGGCAATTGATATACACCGCTCCACCTATCGATGGCTCTCAATCAGGATTTAAGAGATATTTTAGAGCATTATTTGGATTTATGTGGAATGTATGTTATAGCACTATTATAACTGTCTTACAGATTACCAGAAGACTTTTGGGTAAATTTTACTATTATAAAAAATGTTGCTTGTACCTAGATTTATAACTTTTTATTACAGGTCTTGAATTTAGACCAAGAACAGAAGCGCTGCAAGAAGTAATGGAATTTATTCAGTTATATGAAGAGAAGTATGGATGTGAGCATCCAGTATTTTATCAAGGCACATTTTCACAGGTACAAACTCTTTCCTTGTAGCTCCTTTTTCATTTTATTGCTTACATTAATGGTAAATATAATTTTAATCATTTCAGGTGTTAAATGATGCAAAAAGGGAGCTTCGATTTCTAGCAGTTTATTTGCACAATCCCGAATCAAATGATTGTGACTCATTTTGTCAAAATACATTGTCTAATTTTGAAATAATTCGGTACATTAATAGTAACTTCTTATTTTGGGCATGTTCGTCCAAGTCGGATGAAGGCAGGCGAACAATGAATGCTGTTAGATGTGGACAGTTTCCTTTTATGGCTTTGTTGGTTTTAAAAGATAACAGGTAAATTATTATTCTAAAAGTGTATTTGTTTGAAGAGTTTTATCATTATTATGTATAGTCAGTAAAGAAACACTTGAAACATCATTGAACTGAGAGATCATTTAAGAGTTAATTAAATCTGTGTAATGTACATACAGTAGTGGCCAAAAGTAGATAGACAAAACTAGTTTTCCAATTTACAATAAAACAAATGATTATTTAGAAATAATTTATATAGTATGTATGTATATTATAATTTCTTATTTCAATGCAGGTCAAAAATGATAACACAGATAAAATGGCTATCTTCAATAAATGCAAAAAATCTTATTTATCAGAATTCATTTGGACAAAAATAGATAGACAAAATATTTACTTTTTTGTTAACTGGAAAAATTGGGCATTTTGTGTTCAGTTTGCAATAAGTTTACTTAGAGATCGCAAAATGTCCCGTGATAAACGTTTATCATTAGATTTAAAAACGCGAATAATCGACGCTCATAAAAGTGGATTACGCCAAATTGAGATTGCCCGCAAATTTGAGGTGAAAAGAGGTACCGTATGGGCCGTACTTAAAGATTTCAGTAAATCCGGTACTCTTAATAATCGAAAGAAGACGGGACGTCCTAAAAAAATGAGTGCTTTCGCCGTTAAACAACTATCCAAAATTAGTAAAATCAATCCTTTCGCGTCATCAAGACAAATAAAAGCCGAATTAGAGACATTAGGCGTTGCAGATGTTTCGGAAAGAACAATACGTCGAAAATTAGTGGATATAGGATTGTTTTCCCGCCGTCCTGCCAAGAAACCTCTATTATCTAAGAAAAACCGGAAGGCCCGATTAGAATTTGCACGAGAGCATTTGGACTGGACTAAAGAACAATGGAAAAAAGTGTGTTGGAGTGACGAATCCAAATTTAATTTATTTAAATCTGATAGTATTCAGTACGTAAGAAGACCTACCAATTCTCGTTTGAATCCCAAATATACAATACCCACTGTTAAACATGGTGGCGGTTCAGTTATGGTATGGGGCTGCTTTTCCGGCTTTAGAATGGGACCTTTATACCGTATTAATGGCATTATGGACAAATTTATGTATCGTGAAATACTCAAAAATGTCATGATTCCTTTCACAGAAGAATATCTTCCAATTATTTTCAAATTTCAGCAAGATAACGACCCCAAACATTCTTCCAAATTAGTAAAACAATTTTTAAAATCTGAAAAAATTGATGTTGTCAAATGGCCATCACAGTCTCCCGACTTAAATCCCATTGAGAATTTATGGGAGATTGTTGATCGTCAAATTAGGGATGAAACTTATTCAAAAAGTGACGGTCTTTTTACTAGTTTGGAAGAAAAATGGAGGAATATAGACAGTTCACTAATTGACAACTTATTGAATTCGATGCCAAGAAGATGTCAAGAAGTAATTAACAACCATGGCTACTTTACAAAATATTGAATAGATTTTATTCATATTTGTAAAGGGTTAACAGTATTTTCTCATAATTCATGCGCACATACAGATTGTCTATCTACTTTTGTCCAATTAAATTTCATAAATTTATATTTTTTTAACACTTCGTGAAGAACTATATATTTTTATTATAACAATTATTGTTGCTTTTAGGTATTGTATTATATCGATTAAAAATGTTATTTAATTTATCACGTTTTTACTTTTTACGTCGAAAAATCACTTTGTCTATCTACTTTTGGCCACTACTGTATGTATGTTATAGTTCTTCAGTGTAAATTGTGTTCTACATTTCAGATTAACAACAGTGGGAAGACTAGAAGGATATTCAAGTCCTGATTTGCTACTTCAGAGGCTGCGTACAGTCGTCAATGAATTTGAAGGTATTCTTATTCAAGCGAGAGCTGACAGGGTAGAGCAAAGCATAAATAGGTAAGAATGTTACATTTCAAAGAAGTATAATATTGCTATTGTTAATTTTATATCGTTCCCCCCAAAAAAAACTCTTGACAATTTAAGATACAGGTATACAGAACTATTGAAACTTTTTGCATTTCTTTAATTCATGTCATAGGTCTATTCGTCAACATCAGGATGAAGCATTTTTGGAAAGTCTGAAAGCAGACCAATTGAAAGAAAGACTGAAAGAAGAGCAGAGAAGAGCTGAACAAGAGGAGCGCATAAGGCAAGAGCAGGTAAGACACCTTAAACGATTTTCTTTTTCAAACAGTAATTTGGCAACATATTAGGAAATGATTGACATGTACGAATGCGATTGGATGAGATATGGAAGCTAGAAAAAACATAACTACAAATTTATGAAAGCGTTGTAAGCTCATTTTCTGTAACGTGATTCTGAAGTAACTACATGAGTTTTGCTAAAAAAATTCAAGTTGAAAAATGTCAAATTTGATAAATCGAACAATCTGAAGTTCTAAAAACTGTTCAAGGTTCCAAAAAAAATATTTAATGTTATCGTGCGATTAATGCTTTCCGTCGAAAGTTGGGCTTTGGGTAATTCCCTCTGCCACTATTAGAAACTTTCTTTTTGGCCATTTCCTACACCTATCAACTAAATAAGTAATTCCATTTGCAGGAAGCTAGAGAGGAAGAAGAAAGAAAAGTGGCATTACAAAGAGAAAAAATCGAATCAGTAGATAAAGTGCCATCAGAACCCGACGCATTACACCCGGACGCTGTACATGTGGTATTTAAGTTACCTTCAGGAATTCGATTAGAGAGAAGGTTTTTGAAAAGTCATTCCTTAGAGGTAAGTCAGGAAAATCGCTTAAACTTCTACGGATTATAGTGTGTTAATATTTACAGCATGTTTTCTATTTTGTCTTCTGTCATCCCCATTCGCCGGACGCCTTCGAAATTACCACAAATTTTCCGAAGCGAGTCCTTAAATGTCAACCATCCCACGAGGCGGATCGAGTGCAGACTTTAGAGCAGGCTGGACTTAAAAACCGCGAAGTACTTTTTATCAACGATTTAGATGCATAGTTCGCGGGGTTCATTAGCAGCTAATAATATATGTGGTACACTCTGTACCTGTTAAAGTGGATTCCAGCAATATCGTGCGTCCGTTACTTATTATCAAAATTGGTTGTACAAGTAAGATACTTAAGGGAATTGCGTTCTAAATTATTTGTAATTTCTTAAGCGTCTTAATATATATTTTCGTTGAGTTCCATCGTGCGTGAAGGTTTCTTAATGGTTAGGATTAAGTTGTGGGTTATGGCAAAGAGAAATTTGACCGTAAACTGAATTATTTGATCTTTATTTTGTTGTCTGGACTTGCAAATTTACCAAGGCGTTACTAGTTGGAAATATGCTAAAATTATAGGCCATATATAGTAGTCTTTTAGCATGAAGCGCAAAACGATAATTGTATTTTCCCGCCAATTACGACACTAAACTAAATAAGTTAAAAATGTCTGTTTTTCTATCTTGTTTCGCGTTTGCAACATGAGTTTTCTGTTTTTTTTTTGTGGCATTTGAGAATATTATTTACGTACAAAGCGTGCATGAAGATTAAGCTGGTTTGTACCCAGATCTTTCATATTTAAGATTTTGTTGTGGAAGAATTTCGTATTTATCTTATTGGAAAAATTTTTGGTCGTGTGTACCTCCGAATCAACGTAAATAAGAAATTTAAAAGAAGATCGTAAAGAATTTAAGCTGGGAATAATTATCAAAAAGTAACCTACCTAATGAATATTGTAGTTTGTAGCATTGATCCTACCGAATCAGTAGATTAATCGAGATTCTGTGCGTTTAGAATCGATTTTTTGACCAACTTTCGGCTTCTATATTTTAAACCATCATCACGACAACGTCAAATATAATATAACAACATTCATGTTTGGCTCATATGAATGGAATGTTTGGAGACAGAGAAAAACTCGCAATAGAATTGTCATTTCAATCAACTCTTAAATATATATATGGAATTATATATATTATATATATAGGGGGATATAACATTTAAGTGCAACCGAGCTGTGCGAAGGTATATACCATACTAAATTTAATAAACAGATAAGGAGTCTGATTATTATCGTTATTAGTTATGATTGTAAGTGTAAAGTATACAGGTAGATCGTAAAAGCATTTCATATATAAGAAGCGAATTTATTTGCTCTATTTCATTATGTAATTTTATATTATTAATAATCATTGTGTTATCTAGATGTTTTAAATATTTTAAATTTGGGGGTATTCTTAATGATATTAGAATATGCAGAATTAAGATCGTCAGTATCTTGTTTCTTCTTCACTGTGTTTCGTTATAAGTTTATATTGACCATTTCTTGAAAATCTTTTTTGTTTTGTTTTTTTAAGTATGGTGTAATTACAGAATCAAAATTGTAAGAGCTAATAAAAGTGATCAGCCAAAGCAGGTTTATATGATACTACAGAGGCATTCCTCGTTCTGACACTGGCATCGTTTGTAATTCTTACTATTACTCTACTATTATGGTAACCTATAAACGACGTAACTCTACGTCAACTTAAATGTTTTGGTTGTTTTTTTGGAGAAATATTTATCAATAGTATAATATTTTCAGTTTTAAAACCGATTTTTACTGGATCTTAATTTTATTATATATATATATATATATATATATATATATATATACATATAAATCAATATACGATATTTTTAGACATGCGAAACTGCAACCATTAAGTTCATTGCTCCGGTTATCACTGGGGGCATGTAAAATTGTTTAAATAAATTGTACCATTAATAATCTTATTTATATTTTTTTACGGAACTGTGGATGTGTGGATAATATTAATTTTCGATATGTATGAATGACTATTGAAAAATCTCAAAAAAATGTTAGTTTGTGATATCAGTCCGTTTACAATTTGCCATTGTGTCCAATAAATAAGATACCTAAAAATGGTACGATTCTATTTTTCTCTGTCTCCAGAGATAAGTGCAGCCTGGGATGACTACTAAGGTTTACAGTATCAAGTTAATCTGAATTGTTGGAACACAAGTATTCACATCATTAAGATGTCTTTTAAAAAACAGCAATTGCAAAAGTAAATGCAAAGCGTACTAAGATCCCATCGGACTTAGATCTAAGCAAAAACTACATTTAAATGTGTTTTTAGTTAACCCTTTTTTATTGCTTCTCATGTTTTGATTAATATTCACCTGAGAGTCAAACATGGGCGTCATTATATTATGTTTTTAATAGCTCTAGTCCTACGGAAGTCGAAACATTAACGGAGAAACAAGCAATATAATTTCTGTTCAAAAAATCCGATTTTAATCAAAATTTGTATCAAAAGATTCTTTTTGTGTCCTTTTTTCACATATTTTTCTATGTCCCATTAGTTGCTAGGAATTATAGACCAAAATCTGCTGTATCAAAGACCCGGATGTCTAATGCAACTTTAGAAAGTTCATGCGGGGTACGAAGTTGTAGATTTTTAGATTTTCCAACTTTTCATGGGATTTCAGTAAAACTTATGATGCAACATAGTAAGGCATTTTGCATTATTTAATTATTATGCAATTAGTTTCGTAGGTTTTGTGATGTCACACTAGAATATGTTAGCCAGTAATAAAAAGCATTTATTTAGCTGAATTGCTATTTTCAATTAATGACTTAAGAAGTACTCTTCCGATAACGCAAACGGAATAGATTTTAATACATGTTTATAATAATTTATTGTATATAATGTAAAGAAATATAAATTTTGTTATTTAAAATTGAGTTTTGGTCAAAACATATAGTAATATATAGCTTTTCTTCCAAATGGAATGGTGAAATATGTAATCGTGTGATATATCATGAATTTTTGAGAAAATGTATTTCTAAAATGCAAAAAAAATTAGAGCAACATTTAAAAAAATTAAGTAAGAGCCAATATAATTAACTAAATAAAAAAAACAATATAAGTAACTAAACAGCGGAAAGAAAATGTATTGAGACCAGTGTTTAAGGCTTAAAAAAACAATGTTTCGTATTGAACTTTTTTTGTACAATCCCTAGTTTTGAATTTATCTTGAAAAAACGGTTTCAACATTTCAAGTTTCAAATTTTTTTAGTATTGCGTAAACAAAATGAAATTTGGCAACACCGCATCCATATTTAAGCTTTTATAATTTAAACAATATCGAAGACCCTGTATATATTTCGACGCAAAATTATATGCAGAAAGTATTGTTTCAAAGTAGGTAAACACCCTAAAACTTAGTTTTTGGAGAAACTGACTATATTGTAAAGAGGAGCCAAAACATCAGATAAGAAATTCAAAAAGACGTTTACTTTATATTCCACATTGAAAGATATTCGATCATACAAAATACAAGCAAAATCCATTGCAATCTAATTGTAACTTATTTTCTATGATGCACGTAAAGGAAACATAGTAACCGCGTCATTTTTTATACAAAATTAATAAAGATGTACTTCTTTCATATCCAATTTGGTACCTTTATTTCACATTTATTGGCTTTTTTAAAATGTTCTATACATCATATTCCTATATTCATACAACTTAAAAATAATATCTGCGAAGTTTAATTAATGTTATGTGGAAAAGAAGAAATAAAGAATTTGAACAATTTGTTACCCAGTTTAATCTATTTCACCGATATAGGCTAGTTTGTCACTACCTACAGATGCGACGATGGGTTCGTTTGGATGAAATGCTACACTATTGACACATCCTGTGTGCCCCGGCAATTTGTAAATTATTCTCCTAGATGTTGTGTCCCAAATGTAAACGAATCTGTCAGCGGATCCTCCACTCACCTGTGGAACGGAAGAACTAATAACTTTTAATAAAGTCTAAAGAAGCGAGCATCACATTATAATTTATTACTTACCATTTATCCCATCTCGAAAAAGGGACCCTAATTTCTCTATTCTCTATTTCTTTAACAAAATAACATACCTTGTTACCGTCAGGAGACCAAGCACATCGTAAAAGATTTTTTTCAAAATTATGTTGATGTCCGCTGAACACTTTAACGCATCTTTCCGCCGGGGCATAAGGTCGAACATCCCATATTCTTAGGGTGTTATCCATGGAATTACTTAATAGGTATGAACCATCTGCACTCAAGGCAAGGCCTGTTATTGTATCAGTGTGTCCTTTCATTGTGTAGGTTATTTCTTTTTTTCGAATATCCCAAACCTATATAGGGGAGATATTATCGTCATTGCTCTCTTTGTGGCAATGTAACAATTTGCAAATTTATAGTTTGTAATTTTGCTCACTTTGATACCATGCATATCTATTTTGTAACGTATTTCCAACACATATACTGAACTATTATTTTATTGAAAACATTTTGGAATAGTTATATCAAGTTTTAAAAGCCGTCATCAGCAACAGTGGATGTTACAACATCTACATGGAGTCGAACTATTGAACTTACCTTTATATCATTATCAATCCCTCCGCTGAATACATTTTCCGCCGTGTCATTGAAACAAACAGAAGTGGTTTGATACAAACTGTTTAAAATGCTAACGCTTTGTTTCTTCCTTTGATCCCAGATTCTCACAGTACTGTCATCACCTCCCGATACTATTAATTGCGGTCCTCTTCTCGATGGTTGTGCGCAATTAACAAACGTGGTATGACCTTCAATTTATTGGTGTTAAGACTTTGATTTTAAGGTTCTAAAGGCCCTTTTACAGTTAATAAATTTTCCAGTAAATTTCCAAGGTGTTTTACCTGCCAATTTTGCCACTAATAAAAATGTGGTACCTCAACTAAGTTCTGCAAGAACTGGTTAAAAAGATATCAACAAGAGTTAATTAGTTCGTTGGAAATTGGCCTGCGACATTCTGTGTCGGCAAAAAATATTGTTGTAATTTGATGGCAGCGTAATAATGTTATATGTGTGTATGCTGCTGAATCAAAATTGGAAAAATTTTAATTGTTACAAGAAAGAAAAATAGACAACTGTAAAGCGGCCTTGATATTAAACACACCTTTGTATTTTTTAATTCTCTGACCAGTAACCACATCCCAGAGACCCAAGGTATAATCAGTGGAGGCAGTAATTATATTGGCCCCATCAGTAGTGAAATGAAGTTCCATTACTGCCCCAGTGTGCCCTGTTAGAACTGATAGGTTTTCACATTCGCCATATACACTCCATAAAACTGTAAAATGGATTTAAAAGGGAAAAGTCAATTTGAAGCTTTTTAAGCTCATTCTATATTTTACTTACAAATCTTTCTGTCGAATCCTGATGTGGCAAAATATTGACCTTCTGGGTGGAAATCAATAGTAAATATTTCACCTTCATGGCCTTCACATACCATGATGGGTGCAAAAAGATTTGATGTACGAGCCGGTGCCTATGATAATTATATGTAGATAGAGATACTAAAGTCACATATTTCATGAACTCCATAACAAATAGGATTTTAGTTTGGCAGTCTAATATAAATGTTTCATTCACTATTTTATGCAGATACATTTCTGTTGCTATCCTAACTATGTATTCAACAATTCAGAGTATATGCATTGAAAAACTCAAAAACTAAATAGAACATTATGAAAATAAGTTTTTTTTGTCCTTTGTAAACTAAATGATATTTTCTCTGAACCTAAATAATAAGGTGTTCTATAGATTGATATGACATAATACAAGACAAGCATAGCATAAGTACTTTGTGAAACTCAATGCATGAGTAGTGTTTGTTGTTGTGTATTTTATCACTCAAAACAACACTTTTTGATTGGCTTGACACAAGATACATAACATACTACAACCCAAAAAAAGAAACATGGTTGTATATTGTGTCTTACTATGTTCTGCTAAACTAGTGCATCTATAAGTTGGCCCACATATTCTGCAAGTTTCACGTTTCTTCTGTTATGCTATGACTATCTATAAATCTGGCTCAAATCTACAGTTTTAACTTGAGGTAAAGAGATTTTTATTTTTATGCTTACTGGTTGCAACTGGGTTATTTGTTTATTCTTAGATGGGACCACTTCATTTCTAGCCTTCTTTTGTACGGGCACCAAGGCAAAATCTTCCGCTTTCCGTTTGCTCTCCATAACCATGGTTTGAAGAGATCTTTGGAGCTGTTTTTCTGAACTTTGACAGGTTCTGCTTATACTGCTTACAACCTATAACTTTCCTCTGGGATTAAGGTACAAAATCCACAAGCAGCAATACCAGAATTCAGAAATAGGGAACCTAAATACACGGTTTTAAAAATGTAATGCACAAAGTAAAGCCTCTAAAATGTAAACATTAGACGCGCCATATAGGTTAAAAAATACAGAGGACATGACTGATCTCCCAATTCTTAGGAAACTGTGAAAGAGAGGGAAATTTTCGTTAATGTTGATTGGTCAAAAATGTTCATTCTCCAATTTCATTGGATACAAATGTTCGTTCTCACTCTCACATCTCCTTAAAGAATCGGTTCCCTAGTGATAGGACATAGGAAGTTCGAACTAAAATCGACATCTCACATCGAATGTACATTGTTAATCCGAAAAAGGAAAATGTGCAGACATTTTCCGAAAATAACAATCCGGTAATAGCAGAGGAGTTCAATAATTGCTCTTCTATGGAAGTATTGGATTCATTTTACATTCAAAAGCATAAATTCAAAGAATCGATAGTTTCGATACAAAGCAACGTGGGCTTTGACAGAAAACGGCAATATGTCATATAGCCCAGTACCACGCGTCTATTTTAGTAATGACCGCGTTGTATGTGTTTGTTTTGATTTCCCTAACCTCAATCTTAAATTTGAATTTACATCGGTTTTGTTTCTACTCTAAATTTTAAAATGTCCATTTAGACGATTGTCCAGGAAATACTGATCTGTCGTACATTAATAATTGCATTGTAATTTGTGGCCATATTTTGTAGGCTTCCAAGTGTTCTTACTGTACGAGAAAGTAGGTAAATTTTCTTGGGCAACTGGACCGTTTTGCTACAATACGCAAATAAACTCGTGCTGTTTTTAGACAACAAAGTTTCATGCAAAACTATCTGTAAATTTGATGCACTTGGGCAATAACCACTGAATACAGATATTACGATGTAGGAATTTTAATATTATTGCCTGTTTGTATTAATTAATGAGAGGTGCCAAAGCGACATGTTCTTTAATTTTAAGATTCTTGAAAAACTTCAGTAAGTAAGCAGGTTTTTTAGTATGAGTTTATTAATAATTAAAAGTTGGTCAATTTTGCATTACCTAAGTTTGTAATACTTATTCATTAACACCCTGTATAAATAACATCAAAGCAAACTATATTTTCAAATATAAAGGGTGTTCCAAAACCATAACATATTTTCAGCATTACTCTTTTTTATTATGTGCAAGAAGGTCGTAGGTCATGGAAGCTTGAATACATGGGCAAATATAAAAGATTCCATGGCCTTTTGTTTTGCAAATTATATTTAAATGGGATATACCTACCCTGATCTAAATCACTTTACTATTGAAGAAATGAGTGAAACAAAAGTAAGTGAACCCATCCAAGAAATAGCAGAGGGACTTGCCAAGGTACAAGCAGCTGGCAGTGTATTTTATAATCCTGTACAGGAATTTAACAGAGATTTAAGGTATATATTGTTTACTAATTAAATGTGTCTTCTTGGTCTTGCATTTTTCAATTTTCTTCTATCCACTTAAAATACATACATTATGCTAAAAGTGTCTAAGGGCAATGAGGTCCATTTAATAACTGGACAGCAAATGGGTTTTATATGTTATATTATCTATCAATCAAGGTATGATGTTAATGCAACTGTGTAAGTCCTAGTCTGGTACAAAATAATTTCCTAAATAGTCATTTAAATTTTATTAACTAAAACAATTTGCATTTTCAGTATTGCAGTTATATCTGCGTACAGCAGACAGCAACACACAGAAAAGACTGCACTTAATGAAACACGAAAATCTGGGATTAAATATGAAGATGGCATTTCAATATTGGAAGCCTTATCTGCAACTGGCCTTCGAAGTATCCGATATGCCAAAGAAATACCAGGCGTGAAAAATATTATTGCTAATGATATATCCGCTGTAGCTGTAACCAATATCAATAATAATATTCGACTTAATGAAGTCAATCACTTGGTTACTGCGAGCCAATATGATGCAACGTAGGTATTTACTTATTTTCTGATTCTTCAAAAAGTTAAAGTTCAGGTATATTTATTAGTAGAACTCCCATAAACACAATGAAATAAAGGCGGAGCATTGATCAGATTAGAAGTCTCCATAGAATATATGTATATTCTAGATAAATTTGGCATCACTCTGATTTGTTGGCTCTGTCAGTGAATATCATATTTGTTGAAATGTTTGTTTACTTATTTAGTATAATGGATCAAAATTTTGACAAATTTATCTGGAAGATAGGCTCCATGGAAACCATGAAAAAGCTAATGAAGTGCTCTTATTTTATGATTTCTATGGAAATTATCTTTTGAATAATATTACTTGGACTTTGATTTTTCTGCACTTAGGACTAGTATACTGTTAACTTTACCTGGAAGATAATTTTCGCGGAAATCACCAAACTGACCAATACTCTGTCTTTATTTCATCTTTTCCATGAATTTTCTCTTCTTGGTAAAGCTGTTAAGATTTCGACGTAGTCGCTCCTAATAGGGACAAAATAATAAGTACTGTAGCATAATTATTGGAAGGCACCTTAATACATTTTTGAAGCGGGCGTGAGTTTAATCAGAAGTTACAAAACTCTAAATTTTAGGATGCTTATGTACCAACATAGAAGAGAAGACCGTTTTGATGTAATTGATCTAGATCCCTACGGATGTCCTTCTATTTTCTTGGATTCTGCAGTCCAATCAATTAAGAATGGGGGACTGCTTTTAGTTACAGCAACCGATATGGCAGTTCTGGCTGGAAATAGCCCTGAAACGTGTTACGTCAAATATGGCGCAGTATCGCTTAAAATCAAGTCCTGTCACGAAATGGCTCTGCGAATATTGCTGCAGTGCATTGAGGCCCACGCTAATAGATACGGTCGTTACATTGTGCCGATTTTATCTCTTTCCGCTGATTTTTACATTAGAGTTTTTGTCAGAATTTACACTGGTGCACACAAGTGTAAATATACTACAAGGTAAGGGACAATCTGTTGCAGGCACTAAATTCCATTTTTTAAATATTCTGTAGAACAGTCGACAATTATGCTATCAATATATTAATTTTTCCTGCGTCTTAAAGTTACGGCTTACGTTAACAAAACTATAAATTAAGCAATACAGAGTTTTCTTTGTTTTAGCAAATTATCCCATGTATACCATTGTACCGGGTGCGATAGTTTTGTTTTACACCCCTTGGGGATTATTAAACAAAATGAGAAAAACGAAAAATTAGTCAAGTTTTCTGTTCCTACTGGTCCGCCGGTTTCGAACAGATGTGACCATTGTGGAAGTTCTTATCATGTAAGTTAAACCTTTTTACCGAATAACTGATAAATATTTACTTCTATTCAATTTTAGATAGGTGGTCCTATATGGTCCGCCCCCCTTCATTCAATGGAGTTTGTAAAAGAAGTTTTAAATTCGGCCGACCCAAGATTAAACACATATAAAAGAATTCAGGGTGTATTAAGCGTTATATTGGAGGAGCTAGTTGATGTGCCGTTATATTACATCTTAGATCGGTTATCTGGCACAATAAGAGTAGAAACGCCGTCAATGCTAGTTTTAAGGTAAAAATAGGCTCTTATATCTTAATTGTTCCACTATTGCCTATCATATTTGCAATGACAAGAGAGTTACGAAATCGGTTAAATTGGAAAAAAATTGCCATTAATGAATAGTTTTAATATACTGTTGGCAACGGCATATCAAAATCTTTCAAAGATGGAAACTTTTTTCTTATTTGAATCACACTCTCTGTATCTTTTCAAGTATGACTAAAGTGAAACCGTTCAAATAAGAGGCACTGTCTATCTGTACTTTTTCCTTCTATATTTAATTGTTTAAATTGCATTTGAATTTTCTTTTTATCACAGGTCAGCAATTTTAAATGCTGGTTATAAAGTATCCTGTACACATATGAATAAAACTTCAGTGAAGACGAATGCGCCCGCTAAAGTAGTGTGGGATATAATGAGATCCTGGGAAAAACTGCATCCAGCATCAAAAAAAACTATTGCAGGCAATAATGTTGCCTGCTCAATATTGCAACAGGTTCCGGATAGGGAGTACTCTTTCCAGCTCCATCCTGAAGCCAATCCGCAGTCAAAGATAAAAGGGCTTCTTAGGTATCAGACCAATCCGCTACCGTTTTGGGGTCCAGGTACGCGCTCTCAGACAATGTAAGTATCTAATATCCCAAAAATGAATATATACTTACCAATATTTTAAATGCACATATACCTACAAGGTTTTCTGAAATGATTATAACTCACGTTCACATTTTTTTGCTACAATATAGATTTCATGAGTAAATTAGTGAGTTTGTAGCAATACGTGATTTTAAAATGTCATTTTGATTGCCGATAATTAAATATATATTTAATTTGATGCAAATTTAAGTAAAATAAATTTTTTAGGTTTTTTACTGAATATATATTTTATAAAAACACTTATATACTAAATCAGTCACTAAAGAGATTCTTACTTTCATTGACTGAGCTTTGATTCCAGGTTGGGTGACCAAAAGATGTCCAAAAGTCATAAAAATCAGGGAAAACGGAAGAGAACGTGCAGCGATTCTAATGTTGTGGACTAAACATTACCTTTTCTATATGTATATGATGTTATTATGTTTTAATATATTAATAAATAAACATTAGAGGCTATTTTTTGTACGGTTTGCCATGGGGAAAACCTAATGTTTTTTCGGAATATATTTGTTTGGGTTACATGCTTAAGAACACCAAAAAATCTGTACTTAAAAAGGATATATCTACAGTAGCAAAGTATTAACAGTTATAAATCTATAATAATTGAATCCTTTGGTACTGAGATGAATACAAAATTGAAACCTTATTACGTAAGAATTTCAATATATGTACCTACATATAAAACGTTTAGAATTAATATTCAAATTAAAGTCTGCAGAATCAGTCTATTCCACGAAGTTCTAAAACTCTTTACTTTTTTGGATAAAGACTTGGCTCTTACCCTTGATAAACAGAACTTCTTCGTCATTATCCCAGTATTTTCTACCCGACTCATCGCATAATTCGCGTTTCTCGTCTGTAGTACCGTCGCATTGATACTTTTCTTTTGATTTGCTTTCTCTGCGAAACCGTTTATTGTCCCTTGTTTTTTCTTGCTTGCTTTTAGCCACATTGTCTTTGTCCAACGGGTTTAATTCGTACTCGCTTGAACTATCACTGTTTGTATCCGCGAGAGCTTGTAGACACAGCCTAGATTCTGAGCTTCCCTTTATTCTAAAGAAAAAATGATGAAAAATATAGTGATGAATCAGACACGCAAGCATATAATATAATAAATTTCAGTTATAAAGGTATTTGTAATTTTATAATTTTAACTTCCAATCAGAGTGATGCAAAATGTAAATAACTATAAAGCATAACAAAAAATCTAGCGAGATAAGCACCATAACATTATTTTACTTACAATTTAGAATTCCTTGGTGTATAAAACTAATTTTCACAAAAAATGTGCTTTAGGCCTTAGCAATTGAGCGACTGCAATATAACACACAAATCATACAACTGCGTACCTTGATTTCTTTTGAATTTGTGGACAGATTTGGCTTTCGTATTCTTCGTGTTCGCTTTCAGAACTCGCTGGTTGCCAACATAATCCGTGTTTTAGTTGGCTGATGGTGAAATGATCATTCAGATCAAGGTTCTGATTAGCAACACGCATACTGACTGCAGTTTCTGAAATGGTAACCGACACGTTTTCGTCTTCGGAACAAGACTGAGCTGCCGGTGGTAAAACTGAAAAATCAATAGAAATGGTGTAATTTTAAAAAATATCTACTAAAAGTATGAATCGTACAGGGTGTCTCAGATTCCATTTTAAGGGGTTTCTGAGTTGTTTTTAAAGTTAGAGACATGCCGTTTTGACAATCTCGGGTTTGATTTTTCAAAGTGTAATCTTGTATATACTGAGAAGCAACAAAAGCGTACAAAATTTTAACTAGATATCTTGAAAATTTTTCCAGCAAGGAAGGAAAAGTGATAATCATTTTTGAATCCTTAGCATCTTATGTTTGAAGAAAAAAAACTGTAAACATATACGCCTATTACGATTTTCTTCGTACATGTCATTTATTTGTTCTTTATTTCCTTATTAGATCGCCATCTTTAACTCACTTAGCTTTCCATTGGAAAGTAATTGTCCAAGTTGAGCTCCATCCAAACCTGCTATTGCAGTTCTCCTACCCAAGTTTGGAGCGAATTTTGAACCGTCACTGGCGTTCGCTAAAGCGTTCAATAATTGCAAATTGGAATCCAAACTGGTACTACTGCCCCTCTTTGTACTTCTACGGGAAGGTGCACGCGTTGAGTTTCCTAGAAACGTCGAGTATTTTATTAAAAGGCTATTATTTTCATATTACAAATGCGAAATGACATGATTATCTATAAATGCTAGTGTCTTGGTTTTTTATTGGTTATATAAAAGAATTTAGGCAAAATAGTTGAGAAAATTCACCAATATTTCTTGAGTTTCTTCTGAATTGGTGCCTATCAGATCTTCTCATTCTTCTCGTTTTCACTCTCTTTGTTGCTTTCAGTTCTGCAATTTGTACTGACACTTGACTATCACCAGAATTCCGGCGGGATTCAATACTAACATGTCTATAATATAAATCAAATAAATAAAAATAGTCATATTTGGCAAAAATTGTCTACAAGTTTTATTCATATCTATGATTAATATTACTTGCCTATAGCTAACACTATCAATTGACTGGTAGCTATTATCAACCCCTACGTCATTAGGAACCGCCGGACGTCGATTCACCAATCTGGGTAAGTTTTTTGCCCAGGAAGTTAAATTTAGACCGTTGCTTGCAGCACTGTTCAATTCGAACTGTAATCCGACGGGGTCAGTATGATTGGCGCTACAAATAGATATGACGCCCCCTTCATTAAATCTTTTCCTTCTAGCAAAGACGCGGGCAATTATCTTATGTTTTTTGATTTTCAGCGGCTCTTCCACTTCGCAGTGAAATTTTCTGGAACGTATAGAAAACAATTCACATCACGTCGTGCATTAATATTGAAAATGTAATAAGTAATACAAATTACAATTACAGAGAAGAGTATGTCCCATTATCTTCATGAGGAACGTATGCTCGTTATTGAGGTCACTAAGTTCAACTTCTCTGTACTCACTTCCTGATGAATCTTCCCCAAGCATGCAAAGTGGCACTATACCACACCCACGACGCCATAGCAGCACCCTTTCCAAAAACTGCTATGAGATGCAACTGCAGCATAGCAACGCTCGGTCGCTCAGACTGCTTACAATGTGAATAACCAGTGCCAAAGCTTGTAAGCTTACACCTACAATAAGAACACTTTTAATGGTTGTAGGTGTAACTTAACCTTCGTAAGTGATGTCCAAGGTATTGTAAGTACTTAGTAATTTTTTTAATTGTTTGAAGGTAATTTTTTTGGGTAAATCTACTGGGAAATTTTTGTATAGAGAGCATCCTATCAGTGATATCCAAATGTAATATTTTTTAATGTTTTTAAAGTATGTGTTTCCTCGCTATTATTAAACTGCCACCTTAATCTGCAATATAATACTTCCGACTTTTTTAAAACCTTGCACTGTTAATAACCGCAGGTCATTGTGGTATCTAAACTTTTAAAATTTCCATTTTCTTTTCCTCTTTAGTGCGAAAAAGGAAGGGCAAGGTACTGTTTGGCAGACACGATTGAGAAGAAGAAAAGCAACTTGTAGATTCGGTTATAATGGCAGGCGTTCGGGAATTCCCATAAACCATTTATAACGTAAAAATAATTGTAAAAAATTATTTGAAGAAACTGATTAAAAGAGCAAAAGGATGGATTGATGGATAGACGGATTTCTGTATAACATTTTTCTACTCACTAACGACACCTTTTTGGACGCTAGCTTATTGAAACCTTGAATTATGGCTCTTGCTAATTGATTTGGTTCACAACATCGTGGATACAAATGAATAACGCAATATTTACTCACAGAACTTCAACAACAATGACGCGCAGATTTCTCAGATCAAAAATACGTTATTCGAGTTCCAGTCTATTTTTTCGTCAAAAGAAAAAAAAACAACATTCATCATGCTCACATCATTATTTCACAGTCACACGAAAAGCGAGTATTAAAAGTAGCGTTACTACAAATCTAGACTTAGTAAATCTACAATTATTAGTCTAAAAATACAGGACATACCTTCCAGCATGCTAGACTTGAAGATGTGCAGATTCCCCAAGTAAACCTAAAAAGTCCCAAAGGCATGCGTTATAAGTTAGTTTATGTTAATATTATTGACTAGTTTACATGTTTAATAATTGATTAAAACTATATATCATTAGTAAAATGTATTGATAAAATAATTTTCTATATGTTATCAAGTTATTTAATTTCAAACACCCTTTTCCAAGCAGTATACCTATACCGGATATATAATAATGTACATACAAAGAACTACGCATGTTGTATCTTTGAAATCATTGATCGCACCAAACCCGGAAAAGTCTTAGATAAAAGACCTGGAGTAATGGAAGAAAATACTTTTCAATATATATAGCCTACGACGTATACAGTTATTAGCATAAGGCACAAAATTTCAATCAAACATCTCTAGACGTTTTGAAAATATGTGTGATTTTGTCGTATCAGCATCTGGCAAAGCAAATTTTAAGAAAACATGTCGAAGATTGAATGTGGTTTAACATACTTACTACGTAAATTCAACAAGATATTTAACACCTTTGTGGATATATTCTCGTCTAATTTTTACCAAAAGCTGCCCACGTGCAGAAAGACAGCTACCCTTCGCGTCATGTTTTTCGGACAACTACAGTGTTGTATGGGGAAGTACTATTTTTTACATTTGTTAGGTGTATAACTATCTCAGTTATTTGTGTTCATTCATCATTCACATAAGAATTTTTTTTCCAGATTTGGACGATCAACGATTTCCAACGTAGAGCCAACGACTGTCTCATTTGTAGGTACAGGGTGCTCCAAATTCCAGGCTAATCATTGTGAACTGGGAAATCGTAAGAGATACGATTTAATTTAAATGAGTGCAAAGGGTCCTATTTGAGCAGACGTGAAATTTCACTTTTAAACATTTCGAAGTTCTCAAAAATAGGGAAAAAAATAGAAATTGCAATGTTCGTGGTTACTTTTTCCTAATAATAATTTTGTTTCAGGATAAATATTTTGGTCAAAAGGTACAGCAAATGAGATATTTCTGAAAAAAAAAAAAAAGTTAATGAAGGTCTTGAAGAAACGAGACGTTGGATTTCAAGTATGGTATTAGCACGTCAAGGCCTGTCCCAAGTTGCTCCAAAAACCAATCTTAAATATTCTAAATCACAATGGCGAGCGTTGAATCTGGGACGCCCTGAACACGCAGTATTTAAAAAGTAAACTTCTTGGTGTTTGGCTATCTATAGGAAATCATATGATTTGATTATATAGTGATTGAAGGAGGAGATACATTGTGATTTCCCTTTTAATGAAAATCTGGGAAAAAGATACACAAACAAATTGAAACAAATGGGAAGAGTGAAGATAAAAAGTTTTTGAAATATACAGTATCTGTCTGGCTTATTACCCTCTGAAACAACTAAAAACCGATTTTTCATAGATGCACAATGATAAAAGAACTTACCAAACATAATTTTCTAGACTAGCTTGCCACAGGTCTCTATTTGAGGCCACATACACGTGATAAACGATAGTGACCACGCAAAATATCACCATAAATATCGTAAAAACTGTCATTCTTATAATATTAGATCGAATTTTTCTCGTAGAATTTTCCGATATTACCTCCTTGCTGTCGATTTGTACTTTTATTAGGAGAATTAAACCTAAAGACACCAATTTTGCTTATGTTCCCCTATCCTTTACTATGTTCATTTTTTACCTCGGATAATGATATAAATGGAAACTAGCATAATGGCAGCAAATGGAAAGAGAAACAGACCAATTCTAGCTGCCCAATTCGCAAAGCCAACAAAACATATTCCCGTAATATAATCACCGTCTATTTCGCCTATTGCCATTGTAGTGATTGTTAACATTAGAGGTAAGCTCCAGGCAACCAGATGAAAATATGCTTCTTTTTTGTCAATTCTCTCCTGAATTTTTCCTGAAAAAAAGAAATACTGAAGTGTTACAGCCTGTTAGCATGAAGGAAAAAATACTTACCTAAAGCCTGCAGTGAGTTCATGTACCAAGAATAGCAAAAAATCATGAACCAAACAAGGCCTGCAATTAAAAAATAATAAACCACGAAAAATACTGTAACGCATGATAGGTTCTCAGTAGCACTGGGTTCCCATTTTCTTAATGTTCCATCCTTTTTGCATACAATATCTTCTCTTGTATCACTTCCTGTAATTAATGTATTAAAGACTTCAAGTTTTAGTTCTAGTATATTACATAACAAATGTAGTAGTAAGTAGGTTGTTACCTAATGCGAATGAAATTTGCAAAGCGAGCTGGTGAGGCGAGGTTTGCAATCGCTCAAGGTACTTAAAATTGTAGTTCGACCAGTAAATACTTACACATTTTCTAATATGTGTCTCATAAAATCTATAATGATACTTACCAAAAAATTGTGCCAAATAGCCACTATATGAAATAACAAAACAAATATTAATAAAAAATATTCCTTTCGCAGGATATCTATTAGCAGACTTCCAGTCAATAAAAAAGGTCAGGGCAGTGAAAAAATTTAAAATGATACAAATTATCGCTCCATAAGTAATAAGTTGATGAATCTGGTTGTGTTCACTTTCCGTGTATCTGGCGTCCATACAGTGCAAACCACATCCTTCTATGTCTGAAAGTAAAGAAATTTTAAGTTAATTTGGTAAATTTATTTTTGACAAGTCCAGAACTTTTTTGGCACAATATGAAAACAACTTAATGCAGTTTGCAGACAAGTTTTCTTTAGATAATAAATAAGCAATTTTTATGTAATAACACTTATGCATCTAACCAGGCAACTTCCATCAAATATTATCTTAAACTTTAAACTTCACTGACTATTTACCTTTAAAGTACCATTCAGGATTATCGGTTTCTATAAGTGGTTCCATACAGTGCCCTGTTAAATTAAACTTCATATCATGGATTTCATTTCGACACATAGAAGGAAAAAGTCTATTGTCCTTGCAATTAAAAAACTCTGGGAATAAGGTACTATTAAAAATTCCTTTACAAGGCTCTAAAGTGACTTTGCACATTTCATATGAAGGTAAATCTACTTCTCCTAGTTCACATTTTGGCATATACAAGGCACACAAAAATGGCTGAATTACTTGCCAACAAGTGGGAATATAGCGCAAGTATTGTTCATACAGCTGAAGCTTCTCTTGAACTTTAGTTTGACTACTTAAATCAGTTAAATCCAAAGTAGTTGAATGATAGGGTAGCTTAGCACCCATGCATGTAGTGTTAGAAAGGAGTACACATGTTGCCTTCCTTCTGCAGAACCGAGGAATTTCATCCAAGTATCTGTCGCCAAAAGTATGTCGGATATATGGTGTTTCTGAACTGTTGAAGTTTTGGAACACACTGGAGGACAGAGCTCGACAGTCAATTGAAAAAATGAAACTTAAGCATGATGATATTAAAATGAGTGTCTTCATCACTGTTAAAATATACTTCAGATGTTGTGGTGAACAAAAGAGATTAATATTTACTTAACAAATAGAACTATCACTGCAAGTTTTATACATTAGAAATATAATTACAGTTTAAAATTGTGGACTATTAGTATTCACGATATAAAAAGTAATTGCAATTGCTGGGATATCGTTGAAACGCAATGCACGTCGATCCACTTAAACATTAAAGCACTAAAGGTAAAAAAATAAAACACATAGGGGCGAAAACAAAGTAAAACGTAAAAACTGAAAGCTATATTGGTGGTCTGTATGTGACCCTACTTGGGTGGGCCGTCGTTGTTGCTATTAGCGGTTGAGGTTAGGTTTGCTTGAAAAAACAAAAACAAATAAAAATTCAGAAATGAAAATACAAAGAAAGTAAGATGACAGACTGACAGTAGTGATAGTAATGGTGCACCACATAGTGACAAAACAAAGAACAGGATATTGACAGTTGAGTTAATATGTTATTGGTTATAGGCTTCGGTCTTCCCATCTTACACCAGCAGATGCATGTATATAAAAATATATATATCCTCATATAATTCTGATCCATTCCTAAAAATCACTTGATCGGAGAATTATTTCAAGATTCTGTATTCTTCGTTTCAATCGGGCACAATTTATCAGGAAAGATTATCCAATTTTGTTCTGTGAACTGTGTGCAAAAACTCTAAAACAAATCATTTGTCAATGCAGTCACTTGACACATGACGTTGCATGTTATTATGACTTTGACACTTTGACGGGAAATTTCTTCTAGTTTTGTTGTTGTTCCTTGCAGCAGCGGATTTTCTATTAACCCGTAAAAATGGTGAGTAAATCGTTAAAATGTTCGTTCTAAAATAAATATCTTTAATTATAATGGTAATCTAAAGTTAAACAGAGTTTATTATAATTGATATTAATTGTTTGTTAACCGTTTAATATATTTGCAGTCATATTTTTACCAAAATTTTTTTGGGTTTCTTGGGAAAATAATATGATTGAACTAAGCTAATATAAACTCGCCCTCTCTGTAGTTGATCAATAGCCCACTAGCTCTTGATGTGATTTAATCAGCCCTGTTATTTTTGTGACAAATTACCCTCATAATGTATCAATACAGGACTCTTCCAGCCACTGTCATAAGTGCTGCTCAAGTGAGATAATTGGTAAATACCCAATTAAACACTGCTCTCATCCAGGATATTTTTTCTAAGATGAGTAATAAGAATTTCGATGTAATGTATTTTGCTGCTTTTTTTTTAAAATAAACAATAGGTAAAATAACCTAACAGTTATTACCATTAATAATAAAGGTGGGTTGGGTGGTGCTTTTAACAGGCATTATATTGATGGCCTGCAAAGGAAACCTTTAATAAAAACTCTATTGAAACTGGAAAACATGTTCTCAAGGTGCCTGCTACTTGATCCTAGGGAATGTAAACAAAACACATTTTTATTGAACATTCATATCACAATCCCATAAATAATAAGGGTTGAAAAACCACCTGAACCGCCATCATAAGTAGTGACTATATTTTATTGAAATTCCTGAATCCTGTTAAATAAATAACACCCTTTACATACAATGTAGCCAAGATTAGAATATCTAGGAAGGAGATCTTGTAATAGATACAAACTTGTTTAAATGGGATAAAAGTTGCACAAATCAAGGAGAAAGAGTAAATAATTTTCAGTTTTCAATTATTTAGAAAAAATCAAAATTCCCGAATTCCCTTTAAATTTTTTCCTAAGTTATGGTAAAAGATAGGTAAAAACTACAACCACTTTTCCATTTTATTTAAGACCTTGGTGTGAACGTGATGCTCTATCCTCTAGAGACATTATCAGTACTCACACTTTTGTACATTCACAAGCAAATTTAACACTATGCACCTATTAATTTAATACGACATAAATATTCAAAAGCCCTAAAACTGGAAACGAATTTGAAATATAAAATTATCTGCAGTGAACTCTATTCAAATATGGAATATATTTTAAAAATTAATGAGCCCAGTAAAATTGTACATTTATTTTATTAACAGTAGTTTTTTTGTTAATAGGCCAAACGTACTAAAAAGGTCGGGATCACCGGGAAGTATGGAACACGTTATGGCGCTTCCCTTCGTAAAATGGTTAAGAAAATGGAAATTACTCAGCACAGTAAATATTCCTGCAGTTTCTGTGGAAAGGTAAGTTACAATTCAATTTTTTTAGTTCTTTACAGAATTGATCCTGACCTAAGAAAAAGTTATTTAATTATGTCCAATAAGAGCATTCTACTAATCTTATAATTAAAATTATTTTGTGATACTGATATACAGTTGTATCACAGGTTTGATTAGGACCTTAATAAAAAAAAATACAAACATTAATATTTCAAAAACTGGCAGAGATAGACGTAGGAAATATTGAGCTGAAATGGTTAAAGAGAAGTAGTAAATTTAATAATGAAATAATATGCAGGGTGTAATTTAGGTAGGTAGGTAGGTAAGGTAATTTAGGTAGGTAGAGTAAGACAGTTTTCTTATATTTGTGAACTTTCAGAGAGATCATGTCTCTCGTTTTATATTACATAACTGTAAAAAAAAAATGTGTGCAGTGGGTAAGCATTTGAACATTTATTTGTTTTAGGATGCCATGAAGAGGTCAGTTGTTGGAATTTGGTCTTGCAAAAGATGTAAACGAGTTGTCGCTGGAGGGGCCTGGGTATACGCAACTACCGCTGCTTCATCTGTAAGGTCCGCAGTCAGACGTCTTAGAGAAGTTAAGGAGCAGTAAATGTTTAATGTTAAAATTAAACATTTACTAAACAGTATGTAAGGTTAATTAATAAAAAAGAACTAAATTTTTACGTCGTTTATGTTTAATGACATTCGCCAATGTCCAAAGTCACGTTCAAACAACTTTCCGCCAAAAATAGTTATTAGTTGGTGCACATTGATAGGTGTACCATTTAATATATCTAGTGGACGTAAGTTAAAAGTATTTTTAAACGTGAAAACGGAATCCTAATCACGTGGAAACAGAAATTAAGGGAGTGGCAAGTCTTAAAAGTTGCTGAAAGAAAAACTTTTGAGTACCTAATCCAAATAAGGTAGTAGTACTGGTTGATCTATTAATAGAAATCATCGGGATATCTCAGAAACTGGAAGTAGTTAAAGCTTGAAAAATCCTTATTAGGAAATTACTGTTCTGCTGCCAAAACCGTATTGATGTGAAGAATTTTTCGATACCATTCGATGTTGGCAATAAATATTATAAATTTTCGCCTTAAAAGTGGTGAAAAACTCCTAAAACATGTAAAATGGAGTATTTTAAAAAATCTGGGAGTGACATTGAGTATTTTTAAAATTTTATGATACCTGAACATTTACATAGTTATTAGGGTTCGTATTTTTATGCTAATTTATTATGCAACACTGTAACGTAATATTGTTAAAATTTGAAACTTTATAAATGCTTAGCTGTAATTGGTGATTTTTGGTTATAGGTTTTTCTTACGATATTTGCTATTTGTCGGTATAGGAGTAGAACAAACTAATTTGAACAGAATATCGGAATCCCATATCAATATTTTTTCACAGCAAATATTCCTTAAGTATTATTTTTGTGCAGGCAACTATATTCTTTTCTAACAGAAATTCACTAGCCACCATATTTGCACGTACACTTAAAACCTCTCAATCAATCTTTATTTGACATTAAGTACAAAACAACATACACTTTCCACACATAGGGGAGACTTGTTCTGCCGTATAACGCAGTTCGCTTTTTCCGTTTAAATTTTCCAGAATTCGAATTTACAGCCAACCACACAATATTTAATATATTTTTTTAATTAACAGGTACGTATGAAAATTACATATTTCCAATGCATATTATGTTTTGAACTGAAAATAATAATTGATGGCAGCCAAGTTTTTCACTTTTTTGCCTTACAAATCATATCCTTGCAAAATACTTTTTGCAATGTTTACTTAAAATGTCTTATGAAATTCAACTCTTTCTTGTACATTTAGGTGTCTCATAAGACATGAACTGTAACATCACAAGCTTCACTTCTACAGAAGGGGGGTATACGCCATATAAAAACCGACCAGAGACCTACATAGTCCCAGTTTTATTCTTGTTGATTTTTATTGTGGGAATCGTTGGTAACGGTACCCTTGTTGCAATTTTTATGCGGCATCATGAGATGAGAAGCATTCCTAATACGTAAGTTTTTTTTATAGAAGTGAGGTCCTTTTATAAAATCTTCAATTTTAGTTAGTAGATGTAAGAAATTGCTGCATGAAACTTTATTATAAGGTATGGGTTTTCTTAAATACATAAGTGTCTATATTTGTTTTCTAGATACATATTTTCTCTGGCTGTGGCGGATTTACTGGTTTTATTAACATGTGTCCCATTCACTTCTATAGTTTATACAGTTGAATATTGGCCATGGGGAGTGGCAGTTTGTAAAATATCGGAATGGGCAAAAGATGTAAGCGTAGGAGTCTCAGTATTTACATTAACAGCACTTTCTGCGGAAAGATATTCGATTATTGTTAATCCACTGAAGAGGATTCAAGTGAGTAATTAAAAAGTTTCGTTTTTAATTAAATATTGTGGAAGCAGCAGTTTGTAGATTTAAATTTTCGAATATAATTGACGACTAATTTACGGTATCGTCATAG
The DNA here is from genome assembly GCF_039881205.1 of Euwallacea similis. NCBI lineage: Eukaryota > Metazoa > Arthropoda > Insecta > Coleoptera > Curculionidae > Euwallacea > Euwallacea similis. The sequence continues at coordinate 2,071,399 of NC_089638.1, read as the reverse complement.
GGCTCATGTAAACTATTAGAAACGATCGTGTTTAACATTCCATTTTTGTAGAATCTATAAACGAAAATGAAAAGAAGTACGTCATACGTATATAAAATTTTTTGCAAGTGCAAAAAATTTTTTATTTGCGTAACTTCCGGAGCTTTAAAAAAAAATTAAAAAACACCAAAATTGACGTTCAAAACCGAATAGGACTTCAAATCTCACTTGAAATGCTACTCCAAAATGAACTGATTCCAGTTTTCAGCCAGATATGCAATTACTTTCTGCACTCAAAGTTGCCTCCCTCCTGCAAGGTCTTAGCCCTTACATTCTATATTTTCCTTATGTTAAACCGGAGTTTAACGTGAGAGAGTACGAATGGAGATTTGGTTCTACTTAGCCTGGATTGAGAAACGCACATCAGAGCACCAACAGTATTGAGTATCACAATTTTCCCTTTCACCACAAGAGGAGAAAAGTTTTTGGCGACACCCACTTTCACTCACTAAATACTAGTTACACTAGTGAAGTATCTCAAGAATCTTAAAAACAAAACCACACCGGATTTTTCCGATTATTAGATTATTCGGTATAGCACATCTTCTCTGTCGCGCTGCTAAACCTCGACTGAATTATTTAAGAAATGATATCGGTACGAAAACATGTAAAAAAATTTACAGCCTGCCTTTTGTAAAGGTACAGCTCATAGGTCGTACCATAAAGGACGATCGATACACAACGCGAAATAATATACAGTGTTTCCAGATTTGGTTAAATAGAATTAAATTTGCGTATTCAAGAGAATAGTTTTATTATGCAAATAGACCTAGACAATAATTTATGGTTTTTCACTTATTTCGAAAAAAATCGAACTTTTTCAATTTGTTTTTTACTTTTGCCTTGAATTATAAGTGATAGATAAATATTAAAATCACTTTTCCATTACAGTTTTTCATAAGTTGCAACATGGCAGTTTTGATTATATTCCATTTGTCAAAAATAGTCAACTTTTTCATTAAATACAGTCCTGGCAAAAATTTTTTATTGGTTTTAAGATAACTTTGTATTACAAATTCATTCAGTAATATTCGCAATATTTTCCACATTACCAATTTTCCAATATAAAGTTATTTGGTCAGATGAGAGTCAAGTAACAATAAATGGAAATTTCAGTAAAAGAAATGTGCATTACTAGTTCAGGGAGAATCCCACCAACGGAATATTGTGTGGAGTTCTTATAGAATAAGTTGTGCTACCATCACTGATATTCCTAGCTAACCCACTTAGTTGTCTACAGAAGCTGTTTAAATTAAGAGTAGTGAATTTGATTGTCTATAGAGGTTGCATAAACCAGGAATAGTTTCTATGGACTGAAAACTTTGAGAAGTCCGAGATTTACGGTGTCCCAACAGTATTGGTACAAATAAGTATAGCGGGATAGCGAATATAATAAAAAAATATTGATACTTTCAAACAAAATTGTCATAAATAACCGATTAAAAATGAAATAAATTCATTTGAACTAAAAGCATAAATGTCATGAGATTCAAAAGTTTTCTCAAAAATATCAAATTGTAACAAAATAAAATGTCTTGAATAACTAATTAGAAAATAAGCAAATAATTTTTCTATTATCTGCATCTATCAATTGAATTGCGCTCTTAGTCGTCTACTTTTTCGAGCAGCCATGGAATATCCTGTACATCTGCCAAATTCGTTAAAAAACTAAGATTCTATACATAAACATACAGTGTTTTGATGATTTTCAGATGAGACCGCTGACCGTAGTAAATGCACTAATCATATGGATTCTTGCAATATCACTTGCGGTACCAACCGCCATCTTTTCTAGAATTATGCCAATTGAGATATTGGGGTAAGTTAAACTTCTATCTTTGCCCTTAACTTCGTAGGTAAACACCTACGACGTTAAACCACTTAAAACCTTTAAAATATACTTCCATATTTTGAAAAATCTGAATAAGTATTTCCTTTCTTCGAAAAAATATGAACAAAATTCCATAATTTTGGACGTTTCCAGCAACCAAACAATCCGGGTTTGTTATCCTTTCCCGGATATTAAAAACTATGACAAATATAGTGTAATCATCAGAGCTTTGATGTATTACGTTATACCGCTAATTACCATATCAACATTCTACATTATGATGGCTATAAGACTTCATAGTTCCGCCAATAGTAGATTAAGTGAAATAGTTAGTACTCAGGGAACTGCCCAAACCAAGTCAAGGAAGCATGTAGCAAGGATGGTATTAATATTTGTGTTATGTGAGTATCCATTTTTATGAAGATATGAAGTTGATTAGCAAATTTTTAATTGCATTACGCACTCCCCAATTCTACTTATTTCAGTATTTTTCGTCTGTTTTTTGCCCCAAAACGTGTTTATTCTTTGGTTTAATTTTGAACCTTGTGCATCATTGATATTCAATGACATGTGGGCTGGAATAAAAATTGTCGGATTCTGCTTAAGGTAAGTTTATTTCTTCAACTTTAAATCTAAACATATATTTCCATTATGCGTCCAGCTATTTCCATTCTTGCGTGAATCCAGTGGCACTTTATTTCATCAGTCAGGCATTCCGAGAGCATTTCAATGCCTACCTCTTTTGCCGCCCAAAAATTCGAAGTGCCTCTTTAAGAACTTCGGCCCGACGATCAACTGGATCATTTTCTAACTTTAGTAAGACCCAGTAATTAAAGTACTACATACTTAGAAATTAAATATATTTTTCAAATATGTGAATTTAGGTACCGATTTGATGTCTTTGTTGCACTTAGGATTGTATTAGAACTTCCACAGTTTTGTTTCCATATGTACGATGAAATGGAATAAAAAAGTCTTATGAATTAAACAAACTTTTCTTTTATTAAACTAATAAATATAAAAATATTACAATCAGTATCAAGATAATAAAAGAATCTGTCTGTATTCTGAAATGTATGATACAAAAGACTGAAATGCTGAACAATATTGGAATATACAAGTAAAGCGTTTTAAATTCCATTCAGCTACGAGAAGAAAGATTAGCACTTCAACAACACCCTGTATCCTTCAGAAAGGTCAGTAGCTATCGCTGCATGGATAGTGTACTTTAGTACCTACCGCTGAATATATTAAGAGAATATAGATTAAATGAGCAACAAACACACTAAACTAGAAACAGACAACTTCACTGTACGACTTCATATTCATTAAAAAATTCCGCTAAAGGTCCAAAGAGGTACACAGCGTTAGTCTCTTGAGGATTCCCTAAGAATTCGGCGTAGAGTTCTTGATATCTTGATAACGTTATTCCACCCCTTCTCCTGTCATCATCCTGAAATATTATTTTGTATTAGGAGCAAAAACACTTAGTGCATATCGACCGTACTTTAAACTTTTAAACTCAATTGGGATATTGAAAATATGATATTTTCGTCGGAAAAATTCAGTGTTTTTTTTACAGCTCTAGCTTAAAATTTGTCGTCAAATCACAGCTGCTTTTAAATCATTTTTGGAGGCTTTCTCAGTTTTGAGTATCTACTAGCTAGCTTTCTACTTAGTTTTCTGATAACTTTTTTGTTAAAACTGTATCTATATTTAGCCATTTTTGGGTTCATTTTGAAACCCTGAGCATGTTTCGTGTTATAGAATTTTTGATTTTTAACTTTTTTTGAGATATTGGATGCTTTCAGGCCCTCAAACTGCTTCGAATGGGCATCGCAATGTGCTTCACTCTCATATTTATGTTGGGAAGCCGATCCAAGGCGCTTCTGTGATTTGAAAACGCCCAGTGACCTTCCAAATACAACATGTTTAGCACTTTTGAGAGTAGCGAAAATGGTTTTTGTATCCCTATTTCAACTTTTCAACACAAACAACTTTTCAAGTCAAATAGAAAGAAATTTCAAGATATCGGCCCTAAAAATTAAAAAAGTGGTTAGAATTAGGCATCTCTCACTTATTTGGAAATTTAAAGAAATATATCCAAACTTTTGGAATTATATTTATTGTAATTGTAAATGTAATCGACAAATTTGCATCCTATATTAATCCTGGAGACTTTTCTTTAGGCCCTGTGACTATAAAAATGCAATCTTCATTTTGACGAGTTTTCAAAATCGCGAAAATCAACATGAATGTTAGTTTATATCACGGGAACTGAAAGAGGCAAAGCGACCCATCTAGTGTAAGCTGACGGAGCTTATCGCAGCAAAAAAATTTATTGGTATTTTCGATGCAATTGCTCTTAAGGTTCCTAAAATGTCAACGCTTAAAATTTGGTACCTCCCGCCATACGATCTCTCAAAAATGAAGAAAATATGTGTCATTTTGATCATTTTTGTGAGCAGTCTGTTTATGTATTCCGAAAAGTTTATTACTTACGTTTAACATACTTTTGAAGGCCTCGTCAACAATTTCCACGTCGTCTATTGCAAACTTGGTAATGCAGTTAAACCGATATTCGTTAGCATCTATAACTCCATCATCGTTTGTGTCAACCATTTTAAAATTTGAATCTAGTTTGAAAAATAAAGACATGTTATCGAAAAATTCGAGTACTTTATGTTCAATCATAAAGATAAAAAAATGAAAAAAATAAATACGAAAAGAGAACAAAAATGAATGCGAGGTAGTGGGTGAAATTAAGTAGGTAAGTTCCTATGCAATTTTCATTTAAATAAATATAAAAGTGTATTTTTAGTTTTAATTGCTAATATTTAACATTATACTTTTACCTATAAACAATTTCATAGCCTGTGGGAGATCTTCATAGTGTTTTCCTATACAGCAGTTTTGAACAGCCTGTTTAAATTCATCTACAGTTATTTTTCCGTATTCCAATAATTCCTGAAAAAACTGTTTCGTATGAGCCGAAAATTATGTATGTCTCTACCCACGCATGATGTTAAAAACGAAACTTTGTAAAATTTGCTTGATTCCTAATTTATTTCTGTTTAAAACCGTGTTACCTTGTCAAATTCTGCTAATTCAGTTATTTCTTCCCAAAGACTTAGCATTAGGTGCTGATGTTCTTGCAACTTGGAAATGCTAAACTCCCCTTTACCTTCGATTATTGTGGCTCTAAGGGCTAAACAGGCGAAGTCTCTGTGATCTAGATATCCATCATTATCAATATCTGGAAACAACGTTTTAATTGTATTCGAGTATCAACCAATCAATACAATGTAAAGCTCTTTGTTATGTTGCTAGGAAATTTGATATGAATATATTTTCAATTCTGTATTATGTTATTATTTACGCCCACTATGTGTGGAGTTCGCACATCCCGTCTTAAATCCCCATATTGGGCAATTTACTGGTGTGAATATATTTGCATTTGCGTAGTAATTAGCTATTTTGAATGTAGGAAAAAATTCGATCGATCTAGGTACCTCCGTTTACTTCATCAAAAAATGTAGGTACATAGATGTACTATGTAATTCGCTTATATAATAGACGGGTAGGTACCTCCGTTTTTCCTGTCTTTTAGGCCAATACAGATACGTAGGATATTTAACTAACATGATCTCTTGGCAGATTTTCCAGGTCAAGTGGGAGTAATATAAACGTTAAATGACGCGGAAAACATGTAGATAAATATGATAAAACTAATTATACGTTTGGTTTACTTAATTATATGTATTTCGATAATTTTAGTTAATGATGAGTAATCTCTTAAATAATCTGAAACTAGTTCAAGAAAATAACATTTCCTTTCCATAACAGACTTTGAATTAAAGAGGTAAAATTAGAAGTGAAAATGTGGTTTTAATGGAAAGTAAAAATTATTCATATCTAAATGAGATAAACGCCTCCAAAAATTGTGTTTAAGAGAGTAAATAATGTACCACAATAAATATACTTTAAGGAACAATTAAGTAATACCATAATCCATCGACCTTTTTATTATGCTTACCTACTTCTAACAATTAGTTTTTGTTTTGTGATAGGTGTTTAATTATTATTCGACTTTTGCATTTTATTTTTTTCTCTTTTCTTTCATCAATTTTATCAATTTCAAAAAATTTTATGGGGTGAGACGAAAGGTCATATAATATTTCTAGCCGAGTCGAACTCGAGGCTATGACAAACGGTAAGGGAGTAAATTTACATATTCGCCCAATAAAATACTTAAGTTTTTCGCTGACCTGTGTCGATAAAATTCTGATTTGACATTTTTTATACTTATAGATTTTTAAACCTCATTTCAACTGTACCGTCATTATTCCATTCCACGAAAATGCGGAGTATTGTTCCAATCTAGTTTAAAAACACATATTGGAAACTTTTGACCACGGTTTAAAAACAGTTTTATGTAACGTCACCAGTTTACATAGAAGTACGGGAATTTTGAACCTTTTTAAACTTTTTCAAACCGTATTAGCAAGAAAAATCTGTTTTACCAAATATGAATTTGTGTCTTAGCTCCTGTATGAATGATTTTAGCACGCAGGTAACGTTAAAAAGGTTATTACAGCCCAGACTAGCCAGTAAAACTAGCATTTTTCTGTCTGTTTTAGGTCGCTGCCTGAAAAATTAACTTATATGACTACAGCATAGGTATACACACCTAGTGCCTCTCAACTAACCTGAACTAACCCGAATTAGCAATTAATAAACCGGACTTGGAATCGAGCCCGGCAACACTGAACCAAACAATAATATCACCTTCATCATGATTGATGCTTTTGATGTTTAGTTGATGTTCCAAATTAACATCATTATGCTCTTTTGGAAACACATAGCATGTAGTTTAGTTATTGGTTGAAATATACATATGTTGTCTAATTAACTATTACAAATGTACTTTTTATCAACATTTGATAAAAATTCTTCTGTTTTCTGATTGATCAAAACCTACCACGTTACGATTCTCTAACTCACTACTGAAGGCTATTGCTGAGCCTCAAGCGTCCACGCAATAAGTTTTATGAACCTTTTCGTAGGTGATCATGGGAAAAGGGTCTAATATGTATGTGGATTTAAGATTTGTATCAAAGATAAAACGACTCTTTCTCTCGAAATAACTGCTTAATTCAAGTCCAGGTAACATTACCCGGCATCTAGTCAATTAAAAATACCGACAAGCTCCAGCCAGCAAACATCAGGAGATACTTATTTTGATCTCAGCCTTCCATGTACTTACCATACAGATACCTCACTACAAATGCAACTCGGTTATCCCAGCAATAGGCCATGGTACCTCACATTCACATTCACTCAATGTTCCATCAGTTCTAATAACTTTTTTCGAAAATTTGATTCACTTATATATGGCGATATTTCAGTAACAATATGTGGCTAAATGATCAACTTACCCAACTTTCCCACTAGCGCTCGAAATCTAAATTTAACATTATTCAGTAGGTTATGACATCACTGATGCCGGTTAGTGATGCCTCACATAACATAAAATGGGTACACAACAGGCAGTCCTGACAAATAACTCGGAAATATAACTTCGTTTACAAAACAAATTTACGTTAATAGAACTGTTGGATAATATACCTGCTACCGCACAGGTTGCAGGGAACAGATGTTAAATTTTAGAAAAGAGGTTTTAAGAGTTAAAATTTAATGTTATATCTAAACAATTCATTAGGGTAGCTATTGGGACATTCAGTGAGGATTGCGACGATAGAACCCCCGCTTCATCTTTAGCTTCCCCCCTTTAGCTTTTAACTAGTAATAATCATTTTTTGCACTGCGTTGAAACGCAAAATCCGAAAATTACAAATAGAAGAATTAAACCATTTCTTTTCTTTTTCTAACTTTAACAAACATTGTGACAGTTTTCGCATCCTAACCGGGTGACAAAACAGATTTATAGATAAGTGTGACCAGTGTCAAAGTCAAACTAAAGCAGTTTGGTTTTTCTTTCCTTAAAGATACTAAGATGGCTCGAGGCCCCAAGAACCACTTAAAGAATTTAAATGCCTCCAAAGCATGGACGTTGGGCCAACTGTGGGGTGTCTTCGCTCTCCAGCCCTCCCTAAAGGAACCCCGTTTTTGATTACCCATGATGGCCAGGCTGTTCAGTATCCTGATCGATTAGTGATGTAAACGAGACAATTCAGTTGGAAATGCCACGTCCAACATCGTGGATTTTATCTCAAAACTATTTTTTATATGATGAACGCGCCTTCATTGTATTTTGCATCTTGTTGTTCATATTGAATAAGGACGATTATTATACTCAATAATGTTAATAATAACATTTCGTAAAAACAATTTATTGTACAATATTAATTATCATTGCCGAAACAACTAACTCTTTAATGTGCTAACTGTTCGAAAACAACATCGAGATTAGCTTACTACGTAAATTTTCCTCTATTAGGCATGCTGCTTAACTATTCTTGCAATGGGGATTTACATGAAGGTAAAGAAATTGAGACATGAAGGTAAAGAAAAAGTAGTAATATTTAATCTGGCATACAGAGTGTCCTGAAACTCAGATTTGTTGTGCCTAAAAAAATCTAAAGCCAGCCAATTGGATTCTTATTTCTCAAAGCTTTAAGACATAGAAGTACACAGAAGGCGTTCAAGTTCAATTTTAATTTTTTTTCTGAGAGCTCCTGCAGTTTCGGAGATATTGACAATTAAATGCAATATGAATTTAGAGAGTATGAAGTCTAAACATGTAGACTTCTCAATTATTCAAAGTGATATTTTTTTGGTTAGTTCGAGTTGGTTGAGGCTTTTGCAGTCCTCTTTTTTCCGTATCAGACTTTTTTGCGGTATGTGATAGCCATTTGTTCAATTTAGTTTTATTTTTATCTCTTGCGTCTTTTACGTGTTTGCCACCGTTTTCCAATTATTAATCCTAAGAAGTGCATAATTTTGTGTGCTTCAAATTAGATTTCCAGACATATAATAAATTATGCTAAAAATAGGATGATAGCATTTCAAAAACTATAGGAGTTGGGAGCAAAATAGATGATTGAAATTTGCTACCCTCTGATTTCGATATGTTCAAAGAATATATGATTGGCTTTCATCGTCATGACACCCTGTACAGCTATTTCACTTGGCACATGTATTCGCCGTTGTAACGCTTAGTACTCGGATAAGTTATCAGTATCCTCGTAATAATATAGAAATTATTACAAATATAAACAGCTCATAATCTTAATGTGATAACTAGAATTAAATGGTTGCTAGACTTTTAGTCAATGCATTTCATGTATTTTACATACAAGTCTGATATAGTAGAAGATGGCAAAAGTGAGTGTGGATATTCCAGATATTGAGGTAAGAGATCTTATGATATTATGATAGAAAGTTTCACTGGATTTTTCAGCACTAAATACAGTACATATCTGTGTTTAATCTGTGTTAAGATTATGTTATAGTGTGTTAAGAGTTGTAAAAATTAAATTAAAAAACTCAACATGAATGAGAAGTTCATTTTAGAAATCTTTATGTGTACCTACTTCTCAGCGGCCTTATGGGGGGCCGAGGTTGGGGGATGGCTAGGTGGGGAAGACTTTCCTGGTCGGTGGTTTTTTTTGGGTGAAGAGGAGCGGTGATTAAAAATTACGACCACGGCGCCAGATTTACTAATGCTGGCCCTGTATCTATCCCATTTTCCAATTAATTGCAAAAGAGTCATAGAAATGTGCTTTGCTTGTCCTCCGCGCATGTAATCGTATATTACGTTTCTAGGAGCAAAAGTGTTTTTTTTTGTGCCGAGGTCAGAGATTGCAGACCAAATAAAACTGAGGCCAGCAACTGGATGAAGCACAACAAAGATTTTTACTCCTACTAAGATATACTATTTTTTTCATCCCAATTACCAATCAATCTGGATCGTACATCCTGTCATACATCTTGTTTCCTTTGGAATTTTTACTTTTGTATCCATCCCCCAACAACACAACCAAAAGGGAAAAATATTAATATTAAATTCCTAAAGATAATGAGATCACTTTAATAAATGGATAGCAAATTCGTGCTCATAAAAAATACGATCCAGGTAGGAGGGTTTCAGAGCTGCCACCCTTAAATTTTTTACAGTTTGAACCCCTATTGAACCTACTCTTTTTGTTAGATCGAGACACCATTGGTTCTAGAATGTCTGAATCAATAAATTTAAGAATTTTTTAAAGTCAGAAAGTCAAATTTCCGAAAATCATTTTTTATGCCTTGTTTACTTCAACATGCAGATTTTAGAGTATAAACATGTTAAGAAAATTTTATGTAATCGAAATTAAGCCGAATCGAGAGATTTTTTAAAACGATCCCGATCCCCAAAATTTCTGGTTATGTAATTTATTCATTTTTGCACTAATTTCACATCCATTACCAATTGTTTTTGTGACAACAATATCTGCCTTTTATATGGAAACGTGTATGGTTCACCTTACCTTCATTTTAAGGAGAAATATAGGAAATGGATTAATAATTGATAATTCCTTACTTTAGTAATTCCCACATGTGTTTATTTCAGTTTATGACAAATTAACTGATTTCTCCTTGGTAACTATCTCAAGAGCACTGCGACATTTTTATATTCCCGTTAACGGATATTCCATGCTTTAAAAAATGTTAATTTGTAGAGTCTTTTGGAGTTAAACCCTAAAGTACGACATCATTCTACTTTGCAATCTACAGCTACTACCAAAAAAGGGAAACAGCACTGGAAACGGAGCACAGGGAAGCAATGCAATGTAAGCTTTGTAATGAAAATATTAATCTAGAGCAGAAAGACCAATTGGTCGATAGCCTGTTTCTTGCGAGATAAAGATTTGTATATTGTATATAATCTAGGTAATTTTAGTATCTATGAAAATTCTTTGTCACTTTTAGATTAACGAAAACTAAATATTTACGTTATTGAAATATAGGAAAACTGATAATTATTTTAACGTTAAATATCTCGTAAATTGTTTTGATTAGGATAAAGCCTAAAACTATTTTTGATATACATTTCTACGAAGAAAATGATACTCTGGAAAAAGCTGTTTTCTTCGTTTTCCAGATGTAGCATAAAGACTTTTCGAGTTTAACTTTAGGTTCGAATAGACATCAGGTGCGGAGCTGCCTACAGCACAATACATTTTGAACCCTTTTACCTTTTTACTTCTTTTCTTTCGAGGTACTAATTATTTTTGATAAATTCATTGGATTTGTAATTCCTAAGGCATGCACAAGTTTGGAAAACAACTTTTCCGACATAAAACCTACGACATTATCAGAAAGAGGGGCATTAAAAGAAGCAGCACGGTGTCTTAAATGCGCGGATGCTCCATGCCAAAAATCTTGTCCTACGCAAATAGATATAAAAGTAAGTACGATTCCTATTATAAATTCGTATCTATAGGCGACATCAATTGCCAAAATTTTTACTTAAATAACTTAATTTTGATTTTGTTATTTCTTATTATACAGTGTCCATTTTCGAATTCAACCATGGGGATCTCAGTAACTATAAAAAATAGGAAGTTGGTTAAATAGGGGTAAATTTGATTAATTTGGAGCTCAAGAATATGTCTCTCGAAATTAGAAAAGAACTGAAATCTTGGAAAAACATTTATAATTTTTTCTTATCGTACTTGTCGAGGTGATTCAAAATGATTGACATTTCATTATCACACTATTTCTCCTCCACAATGTAGGGATCCCATATTTGAAATTCAACGTTTTGATTTTCGGCAACCATTCGACGCTGGCACTTTCCTTTCAAGCACAGCTCTATGCGTCTTCTTAAATTCTCAAAACGTCCCTTTTTTATTTTGGCCCTTTAAATTGTGATAATCTTCCTTCACCGCTCAGTAATGTCGGTGGGTACAGATTAATAAATGATATTTACTTTCATTGTTCTTAGTAAATAATAATAATCTAACACGGACAGATCTGATGAACATGCCGGCCAACATGATTCTGTTGTTTAAAATGGAATTTAACGGGTGATATTCATTTTTCTTCAAGACTCTCCGCATTGGTTAATGAAATGAGGTGGACAAGGAAAAATGTTTCCACAATTTCAGTTTTTTTAAAACACCTCCAAGAATCATTGGATTTTTTCAAATTTTAAACGGCTTATTCTTGAACTCTAAATTGTGCAACTTTGCCCCAATCTAGCCGATTTCGTATCTTTTACGATCATCGAAATCCTCATGGTTGAGACACCCTGTATTTATGTATTTATTTCCAAAGGCGTTCATTACTTCAATTGCCAATGGAAATCCATATGGAGCAGCAAAACGGATACTAAGTGATAATCCCCTGGGACTGTCTTGCGGAATGGTCTGTCCAACTAGTGATCTTTGTGTTGGGGGATGCAATTTAGCTGCCACAGAAGAAGGTGCCATAAATATTGGAGGCTTGCAACATTTTGCAGTTGAAGTATGTTGAGTTTGCGTTTGAGTATTAAGTCCATCCTCATATACATAATACCAGAGAAGTGTTGGTCGTGTAGTGGTTCTGTGAAAACCTTAGATTTGAATATTTTGATTTTTTCTTTTCGGCAAGTAGCCTAAGAGATGAGTAGTAAAACCATAATGTTTTACTAGGTTTTTAGTAAAATGGGCGTACCCCAGATTAGAAATAAAAGTACTCCATTATCCAAGAGATTGGATGCCAAAATTGCCATAGTTGGTGGAGGACCAGCTTCCCTTTCGTGTTCCACATTTTTAGCCAGATTAGGATATTTGAATATTATCATATATGAGAAGCAGAAATGGCTCGGAGGATTAAGGTAGGATTGAACTGCTTAATTTGTGGTGAATAATTTCATGTAACTATATTTTCCATCTCTGTAACTCTATTTTAATTTACTATTTACATTAAATATTAATAGTATTATTACGTTATACATAATATCTCAAAAACGTAAAGAGGTCCAATTATCTCAATAATCATAGGATATCTTCTAAGAGATATGTCAAGCGAACATACGCGAGGTTCTAATAAAATCTGTTTATGAGATTTTTTGATCTGGGAATATGTGCTTCTTGTCTAAAGAAAATACTTATAGTGTTTATGTAAATATTTATATTATATATTTTTCTATATTTTTGAGATACCATATATATATGTATATAATTGTTTCTATTTAAATAATTTTGGTGCAGCACCTCTGAGATTCCTCAGTATCGATTACCACAACTAGCAGTTGACTTCGAAGCTAAACTGGTCAGAGATTTAGGTGTTACCATCGAATTTCAGAGGAGCCTTTCAGCTAGTGACCTTACTGTCGCAAGCCTGGTGAAGGAGTTCGATGCTGTGTTTATAGCAATTGGATTACCAAATCCCAAAGTAAGATTATCGACTAATCATTTGTCGCAATTTCAGGGACCATGCATAATTCAAATTCAGAGCGTTTCATGAGTAGATATTTAATTTTCATAGCGGATTTGAGCTTTGATTATTTGAAACACACCACTTGACTTATTAAAGCCCTATTTTTGTGCAGCCAGGAATTATAATCGATCTGAATTTTAAGCTTCAGACCTGACAAATATTCTGTTGTTTATCATAATCTTAAGTTTAACCGCATGCTAAGTTATACTTAAACTGTGCAAACAGGTCTACTACATAAATACCACTTTTACAGATTGATAAAATATTTATGGGTTTAACCGAATCCAATGGATTTTACACCTCAAAAAGTTTCCTTCCACCGGTGGCTTCATGCTCAAAAATGGGTTGCAGTTCAGTTTCTTCTTCCCTGGTGCCACTTCATGGAATAGTATTAGTGCTAGGTGCGGGAGATACCGCTTTTGATTGCGCCACAACAGCACTGAGATGTGGGGCCAGGAAAGTCTTTGTGATATATCGGAAGTAAGTCCAGGCACTTTTTTTTTTCATTTTTGTCCAATTTGTTTAACGTATGTATGGCATCAGTCAATGGCGCTCTAAAAATAATTTAAGGATGGTAATAGAAGGCCTGATATAAGGAAAACTAACGCCATGTGCACAGCACCAATGACTTGATAAGGTGAATTATGCAAATCGTGAGCCCTAAGATGCACTTGAAAATTGAAATAAATATCTCAAGAACTGTAGGAGCTATGTGGATTAAAAAAAAAATTGACACCCTGAATCGCATTAACAAAGCGTTTGTTTCAATTCAATTAATCCCCGACTTATATGTGATTTTTAATTGAATTTATTCCAAGCACTCGTGCAGTATTTTTCTATTATACATATTGCATGGAAATGATTTTGCTGGTATTTGTTTAGAGGTTTCCAAAATATTCGTGCCGTTCCAGAAGAGGTTTCTTTAGCTTTGGAAGAACACTGCGAATTCATGGGGTTCTTGTCGCCTTACAAAGTTAACCTGAAAAAGGATAGAATATCATCTGTTACGTTCTCTCGGACTGAAGAGCAATCAGATGGCAAATGGATTACAGATAATGACCAGTTACTGACATTAAAAGCCGACTTCGTCATATCTGCTTTTGGTTCTGGATTAGAGGACAATGACAGTAAGTATTGGTGTATGTTGCTAAAGTTCTTAGAATCTCATAGATTTTGTACTTTTGGATTCTCTAAATCCAAGATTTTGGATAGTCAGATGTAACTGTTCCGGAAAATGCAAAATTCTCCTGTTTTGGCAACTAGTAGAAGACATTCGTTATCCGTATTCATGTTGATGCAAATGAATTATACCTTTTCCTTAAAAATTCATACGAATAAATTTGCCTTCGATTCTTGCTATCAAATCCCAATTGGATCTTGAATCTCTCTTCAATAATTTGCTTCAAACAAAACATGATATGAGCTTCTTTTCTAACGGGTAACAATATAGGCAATTCCCTATTAACAAACTCTTTCCCTCATTGATCTACCACTAGGTAGTAGTTTCCATAAACTACCGGCTACTACCAAATGGCATATTACGTGCATATTAGAGGTAGGCATGGTATGTGCACCTTGATGTTCTTAATGATTACACCAGGTATGAAAAAGTTCATATTATACTAAGTCCCTTTTTCGTTTAGTTATAGAATCCCTGCATCCTTTAGTACTAAATGAAAGCAATTTACCCATCATTAATACCAACACCATGCAGAGTTCCCATAAAAAGGTGTGGGTAGGAGGCGATATGGGCGGTATAGCAGAAACCACCGTAGAGTCGGTTAATGATGGTAAAACCGCCGCATGGTATATGCATTGCGCTTTGCAGGTAAATACCTGTTCGTTTTTCTCGTTTTTATATCAAGACTTACATGTAAATGTAAGGAAATGATTATGCTTGTGGTTTATTGATTATGCTTGTGGTTGCGTTCGCCTCTATTTGATGAGGTTTTCAAGATTCTACTTTAGCGGTGAATCGGGAAAGGGATAAGAAGTGAAAAGGACTTCAGTCAGATTCTCCTCTTAGGGGTAATTTGGAATTCAAATTAGGACCTCTCCTCCAACAATATTACGTTTACTGGAATTATCCATTAAACAAACATATTTGAAAAGATACCTTTATACCGAAAAAGGCTAGTTGGGCATAAAAAGGTGACGAAATGAAAAGAGAAATTGAACCTCAAAAAATATGTGCTGAAAGAATTCCAAGTCAAGAAAAATGTTCGAAAGATTTTAAGGGTGTGTAATGGGCACCTTCGCATCGAATTCAGAGTGGAGAGGTCGGATATGCAATTTTTTTCTTTTGCGGGGAATGATCGATTTTGTCGGGACGCGCCCTAATAGACTTCGAATAAAGAACTTACAAGGTGCAGCCCTAAAGTTTAGTACATTTTTAGTTATACAAAAATAACTTTATTTTAAGATTAAATTTAATCTTAAAATATTCAGATGTGAGGCATGAATTTTGAGAGTGAAAAACCAAAATAAAGAGGTAAATGTTAATCGATTTTACTTCGTGATTCAGACGGTCGAAAATTTCCAAATTTCGAAAAACTTCATGGGTATAAAATGTTAAACATTTCAGCATCATGAAATAATGAAAACCAATTTGCAAACATTTTTTAAAGTCAATCCTATTGAGTAACTCATTGTACAATTTTTCAAGATAACCAAAATTTCATAATTTCTCAGATAACAATGGTAAGCGCTGAATTTGGACCACCTTGTACAGGGTGTCGCAAACTTAACTACTAACTTGGGATTTTCGGCAACCATAAGAGATAGAAAGTCGGATAAATTGAGGCAAAGTTGCAAAGGGTTTTTCAGTGGCAGTTAATGTCCAGTTTTAACTGTAATATAATGAATTTAACCTTAACGTAATACAAACTGAATTTTAATCGAATTTGTGAAAGGCTTTCCTTAAGCACTGTATATTTATTTCATCATCATATCATGTATGATTCAATAGGACATTCCACCTGATACCACCCCAGAGTTACCGATTTTTCATACTCCTATCGATGAAGTGGATCTATCTGTAGAAATTTGTGGAATTAGATTCGAAAACCCATTTGGTTTGGCTTCGGCACCCCCTGTTACGACTCCTGCCATGATCCGAAGAGCTTTCTTACAAGGATGGGGTTTTGTTGTTACTAAAACTTTCTCCTTGAATAAGGTCTGTACTCAAAAATATCAGTTTTATGAAGAACAACAACAAAATTCCAAGTGAAACCAAGCGGGAACGATTTTTTTGCAGGATGAAGTGACCAACGTTTCACCAAGAATAATACGAGGAACAACTTCGGGGCACAATTTCGGTCCAAATCAGAGTTCTTTCTTGAACATCGAAGTCATATCAGAAAAGCACTGTGCATATTGGCTTAAGGGCATTGCGGAACTCAAGAAGGACTTTCCAAGCAAAGTACATTATGAAGATTTTTATCGCAACGATACATAACAAAAACGTTTTTCTGAAGGTTATTGTAGCCTCGATCATGTGTTCCTATAACGAAGAGGACTGGAGAGAATTAGCCCAGAAAGCACAAGGATGTGGAGCAGACATGTTGGAATTAAACTTAAGTTGTCCGCACGGTATGGGAGAATCTGGGATGGGACTTGCTTGTGGTCAGGTAAGAGAACCGAAAGACCAGTTTATGATACATAATAAACTCATGGTTAAACTAAGAAATTTTTGAACTCAAAGTAGATCATATCTGTCAACAATCGGATTGGGCCCAAACTGGTCCAGTTGGGTTCTTGACTCTGGGGAGGAGATAGTTCTCCAGGAATGACGTCCAAATGGTTTGGCTATGCAGAATACCAGACAATACACGCCATTATGACGTTCTAAGTCCTGGGTAGTTTCATTCTCCTACCCATATTTCCTTCACCATAGTAAATTTAGATTGTTAATTTATTGATACCCCACGTTTCCTTTAGGATCCAGTATTGGTTCGCAACATAAGTCGATGGGTTCGAAACAGTATAGAAATACCATTCTTTATTAAACTCACTCCCAATATTACCGACATTGTTGTGATAGCCAAAGCAGCCCATGAGGGTGGGGCCTGGGGAGTGTCGGCCATTAATACCGTCTCAGGATTAATGGGTCTTAATGCAAAGGGAGAACCATGGCCTCGTATTGGTATTGCCCGTCGTACCACGTTTGGCGGAGTTTCAGGTCTGGAAAAATAACTTTAAATAGTGGTTTATTTTGCATTAACAGGGAGTCTCATGTATTATTAAACTGAAACTCCTGGACCTCACTAGATTTTCTGCTTTATAGTGGAATTTTTATAAAAAATAAAATGTCCAAATATATTTTCGAAAAACAAGTGAGCATTTGTATTATTTATTGCATATATTCAATTGATAAACTCGATTTCGATTAAGATTTGAAAGATTCTAGGACTTTTTTGGTTTTTTAAGCTTTGAGATGTGATATTTAACTTCCAAATTTAGAGCCCTTGTATAAATTAGAATTTTCTTTGTCTATGCGTATTTCTGGCATTGTCATAGCTTTTGCTTAAATTCCTGCTTATTTAAATAGGTTTTCCAGTTATAGTTCAACAGCGTCCTATAATCGATATTTTTTATATTTTTTCTTTACAGGTGTCATTTTGAAAAATTGCTAAACGAATCAGCAACAATAAAGAAAATCAGGGTCGTACTGAAAAGAATCCGCAAAGTCAAAACATCAAGGAAGGATGAACGAAATTTTTTAAAATTTAGAGGGAGAAACAGATTTTAGAAAAAATATTTTTTTACACATGACGATAACATGTTCAAAGAGAATTCAAAATTGATTCAACTGTTTTTTGATAAGATATTTGGATAGCTTGGAAAAATGCTATAAGACATATATTTTACTTTTTATAAAAATCTTATGCTTAAGCAGAAAAATTCAGTGGTTGATTTATATGAAACACCCGATTCGTAGTGATTAATTAATTAAATATTTCCAGGAAATGCCACAAGACCCATGGGCTTACGTGCAGTTGCAGCAATTGCAGAAGCCCTTCCAGGATTTCCAATATTCGGTATTGGGGGTATAGATTCTGCCCATTCTGCATTTGAATTCTTACAAGTAGGAGCACGTGCTGTGCAGGTAAGTAAGAGGAAATAGACCATAGTGAAACTTCTGATATACATATAATTGAAACTACATTGTCGGCAAGAATAAGAGAAGCAGAATATATGTGTATTTCTTTTATGATTTGCTCAGCGAT
Organism: Euwallacea similis; assembly: GCF_039881205.1. Lineage (NCBI taxonomy): Eukaryota > Metazoa > Arthropoda > Insecta > Coleoptera > Curculionidae > Euwallacea > Euwallacea similis. Next base: position 2,052,874 of record NC_089638.1, on the reverse strand, counting down.
CTAAGATCTTGAGCGATATTGATTGTGAGTTTTAATTAAAAATTTGGTGATTTTAATAACTTGATAAAAGAAAGGGAACTTCTATCAGCCATTAACTTAAATATTTTTTTGGGCACCTATTAGATTTGCAGTGCGGTCCAAAACCAAGATTTCACCTTAATTGACGATTATATTACGGGATTGAAAGCCTTACTGTACTTAGATGCACGCCTTCCAGAGTGGGATGGTCAAAGTCCTCCTACAATCAAGCACCAGAAAGGGAAACCTGTGTATCCTCTTTATGATGCAGTCGGAAACGTATGTTTTTTTTTCTCGAATATATCTTTTAACTCTTAAATCATTTTTGGAAGAAAAGTAAGAAAATGTGCTATAATAGTACGTTCTAAATGAATTATTGTCATTTTCTTTCGATAGAAACTTCCACATTACGGTCTATTCAAACAAAAGCGAGAAGAGATTTCAGCAGATTTATACACGAAGGGAAAATTTCCACATTCGAACGACACACCTCTTCATCACAATGGAGCATCTTTAGGTTATTCTAATAAGGGCTTTGAAGCAACCAATAGAACACCAAAAATTGAAGATATCGTCGGTCGTGCTCTTCAATATATTGGACCTTATAAGAAATTGGATAATAAACAACAAGTTGTCGCTTTAATAGATGATGTAAGTTATAATAAAGGAGAAATTGTCACTTTTAAGTTAATTAGCCACTTTTTGCGCCTAAATTTGATGAAAATTGACTTCGTTATTTAGATCAAAAAGTCTCATATTGTTATTAAATTTTCTTTTTAAACTCATTTTTTTAGGATCTATGCATTAATTGTGGTAAGTGCTACATGACCTGCAATGATTCTGGCTATCAAGCTATTCATTTTGATGCAAATACGCACATTGCACGTGTTACTGATGATTGTACTGGCTGTACCCTATGTATGTCCGTATGTCCTATAATTGATTGCATAACGTAAGTAAATCTTATTTTTTACCTTATAAGGAATTCTACAGGGCACCTCAACATTATAAACTGTAAATAAAGAATGTTTATTTTTCAAAAAATGCAGAATAGTAAGTATATTGCACAATAAGGGTAGATAGGACGGTCAAGTAAGACTAGGGCGAAGTTTTGATGGTCTAAAAGTAACATGAATAATCCATCTAAGTTGGACAATCTATTTTTTCTACGATCAATAATTTACAAAAATCAATCAGGGATCAAATTAATGAACTTTCAGTTACTAAACCGCGCTCAACTCGTTAATCATCCACCTCGTGAATTATTGCCTAAATGCTATATAAATATTCCACATACTGCAATAATAAAGAGAAAATGTAGACAGTACAAGAACATATTCTTGGAAAAATATTCATGGCTCGTTTGCTAAATCATCAGTTATTAATTTCAAATTGCAACTTTAAGAAATCAACATATTTACAGTTGTTGCTATAAAATAGATAGACCAGTCAATGGAAATGCGAGCTGTCATTGGTTGGTTTCATATCGCACTGATAATATGAGTTGCGATTTATCGATTTCCTATCTCACTGGCTGACTTGAAGTAACCAATCACATGTGAAGGTGAAATCCATTTTCCTTCACCTAATTGAAATTATGTATTATACAGGGTTATTCACCCAATCTGTTCATTAAAAGTTTACTAGGATCTAAAAGTGATACGAATTTGGGAATCTAGAGTTAAGTTAACTTTGACATGTACTATTTTTTAAAAATATTTTCAACTTCCTGCCACTTCCGATTTAATCGGAAATAACTGTCATCTTGCTTATTTTAAATGGGACTTTCAGTATATTATTTTATTTCTGATTCTACGTAATATTTGAGATATATTTTATGTATAATGTCCTATACTTAGCTATTACCGTTTTTGAGATATATTATCTTCAATTAAAAACGTGCCTCTGAAATGACCAATTTTAAAATTGCGTATCTCCGCAGTCATTAAACACATAATGTTCATATTTTACAGAGTGTCAATACATAGTACACATTGAAGTTAACTTAATTTCAAATTTTCAAATTCGTATCACTTTTAGATCTTAATAAATTTTTAATGGACGGATTGGGTGAATAATCCTGCATATCTGCTCAGTAAAGTATGTAGCAAGTGGCCGATAATTTTTGAAATTCCCCCAAAAAATCTAAATATCCAGTCTTCTTTTATGGTTCCACAAGTCCAGGCTTTAATATATTTTTTCAGTAGCTATCAAGTGGTATAATTAGTAAAAAATTTCTGTTTTAGAATGATTCCAAAGACAATTCCTCACCATATCAAACGAGGAGATGAAGGATTGATAATTGGAGTATCTCCATTAATAAACTAACGAATACATTTTAATAAATGTTAGTTAATTTTAATAAATGAAAAATATTATTAATTAAAGAAAAGTGTATAAATTAAAAACAGTGAACAAAACTGTGTTTAGTATACTGATATATTAAAAATGTCGCCTTCCCTGGAATGTAAGTGTTTTTTTCCTGTATAGATGGAGGACAGGGACAGTGATAAAATAGCAAATGCTCAATTTCATTCGGTTAATGTATCAAACATTCAGAAACTTTCTTTGAATTCGGTACCTATTTTCATCCGATGTAAACCGAATAAAGACTCCAATTTAAAGACTTAAATGAAGCCACTGAACCAATTTTCAAAAAAAGAAAATAAATTATTCATTTCAAGAAATAAAAAATATTTAAAAAAGAACTTGTTAGTTCAAATAAAACCTTACATGAACAATCATAAAAATAACCTTGAACATATTGTCAAAAAAGATTAATTACGAATGAAATTGTTTTAATATTCTTACTCAAACCATACAATTTTTTATTCTAACTTATTAATAATAACTAAACTTACTTCCAGTCACGCAATTACCAAAGATAATAAAACTATTAAAAAAATCTAACTACAATTCTAACCCCATTAACAGCGAATTAATTTTACATTTTACTAACTTCCTAGACGAAAATGAATCCTTTGAGTGAATAATATTAAAGTTCAATTAAGAGATGCATTTCTTTGATCAAAGTAAAACATTCCTAAACATTCACCATGGGTTCTGCCTTGACTTCAACTGTTGGTAATGAACCGTTTCTTTTCATGCATTTTACGATACTTAAAGTAGCAAGAACACATAAGAAAATCAAAATTGCGACAATTGTTATCTCTTTTTTGCTCACATTTTGCCAAATAGTTTCTTTTTTCACTATGGCCGAATTCCAGTTTGTTCGAGCCCTTGCTGCCTTAGTTTACTTCTACGTAAGTATACCAATGAAGATCACCGCTACAATTTTTGACATCAGTTCTTCATTTTATTGATATGCTTGAGCTTCATAATGGACATTGAAAGTTTGATCAAATCTAAAAAAAGAAATTGCTGGCAGTTAGACAAAGCCGGATTGGAACTCAAACGAGAAATTTTCAAACTCGCCCGGATCATAGAGGTTTTCTTGTTAATAAGCATTGCAATTATAGGCATCCTTGGGAAGCTATATTTTCTCACCTCAGAATTTCTGGGGACTATCGATTATAGCGTTATTTTAATGGGCGAATTTGTACCCTACTTCCAACCTGTTTACACTATTTTTCTCGCCATTTTCCTTTCTGTCGAAGCTCTCTTATGTATTATCTGGTACCTGCACTTTATATATTTCAACTGGCATGTGCTGCTGCAAGTGGTAATCCTGGGTAAATTCACTAGAGGTGAAGAATAAGTATTATTAGAAATATTGAGTTTTTTCAAAATTTGTTTTATACAGATTTAGGAAAAAATGTTACTGAAGACTTGGTTATGACCCACTGTGGTGTTATCCTTGATGGATATTATCAACACTGCATATGGAAGGATTTGGTCTTCATAATTCAGAGACATGCTTGTATTCTGAGGTAGTTAGACTTTAAAATTCATGAAAAAAACGATGATGACATCTTTTAGCTATCATCGACAAGTGTTGCAAGATATTAGATATAACATCACTTTTCTATTGGCAGGAATTTTTAGTATTTGTATTTGACTCGGTGGGCTGTGGATAGGTGTAAGTATTTTTTTCAGGAACACACACAATAATCCTTATTTCATATTAATTAGATCGTAGAGCAGCAAATACAAATGGGAATGTTAATGCCATTTTGTCTAATTTATTTGGAAATATTCGGCTTCTTAGGTCAAACCCACGAGGACAAAGTATATTTAAATTCAAACTCTAATGATATAGCTCATCTAATATCTCTTCAGTTTTATGCAATATGTGATTTGGCTTTGGAGGCTCCATGGTACAAATGGGACATACAGAACCGAAAAACCTATTTGCTTTTGATTCAACAATCTGCTCAAAAAGTACCACTCCAGTTCTTCAATATCAATGTAAATAGAGAGTTTGAAATGAAGGTAAATCTAAGTTTCAAACCAGAAATTTGGAAATTCGACGAGAATTTTTCAGTTCCTAAAACTCCTATATTCGATTGCCAGTCTTCTTATCCATTGTTACTTTTAAGAAAAGATTTGCGGGACATGGTAAAAACAATATAATTATTTATCTAAAAAGTGTGGAAAGCGACATTTTAGCGTACGTCAACTGCAGTTATTTACTACGGTTAACTAAAAAGTAATCAAACACGTTAGAGATTCTTTTGCATGTATTATACTATATAATATTTTTTCTAACAGCACATGTTTGTTAACTTTATTGTCCTCTGTATCTTTGCACGCATACGAGCGGTAAAAATTTTACCACACGGATGTTAATGTCAAATTTCCCGAAAAATTTTGACACTAACACCTGTCCTTCTGATTTGCATACGAAAAATTTTTATCACACATGGTAAAATGCCACTTTTAACCCGCAAATGTGTGCAGTAAAGTCACATTAATGCACAATCGTAGAAAAAAAATTAATGTATTACTAATAATGAATGAATAAAGTATTTATATTAAATTGCTTTTTACTATTTTATATGAATCTAGCAGAAGGTAGCACAGATTAGTCGTCTCGGTAGATATACCCAAGTACTTCTCGTAATTTTTAACTTTAATGTTGAATTGCTAGGATATTCGAGGAGGAATGATTCAAAATGTGGTTGAAATTTATCTTCTTGATAAGCATGTGCAAATCGATTACAGTATGGATTTCCTTCAGGCTGTGATATCCGGGGATCCACTTCTATATCTTATTTCCGATTTTGAAAATTTCTCAAACTAGTTTTAGGTTTATTTTTATGTCAAAATTTCTAAGGACTTTTTTTAAAACTTTGTGTAAATTTGAAAATTTTATTTTGACCATTTTTTTTTGTTGTCACAAATTTCAAAACAAATATGTAGAAAGTGAAATTGAAATACGGTTTTCTTGCAAATTTCAATCGACGTTTAGGGGGAGTTTTGGGACTATCTTTATAACGTTGATATTATGAGGATTTTTTTCAAATCTGGAGAAATTATTATTTTTATTAGGTGGCTTGTTTTGGAATTGAATTTAATGTGTTTTTTTTATTTATTCAGATTTTTTTATGTAGAACGTATACAGGTCTGACAACATTACGCAGCCGGACGATCTTGTTCCGGAAAGTCCTGGTTAATTAATTGATAAAAACAGTGAATCAAAATTGTTTTTAAAATGTTATAAGATTACAAAATTCTAAATAGTGTTTGGTGTCAAAGGGGCAACGTAAATTGTTCAACTAGAAATGCTGAAGTAATTGATTCCACAAGTGATCAAATGTTGTGGTGAAATGGCCATGAGAGGGGAGAACGTTAGGAGGAACGTATGTATATTTAATAAACTAGAGAAAACTGCATTTAAAAGTTCATTATGTGGAAAAAGGTACAGTGTCAAAGTTTATGATACATTTAGCTCAAATTTGAGATGTAGCTATATTTTTGCAATAAACTGAGTTCGATAGAAGTGTGAACTCTTTCTTTAAATTCAATGCTCGATTAGAGAGGGATTTCTCGTAACGTTGCGGATTCTCTGGTATGTACCGATCTACCGAAGTGCGAATCTTTTCGATAATCAATACAAAATCCAGAACAACTTTCTACTCTTAAACATAATGATGTCAAAAATTTGAACCTGAAACTTGAACTGACAGTAATATTGGTATTCAATAAATGCCCATCCCTGCCTTAAAGGGAAATACGACCCTACAAAATACGAAACAACCAAAATCAACTCAAAAAATCACAAAAAAGTTCCTATATTAAGCTGAGTTTAAGACTTGTGAAAATTCAACTGGGATTACTAAACAAATTCTCAAATATCTTCGAAGAAAATAAACGATTAATATCAATAAATAAAAAATACGACAACTAAAAGTAACCACTTCAAACCCTAGATTAATAAGCACAAATATAACTTGCAATATATTGGCAAAAAATATTAATTATAGATGAAATTATTTTGATATTCTTACTCAAACATTTCGTTGTATTATTTTAACTTAATAATAATAAAACTAATTCCTGGTTACGTAAGTAGCGAACTCAATAAAGCCTTTAATAAAACGTCTAACTACATTTATTATAATCACAATAATAGTGAATTTAACCCATATTTTATTGATTTTCGAGACAAAATCCATTGAATAAATAATACTTAATTTCGATAAAAATATATTTCTTTGAGCAAAATCAAATTTCTTTAAACATTTGCCATGGGTTCTGCCTTGACTACAACTGCTGATAACGAACCTTTGCATTTAATACATTTTATGATATTTAACGTAACAGTAAAAGTACATAAGAAAATGAAAGTTTCTGCAATGATCTACACTATTCTCCTCACATTTTTTCAAATTGTCTCTTTTTTCAGTATGCCCAAATTAGAGTGTGCCCGAATCCTTACAGCCTCACTTTACTTCTACGTAAGTATACCAAGGAAGATCGCCGCTACAATTTTTGATATCAGTTGTTCACTTCATTGATAGGCCTCACCTTTCTAACGGATATTGAACATTTGACCAAATTAAAAAGAAGAAATTACTGGCAGTTAAACAAGGCCAGACCAGAACTCAAACAAGACATTTTCAGATTAACTCGGGCTGTAGAGGTTTTTGTATTGATAATCTTTGTAGTTATAGCTTTAGTTTTCATGCCTCATATTTTGGCCCCAAAGAACATGCGAAGGGTCGATTACACCATTATTTTAATGAATCAATATGTGCCTTACTTGGAACCGATTTACACGATTTTTCTCATCTCTTTTATCACTCTCGTTATTCCTATATGTCTTTCCTGGATTCTGCACTTTATGTATTTCAATTGGCATGTGCAGGTGCAGGTGTTTATGTTGATGAACTTTATTAGAGGTGATGAATAAGTGGTATTATGAATACTGAGTTTCTTCGAAATTTGCTTCATGCAGATTTAGGGGAAAATGTTACTGAAGACATTGCTATGACTCACTCTGGTATCCTCCTGGATGGGTATTACCAACGCTGCATATGGAGGGACTTGATCTTCATAATTCAGAAACATAATGAAGTTTTGAGGTAGTTAGTCCTTAGAACTCACGAAAGAAAGGACGATAATATTTTTTAGCTATCATCACCAAATGATGACAGATTTAAGAGTTAGTATCAGTTCTCTAGTATTAGGAATTTCTGGTAGTTTTTTATGTCTCTCTGGAATGTGGATAGCTGTAAGTTACTTTTTCTGGAACACATACAAAAATACATATTCCGTATTAATTAGATCGTAGAGTGCAATGTACCAGCAGGAATGATGATACCAGTTTCATTCATGATTCTGGATATTTTGGCCTTTTCTGCTCAAGCTTACGAGGACAGGGTATATTTGATTTTCAGATCTAGTTCCTAATCTAATATTTTTACAGTTTCTTGCAATATTTGATTTGGTTTTGGAGGCTCCATGGTACAAATGGAACACAAAGAACCGAAAAGCCTATTTGCTTGTGGTCCAAAAATCTGCACAAGTGGTACCATACAAGTTTTTCAATACTCGTTTTAATAGACAGCTTGAATTAAAGGTAAATCGCAGTTTCAAACCGGAAATTTGAGGTTTTGATGAGGATTTTTCAGTTTATAAAAATCGTATACTCGGCTACGAGTCTTCTTGCCCACTTTTACTTCTAATTGAAGATTTGCTGGATATGGTTTAAAAGTTTGCAATTAGTGTGGATACTTTAGCGCACGCTGATTGGAGTTAATTATTAGGGTTAACTAAACAGCAATAGAGTGCACTAAATACGTTATAAAAACAATATATGTAGTTATTTACCTAAGAAGTGTGGAAAGTGATATTTTAGCATGGGCTGATTTTCGTTTTTTCGATTTTTCCGATAAGTGTATGTGTGCTAACTTTATTGTCTTCTGTATCTTTACATATACAGTATGTCTTCATATAGAGGGCCCAAGAGGACAAATGGACAAAAAATGTTGTTTTTCGACAAAAAAATCATTCTTGATAAGTCTCTGCTTCTCGAAAAAATATGATTTACCAAGATAACTTTTTTATACAGGGTGTCCAAAAACTACGAACACACGAAATACCATCAAGAGCAAAATGGTAAATAAAGAACAGATTTCGAATCCTATCCAAAACTTACACACAAAATTCTGCTATTCCAAAATAGTTTTGAAAAAATTCAAAATAAAAATTAGTACATATTACATATTCAAATACACCTGCCCCGTATTCGACGCATTTCTCAAATTTAATATTGTGACATTTGTTGTCATGCTTGTTGTGAATACGTGAAATGAGGTGAAAAAGGTAAAATTAGAAATTGTTTGGATTTTAAAAGAAAAATAAAACTTGGAATACTCAGTTAAAATTTTGTATGCAAACTTTGGGTAGGATTTGAAATCTGTTTTTTATTTACCATTTTGCTCTAAAATGAGAAGTAAAGGTAGTTTACTCTTGATAGTATTTCATGTATTCGTAGTTTTTGGGCACCCTGTATAAAAAAGTTCAAAGTTAGCTTCATAAATTGTATTTTTTCAAGCAGGAGATACTTTTATCAAGAATGACTTTTTGTAGAAAAACGACATTTTTTGTCCAATTGTCCTCTTGGGCCCTCTATATGAGTACATACTGTATACGAGCGGAATAAGTTTTACCTCACGGGTGTCAATGTCAAATTCCTATACAAATTTTGACATTGACTAATGCCACTTTAACTTACGCGCAAAAACACTTTTTACTGCACACTGTAAAATGCTATTTTCAGTGCTCATCATATTGATAAAAAAATATTAATTACAATTACAATATTATCTTAATATTCCCTCTTAAATGTAACGATTTAGTATTTTATATTAATAATAATCATAAAATTAGTTCCATTTCCTAAAGCCAATAAAATCAAAATACAAAAATTCAATTTATATTTTGTTTGTCTATTATGTCTAAGGCGGAAATTAAATCATACATAAACGTAATTATACGGCGTAAACAGTGTTTAACTTCGATGGTAATATGTATATTCTTAACTTTATTTTGGTTAAACTAAAAAAACATCTAACTACATTTATTATAACCAGATTAATAGCGAATTTAATCTATATTTTACTAATTTCCAAGACAGAAATTGATCCTTTGAGTAAATACTATTTAATTTCGATTATAAGATGTATTTCCTTCATCAAAATAAAATGTCCTAAACATTTGCAATGAATTCTGCTTTGGATTCAGCTGTTGATAACGAACCGTTGCTTTTAATGCGTTTTATGATATTTAACTATGCAGAAAGAATACATAAAAAAATTAAAGTTTATGCAGTGATTATGTCTATTCTCCTCACATTTTTCCAAGTAGTCTCCTTGTTAAGTATGCCTAAATTAGAGTGTGTCCGAGTCCTTGCTGCCTCAGTTTACTTCTACGTAAGTATACCAATGAAGATCGGCTCTACAATTTTTGACATTAGTTCTCCACTTCGCTGGTGAGCCTCACCTTTTTAATGGATATGGAAAATTTGATCAAATCCAAAAGAAGAAATTGCTGGCGATTAGAGAGGGCCGGACTTGAACGCAGACAAGAAATTTTTAAAACCACCCGGACTCTAGAGGTTTTCTGGTTAATAATCCTTATAATTTTAGTTTTGATTTTCTTCCCCTATTTTCTCACCCCAAAGTTCATGCGAAGTGCCGATTACAGCGTTATCTTAATGGGCAAATATGTGCCATACTTCGAACCTGTTTACATTATTTGTTTAGGCACTTGTTTTCTTTGCTTTTTTTCTATATCTTTTACTGGGATCCTGCACTTTTTGTATTTCAGCTGGCATGTGCAGCTGCAGGTGTTTATGCTGACGGACTTTGTTAGAGGTGATGAATAAGTGGTATTATGAATACTGAGTTTTTTTTTTAATTTACTTTATGTAGATTTAGGCAAAAATGTTCCTGAAGATTTTATTATAACTCACTGTGGTCTTGTTTTTGATGGATATTATCAGTTCTGCATATGGAGAGATTTGATCTTCATAATTCAGAGACACACTGAACTTTTAAGGTACCTAGTCCATAAAATTCATTTGAAAAACGATAATAATATCTTTTAGCTATAATCGACAAATGATGACAGGCTTGAGATTTAACATCAATTTTCTGTTGCTAGCAATTTCATTGCTTTGTTTAGCTACATCTGGATTGTGGATAGCTGTAAGTAACTCTTTTTGGAACACTCTCAGATATTCTTAATGCACATTAATTAGATCATGGAGCACCAACTACAGGCAGGAGCGTTGGTGCTGGTCTGCTTGATTTCTCTGGAAATGTTCAGCTTCTCTGCTCAAAGCCACCAGGACAAGGTATATTTAATTTTCAAACCAAGAAATATACCTCATCTAAAATTTATATAGTTTTTGTCAATATATGATTTGGCTCTGGAGGCTCCATGGTACAAATGGGACATCAAGAACCGAAAAGCCTATTTGCTTTTGGTTCAACAATCTGCTCAATTGGTATCATACCAAAGCTTCAATATTCGTATTACTAAAGAGCTTCAATTTGAGGTAAATCGCAGATTCAAAACAGAAATTTGAGGTTTTGACGAGTATTTTTCAGTTTCTGAAAATCATGTATTTGATTGTGACGATTTTTGTCAACATTTTATATTTATGGGAAAATTTGCTGAATATCGTTAAAGCAATACAGTTATTCATCTAACGGGAGCGGAAAGTGATATTTTAAGTTAATTAAACAGCAATTCATTGCAGAAGAAATACTTTTGCATGTTAACATTATTGCCTTCTGTAAGTTTATTTAAGTCCTAATGTGCGTTAATATCTTGTATCGTATAAGGATTTGGACGGTGACACATGCTACTTTGATTTGAATGCGAAAAACCTTTTACAACACACGCTACTTTTATCCTGCAAACGAGTGCGGTAAAGAGACTTTACCACACGATCGTCAAAAAAATTGTATTATTGATCATGAATGAATAAAGTACCCATAACAAATCACTTTTAGCCATTTTATATGTGTCTAGCAAAAGGTAGCGCAGATTAGTCGTCTCGGAGGATATACCTTCTTCGCGTCATTTTTAACTTTAATTTTGAATTTCCGGATATCGGTGGAGAAATGTTTAAAAAAATAGTTCGAATTAATTAATTCTTTTCACGAGCCTGCGATACTGGATGGTAATATGTATGGTACATCTTTCAGTATCTGAGATATGGGGGCGACTTCGATATCTTATTTCCAAGCTATTTTAAGGCCAATTTTTATAATGTTTCTGAGGACTTTTTTAAAGCGTTTGAGGTTATTTTCTGTGAACAAGTCTGAGAATATGATTTTGAGATCTGATCCTACCACTTCCGACACTTCCCTCTAATCTCTCTCTTTCGCGAGCAACAGCTTCCCTAAGGTACCCTTCTTGAATTCTCCCGATTCTGGACGAAACGTTTCCCTCAGACTCCGAATTCTTGATATTCAAACCTGGTGTGTTTCGCTATGTCGCACGCTATAGCAGCACTCATCCGACTTAGGCTTTTCAATTCTCTTCAGGTTCGATGCAAAACATCTATGTCCCGTCATGATCTGAGACATGCAGTAACTTACGTTGAAAAATAGGATCGACGACTGCATCGTACATGTTATCAGTCTCTTTTCCATACTCGAGGGCCTCCCAATTTTTGGAGTTATTCTACTAAAAAAAAATAATCCTTTAGTGGGCTTTCTCTGTAATATAATTCACGTGCTTCGTCATCCTTAAGTCCCTGTCTAGTACCACTTCTAAGTATCTGCCGATTCACCGCGACACACCTGGTTTCCTTCCATCTCAATACCGATTTATCTCACTCTCCTTCGGGGCAACACGATCACCTCGGATTTCTCCTCGGACTCTCTCAAGACCCATCTCTCCCAGTTCCTTTAATGCGACTCGCATCGTCACATTTACCGCTCCCTCCAGGCTTTTCCTGTCTGTTCCCCTCACAATAACTGGAAGATCATCTGCATACGCTACCAGTCTTACATCTCTCCCCATTCTGCTCTCCAAGACTGCGTTGTACAATATGTTCCGCAGTACCTAACGCGGAACCCCGCACGTCAAACTCATCCTCTCTCCACTGGGACTACATAATTTTCTTATCTGATAGGTACAACATTTCAGTGTTTGTGAGATATCCACTGATATTTTCCTTTTTGAGCGCATCTACTATCCTACCCCATGGCGTGGAGTTGAAAGCGTTTTTGATATCCCCCATTACCTTGGCACATAAAGCTCTATGCTGACTAGTCCTCGAGTTGATCTTCTTCGCACACTGTTGGATCCTCTTGATTGCATCAAGCGTGGATTTGACCTTGACAAAACCATACTGGTCATGCCCTATCATGCTTTTCCATTCCGCTTTCCGGGCAAGCCTATTTTTGATGAGGATGTCCATTATCTTTTCCACAAAATTAACTATCAAGGTAGGTCTACCGAATCCTTCATCCGCTTGGGTTTTTCTAACACAACCATTCTGCATACGTTCCATATCTTAAGAAACCGCTATGCCTTCAGGCATGTATTGAATATCCTCAGGGAATCGTCGATATTCTCCCTTATACAGCTGCGTCTGGGGCCTTTTAGTTTTCGAGCTGTTCTAGTACTTCAGGTCTTCCTCAATGAACATCCCTATCTCTCCACGGTTTATCCCCATCCGTTGCCAATGGATTCTATCTTTCCTCGGGAACAGCTTTGAGATCTGCGCTTTCATTTCCTCCTGCGATATCCTGCTTTGGTTCCGCATTCTCATCCTCTCCACGGTTATTTAGTAAGCAGTTCCCCAAGGATTTTTGCTAAGCTCTTCGCAAAGCTGTTGCTAGCATTTATACTTCCTGCTCTCAATTGTTCATAATTTGATGATTGCCTTCTTGTAGTTCCTATCATATTCCTCGGTTTTTTCCCGATTATTTTCCTTGTTCCTGGATTTAGTATACAGGGTGTCTATTAAATGTACGGCAAAAATTCAAGGAGTTATTCCCTGGACTATTCTAAGAATATTTTGTCTTGATGATTTTTGAAAAGCTTCTTTGTTCCGAGGACACATCCTATTTTATAGACCTATGATAACTTAAGTCTTTCTGCGCGACCTCTACTCTCCAGTTTTTAATATTAAGTGTTTGGTGTTTTGTTGCCGCTGTAAAATCTATCACCGACGACCACCTGGATGTACAAAAGGTAGGCATACTTCTCTTGTTTAATACAACCAGTTTGTCCTTAGTCATCCAGACTTCCAGGAGTTTTTCTCTCATTCATACAGTTGGATCCAATGATAAGTGTCTTGGCATTGCGGTTTCCGCCGACTATTGCCCCTTTTCTATTGTTGGTAAGTATGTATATCCTTCACTTGCTCCAATAGAATCCTTAAATCATTCAAGTCCCCATTAGGTGAAAAATGAACCTGAAACCTAAACTAACCGTAATGTCGGTATTTAATAAGTGCCCACCCCTGCCTAATAGAGAAGTACGGTCCTATGAAATATCAATAAGGCCATCATAAAAAAGTGCCTATTTTAAGACAAATTTGTGAGCTTTAAAGACACAAATCAGGCCACTAAACAAATTTTCAAAGATCCTCGAAGAAAATAAACGATGAATTTCAATACATAAAAAATACGAAAACAAAACGATATCATTGCATACACAAATTAATAAGATCATAAATAATCTTCAATACGTTGTTTAAAAAATATTAATTATAATCACAATATTATTTCAACATTCTCATTCAAACTTTATAATTTATTATTTTATGTTAATAATAATCATAAAACTAGTTTCTGGTTGCTGAAATCAATAAAACTCAAAAACCGCAAATTTAATTTATATTTTATTAATTTGTAAGACGGAAATTAACCCATTGAACAAACAATGTTTAACTTCGATGGTAGAACGCATTATTTTAATTTTGTTTTGGTTAAACTAACAAAAGGTCCAGCTACATTTATTACAAACAGAACAACAGCGAATTTTATTTATATTTTACTAATAACCAGGAAAAAAATTGATCTTTGGAGTAAACAATATTTAATTTCAATTAAGAGATGTATTTTCTTGACCGAAATAAAACATTCCTAAAACATTTACTATGAGTTCCACTTTGACATCAGCGGCTAACAACGAACCGTTGCTTTTAATGTGTTTTATGATATTTAACTTAACAGAAAGAATTCAGAAGAAGACTAAATTGTCTGCATTGATTATCTCTATTTTCCTTACATTTTTCCAAATAATCTCTTTTTTCAGTATGCCCAAATTTGAACCTGTCCGAGTCCTTGCTGCCTCAGTTTACTTCTATGTAAGTATACTGATGAAGATCACCGCTATAATTTTTGACATTAGTTTTCCATTTCATTGACATGCCTCACCTTTCTAATGGATATTGAAAATCTGACCAAATCCATCAGAAGAAATTACTGGCGATTAGACAGGGCCGGATTAGACTTGCAAGAAGGAATTTTCAAAGTCACTCGAATTCTAGAGGTTTTCTGGCTAATAGCCCTTGCAATTTTAGCTGTGTTCTTCATCCCCTATTTTACCACCCCAAAGTTCTTGCGAATTGCCGATTACAGCGTCATTTTAATGGGAAAATATATGCCCTACTTAGAACCTTTTTACATTATTTGTCTGCCCTCTTTTTTGGTTCCAATTTTTACTATGTGTTTTTCTTGCATTCTTCAATTTATGTATTTCAGCTGGCATCTGCAGATTCAGGTTTTTATGCTAATGAAGTGTGTTAAAGGTGAAGAAAAAATCATATTAAAAATATTAATTTTCTTGAAAATGTTCTTTTTATAGATTTAGGGGTAATTCCCATAGAAGACATTGTAATGATTGACTGTGGTTCTGTCTCAGATGGATATTACCAACGCTATATATGGAGGAATTTGCGCCTTGTGATTCAGAGACATACTCAAATTTTAAGGTACATTGTATTAATTTTATTTTGATACACTTTTAATCGATTGTAAAAATCATTATTTCTGGAGAAACAGGAGTCAGTCAAAAACGAAGTTAAATGGTTTTTCAAAGTTTTACGTCGCAATTTTAGATTTTTTTCTATCGTGTTCGATTTTCAAGCTGTCACATAACTTTATTTCTTTTCAAATGAGACATCCTTATATTTTGGTATTTTTCAATATATGTTGTTCTGATTTCAAACATGTGCCATATAAATATGTCAGGGTTAATTCTCTAGCTCAATTAACAATAATTTTTCGATAAGAAATAAGCAATTTTAAACAGTAAAGATATTTAATATAATTAGTTTAATATTTTATATAATAATTAAGGCAGATTAACAGACATATATAAATTCGAAATTAAACAAGTATTAGTTTACTAACAAGAAAAATTAAAAATTAAGTTAGAAATATTACTCTATATGCCGATCTTGTTTTTCAATGCGCATTGTATACTGTTTAACCAACGTTCTTTAACTTTTAACAAAATTTCTCTATTATTTTTCACTTGACGTATTACATACTTAATACGAATTTATAACTCATTAATGCAATTAAAAAGAGACTTATAAACAATATTTTTGAAATTACTCTATAAAAAAAGTCGCATAGTGTGAGGTCGGGACCACCTGGAGGCCATATAGACATAAAACTTTGGAAAAAAAACATTTAAGCTCGTTTTTGAATGACACCTCTATCGCAAAAAATAATGATTTTACAGTCGATTAAAAGTGTACCAAAATAAAATAAACACAGTGTTCATATATGGTCCTTAAAATTCGTGAAAAAAAGATGATAATGTCTTTTAGCTTTCATCAAGAGATGATAACAGGTTTGAGAGTTAGCATTACTACTCTACTAATAGGAATTTCTGGTATTTTTTTATGTTTTACTGGGTTGTGGGTGGCTGTAAGTTTTTTTTTTTAACACACGCAAAAATCTTTATTGCACGTTAATTAGATCACAGAGAAACAACTACGAGCAGCAATGTTGATGCCAGTATGCCTGATTTTTGTAGAAATATTGAGCTTCTCTGCCCAAGCCCACGAGAACAGGGTACATTTAATTTCCAAATTTGATGGTATACCAGGTCTAATATATCTTTAGTTTTTAGCAATATATAATTTGGCTTTAGAGGTTCCATGGTACACATGGGATGTAAAGAACCGAAAAGCCTATTTGCTTTTGATTCAACAAATGGCCCAAGTGGTAGGATACCCGTTCTTCAATACTTGTATGAATAGAGAATTTCAATTACAGGTAAATAACAGTTTCAAATCGGAGATTTGAGATTTTAATAAGAATATTTCAGGTTCTGAAAATCATATATTCTTCTGCGAGTATTCTTCTAAACTTCTATTATTAATCTGTAAGTCACTAAACAAATTTTAAAAGGCGTTCAAAGAAAATAAATTATACATATAAATTTCCATAAATATATAAATTATAGAAAATAAAAGACCCCAATTCAAACAAAATCTTATATTAATAGGTAGATAAGTTGCTTCAAAGGTATTAACAAAAAAAAACATTATTTACAAATGAAATTATCTGAATGTCCTCATTCGAATGGTACAATTCATTATTCCAACTTAATAACGATAATGAAACAAGTTTTTGGTTAGGTAAATACCAAACGGAGTAAAACCTCTTAAAAAAGTCTAACTACATTTATTATAACTACAATAATAGTAAATTAAATTTAAGTTACCTACAGGGTGATTCATTAACAATTGAATAACCGAAAACTGCAGATACTATACGTCAAATATTGACGATTGGAGAAAATATGTCTTATCCGAAAGTTGATAGTTTCGGATATACAGGGTATTGAAAGTTAAAACTTTAATTATTTTTTTGCTATTATTCTGAAAATATCTAGGTTAGACGTTTGAAAATTTATGAAGTTACGTTTTTTAGGTAATAAATAAGATACGTTTTGCAGTTTCAGTGTTGCTAATAAAGGACACCACTTACGATCAATTTTACAGAATTCATAGTTAACAACTTTTTACCCTGTAAGCCTCAATGAAATTTGAAGCAAACTTTGAAAAAGCAATCATTTTTCCATTATTTATGTATTCTTGTTTCATTTGGATATCTCAAGCTGTTTTCGAGAAAAATCTATTTAACGAACACTATTTTTAAATTTGGACATATGGGAAATTAAAAACGAAACAAACCAAGTGTATTTACATTTTTGGAACACATAATTCGTCACCTAAAAAACATAACTTTACAAATTTTCAACTATCTAACCTAGATATTTTCAGACTAACGGCAAAAAATTAATTAAAATTTTAACTTTCAACACCTTGTATATATCTGAAACTATCAACCTTCGTATAAGGCGCATTTTCTCCAATCATCCCCATTTAGCGTGTAATATCTCCAGCTTTCAGTTGTCTCACTGTTAATGAATCACCATGTATATTTTACGAATTTCCAAAACGGGTATGAATCCTTTGAATCAATAACATATAATTTCGATTATAAGATGCATTTCCTTTACCAAAATAAAGCGTTTTTACTTATTTGCCATAGGTTCTGTTTTCACTTTGAATGCTGATAACAAACTTTTGTTTTTAATGTGTTTTATTGTATTTAAGGTGAAAGCAAAAACACATAAGAAAATCAAAGTTTTGATAATGAGTCTCTCTCATTTGCTCACATTTTGTCAAATAATCTTTTTGTACAAAATGCTCAAATTCGAATGTTTCCGAGTTCTTGCAGCCTCAGTTTCCCTGTACGTAAATATATCAATGAAGATCACCGCTACAATTTTTAAGATCAGTTTTTCATTTCATTGATATGCCTCACCTTCATTAAGGGTATTGAAAATTTGACCAAATCCAAAAAAAGAAATTGTTGTTGTTTAAACGAGTGAATTTTTCAAACATACCAAGACTGTAAAGGTTTTCTGGCTAATGGCTTTTTATTATAGTTCTCCTTTTTATGCTAGGCATTCTTTTTCCCCGAAATCTCGCAGCGAAGAGTCGATTACAACGTTATGATGAGAGCAACCAGCATTAAAAACATCAAGTTTCTTTAAAGTTTTTTTTAATGCAGATTTAGGACTAAATGTTTCTGAAGACTTTGTTGTGTCTCACTATGTCGTGATCCTGGATGGATATTATCTACGCTGCATATAAGAGAGTTTGCATTCTATAATTCGCAAACATACTGAAGTTTCGAATCAGGTAGTCCTTCAAACTCATTAAAGAAACTATGTTAGTATCTTTTAGTTATCATCGCGAATTGATAGCAAAATTGAAGTTTAGCAACACTTCTCTACTACTAGGAATTTTTTATGCTTGTTTATGCCTCACTGGAATGTGGATAGCTGTGAATGACTTGTTCTGGAACACACACAAAAATCCTTGTTGAATATTAATTAGATTATAAAGTACTAAGTACGAGTAGGTAGATTGATGCCCGGTTTCTTGATTTTTTTAGGAATCTTAATGTTCTCTGCTTAAGGCTCCGAAGGTAGTATGTATCTGACCTCGAAATCTGGTGATATAGGTACCACATGTAAAATCTCTAAATTTTTTTGCAACATTTAATTGGGCTCTGGAGTATCTATGGTGCAATTGGGACATAAAGAAACAAAAAGGCTATTCGCTTTTGGTTCAAAAATTTATTCAAACCCGACTTTCAATTTTAGCCTTAATAAAAATTTTCAAATTGAAGTAAATCGCAGTTTCAAACAATAAATTTGGGGTTCTAAGAAGAATCTTTCAGTTTCTAAGAATCATATATTCGGCTGCGACTATTTTCGTCAACTTTTACATTTAAAGGAAGATTTGCTGGATATTGTTGGAAACAATATAGTTATTTACCTAGGAAGTGTGAAAAGTGATACTTTAAATTAACTAAACAGCAATCGAGTGAGGTAAAGACATATCGCACAAGATCGTAAATGTAGTTTATTCCTTAATTTTATTATTTTATGGACTATACTTAAATCGCTTTGAATGCTCCATGATACAATTAAGTTTTGTAATATGGAAACTTAAATTTTTATGTTGTGTCTTACTTTACAGAGGTATTACCTGTAAACACCAAGTCAATTGTTATTAAGTAATCAGTTTAAGTTGTTCGTGTTTGTTGGAATTTGTTTTTCTTTGATTCTTTGTCGTGAGTTTTGCTTGTGTTGCTAAGAATCAAGTTCCCAATATATAAAAATACTCGATCTTCGAGTTTCTTTTTTCTTCAACAAGTTTCACATGATATGTATTATACAACTTTTGTAAAACACATTCCAATTATTTATCTTAGCTTCGTATGAAATTGTTGGACAAATATTAATATTATGTATACTTTAGAGAAAATAATTAGATTTTATGTCTGTTTCATTAAATTTACCGATATACTATGTAATTTTTCTTACTAGCTCATATGTGTTAACTTTATTCTCTTCTGTAAGTTCGATTAAATATTACCGTGCGATAATATCTTTTATCGCTGGGATGTTAACGTCAAATACCGGAAAAATTTTTATACTGACACATGCCACTCTGACTTGCGCACAGAAAAACTTTTTACCGTACACGGTAAAACGCTATTCTCAGCCTCCAAATGAGTGCGATAGACACCTCTTTTGGTCCAGAAAAGCATGTTTAAGATTCGAATCTGATGGTATTTCATATTCATTAGGAAAATTTCAAAGCATGTTTAAAAAGCGAAATTGCAATGGGATTTTAAAGCAAATTTCAATCGAGGTTTAGAGGGATTTTTAAGGCTATTTTTATAGCGTTGATATTATGATGCGGTGATTTTAGAAAGTGACGAAGCATTAGTTGATAAAAATCTTGAATCAAAAGTGTTTTTAAAATACCATAAGACTACAAAATGCTCAAAAGTGTTTGGTCTCAAAGCCGCAACATAAGTTACTCAACTAGAAATGCTGAAGTAATTGATTCCACAAGAATCAAATGTTGTAGTGAAATGATTAAGGAAGAAGAGAATATTAGAAGACATGCACATACATTTAACGAACTAGAGAAAATACATCTAGAAGTTAATTATCTGGAAAAAGGTACGGTGTCACAGTTTATGATATATTTAGCTTAAATTTGAGATGTAGCTATGTTTTTTGGCAGGTGTTGTTTTTTGTGGGATTACACCTTTTACCACTAAAATTTTTTTGTTAAGTACTTCTGACTGGTTCTTCCTTAAATTCAGAAGCTCTGGTTAAATTTTAAAGCTTTTTTTTATCCTTTGAATTGTTTCCGTACCTACCACTGTTGTAAGAATCCACATAATATGTCCAAGTTTATTATTTCTCAAGTACGCATGTTTTGCTTTATGCATAACTCAATCGTAATCAACTGATGTTACACGGGTACCGACAATTGTAACTTATACATAACGCAATTCTATTTATTTGATACAGTACGGTCCAATCCTAATATTAGAGTTTAGAGGGTATAACTTATATAAAGACTCCGATGGAAACGTGGACTGTTTTTTAAATTTAATGCTTGAACGGAGAGCGGTTTCTGGTAATGTTGCCGATTCTCTGGTATGTATCGATTTGTCATAGAACGACTCTTTTTAATAATCAATACAAAACTTAGAATAATTTTCTACTCTTAAGCATAATGATACCAAAAATTTGAACCTGAGACCTGAACTAACCCTAATGTTGGTATGTAATAGGCACCCCTGCCTTATAGGGAAGTACGGATTTACGAGATATGAAACGACAAAAATCAACAAAAGCACCACAAAAAAAGTACCTGTTCTATGCTGAATTTGTGGTCTTCAAAGCCTCAAATGAGATCACTAAACAAATTCTCAAAGATCATCGAAAAAAATAAAGGATTAATTTTAATAACTTATTAATAATAACTTATTAATATAAATGATAAATATTTGATTTAATAAAAAACACAAAAAGTAAAAGTTATCACTGCAAATAAAGTCTTAAATTAATTCCCCATAAATAATCCTCAATATATCGTTTAAAAAAATATTAATTATAGTTACATTATTATTTTAACTTTTTCACTCAAACGCTATAATTTATTATTCTAAATAAATAATAACCATAAAACTCGTTTCTGGTTACAGAAGTCAATAAAATCAGAAACCACAAATTTAATCTATATTTTACACATTTTCTAGAGAAAATTTATTTCTTTGAATAAATAATAGGTACTTAATTTCGATCATAAGATCTGCTTCTTTGATCAAATTAAAAGTTTCCTAAACATTTACAACGAATTCCATCCTGAATTCAGTGCTTGATAACGAACCGTTGCTTCGCAAGAGTTTTATGATATTTATTTTGTTGGAAAAATTCTTAAAAAACTTAAAATTTCTGACATGATTTTCTTTATTTTCCTCACCCTTGTCCAAATAGTCTCATTTTTAGAATGTCCACATTAGAGTGTGAGTCTGCAGCTTTAGTTTACTTCTACATAAGTGTATCTTCATTTCATTGATAAGCCTTACCTATATAATAGATCTTGAAAAGCTAACCAAATCTAAAAGAAGAAATTGCCGGCGGTTAGACAGGGCCGGACTAGAACTCAAACAAGACATTTTCAGACTTTCCCGACCTCTAGAGGTTTTTTGGCTACTGGTCCATGTAATTTTAATCATGTTTTTCATCCTATTTTGTCCCTATTTTGTCACTCCAGCGTTCCTAAGAAGGGCTGACTTTAGCATTATTTTAGTGGGCAAACATATGCCCAACTTGGAACCTATTTGCATTATTTGTATCACCCCTTTTCTGGTCTTTAGTTACTTTATGTATATTTGTTGGATTTTGTACTATATGTATTTCAGCTGGCATATGCAGCTGCAGGTGTTCACGCTGACGAAGTTCGATAGAGGTGAGTACCAAGTAATATTTGGAATACTGAATTTCTTGAAAATTTGTTTTTTGCAGATTTAGGCAAAAATGTTGCTGAAGATTTTGTTAAGACTCCCTGTGGGGTTGTCCTTGATGGATATTATCAATGCTGCATATGGAGGGATTTAATCTTCATAATTCAGAGATATACTGAAATTTTGAAGTAGTGAGTCCTTAAAATTCCTTGAGAAAACGATGATAGTAATTTTTACCCATCATCAAGAAGCAGTAAGAGATTTGAAAATTGGCGTCACTGTTCTACTGTTAGGAAATACTGGTATTTGCTTTTGCTTCACTGGATGCTGGGTTGCTGTAATTTTTTTTTAATACACGCAAAAATTCTTATTGCATATTAATTAGACCATAGAGCAACAATGTTGATCCAAGTTTGCTTGATTTTTCTCTAAATCTTGAGCTTCTCTGCTCAAGCCTTCCAGGACAAAGTGTATGTAATTTCCAGATCTGGTGATACATCTGATCTAAAATCTCTACAGTTTTTTTGCAATATACGATTTGGCTTTGGAGAGTCCATGATACAAATGGGACATACATAACTGAAAAGCCTATTTGCTTTTGGTTCCATAATCTGCTCAAATAGTCACATACCAATTCTTGGGTACTCGTATTAATGGCAGGTTTCAATTGCAGATAAATTGTACTTTGAAATTGTAGATTTGAAATTCTAACGAACATTTTTCAAATTCTGAAAATCATATAATATATAAACTATAAAAAATAAAATTCCCCAGTTCAAACAAAATTCTATATTAATAGTCAAATAAGTTGCTTTAAAGGTAATATTAAAAAATATTAATAAAAAGTGAAATTACCTGAATATCCTTACTTCATTATTCGTTATTCGTATGCAACGTAAATACCAAACAGAGTAAAATTTGTTAAAAATGTTCATCTACATTTATTATAATCACAAAACTTATTTATACTTTACTCATCATTTCCAAAACAAGAATTAATCCTTTGAGTAAATAGTATTTAATTTCATTTATAAGATCAACTTTCCTGCTCAAAACAAAAACTTTTCTACTCATTAGCCATGGGTTCTGCTTTGGCCTCAGTTGCTAATAACGAACCGTTACTTTTAATGCATTTTTTGATATTTAACGTAACAGCAAGAACACATAAGAAAATCAAAGTTTCGGCAATAATTATCTCTCTTTTACTCACATTTTGCCAAATAGTCTCTTTCTTCACTATGGCCGAATTCCAGTTTGTCCGAGTTTTTTTTGCCTCGGTTTACTTCTACGTAAGTATACCAATACAGATCGCCGCTACAATTTTTGAGATTAGTTCTTCATTTCATTGATATGTCTCACCTACATAATGGATACAGAAAATTTGATCAAATCCAAAAGAAGAAATTGCTGGCGGTTAAACAGAGCCGGACTGAAACTCAAACAAGAAATTTTCAAACTTTCCCGAACTCTAGAGATTTTCTTGCTAATAGCTCATTTAATTTTAGTTTTGTTTTTCGTCCCCTATATTGTCACTCCACAGTTGCTACGAAGGGCCGATTACAGCATTATTTTGATAGGTCAATATGTGCCCTACTTGGAACTTACTTACATGATTTTTCTCATACCTTTCATTGTTCTCATTGTTCCTATAAGTATTTCTTGGATTTGGTACTTTATGTATTTCAGCTGGCATGTACAGCTGCAGGTTTTTATGCTGACAAAGTTTGTTAGAGGTGAAGAGTAACTAGTAATAGAAACATTAAGTTTCTTAGAAATTTTCTCTATATAGATTTAGGGGTAAATGTTGCTGAAGACTATTACGGGACTCACTGTGGTATGCTCTTGGATGGATATTGTCAGCGCTGCATATGGAAAGATTTGATCTTCATAATTCGTAGGCATACTGAAGTTTTGAGGTATTTAGTACGTAAAACTCTCTGAGAAAACGATAATAATACTTTTTAGCTATCATCGAGAAGTGATGAGGGATTTAAGGGTTGACATCACTTCTGTATTACTGGTAATTTCTAGTATTTGTTTATGCCTCACTGGAATGTGGATGGCTGTAAGTTACTTTTTCTAGAACGCATACAAAAATCCTTATTGCGTATTGATTAGATTCTAGAGCAGCAAGTATTAGCAGGAACGTTAATGCCAGTTTTCCTGATTGTTCTGGAAATATTGGGCTTCTCTTCTCAAACTCAGGAAGACAGGGTATATTTGATTTTCGAATGTAATGATGTACTGAATCCAATGTCTTTTCAGTTTTTTGCAATATATCATTTGGGTTTGGAGGCTCCATGGTACAAATGGGACATAAAGAATCGAAAAGCCTATTTACTTTTGGTTCAGCAATCTGCACAAGTGGTACCATACAAGTTTTTCAATACTCGTGTTAATAGAAAATTTCAATTGCAGGTAAATCGCACTTTCAACCCGGAGATTTGAGATTTTGACGAAAATCTTTCAGATTCTGAAAACCGTATACTCGGTTACGAGTGTTCTTGTGAACTTCTATTATTAGTCAATAAGTCACTAAACAAATTTTCAAAGATTTTCAAAGAAAAACTATAAGTTTGAGTAAAAATGATATATAAGAATTAAAATGCACCACTTTAAATAAAATCTTACATTAATAAACGCATAATTTCTTTTAGGGTATTAATAAAAATATTAATTACAAATGAATTTATCTTAATGTCCTCATTCAAATGTTATAATTCATTATTCCAGCTTAATAAAAATAATGATCCTGGTTCTTCGTTACTTAAATACGAAAGATAAAAAACTCTTTAAAAAATGTTTAACTACATTTATTATAATCCCAATAATAGCGAGTTTAATATATATTTTATTAATTTCTAAACTGGAAGTGAATCTATTAAATAAATAGTATTTAACTTTGATTGTAATATGCATTTCTATAAACTAAATAATCATTTTCTATTCATTTGCCATGGGGTTTGCCTTGACTGCAACTGTTGGTAACGAACCATTACTTTTAATGCATTTTATGATATTTAACGTAACAGAAAGAACACATAAGAAATTAAAAGTTTTGGCAATGATTATCTCTCTTTTACTCACATTTTGCCAAATAGTCTCTTTCTTCACTATGGCCGAATTCCAGTTTTTCCGACTTTTTTTTGCCTCAGTTTACTTCTACGTAAGTATACTAATTAAGATCGCAGCTACAATTTTTGAGATTAGTTCTTCATTTCATTGATATGCATCACCTACATAATGGATATTGAAAATTTGACCAAATCCAAAAGAAGAAATTGCTGGCGGCTAGATAGAGCCGGATTAAGACTTAAACAAGAAATTTTCAAACTCACCCGGATTATAGAGGTTTTTATATTAATAGGTATTATTATTTTAATTTTTGGGGTCCTCCCCCATTGTATGAGCCCAGAATTTCTCCAAAAGGCCGATTACAGTTTTATTTTAATGAGGAAATATGTGCCTTACCTGGAACCTATTTACAGGGGTATTTTGACATCTTTCATTATTCTCAATATTCCTATGTGTATTTCCTGGATTTTGTATGTTATGTATTTTAGCTGGCATATCCAGCTACAGGTGTTTTTGCTGACGATGTTCATTAGAGGTAAAAAATAATTAGTACTAAAAACATTAAGTTTCTTGATTTTTTTAAATACAGATTTAGGGGTAAATGCTGCTGAAGACTTTTATATGACTCACTGTGGTGTGGTCCTAGATGGATATTATCAACGCTGCATAAGGGAGGATTTACTCTTCCTAATTCAGAGACACGTTGAAATTTTGAGGTATTTAGTCATTAAAATTCTTTGAGAAAACAATGATTATATCTTTTAGCTATCATCAAGAAGTAATACGATATTTAAGGATTAGCATCACTTCTGCGTTGCAGGCAATTTCTTGTACTAATTTATGCCTCGCTGGAATGTGGATAACTGTAAATAACTTTTCCTGGAACACACACACAAATCCTTATTGCGTATTAATTAGATTCTAGAAAACCAATTACAAGGAGGAGTGTTTCTGTTAGTTTGCTTCATTATTCTGGAAATAGTGAGTTTCTCTGCTCAATCTCACGAGGACAGGGTATATTTGATTTCCGAATGTGATGATATACTTAATCCAATATCTTTTCAGTTTTTTGCAATATATGATTTGGCTTTGGAGGCTCCATGGTACAAATGGGACATACAGAATCGAAAAGCCTATTTGCTTTTGGTTAAACAATCTGCTCAATTGGTACCATATCCGTTCTTCAATACTCGTGTTAATAGGCAGTTTCAATTCAAGGTAAATCGCAGTTTTAAACCAAAAATTTCAGGTTTTGACGAAGATTTTTCAGTTTCTGAAAATCATATATTCGATTGGGAGTATTCTTGTGAACTTCTACTTTTAAGGAAAGATTTGTTGGATATGGTAAAAAGATTTGCAACTAGCGTGGAAAGCGATACTTTACCGCACGCTGATTGCAGTTAATTATTACGGTTAACTAAATAGCAATAGAATGCGGTAAATATGTACACTTTTGCACGTTTTGGGTACAATATCATTTCTACGAGCACATATGTGTTAACTTGATTGCATTCTGCAGGTTCAATTAAATATTAGTGTGTGGGAGATGTTTTACAAGCACACTGCGCAATCTTACATGCACAAATAGTTGCCAAAGTGCGGTAAAATTTTATCCCATATTTTCGAACAAAAAAATGTTGTCATTGACACGTCACATGTACGTGTGGTAAGCTGGCTTGACTGCACGGACGTAGAGAAAAATTGGTGTCTTATCTATCGCTTTAGTGCGAGGAATTAGATGAAATGAAACAACAAACACTGGGTACAAAATTTAATATATCATCACGCTTTTCCGACAAACAATTATTTGTCTCCTCATTTTAATGTAATGACGCTTACTAGCGCGAAAAGTTAGTTCATAAAACTGAAGCAAATGTTGTAAAATCTGTCATAATTATATCGATCGATGTAAATTTATTATTCAAATAAACTAAAATATAATGTGTGAATTCGACAACGTTTATCAAAGAATGTGGTACCATAAAATGCTTCAAAAAAGGATTTTTTTTATATGGGTACTGTTTTAGAAAATTGATTAAAAAAAATAGAAACAAAAA
Organism: Euwallacea similis; assembly: GCF_039881205.1. Lineage (NCBI taxonomy): Eukaryota > Metazoa > Arthropoda > Insecta > Coleoptera > Curculionidae > Euwallacea > Euwallacea similis. The sequence goes on along the minus strand of NC_089638.1, from coordinate 2,025,474 downwards.
AAGTAGCGTCTAAGTAGATAAAATATCGCAAATTCTTATCGATTCCTTTGATATTCAATAGAATATGATATCTCTGCCTTAAAGCAAACAAATAATGGGACAAACTGCACGATGGCCAAATGTCGGGATTTCAAGTATTTAAAGTTTGACCCTTAGAAATAGCTGTAATTTACGATTATTTCCCTACATCCCACAAGACAAGTTTATGTATAAGAATATATAGTTATGACAGATCTGTACTGATTTCCTGATAATGAGGCCTCGTTCAGCTCACATGGACAATATCGTTTGAATTATCTGACTTCGTCTTTAAAGGCTGCAGCTCTTTCTCGCGTCCATCGTTCTCATCTGAATTGTTCCATCTTTGAAGGTTCCCTGTGCCAAAAATCAGATAAAAAAACGCTCCGAAAGTATAAGTGAACACGAGAATCCAAAAAACGTATTTCCAAGTATCAAACACGCTTTCCTTTGACGTAAGAAATCCAACTATTGTCGTAGAGAGCCACCCTCCGAAACTCGACAAAGTGTTAGCTAATCCAAAAACGGTTCCAGAGAAATTCGGAGCGATGTCCAGGCCGTTTGCCAAATATCCAGCGGTTACAGCCCCGTTGAAGAACAAGCTTAAAGTAAAAACAGTCACCGATAATATGGCGTTCATTCCCCATAATGCTTGTAGAACCATTAAACATCCTGGTGTTAGGAGAGCAAATGCTGTGAAAATTTTGCGGGTTGCGGTGGTGGTAAGTTTGCCGGATTGCCGTAATTTGTCTGCCGTGTAGGAGGCAATCACTGCCATGATGTATTTGCCTGGAAGAAAAGAATTATTTATGCCGTTTTGAGTATCTTGCGCTCAAGCGCTTACCTAAATATGGCAAGCTGCTCCAAAGCCCATTTGCCTTTATGTCAAAGTGCAGGATGTCTTTCATGTATGTTGGCAGTTGGTTAATCACTGTGAAGTATCCAAACACGGAACATGCATGCGTTATCACTATAGCCCATACAGGTGCACTCAAGAATATTTGTTTCCATGGGACGTAGGAAGGTTTTACCGCTTTCCCTCCTAAAATTTTATTAGAAGGAGGCAAAATATGAATAAAATTTTGCATCATTGATAATTAATATAGCAGAGAAAAATCGGCAACAACTTTATCCTACCTTCTCCTTCCGCAATTTTGGTCTCAATCTCTTTCCTTTCCTCCGCAGATATTCTGGGATGTTGAGCAGGGGAATCATAAATTAAGTAAAACCAGAGCACTGACCACACAACTCCAATCACTCCAGTGACGTAAAAAACGCTTGCCCAACCTACAGTGCTAATCAAATAGCCACATACCGGCATGGTAAGGGCTGCTCCGAGACTAGAAGCCATCATATGGGCTGTGAATTTAGATCTAAAAAAACAGGTTTCGTTTCATCCGCCTGCCGTATTGTGGAATTTGAAGCAAGCAACGATCTAGAAAGAACTGGATAGACCATCGTTTTTTAAAGTTTTGAGGCCTCTTTTTGGTAAGTAACGCACTAACTACTCATGGAACTAAAATAGGAGGAAATGACCACGATCTCCTTACATCTTATACAGGGTGTCCCATTAACAATTCACCCCCTATTTAGTTTCTTTACTTTTGACATCAGAAAAAAAGTTTAATAGGTAACCCCCTCTCCTTCATTTTAATAGTAGAATTTAGAAATGGCCTCGTTGTCCCCCTCCCTCGGCACGTGACATAAACTTCCTTATTTTAAATGGAACTCCCCTATTTTTTGGCATTTTTGGATTTCTCGTAAAATTTTAAGGTTAGTTTATGTAAGGTGTCTTACCTTAAAAATTTACCGTTTTCGAGTTATTCCGGAAAATTTGAAAATTTTTACAGCTGCAAGGTCCCACGGAAATTAAGGAAATTATGTCACGTGAGGGAGGGGGGCAACGAGGTCATTTTTAAATTCTACTCCTAAAATGAAGGGGAGGCCCAGTTGAAATCTTTTTTCTAATGTTAAAATAAAGAAATTAGAGGGGAGTGAATTCTCACTTGGACACTTTATACAGTGATAAAATGACGTCGTAGGAAGACTAATACCAGTATAGGGCGGCCTTCTGGTCAAACAAGCAATATATGGCACAAGCAAACAATGGGGAGGTCTATGTTTTTTTTACTTATTGAACCAATTTTTTTTGTAGACCCCTAAGGGGTTTTGGAGCGATTATTTCCTCCGATTTCTCCGCTGCGGATTAGGGTGCCAAAAAGGGGGCTCAGAAATAATAAATTATGCCGCTGCATCCAGTTCTTCTAAATCGTTGAATCATTGATCAAAAAGATAAATTGGGATAAAGAACGCAGATGCGTCCCAAGTCGAGCGCAGTTGACCTATTTCAGTTCAGACGCGGACAGTGGGGACGGCCGCTTGAAATAATAGAATATCGGGTATTTCTGCAAGGTGGTACCGTGTCCCAACTTTTGCACAATTTTTGGAACGCTGTTTCCTGAACGTGATAATTTAGTTCGATAGTCTGGTTGAGAAATGCGGAATCTAATTACTTGATACAAATTGCAGCTTCAGTTCAATACCATATTTACTTAGTAAATATGTGGGCAAAAAAAACCGAAGAAAATGACATTCTCCATTCAAGAAAATAGACCATCTTGTGGATTTATAAATTTAAAATTTTTTTACATGATATATCAATATTTAATTCAAGAATTTACTTTTTATTGTGTGCAAACTCCGTAAGTTAATTTCCTGCTTTTAGATAACAATGGTATACTTTTGTCAAACAATAACAAGTGGAAATTAATGGAATGAAAAGTATCAAGCTTTAGAATTTTGAATTACGAGGAACAATAAAAATATGCTATAAGTAGAGTCAATATTTGTCGTAGTGCTTATATTCACTTTCATGGATTGCCATAATTTTAACATCGTCTGAGACGATAAAGAAAATTTATTTATAAAATAGTTCGTTAAACAAGGTAATTCGATGTAATCCTGATTGAATCTTGTGTAATTTCTTTGTAAATGTAGTGCAAACATTTTTGTCGGGTTGCTTTAATGAGCATCAACAAACGTAGGAAAGAATTAACAAAAAAAAAACAATGTTTTGGATGTTAGAAAAAAACTTCGGACACTTACGTGAAATCCGGGGCGTTTGAGGCAGGGCTGCGCTTAAGCAGGTTGTTACCCTATGCATTTTTCCGCCCCCTAATACACTACCCTTTTTATATACCTCCTCTTATTCAATTATTCATGCGATGGAATTTTTTGCGCCCCCACCAAATTTGCTGCCCTAGGCATCCGCCTATCTTGTTTAATGGATAACACAGCCCTGGCTCCATGTCCATTGCTTACAACATTATACAAGTATGCTCATTCATCCGCGCAAACACTTCTTTGATTAAATATTCTGGATTTTTGTTTTTTATTTCATGTAAAAGAACCGCGGTACCTACCGCTCCATTGGTGGTATCCATTTAGATGCCATGGGAGGTATGGCAGGCCACGTCGCACCTAAAAAGAATCCCAATGCAGCCCTTAATATCAACAGAACATAATAATTCAAATATGCTGCGAAGGGCGTGAGAATGGTGAGTATCGAAGCCATCAGCATTCCTCCTCCGAAGATTTTTCGCGCTCCTACTATCTCTGCCATTCTGCCTCCAGGAAGTTCGGTGAGTACATATCCCCAAAAGAAGCTGCCTAAAAAATTGTGGTAATTATACTAAATGTGTTTTTTGCATTGGAAACGCATTGAAAGCCATACATTAAAGACAAAAAACTGCGACTTGCAGTCGCCATCGAAGAGTGGTAAAGGACGGCAACCTGTTTGTTAATTCTACGGTTATTACCACCAGCAGGTATAGACATACCAGCGTCTCGTACAGGCGCATATTATATTAAAGAGATCGATTTATGGGCCCATAAGATATTGCAGCGAATAAGAAAAATGTATGCTGACAGCTGAAATCTATAAATGGACTTACAGCAAAGCCTTTTTTAATGTGTGCGTACGTAATGCGACTGGCACACATACGCTAGAAACCTATACAAGACCAATACCTCAAATGAATCTTCGATAATTACAGACAGGAACCCATTTTTTGGATATTTATTTTTCATTGTTTTACTCAAGAAAAAGTGTGGCTGAATAGTGAAAAAATTTGGAGAAAACAACCATTTTAAAAACACCTGATAGTGGCAACATTTATAACAAGTTTCATTTCCTGAGAACTTAGGAGATGTGTCTGCATCAGGGCCAATATACCAAAGCCCTGGTACCTTTACCAACGAAATGTTTTCCATAGAAATAACGAATTTGACGCGGAGCATTACACTACTTCTTCGTTTCAGTGGAAAATATCTTCCAGTTAAGGTTATCAGAACTTCGACATATTTGGCCTTAGATAGCTTAGAAAAATAAGTTTGTCCGCTTTTAACCCTCTTGCATATTTTCAGCTCTATAAAAGTTTGTGTTAAAAAGAATACCGTAAGAAATTCAATCTCTTACTCTATTCTTGACTCAAATTGACCACTCGGTCAATTTAGGTTAAATCTTGTTTGTCTACTGGCCCACACAGGGCAATATATTGTAGCTAACCGGTTATTAAAATAGGAAAAACCGGGATCGCGTATGGGGATATGTTCTAGTTTGCCTTTGTCCAAGGATAAGAAACTATTTTCAGGGAGATATGTGTATCTCAACTTTTTTTCATCTCTAATTCAAATTATTCCGGCTTGTACTTATTTTATACTCATGGGAACAGAATCATTCTTACCTAAAATGGCGTTTGATTCCCGCGAAGTCCAGTTGAAATGTGTCTCATCTATTCGGGATTTTGATAAATTTGTGATAGTTCCGTTTTCGACCCTCGTGCTGTTTTCTGTCATTTCTACGATCGCGATGGAAATGTTCACCCTCAACATATAATTGAACATGAATCCCACAATAACCATTATATTTAGTATATGACGACATGATAGCGTATCTAAAATGAAGAAAAACGCAATAAAATAACATTCTTTAGAGCTAAAATATTATTAATGTCCTCATCGGCCACATTTAGTAAAGGCAACGATTTGACATACGCGTTAAAAATGACGTTTCGCGACTAGTTGAGTCTGCTGAATGCGGTCCTTGATTTCGTTTCCATGGGAACTATGCTCCTGCTAAAGTTACCAAAGACCTTAGAAATTGGACCTTTACGGTGAAATAATTGAGAGTTGGTAAATTCATTCAGAGAAATTTGAAAACGAATGAATGTCAAGCCTCTGTTACCAAGTTAAAATTGATGCCCCTATACAATGATTTATGGCTGATGATCAAAACGTGTCCTTTGTTATACTGGCTACATTTTTACAAAGTGACTCATTTTATTTACATTATAATTCGAGACAGAAGGCATATTGACTTCCACAAACAATAATTATTGCCTAGAGAGCATGAGTGTTTTTTAGGCTTAAACAATGGTTATGATCGTTAATTTTTCTCTCACATAAATTAAAAAAAAAAACAACATAAATGAACGGATTGAGTAATCTTGGCCTCTAATAATTAATATATAATGGCTTTATGAAATCCCCATACCTATTGGCAAGGAATTAGACTAGGAGCCAATGAACCTAATTTGAAACTTGAACAGCACCATTATATTTATTAGCTCGATAAACTACGCATTTTAATTATGCATTCCTATTAAATATTAAACAGATTTTAATTATGGAAAATTGACGTAATATACTGCACGTCCAAGGGATTAATTATTCGATTGAAAGCAAATTGAGGTGATGTTGGGATAGATCGGGAGTCTAAAAAATGACCACCCAACATGTCTTTTTGAGGAAAAAATAACAATGCAAAAGCTTATAAATTGAATGGCAATGAAGAGTTCAAATTAGAGAATATGAGCATTAAGCAAATTTAATTTTTTAATTTTTTTCTAAAAAAAATTCTTTTCACCTTTTTTAAAGACATTCAAGGAGATTCAAAATATCTAATAATACATAGGGTGTTCCATTTAAAAATCATGATTATCACTTTGTACCATTATTATAGTTACTTCTGGCATATAATGCAGAAAAAACGAACTACACCACTAGATTCTGTAGCAAAAACTCTTATCAGGATCCATTTTCACTTTCTTGGTACCTCGTCGGGTAAATCAAACACATAGGGGGACCCCAAAATGCAGTTTTTTTTAAAATACCCTGTATGAATGAAATCAAGATGGCGACGACTTTTCCGTCGCTGTCAACTTTTTGTTGTGTACACAAGTATGGGTTACAACCACCTAGAAGTCAACTTTCTGTCAAACTACCTGAATGTATTACTCATGTATCTCTGTCAAACTTATGTCACCTAGTTGATTGATTAGAAGGTGCTTTAAACTCAACATACATACTTTCCATCAGAGAGCTAGACAGAATTGAAATCGCGAATAACGTTTTACACTCACCTGTCCATTTTTTAGTTTGTTTGTCTGTAGTGGCCATTCCAGGGACCAACAGGACCTCTTTAAACCGACTCTATGTTTTAATAATCTGCAATTACTAACTGCTATATTAAAGTATTTCCTGAAACAAAAATATAAAATTTAACGTTCTTTTTTTAAGCTTATTTGCTCATTATGGTCAATTTACATTTTCGCATCGGGATTTCAGAGCAAAATCGCGTTTTCGATAGTTCTGGTTCATTTAAATATAATTTTCTGTGTTGGAACCTATACGACCTGTTTTCGGTCGGAGTGACACGAGATCAAGCGCGGAAATGTGTATTTAAGTGAACCGAAACTGTCGAAAAAAAACATTTTGCTCCGAAACCATAAGATAAATGCCGAAATGTGTACAAACCGACCAAATTGATCACATTAAGCTTTAAATAAGTTCAAACGGCGAAAATTCCCTCTGAGGGTTCCCAAACAGCCAAATGTCGAAAATTTGCATGAAAAACACATTAAAATGAAAAAAAGGCAATTTTTTTTTCCACTTAGTTAAGATACAATAAAATAAAAACAGAAATATACTGTTTAAATTATAGACAAAATCATGTATGTAAAGGCGTGTTTCTGTCAGGTAGAGCGTGCCTAATTTCTGACTTTAACTTGAAGTAAAAAATCAGTATTTTCTATTATTGTGGATATTATTTTCAGTAGGGTGAAGGAAAACTGGTAACCTGAAATCCCTCATTTCGCTGATTTTCATGTGACTGAGGGGCTCACGCTACTGCACACATAAATACAAAAATGGGGGGACGTCGGAAAAAGCACAAAACAAGAATAAAACTCACTAAAAAAATCATAAAGATAAATAAATGATGATGATATTCAATGGCATGCTTATAATTTAAAATTTTTCTTTTTCTTTGTTTAAAAAATTTATGATATTATTTATTCACAACTCATCATGATTGGTCAATAAAATGTTATGGTTTTACAACTTTTAGATGCCTTGGGACGACTTTATTATAATTTGCATAATTATGTAGTATTTACACGTCTTGAAGATTAAAAAGAATTTAATCTTCTGCATGTCGTTATTGGCAATATCAGCGATTCTACAAACTAGAGCAACAAATTATTACGATCTTCGAACGTGGATAGCTCGCACGCTTCGCGAAGAAGACTTTTCACTGATAATTAAATTCGGTCGATAATCAGATTATCAGGTTACTTTTTCCTGCGAAATGGGAGTTGTCTGAGATAAATGTGTTTATTTCAGACGCACCTGTATTTACCTTTCAAGAGTTATAGGCATAATTGCTTCTACTACTTGGGCATTTGTTCCCTTCGTACATGTTCCAAATTTATCTTAGACCTAAGTAAATTAATCTTAATTATGATTTATTTAAGTAAAAATTTGTCGGAAAAGTCTTTTTTCAAATGTGAATTGCTTACTACTTAATTCAACTGGGGCGTAGTTATTTATATATACTTTGATGCTTATGTTAACAAAACCCATATAGGGAGGTATTTTTTCTATAGTCTTCGGGAGCAGACCTTATCAATCAATCTTCAAGGATAGGTCAAAGGATCCATTAATTATAACGACCTCACATTTTAGGGCAAGGTGTTCTTGTACGCTTGATGAATATATGAGCAGCAGAACCAAAACAAGGCTAGTTTGACGAAAATTGCGAAATTTCTTAATGACTTACATATTATAGTTCCAATTTCCATATAAATTACTAATACTTATAAGTTTTGCACAACAATGATTATTTATGTGAGGAAGTTTTCTACTCACCAATAACAATGGAGAACTTTTCTAACTGTAAGTATGATTATTACGTAACATTATGTCCAATAATGTGATGTATTAAGGTACTTTTTCACAAATTGACAATGTTTTCCGTTTGAAATAATTAACTTCTCTCACAAAACAATGCTACAGCTTTGGCAAGGATTGGGGTTCATTAATTATCATTTAGTCAACTGATTTATCCTTGTAGTAATTAAAACGCGCCGAACCGTTTTTTTCAAACTTCACGTGTTTTATAATTACTGACTTAATAATTATTAAAAATATGTTGATCCTGCTTCCACGTCATTGACACATTCACATTTATTTAAAAAACTTACACGTCCCGTAAAAATTAACTTAAATAAACATCCACCTAATAACTTTCCGATCCTGTGAGAATGTTGCTATAAGAGACCCAAGAATAATGATATCTGCTATTTCCGATATATTTTTAATCACGCATGTTGCTCATATTCTCAGATAAATAATTTATCTTAATACGTGTTATCATCGACCAGCAAAAATATAGACTTATAGGAAATAACAAAGGAAAGCAGAGGAAATTGGTTTTGAGTGTGTCAAGTTCATCTGCACGCGAATATAGAAAAATAACCTCCTGAATTATTATTGATTATTGATTGACTTGAATTATTTGTTGTATGAAGTCGTTATTGCACTGACATTTTTTTAAATCGCCCTGTAACTTTACGTAGGCATTGCCCAATAATACCAATCTTCGGTGAATCTGGAAACAATAAGCTCCGATCGAGGTTGCTATACAGGGTGTCCGAAAATAGCGTCGAACTATTTTGGGAGGTAATTCTAGAGATTAAAATAATAAAAAAAGTTGTTATAAACATATTCCAAAAATTACTTTTTAAAGGAGCTAGAATCCCTTAAGAGGGCCACTCTAAAGTTGTTTTTTTCGCAATATTTTCGAAATAGTTTACACTAAAATTGTGAAATTCGGTATACTTTAATAAGTTGAAATGGGAAAACTTTTTTTGTGTTAACAATTACAGAATTTAGCCAAAGGCGCCACATACGGAGGGTCTCCTACAAAAATGTTTTCGTAACTTTTTTGTTTGTGACATGTTTTAATTTTTGAAATCAAATTACTGAATCGCAAATATTTTTAAATAAAAAAGGTCCTCTTATTTTATCTGTTAGGATAGACCGTTTTTCAAAAAAATTAGTTTTTTTATAAACCAATGCACTATTATATAGACATTAAAAAAGTAGAAACAAAAATTAAAGTCTGCATTTATTATAGATGAATGGAGGCCATTTTCTACATTTATCATGAATAAGTGATAGATCCTTAATAATATTAGTCTCGCTAATAAAAAAATATTTCTATTACAAGGATGCCCACTATGTTTATTAAGATTACGATGTAATATGTAATCGTGCATCAGTTCATAAAAACCCATTTTTCTAGAAAACGGGCTATCCCAACGAGATAAAATAAGAGGACCTTTTTTACTTAAAAATATTTGCCATTCAGTAATTTACTTTTAAATATTAAAAATGTCGCAAGCAAAAAAGTGTTTTAAAAAATTTATGTAGAAGCTCCCCTGTATTTAACGCCCCTCACTAAAATCTGCAATTATTAACCCAAAAAAAGATTTTCCATTCCAACTTATTAAAGTATACCGAATTTCATAATTTTAGTGCAAACTATTTTGAAAATATTGCGAAAAAAACATCTTCAGATTTCCTCTTTTAAGGCGTTCTAGCCCCTTTAATAACCAGCTTATGGTGTACGTTTATAAGACCTTTTTTTATTATTTTCATTTACAGAATCACCTCCCAAAATATTTCGAAGTTATTTCTGGACACCCTGTATAGTGAATATCGTTTTATACAGGGTGTTTTCTAAAGGTGCGGCACAAATTCAAGCTTTAACTTCAATTTAACGCGAAAAACTACGGAATACTTCAAAACGTTGTAATTTCAAATTTGATGTCGAAATCAAAATGCACGATTTAAAATTTATTTTAACGATTTTGGAAAAATTGGTATCTTGAGACGCCACTGGATGCTAGAATTTTATCGATCAAAAATACTAAACATTTTGAAATGATGAAATTTTAATTTGCAGTTGAAATCTGGGTACATGGGTTGTTCAAAAAATTTGATGAAATTAATGCGAATTTAAAGAAATTTCAGAAGTATATAGATATGAAAATATATGTTGATTGTTTGTGTCAAAAGAACGAAAAAAATCCCCTATAAACATATATTCGAAATCGTTTCATATTCGATATACAAGGCGTCAAAAAACAACTATTCTTAATTCAATTTAGTGATGTTGTCGGTACTCCCAACTATTACTGGGCTACTATGCCTAACCTGAACTGGCTATTTATTAAATAGCAACAATAACGTTAACAATGAAAGAAAAACGAAGACATTTTCTTTATTAAAAGGAGATCGAAAATCTAGATATTACTTACGAGAAACACAAGTGCGTTATAGCAGATCTTGGAAAACCAAACTCGGGAACAACTCACAAAATGATTTGTGGTACAGTTAACTTAAAACACGTTTAAATTAAGCAACGAAAAGAAGATTCGTAGACGAAGTGAATGTTCAAGTGATAAAGAAAAAGCTGGTTTTATGTTTTAAAATGTTCTTATATGCTAGAACCTACATATAAGCACATAATGGGGGCCTAGGATTAAAAGGCGGGTACCGACTAGGTTTATTGCGAGACTGATTTAAGATACTTGATCGAGCTTAAACCTTAGTTTTTCCTGAGCGCAAACCTGAGGTGTACCACAAAGCTTATTTGTGTTAATCACCACTATAGTGTAGCCATTTCAGATATTCCATTAAAAGCTACGATGTTTAGTGCCGTAAGTCCCATTACCCCTTATTTAATTATCTTCTTTCGTTGACGACAGATAAAGAGAGGTAATAGAACCTTATAAAATTTCTTATAAAAAGTTCAGGACTATGTTTTAAAAAAATATAATGATAATGGTTGTTACAAGTCGAAACGTCCGGTACACGACTTGATTGCTTCTGGTGAATAGCCATCTTCAAGGGATCTGTTTAGAAATGTCCGTTTTGCGCCTTTGAGGCGTCTTAAGATGTGTTTTTTGGGCCATATAAACGTTTTAAAGTCATTGGAATTTGTAACATCTGAAAGACGTAAGCAACCAATATCTTTGGGGCGTTCTGAATATCTACTCAACACGAAGGTAATTTATGATATTAAATTATTAAATTTATTTTTTATGCAAATGTGGGTATTTAACATCTTGTATAGAGGTTGAAGTGGAGCATTTTTAGAAAATGGGAATGTACAGGGTGCAACATATCGTGATGGAGATATGTCAGGGAGAGACAGTACTCTACAAAATAATTTCAAAAATGCTAATAGACCCATGATCAAAAAAGCACCATTTTTGATATACAGGGGAAGAAAGTTTCACATTTTGTATTTTCCTCACGTACGCCTTGAGATAAACTTTTAAAATTTCGTGCACCTATTTTCTTTACGACTCTTCACGACAAAATGTAAAATCGACAGCTATATACAGGGTATTATGTTTTTTTTGGTCACGTTCTATCTTAAGCATTGTATCTTTTTTTTTGGAATACCCTATATGAATTCTGATATAAAATTTTAATTTCCGCTCCTATTGTTTATCTTTTTGGTCTCTTGCAGTATTTTTTGCACCTTTCACCGTTTTCGTACAATTTGCCAAAAAAAATCTGTCTATGAGAATTAAGAATGTAAAGAAAGTAAGGCTCAAATACCAAGCACCTGAGGCAATTCGTAACATTTAATCAAATTTCTTTAAATGAAAATAAATTTAAACGAAAACAAGATTATAAAAAATGTGAATCTTTGCCACTCTATATGTCGAAAATGGCGTATTTTTGGACACGGATCTATTATCATTTCTTTAATTATGTTCCAGAGTCCTATCGCCCCTGAAAATATCTCCATGAAGATATGCTACACCCCGTATAATTAAAATTGATAAATATTCAAATTGATAGAACGATCATCTAGTTGTCGGTAACTTAATAGGTAACCATTGAAATAGATAAGTATCAAACACTGCGGCACTTCCCTTCGGAATTCAATTAAGCCCATAGAAATGTAGCTGCCCTTCCTACTTACCCGGCTAAATAGGTGCCTGTCTAACAATGTATTTCTCAACGTTTTCAAATTATAGCGTTAGATATGCTGTCTTTATCGTCTATCACGCACGTACACAATACAAAATTGTAATTCGACTACCTTGGTTGAAACACCTATCTAGACGTCATCCCATAATTGCCGATCCATTCACGAATATCGCAATTGGACTAAGAAGGGGGTTCGTTATATCAATGACATAACTACGATTACAAATTTCTGGAACTCGCACCGAAAGCTACCGGTAGCGAAGGAATAACAGATAACCGATGTGTGGGTGGGTAGTCCGCCTCACATCCGTATCATTCGAACAAATAATGAACGAATAATGAATGAGAGTAACATAACCCGGCACTTTATTGCTTACATTTGACCTAAGTGTTAGTGTTCCAGGCACTTACCCACCATTATCACCCATGATAGGCAGTTTTACCGACGAAGAAGAAGCTCGTATGTGTACACCTCACTACCTACCTACCTACCTACATCTGAAGTTTAGTACTTACCTCAAATATCGATCCGAAAAAAGGGGGAGTTTTAATCTCTCCCTAGGCCACCATGCGATGTCGCAGCATTATCATTTACCTCTACTTGTAAATATCTCTATGCGTGATATATCTTTCTAAAACGCACTTTCTTTCGTCATCAGCAAAATCGCGCGGGAACTGAACTAACAGGTCAATTCTGTTATACCCACCTTGAAGCCTGAAAAACTTGAAAATGTGAGGGGCAGTGTAAGGCATGCGCAATTTTCCAGTGTAGTATACAGTCTGTTATTTCGATGTCGCGCTAACCGAGATTGTAGAATTTTTGGGAAATTACCTAAGAGTTTTCGCATTGCGAATTGTCCGCTCAGGGCGGAACAGGAACGGTAAAGTTGAACTAGTCCGACCGCGAAGCTGCGGAAGGGGCAAGTTGAACATTTTGAGAGGTGCTGTCAGCTAAGATTCGGTGGTGCAGGTTCAAAACTTCATACATTTCAAAAATCTCGTTTTTCGGAACGTGCAAAAACTCTCGGACATTCTGAGGGGGATTATTATTCGGAAGCGAAGGGGCAACCCCCTAATTGAAACAATCAATGAGACAGCTGGTACGCTCATAGCAAGTAATTCTGACGTTAAATTTAACATACTAAAATGCCATTGAAGATTATGGTTCGGTACTGGTTTGGTTAAGTTTGGCACAGCCCTCATTAGTAGCGCAACAGCGGAGCGGAAATGAGACGTGCGATGTACAGAGCGGTTCCCACTTAAAAGGTTCATTCATGTATTATTTTTTATATCTAAATTTATTTGGCATAAATATTTATCTACTTCACGAAGGCATTTTTTTATTTGTTTTATCTACTTCCCTAGAGGGTTCCTAGATCTAACATCATGCAGATATTACCATTAAGTTTGATTAAGAAACATGCTTTCCCCATATATAATTAATGGACGGTGACGTGGGTGACAAATATAAAATTTTATGAGGCACTATCAACGACCTAGAAGAACTAGACGTAGCAAACAATTACTGGCATTCCACTAAAGTCGGTCCGGTTTTTTGGATGAATGGCCGCCATGTATTAATGTCCCTATGACGTCTCTAAAAGTGTGACTGAATTGAATTTACGGCGAAGATGTTTCTTAGATGAGTTCTCTAGGAGGCAACTTTTTTCTAATTTAGACACCCTTGCCACAATCATCGTTTCGCAGAGAGAAATAGATGTGATAACCGATGTGACCGATAGAAACCCGACGGTTTTTAAATGAGCTATACACAATTATTTTTTACAAAAAATTTAATTATAATTGATAAAATGGTTTATTATTACATGCCATTTGATTATGTGTAAAAAATTATGTCAAGTAGGTGGTGTCCCTCCGCCTAAATACAGGTTTTCAATCTTCGCACGAAATCGGTCATATATTATTGCCATATGATAAACACTTTGTTACGTCCAGAACTTCGCAGAGGACAATTGGATTTGGAAAATGTTTTTTTCCAACAGGATGGTGCCACCCCACACACTCTCGTGTCGTGCTCATGTCTGTGCAATTGGTTCAAAGCATGTTTCCAGAAAAGTTGATTTCGTGTTTCAGTGACGTTCCATGGCCCCCGAGATCACTGGACTTAAGCGCATGTGACTTTTTTTGTGGAAGTATGTTTACTCTCATCATGGGCGCATGTTTACTCTTATCAACCCCGTACACTGCTAGAACTGAAGGAGGCCATCAGGGAAGAAGTCACTTAAATAAACACTAAAATGATGACTCTAGCAATGGCCGGTTTCATGCGAAGATTGGAAATCTGTATTCAGGCAGAAGAACCCCACCTACCCAACATAATTTTTCACATATAATAAAGTGGCATATAATAATAAACCCTTTTATGAATTATAATTAAATTTTTTGAAAAAAATAACTATGTATAGCTCATTTCAAAACCGTCAGATTCCCGTCGGTCACTCTTTACTTCCGTTAATGGTCTTTGTTGATGAGACCAAAATTTCCTTGAAAAAGTTTGTTTTAATCGCTGTCTAACTGTGTAGAATAATGCGTAATATTAAGCAGAGAAGAAAAGATTAAATAAAGAACTATGAACAGGAAATTTAATTTAAGAACTAAGAACAATGATCGTTCACATTGGCACAAATAAACCAGTCCACGTGCGCTAAATGGAAAGCCTGAAAGCCTATTAAATTAACTAAAGATATTTAAGGTCTTTTACTACGTCTCCATTTTCCTTTATCACGTTGGCTCCAAAAATAATTCTATACCATCTATTTACTTGGCTAGTGTGTACTGTTAGATCCTACTTTGCTGTTCTCCTTTCATTAATAAACTTGGCAAAATGATATTACGCTGAATTGATTTGCGCCGTTTATTGTTACTTCTATTGATTCGTGCCGTGCAATAAAATAAGACGTAATAATTAATGGTAATAGTGTACCCACATCTCTCAAGTATATTCAATGTAATATACAGGATGTCTCAAAAAATCAAATGCCAACTTGGGAAACTTCTGAGAACGCCATTGGTAGTGGATCATAGACAAATGGCAAATTTCATATAGAATTCACTCAAACGGTTTAATCTTCTTTTATTTTCAAAAATCAGTTCTCACGGCTGTACCCCACAGTTACACCATGTAAGTCAATTTTTCACGAAAGTTATTTATTTATGTTAAGCGAATACAAGTTAAGAGCTACTTCGTTCGCTGTTTTCAGTATTCACGTAGCTGAGTTAATAACGGAGTTAGCACTTCGTAAATAACGTTTCACTCAAATTTGTTTGGAATTTTTGATATTATTTATGTATATGTCGGCCTGATTCTCTAATGTGTTAAGCCCATATACCGAACTTATTTTTATTAAATTTTAAGCTGCTATTTTGGGTGAGTAGGCCTTAAGACTCACAGGTGCGTAGTAATCTTGACTTTCTACATAAAGTATATCCACAAGACTTTTTTTCCGTAAAAGAGCACAAAAATCTGACTCGCCTTGCATTATTCACCGTTTCCAGAATGTCCATGAGACCCACTTTATTTGGAACATCCTGTATTATCTGCACAAAAGCTGTCGACCTCCAAATCCCCTTTGGGATCCTGCTTTAAGGTTCTTTATTTGCTCGATCATAAAGGGTGATCATTAAAAAAATCTTAAATAGGCGTTGAAATATAAGAAGCATGTCTTAGATAAGTTCACTTCTTATCTACTGCCAATGTCCGATTTATGATGGTATGTGGATTAATCAGGGTCCTACGTTTGCGGTTTAGCGCCTTCAGCAAATATTTTTAATGACCATCCGGTATAAGGCTTGACCACCTGCTGGCAGGTCAATCCGCAAAATTAGTAAATTGATTAAGGTTGCATGAAACGAACGCCGGCAGTTCAAATAGTATTAAAATGAATACGGGGAATTTGAAACCAGTTTACATTTATTTCAGTCATTACAGATCGCGGAACGGGTTTGAAGAAAAGCACCTATGCATTCTCAAATAGAAGCAAACATAACACATCATGAAGAATATCTCGGTTATCTTGTAGGCAATTAGTTCTTCAGTGGGATTAGATAGAAGCAATTATAGTGAATTGCAAGTTCTGTGGAATAGATTTTGAAACGCATGTCACGCATTATGCATTTTGCGTATGAATGAGCAACAGTTATTTGCTTACACAATCTATTAGTTTTTTCTTTAATGTATCTCAAGTGTTTCTTCATTTATGCGCAATGAAAATATTGCGAACCAACGACGTACTTAAGACTATATGCCGGATATGGAATAACTGCTGTTGCAACCATTTGCGGTTGAACTGGATCGTTAATGACCCCGATCAAAACCGAAAAAATAAATTTTGAGGAGCGTCCGAAAGAGAAAAATTATAGTTCTAAATCTATAATAATTCAAACACCTTTTTCGCAGAGATCTCGGAAAGTTTCTTCTGGCTACCCGCCAAAACTACCTTCGTGAGATTGATTATCTTGGCTTATTGATTAATCAGAATTTTCCAAGAGTTAGAATTTTAAATTTTAAGTAAACTGATTGAAAAAATACCAATGACTTGACCCTAACACTGACTTGCCGAATTGTAACGGGCACGCTTCCCATACGAACAGATCTTGGGGCAAGTGTGCTCAACCCACAGAATGATTTTATGTAGGTTTAATCTTCGTGATTTTTAAAATTTTTAAATATTTTACATTTAATTCAGAGAGGGAGCATTTGCGCACCACGCTTCATTTTGATTCAAGCCCGCCTCCACCAGAGGAGGAACCAATAAATACACCGAACTGCTCCGTGACGGCTTCAGTCAGCATCCAGAAGCATGGAAGATCACTTCGCCTTGGATGATGCCCACAGCAGCTTTAGATGAAATATTATGGAACAATTTCATGGATGCATTCCCGAAAAACATTCCTGGTTAAATTTTAATAGAGTTTTCTGTATTGATAATTCCGAAAAAAAAAACAGAATCACATAAATCAGCAATCAACCTTAATCTTCTTCAGAATAAACAATCTATAAAGATAAAACTGCCTGCAAACTGTACCTACAAATAATGAGATGCTTACTTTTAATATCTGGTAAGGTCGTATCTATTCAATCTGCAAACTAAAAAACCATAACTGGTTTTAACCAAGTATAGTATAAGTTCAGTAGGTAAACAGCAAAACATTGTGAACAATTTCTCAGCAACTTGAATATCTCGTTATTACGTTATTAACGTGTAATGCAAGAACTCTTAAAATCTTAAAGTTAGATAAGGCGTCTGTGCAACTTTTAAACACAAACCGTTTAAGTAAACGATTTAAGCCATTTGCTTAAAATAGAATCGAATCGTCACCGACACACCTATATTTTCAACCAACCTCAAAGCATATTGGTTGATGACGAAGGCAATATGTGATGTGTGTGTAGATATTGACATAACGGATGTCTTAAGTGCCTTAAGTTAACTGGTTCTAGTACATTAGGAAGCAATATAATCTAGGGATTATTATGGTGTCAAAAATAATTTATTGCTTCGGTTTACAGACAAAGAATGAGTGCTGGCAATCACCCATGCACCTCTTACTCTATCTTTACGAAAATACTTAGTTTTGTTGCACTTGCAGTAATAAGTCGCAGATGCGCCAATTTCGTGGAGTATGAAGTTTGATACTTACGTTTAAATGAACACGTCACTTTTACTTTAATTTGCCTAATGCGGGTAAATATGGGAAGATCGCGAAGATGGAAGAAATATCTATAATAACGTGTACTAAATAGGTGTATGCATTGTTAAGTAAAGAGTTCATTGTTCAATTTAAAGCGAGAATCAGATATAAAACGGTGCATATAAAAAAGGTAGGGTGATTAAGATTAGTTAATTCAAACCCATCAAACAAGGATCATGATACTCTTATGAAACATGTGGAGCTGTGTAGTTTTACTGATGATTTTCGAGTTTTTTGAGGGAAGCCTGCAGCTGTAACTGTAGGAAAAGCCCTGGAATAATTCCATTCAATCATGGAGAAAAGAATTGTGTGTTATGGCTCAAGATATGGACGAAAAATGATCCCTTATCAGCCGGAAATTGGGGGAGGGGGGGGGGGCGGGGTATATATATATATATATATATATATGTTTATGGAGTTTGATAATAATACCATATCCATATTTTTGAAAAAAATGGCTAATTTCATTTTTAGTTTTGTTGAAAAGAATATTGTGCTCCTATGAAATTCTTCCATTAAATATCACTGATTTTCCCTCCTCTACATAGATTTCACATTGATGTCCTCTAAACTAAAGGGTGCGTTTTAGCTAAGTGAACTACGTACCCGATTTCGAACAAATATTTCCCGAGTTATTCAGGGTTGGCGCAAATTTTTCTGGATTTGAACTAAGCCCATGAGATGTCGCACAGATTTTTGAAAATATGTCCTGAATCCAATTTTATAATTTTTTATGTGATTTATTTACCACTAGTATGGGAAAACTACGATTTCACACTAATTACTCCTGCTGTGTGCTTGAATTTTCCGCGCTAATCGTTTCCTAACACTAGTTTTTACACAATTTTTCCTTGTAGGTAGTGAGATAACCCCACCTGAATTCATACATATTTTGTTAACACGCCGCACTGTACTTATTAACAAATTGTAGTACTTCGAGATAGCTTATTTTCTGCCCATATGGAAAAGACGCTATTTCGTACTAGTTTCCCGTGCTCTGCACATGCTTGACATTTATGTCCCATAAACGAAACTAAGTTCATTCAATGATCAATGTACAGGGTGTTTGGAGCATGAACCGTCAAAATTGTTTTGTGGATTCTTGGGGTAATTTGCAAGGTTTTTTGGGTCCAATGACCTAGGACCTAAATGATACAGTTACTGAGAAATTAATTATTTTAGATTTTTTTCAAATTACCTAAAATCTCCCATTCAAATCCTTAAAACTATTTTATTTATAGTTGTATCAGTACAATTTTTTTTCAATTTATCCTCTAATAAATTCTTATTTAAAATAAACCGTTATTTGAAGCAGCGATCCCCAATAATTTTAGTTACAACCTTTGTTTATTACTTTTAAATTATCTTAGGAATTTGGAGCGTTGCAAGTAAAATGCTTGGGATTGTTGCATCAAATAACAATTTATTTTAAACAAGAATTTATTACAATATAAAGTGAAAAAAATTCTACGTTGATACAAATACAAATAAAACAGTTTTAAAGGTTTGAATGAGATATTTTGGGTAATTTAAAGAAAAGTCTTAAAAAAGTAATTTCTCAGTAAATATAACATTTAGGATCTAGATCAATGGAGCCAAAAACTTTACGAGAGAGCCCACCAATCCACAAAAAAATGTTGATGATTCATCCGCCAAACACCCTATATAAATTTTAAACAGATTTTCTTTCGACCCTGCGAAAACCATCTGCACATATTCTGAATTCGGTACAGTCGCATTTGCTAAATTCATCAACAAAGTGAAAGAGTCCGACATAACTTAACTGTAGTATTAATATTTTTACTGCCATTCACAAATTCCATGAGAACGATATGCTCTCTTAACTGAACCCATTGAACTACCGATAGCAGACCACCAACACTACAATTAGGCATATTTTAATAGATTTGCCTTGGATTAAACTAAATGCACCTGATTTCACACGCATTTCAAGAACTTGCACTTAGCTTTCACGCATATTGATAGTCAAACTATTTATCTGCTACCAATATAGGTACACAGGTTGCAGGACTGTTACCAATTGCACAAAAGTCGTTTCTTGTAAGTAGAGGAAAAACACGATTTCACATAAATTTCTCCTGGAAACGAAACGGGAAATTAGAGAGAATAGCTACTTCTGCGAATCACTCGAAATCGACAACAGATAAGAAAAATCGTTGGAGGCAAAGAAGCTTCTAAATTGATGAGGGACTGAAACTTTACGAGAGGAGCAGTCAGTAGCGGACCTCAAGTGAGTTGAGAATGGGAAAAAGGGGCCCGACGTCAGAAAAAATAACATCCTGTGGAGTTGACGAGTCAAATAGTGCAAACCGTAGTGTCTCAAAAACTAGAGGGTACGTGAAAAATACGAAAAAGGTCTAAAATAAGAAAATCTGAAATTAAAAACGGTTCTGGTTAACGGAGCATTTGCTATGATATAACATAGTATTCTGTGCGGTTCTAAATTGACCTCCCCTGTTAGCTTTTTAACAAATTATTATTAAAAAAAAATAAAAAGCAGCATTAAATAAGCCAAAAATACTATCTTTTGATGTTCGTTTATTTTTCTAAATGTTGCTTACGTCATCGGTAGGGCAAAATGGCTGACTTTTTAAAATTGGAACATGGGCCAAGTGCTACCTCAAATTAAAGGTATTTCAAAACTACGTTTGATGGTGTAATGCGATTTAAAATCAATCGATCCCTTTTTGAGTAAACGAGCTATAAATAGAAAAAAATTGATGTAAAAAATGTAATACAATTTCAGATTTATAATACATAAACAATAAGAAAACTTGTTTGTTAATAAGATATTAATGAAATTAAATATTGGAAATAGGCACCACTTTGCTTATGACAAAAATGTAACCTGTCGACAAATTCCTTCCTTACATTAACGAAGGTTTATGAGTTAATAGATCTGCAAACTTCTGTAATTCGATGTTGAAAAGACTACTTTTATTGCACTAAAGAACTAATTTAGAATGATCGGACTTGCAACTGATCACAAAAAATGATGAGGAAGAATGATGAGGTTTCAACGGTAAAGGGCGGTTTTATCTTGTGGTCCTAATGGGCTTCAGTTGTCCATCGCACCAGGCGATTTTGCACAGGATAACACAAAAGGATAAGAAGGGATGAAACGCAGACGACCACAGGATAACGCAGATGATTCCGTGACGATACAGATGGCTACATAACTCCTGCCATTTTATAAAAATAACCGAAGACTGATTTGTATTGTTTTTGTTGCGAAATTTATAGCTGTTTTTTTTTCAAAAACTAATTGATACATTTCGAATCGCAATACACTGTTGAATATAGTTTTGAAAGGCCTTTAATTTAAGGTGCCACTTGACCCATATCTCAATTTAGAAAAATCGGCCATTTTGCCCTACTGGTCATTTGAGCACCATTCGGAAAAATAGACAATCGTGAAAAGATGGTGTTTTTGTCCTATTTAATGCTGCTTTTGAATTTAAAAAAAATAATAATTCGTTAAAAAGCGAACGGGGGAGGCAATTTAGAGTCGCACGGTATTATTTTTAGACCTAGAGACAAACCCCGAAGCGAGAGCATTCAAAGCTGGACCATCCTGTATGTCCTACAGACTCCTCGAAGAATCCTACTAATGGAGAATGCTCGAACGAATTCTGGTAATTCGATTGTTCACGCTTGAACTAAATCAACAAGTTTATGCAGTTTTAAGTGAGAGAGGGGCCTTGAAAATTATGTTCCGATTTGCCCTTATTCTCTTCGTCAATAGCCCACACCCACGTAACTCTTTACACCCACAAACCTACACCCACAATTCAATCACAGGTGTGATCACAGAAGCTGCAGGAATCCTGGGAGAGGTAAATATGGTTTTATGCACAAATGAGGGTAAGTGCATAAAACATGAAACCACCCCGCTTTTCGCCGCAGGCAAACAGGAGATAGTGACTTTAGATGTTTTTCCAATATAAAGTGCTCCCCTTATTTTCTCCATTAATTCAGCGGTCTGCGCAGACCGAACACTCTACAGCTTCCCAGCAGCTGTGTTCCAGATATTCCCGTAAATAGGGCCAATATTTTCGCGACCTTTATCGACACCACAGAGGGTGCAAATTGTCTACCCGATGGTTGGAAATATAGTGTAACGACCATGTTTCTGCCACAATTTATAGTCCACCTTTTGATAACTCAAACACCAGTGAAATAGAGTACCTACACTATTAGGATAAACTAGTTAAATATGCAGCTCAATATATTGCCATTTAGGCTATAAGTATTAGAAATTTTACGGGTCCAAATATATTATCCCAGAATAGCTTAATTTAGTGTGTAATAAGAAATTCCATATTATTCCAGATGAAAAATTAGGAAGCAGGTGAGTGTTTTCTCTATGCATGCTGAGAATGTGCATGTGGCAGGGCACCACGTAAGTTAGATATCTGCTATAGAAGTTGACTTTTCAGATTGCCTTTCTCTGTTTCTCAACTTCGTTAATGAAAGCAACTGATATTTACAACGCAACAAATACTATTGCATTTTTTGGAACGAATTTGACCTTCACAGTGTGTCCAAGATAAGGATATAATAAATGCAGACTTGGATAAGTGCTAGAAAAGTTCCGCATTCAACGGAGTAGTTTCATGATGCGAACAGATTTACGAAATTATTTTTGGTTTTTTAGTTACTTTGGAAAAACCCACATATTTAATTAAAAAAATATCTCAAGTTATGATACGCAATAGATTGAAACTATGCCGCTTTCCACTGCAGTTGTTTATAAGCTTAGATAATCTCTCGTTGGCGCTAACACATAACTGTTGGTTTCATCAGAATACTGCAGTCGCAACTAATGCAAAAGATTTCCAGGAAAATCGATACACACTTGGCCAGCCTGTTCTACGGACATGACCCCGTTAGATTTTTTCTTTGGAACTTAATTAAAAATTATATTTATCGATATACCTTTGAGACGAAAGAACTACGAAAAAGAGTTCTTGAAATTTGTTTCTTTCATTTAACCACGTCTGTCTATTACTGTTTACAAGTTTCCCATGCTGGACATCCTTATCTTCGATACACTATATACCTACCAATAAAGTTTTCCGTGGGCCTCTAAGCTATAAAAATTGCAATTTGAAACTCACAATTATATTCTTTTAGTTTGCCATGCAACATTCAGCAGCCAGAGATTCTCAATCAAATGAATCGTGCGGCAGATCTGATGGAGGTCGGAACGATCTGTACGCTACTAAAACTCTGGCTCATTATAGTAAAAAAGATATCTTGGAGCAGTACTGCCTCTCCGATAAGGGTTTCATTGCTCTAGAAAATGGTAGTTACAATATTTTTGGGTGAGTATGAGTTTCTCTAAGTAAGCCGATTCTAAATCAGAAGAACAACTTGTAAATTTCAGTCAATTCGCTTTGGTATTGTATGGTATGAAGTACCATTTTAAGATGTGAGTATCGTGGATGAGCACATATATATGAAAGGCAATATCTCAGTACGTATTTATTGGCCTTGATACGTACGGGTAAAACTGGGTTAATGCTTGTTTTTTAATCTCTCCCACAGTTTTTGAGATACTTAATTAAAATTTTGAGGGTATGTTAAGGCCTACGTAGATGGACTAGCCGAGTCATTGATAAAGTTCACAGGATGCTAGTTACTTTGAGACGAGACCTTTATGTCCCATCTTCACCTGATTTGAAATACGCCAGTAGCTGTTCCCTTCCTAAAATTTGATCCCCTAATGAATTTTGAAACTGTCTTGTATCCTGCAATATTTCTAATAGTCGCTCAATAGATAGAGTTTCCAAAAACATTAGAATTCACATTTTTTTTGTAATTAACCAACCAAAATCTCCCCGTCTGTTTTTGGCGTTATTTTGAAAAAAGGTAAAGAAAAAATGGAGCATTTGTCTGAAACGCATAGAACGTATTTAATATACAAGTTAATGCAAAATGTTTTTTTATGGATAATCTTAGATTCTACATTCAAAAATAATATATAAATGTCCTATGAACATGAATCCGAAAATAGTTCGTTATAGATATATAGGGTGGTAAAGGTAGGGGTTAAGGTTACACGATATGACTTTATAGTATACTTTATAGTATAGCACATTGTTTTTGGAAAAGACCCCCATTTATTGTTTTTTTTAACATTAAATGCTCCAAAAGGGTCTAAATTAAATATCTTGTAAACGCTAGGAGCTATAATGAAAAGAGTGAGAATTATTTTCACACTTTAACATTAATTTCACATCGTTGGATAAGTTTCTTGCATTTTTGTCTGTAGACTCTGCAACGAAATTCTCTGAAATTTTTGTACCACCCTGTACATATAAAATAAAGACAACGGTAGCCATTTAGGATCACAAATTAGCGCAAAATTCAAAAACAGATCACGTGTTTAGCTCTTTTAGCTGAAATTGAAAACCAATTTTACACTTCTCATTGCTCAATTCAATGATGCCATTATTATTCTAAACAAATAGTGGTCATTAGGTTACCTTCTATTGAATTTCGTGTTAATGTGTGGGTCAAATTAGCGACTATTTGCCATTAATTTAATTATTGAATGGTTTTATTGGGATCGCTTAAATTAAAAAATATACAGGATGTAATTTTAATACCAAAAAGATATGATATGTAATGATTGCTTGCCAGGGCTGACGCTCTCAAGATGTTAAGATCAAAATTTGGCGCAGTACAATGTAAGAGAAAATTAAAAAAATTAATTGATTTTATTTCCAATTATCAAAGGATTAAACTCTCCAAATGACGGTTCAAAAATGGCCCGCTTTATAGTACTTTGTCTCTAAAAAATTACGAAAATTCCGAGAAAGTATAAGAAGTAGGGCAAGGCCTCTATTCAGTCGAATTCAAAATTTTAAAACCAATTTAAGTGTTTACTTACTTATTACCAACTGGTCGACCAGTTTCCATGTGAATAAGGACGTATTACGTTATTATTCTCTAGTTGTATAGCTATTGTGAATAATGCTCTCAGTGTGTGCTATGTTTCCGAACAAAGCAATTTTATTCTTTTTGAATCCTTATTTTTTCATCAGATAATTGTAATAATTATTATGCAAACGCTATGAACTTTCAACCTATTGAAGAACGGTTACTTAGATTTTTTCACCTAACTTAAGCGTTGCTGTAGTGTATTAAATATGAATACAATATACAGGATGTAACATAACATCATAGAGATATTTCAGGGGGCGATAGTGCTCTGTAAAATAATAAAAAGTTACTAGTAGACCCATGGTCGGAATCGCCCCATTTTCAATATACGGAGTGGCAAAGTTTCACATTTTTTAAAGAACATTTTTTATACTTACTTATTATAATTTTGTTTTCGTTTAAATTTATTTTTGTATTAAGAAATTTGATTAAATGTTTGCTCAGATAGTTGATAACTAAGCTGGATGATTATTTTTTCCTTCTGTTCTTTACATTCTTCAATTTGTATGGATAAATATTTTTGTAAATTCAACGAAAACGGTGAAAAATGCGAAAATATTGCAAGAAACCAAAAAGTTAAAAATTGAAGAAGAAATTTAAATTTAGTATCAAAATTTATATAGGATTTTCAAAAAATATATAAGGCATAAAATAGTACATGGCCCAAAAAGCATAATACCCTGTATATGGCTACCCACGATTGTGACATTTTGTTATAGAAGTTCTTAACGAAAATAGTCGTATGAAATTTTAAAAATTGTACTTAAGTCATCTTCAAGATTTCTTCATCTTCAATCAATTCTTCAATCATTTCTTTCATCAAGACTCACGGCAAAAAAACGCAAAATATGAGTAAATGTATAAAACTTTGCCACCCTGCATATCGAGAATGGTGCGTTTTTGACCATGAATTTTGACCATGAAGATTCCTATTGCCCCCTGAAAATCTCCATGATGATATGTTACACCCTGTATATGGAATTAATATGATTTAAAAATTAAATCATTTATTTCAGGTGCCTTTCTTCACACAATAGCTCCTTTTGTTCAAATGCCAGAACGTCGATTTTTATGTCCTGCGTTGGACAAAAGGTACCATCGGAAGAAAATTTGTATGAACTTTATAAGAGAAACCCGGGAGATATGGCCCCGTTTCCCAAGAAGCAAAGGTAGCTTATACTTGACCAAAGTAGGCGATTTACAAAAACAACATGTTGGAAACGAAGAAATTGTGAAAATTTATTGATACTAATTCATGCCTTTACTTCACACTTTTTCCAACAATCACCTATCAATGGAGAATCTGTTAAATCTTCCAATTGATCATTCGGCTAATTTTCAAATATTTCTCATTTAGATATCCTTGGGCCCCACTTGCACCTGAAATGTACATGTACGATAAAGACTTGAAAACATCGTACTTCCGAAAAAGGCACCTGGGCGATCCCAGTAGATACATCTGGATGCCTCCTGACGACGAATCTGTAAGGATGGAGAAACCAAAATCTATTTCGGATTTATCCTATCGGAATCAAATATTTCCTCAATGGCAAGTTTTCGCTTTTATAAGAATTTGAGTTTTACATGACAACAACTTTTAGCAAAAAGCATGTGAGCTTTGCAAGGTCTCATACACTGACATCATTTGACGATGCGTTAATGACTCTGAGTTCGTCTCTAAGCCAACTGAATCAAATTTCAAAGAGCCAAGAGCGGTTATTGGATGTGCGGAAACCTGGAGATCTCCAAACGATCACAAGGCAACCTCAGTATTCGGAAAATAAAATTGTATTAGGTAATACCTAGAATATTACGTGACTCGAATAATGACTTCAGTAGGGTTCCCATACACTATTTTCCATTAATTGAATTTCACATTATTAAGGCCATATTATTAATGTGTTGCTAACTTTAACCTCGAGCTAGTTTTCATGAAAATCGAGAGTCTAACCAATACTCATTCTCCATTTTAACGTTCTTATGGAAACTAGCTTATAGTTAAAATTGGCAGCGTATTAACAAATTCGTCCTAAACTTCCTATTGCAGATAAATTGAAGAGAGGGCCTATGAAAACCAGAGCAACACAAACAGATGCCATTCCCAAGAGTAAAACTGCGCATCTTAATCTGAGTCCTAATGCAGCTCAAAAGGTCAGCTTACATAAAGTTTTGCTCAAATATTTTTCTTAATGGAATAAGTATACTAATCGTTCCATTTTAGGTTAAACTTGTGTCTCAAGCTGCCCAAACTAATGGAATAAATGGACGCAGGCTTTATAAGTCGCTTTCGGAAGTAGGCTGGCAATTCCCACCCTCCTTCAAGATAAGTGACAGTATATTTAATTCTGGACATCAAACTTTACAACGGTAAGCATGGTTCATATTTAAGTAGATTTGGAGCCGTACAACGTAGCGTTAAGGTTCTGTTCTATACCGTGTGGCTCCAAATACCCCCCTGTTAACTTTGTAACAAATTATTATTTTTCAAAAATTGAAAAACAGCATTAAACAGGAAAAAAAATACTATCTTTTGATGCTGTCTACCTTTTTAAATGTTTCTTCCATCACCGGTAGCGTAAAATATCCGACTTTTTAAAATTGAAACATGGGCCAAGTAACTCCTCAAATTAAAAATATTTCAAATCTACATTCAATGGTACATTGCGTTTCAAAATCTATTGATTCATTTTTGATAAAAACAGCTATAAATTTGATTTAAAAAAAAAATGCGATACCAACGCAGTTAAATAATAAGTAAACAATGAAAAAACTTGTTTGTTAATAGGAAATTAGCCTTAGAGCTGCACGGTGTTGAAAATTAGCATAACCGCTAACGACATAAGCTTATACGTTTACTTTTCACACGTCTTATGCCTTACGTTAACGAAACTACTAACCCACCTACGCTCCAAAGTAATACCATTGAAATTATTTTTTCTAGAACCCAATCTGATGAACCTCCTAGGTCGCCCTTTGTAACCTCGGCGTCATCAGCGCCGATGTTCCTCCAGGATGATCAATCAGTTAACGAGTCACGTTCATCATCGTCGATTGAAAACCGTTCTGATGATTCTGTGGAAACGAAAAATGAAATTTTCATCGATTACAAACCTCAGCTACCGCACAGTTATTTAAAGGCATCAAATTACACCTTGTACAACAATTTTGCCGATAGGCCTGTTGCTGACGATGAAATTCATTCGGATGGGCATATGTTGGCAATGAATGACGATATCATTAAACTTACTACTGGTGATGGGTTTCATGACTATGAAGAGGGTAAGTGGAAAAAGTGTAGTAGAAGATGTATTGACTACGGGACTACTCCGTTATGTTTCGATTGTCAAAGTTAGTCTTATGAAGCTTGTAGCTTATACAGGATGCCGCAATAATCACTACTTTATATTACAAATAAAACAGTTAATATTATGTAATTATACGAGTCGCCCCTATGATATGACAATTAGTTTAGCATGTCCTGCCATAACGCCAATGGTAATTCACGAAACTATTTTTACTCCTTCGGCCTTAAAGTGCCTCTTTATGTGCCTGTTCAGGCGTAGACAACGTCGCACTTTAAGGCCGCTTGGAAACATTTTTTTTTTTCAGTTTTCGACGACACAGACAATTTGGCACAGCTAAAAACATTGAAACAAGTTTCAATGCCAGATATAATAAACCAAGACCTGGAAAAACCCATCACTGAAAACTTCAGTGCCACTGACAAAGGGTAAGCAAATCCCTTATACAGGGTTCCTTGATGTGATGCTAATATTTAAAAGTGTGATTCCTCAGGTCATTTTATTAAAAACAGTTCATATAAATCGCAACGGCTTAAATTTTTAGCTATAGGGTGTTGAATTTTTTCTTTTCAAGTCGTTATGTTTAAATTTTTCAGAAAACAATGTAGATATTACTTTCAATTTTGGTATATATTAATAGGTCATAAAACCCCGTATTTTAATAAGAAAACCACTTTTTTGTAAATAATATCGGAAGACATGTATTCTCCTCTGATTGAGCTATAAAATTACTTTTCTTGTTAAAATACGGTGTTTATATCCTATTAACATACATCAAAATTGAAAACAATATCTAAAGAACTTTTTAGGAACTTTACAAATAGCAATTTGAAAAGAAATATTTCAACACTCTCTGGCTAAAAATTTGGGCCAGTGCGGACATACATATGTTCATATGAACTTTTCTTTATACAATGACTTGATAAATCACATCCTGAAATATTAGCACCACATTAAAGAACGCCCTGTATAACAGCTACTTCATATTCTGAGTTTTAATTATTGACACTCTTAAGCCCTACGCTCTCAACGATTGATAGCGTATCCATTGACGAATCCATTGTGCCTTCTATTCTGTTAACATTAGAGCCGCCCTCACTTGACTTGTTCAGGTAGGTCACAAAAGGACCTTTTCAAATATTAAATACAACGTGAGTGTCCGAACTTGTAGTGACCGCATTGATGGTGCCTGTCAAGAGCCATTACCAATGGTACATACCGAACCTGATGATATACCACTGGGACCAACTGCTAAAAGCAGAACTGTGAACGTCACGGACGTAACTTCCAGTCAAACTCCAGGTTTGAATCAGCCTCAATTAAGTTGTTCTGTAGTTTATACGCTTTATCCTTCGCTTCTCATACGCTATCGTTTATCTAAGAGCCAGCCGAATAAACTATTAGATATCTTCAACTAATAGTTTATTCTGCTGGCCCTTAGGTAAATAATGGCCAGCATGATAACTTTACCGAGTAGTTCCAAATTTCCTACGCAAACGAAAGAGTTAGTCAAGCCTTTATTTAGTTTTTTTTATCTTCCGGGTAAAATTGTCTTATAATTGATTTTTTGATCCGAAGCAAATTATATTCATTTTTCTTTAGCAACCTTGATGACACCAACATCAAAGCGAAAACGTTTAGTGGCTATGAAGCAAAAAAATTCTATCACAGACTATAAAATTCTCCCAGAAGACTATTATGATAAACCTGTGGAGAGCTTCAGTAATTCAAGTCCAGCAAAGGTAAATTTGGCATGTAATTATTCTTTGTGGCAACATCTACCAAGCCATCTACATGTAGAATTTTATGGAGATATTAGGTTGTGCCTGAAATGAAGTTATAATATCCACTAGACCAAATCTACAATCTACCAATTCTACATGTCTTTTGGTAGATTTGATAGATGACTCCTCCGATCCTCCGTGATTTCAGAAATTTCATAATGACCTAAAAATCATTGAGCCAAAAAACAATTCCAGGGCAAAATTCTTCACAAACCACTAGAGTCTAGTTCCGTTATCAGAAACACGAATTCCACAGCCTTGAAAGTAAGGAGTAAGACCACCACAATACATTTTCAAGACAACTTGGTAGATTCTCAACGACATTTGGACTTTGAGAGCATTCAGCAGGCGGTGGTGCCTGATCTGCATCCCATTCCAGATATCTGCAGGATAAATGCGGATCTCTCGGAAAGCACGACCACTGATGACTATATTACTGCCAATTCTGGAACAGACAGTTCAAGGAAAAGCACCAATATCCAGGTTAGTATATTTTTAAAGTGTAATAAGTACTATAAATTTTGTTGTCCACACGACTCAAAATACAAGAAAGATCCACGCACCGAAATCACCTCTTCAGTTTCTATATAGCGGTGGCCCAGGTCTTCTCCTCAAATGTCTCAATAACCTCATGGATGCATTTCCTGGAAGTCCACCATCTTACTCTCATATTTTCTAAAAATAATTATCTTCTACATAGTAAATAAAGTCGGAGATAGTGCTCCCTTATTGTTCAGCCTTTTAAACCAACTTACATGTACGACCAGTATCGGCATTAGGGGGTGGGGTTGAGGAGGGAGGGGGCGACAGCTTACCGCGGAGAACTTTCTTGGAGGTATGGGAGCGATGATTAAAAATTTCACCCAAGGCGCCAGACTTGCCAAAATGAGCCCTGGCTACGCTTAGGTCTCAGTTTTTGCTTCCTGTCTTCTTGTTTTCTTGGTAGCATTGCCAGCAACATAATTTTTATAGGAATAACAAAATCAAACAGAACTTTGCTCTATTTCTCCATTTTCATGAAAATTAACTTACTGGCAAAGTTTCCACGAGTTTGAAAATCCGTGCTTAACTATCCATCTACTCAGAGCGATGCACCCCTTGAGCTTAAATTTAAGCTAAGTTAAATCTTAAAATTTCCCATATATCACCAAAGTTTTAAGCTTTAGGTTTGCCTGCATAAATTTATTTTATACGGGAAATTTCAAAGCCCAACTTGGCTAAGGTTTAAGGGGATGGGGTGCAAAGTCCCGTACTAGCTCAAATAGTCGGACTTGCTATATCGGACTATTTTAATAGCTAAAAATATCGTAGAAATAGAAGATCATTTAATTCTTAAAAAATTTTCAAAAAATTATTTCGAAATCAATTTTACCATCGTAGGTTGTTCCATCCGTATCTGAATCACCATCACCAGACCCACACTTTATCGATTCCAACCTCCTCATTTGCAATAATCATGATAACGCCGTACCTCAAGTAAGAACAACTAGCTATTCAAGTCAAAGCGACGATAGTAGTTCTTCGGGTAGTTATAGCATTGGAGGATCTACTGCTGATCTATTAGAAAGGTACGATATACATATATTAATTCTTATAACTTCATCTGGAAGGAAATTTCCAGTCAGCTAAAATTTAGTGGGTACACGGCATATTGGCCAAAATAGATTTTTTTGTAGATTGGCAAAACGTGAAGTCAATAAGTCACGCAAAGACTTAGAAAAATCCTGCGTACACCAAACTCAAAAAAAAGAAAAGAATGTGAATTCTGGCTCGGAAGGTAACGTTAAAACGAAAAGAAAAAAAGCTGAGCTCAAATTGATTGCTTATCCGGAATGTATTAAAGTCACAAGCGAAAAATCTCAAAGGCACAAAGAAAGAAGAGGAAGTCCTACACGAGGTCAGAAAAAAAAAATTCAGGGTAAAACAACTTTTCTGCTGCCAATTCAATACTAATAAATATTTCGTTTCAGGAGGAAAACCTACACGTAGCAAGGAGAAACAATCCAATGCTGATATTAAGGGTTATAAATTGACATCAGATGAGTCGAGCACAGGAAGGGAGAATATCACTAACGAAACTACAGTGCGCAAAGTTAAGAAAAGCAAAGATAACGTGAGAAGAAGATCCGTGTCGCGATCACCAAAAAGTCAAAAATGCAACAACAAAAGGCCTGAGAGAGAATATCAATCTTCAAGTCTCCCCAATAGCTTGTCAAGGCGAAAATCACCGAAGATATCTTCTCCTCCATCTCCAAGCTTGGGATGCAAAAACCTCAAGTAGGTGAAATAATAAAATAATAAATGTGTATAAGACAATTTTCTTTACAAAAGTGACTTCATCATTGCAAATTTTCCTCTTCTACAACGTAGCGACGTTTCGATTTTCGGCGACCATCATCAATTTTACTTTTTCTTTTTGGTGCCATCTTGGATTTTCACATTTTTTAATTTAGATTTTCTAATGATTCTTTACTAAAACAGGATTTTGGATATTTGCTCCAACCTGCGAAACTGAACCTTAATATTTGATACATCACCATAATAAAAAAAGTTTCAGTTTTTTTCGAATATTATCGAAAATCGTCGGAATTTTTTAAATTTTAAAACGGCACATTTTTTTATCTCCAAATTAAGCAACTTTTCCCCAATTTATCCCACCTCGTATCTCATATTATTACTGAGATCCTTATGGCTCCAAAAACAATCACCCTGTATATATAATTTTTTTTAATTTATTTTTTATATCAATGTGAACCTATTTCTTAGACCACGAGATCAGGAAACTGGGGGTGGAAGCTCCACACAATCGTCTAAAGATAAAACTACACTCAAAGCCCTAAGTGTCGAATCATTAAGATCTATCAGTCCTGGAAGCGACAGTGTCTTCTACAGTGACCCTAGCTGTTACACCATAGAACCACAAGTACAGTGTCTGCAATGTGGAAAAGAGGTACTGTTGAACTATATAGATATTTCATAACAAAACTGAGCCAGTCTTATGGGTTTACTTTTAGGTTCACATGCATTCCCATGGCGAAGAAAAGGAAGTGAATGGGCATATCACTCAACCAGATATTGTAAAGCCACCAGCCGGTTTTGAAGATTCTCCCAAAATCAAGGTAGGGAGGTTTATTAAGAAGTCAGATGGAGCGCATAAAGGCGAAGACAAAAGTGAAAAAAGACGTCGCCACAAACCGGAGACAAGGGCAAAGGTAATAACCACGTACCAAATACGCTCCTAAGAACGGACACCGGCTATGCCTCATATAGGTGCTATTTTTGCAGATATTTGGAAACAATGAAACAGAAGATCAATCATAAATAATTAAAGCAATAAATTGTTCCTGCTTGCTTAAAGAATTGAAAATTGATATTTTTTATTAAGTTCTTTTGTGTTTCCACTACTGCTGTAGTATCTCTAATATCTCCCTTTCTACTACTACCGCTCTAGTATCTTTAAAGCGTAAAATTATAAGGCCCATTAAATTAGAAAAAAGTTGCTAAGTTTTGCTTCATTAAATATGGAAAAAGGAAACTGTATTTTCAATCGATTCAAAGCTCTGATATCAATAGTTTCTGAGGAATAGCGATATCATTTCTTAGTGGCTCACTTTTCTACCACATGTACCTAGCGAAATTCTATATTTGTACGTAGTAAATAAAATCGGAGATAATGCTGCCCTTTCTTATTATTCAACCTTTTAAGGCAAGTTGCATTTAGACCGGTACGGGGGGGGGGGGGGGAGGGGGTCGAGGTTGTGCAATAACTCACATCGGCAGACCAGAAAGGGCGGCGGATTTCCCTGGTCGGCAGTTTTTCTTATAGAACGGGGGTCGGTGATTAAAAATAGCTATTAACCTGTAATTTAACTATCTATACCAACCTGAAATCTGCATTTCGTTGAGTGCGTTCCACAATTTTTGCGCACTGACCGTGTTTCACTTACAGTTTCTGAGATCCCAACGATGATCCTTGAATTGGACCACCAACGGGTTGGTCCAAATTTCGAGCCAAAACATGAAATAACACAACATTTTTCCTAGTCAGAAGAACGTAGCGGTGGCGCAGGAACAGTACGAGGACGATTACGTCCCATGCAACGTTCTCCCTATTGCAGCAAAGAAAACCTCAAATCAGCAGACAGCAGTCCCTGCATCTTACCGGGAGCACCAGAAGAAGAAAATGACGAAGGACTATACATGGGATCATATAGTACCGGAAAGTGGTTATGTGTCAGCGACTCTGAAAAGGCGTACACTATCACGGCAGCCTCAGGTAAAAGTCTTACTAAAGAGCAGAAAATCGACCTGTGTGTGTTTACTTTGGATACTTCTTACCCTTAAATAATCATTTTATATCATCGCGACTACAGAAAGAAGTAAAATAAATCTGGAAATATAAAACTAACATTAAAATACTGTATTTTGACTGGAACTCATTACGGACCATTCTGTAAATCAAAACTATCCAAATAACAAACTTGCGAAGCATCCTACGCCTTTTGTATTAAACGGTGTTTTAGAATTTTCCCCCATAAAACCAGGCAAGAGAAACAGTGATTACTATATTAAATTATTAAATGAATTATTGCATTAATCATTACATTAATTATTATTTTAATACCTTCTTTTTTCTAGATTCAGAATGTCAACGACGCGACTCAATCTCAAGTACCGAGTCGGAGCATGAATTTTTAAAACGATACTACAGTGTCAGACAAAAAGTTACTCATCGAAAACCTTATGTAGATATGTACAAACGGCTATATTCTAAATCGTTTGGTAAGTTAAGTGGATTCGGTCAGTCCATTATGGTCATATTCTTTAGTAAGAAATTTAACAGTCAAAAGAAGTATTTATATCTGAAGATGGAATTGGTAAATTTTAGACATAACTGGAATCTATTTCAACAGGGTAAACGTAATCAACTATTTGTAGATTCTTTCTAAATTTAGAAAGCCTGTTATACATTTAAACCCCAATTGCCATATATTGTTACTCAACAAGTAAGTACGTTTCTCTCGCACATTTTCAATCTTATACCTTGAAGATTGAATTGCTCGTGCGACGTACCCGAACCTAGTTCAATGAAATAAAAGTTGTCCAAAAATATGAAAATTACTCCAAAATTAGACGGTCCACTTACCTTTGCCACCCTGTATACTGTAAAGTATTTGTTGTCTCTAGACTGTGATAAAACAATTGTTGTTCGTCGAGAATCTGGGGAGTTTGGCTTCAGAATCCATGGGTCCAAACCAGCAGTGGTAACAGCTATTGAAACCGGAACTCCCGCAGAATCTTCTGGTCTCCAAATTGGCGACATTATAATTGAAGTTAATGGAATAAATGTTATGGATAAGAGTCATTCAGAAGTGGTGCACATTGCCCAAGGCCAAAATGATATTTTAACGTTAGAAGTAAGTTCAAGGTTATGTGTGGATGAACTGCAAGATATTTAAAATTGCATTCGTTTTCAGATAGGACGCACATGTAGCGCTGGGAACCAAGGGAATGTTAACTCAGACTATTGCACGCTTCTTAGTGGGTTTTTGTGGAAGTTAAAGACACATCACGTAGGTAACTCAAGGTATAAGTGGACCCGTCGATGGTTTTGCCTGAAGAACGACAACTGCCTTTATTATTATAAAACTGAAAGTGTAAGTATTATTAGGAGAAACAAACTTTCTTGCCTACGAGGGAGAATCAAATATGTACGGAAGTTTTTATTTTTTTATTTATTGGAACAAGATCCAAAAGTAAAAGATATATATTATTTGTCTATCTTATCTCCTGATTTAAGAATATATTTTTTCCATGGTATTAAAACTTTCTTAATGCCATTATCGTAAAAACAAAGAAGCCCTCAACAGCTGCATCGTTGTTTAATCTTTCTCCTCCCAGTGTTTCTTTCAACAGGCGAAATTTGTGACAATCACAGGGGTACAAGTCCTGACTATAGGGAGGATGTTCCAATGTCGGCCAGTGAATTTCTGCTAATTTTCCCCGAGTCAGGTGGACTGTTTAAACTTAGGGTATAGCTTATGCCTACCTCACTTACAATATGGATAGAGATTAATTGGCGATCAATCTGAAAAAGGCAACGAACAGTAGCGATATTATGCTTAGTCACACTGGTCCGAGGGCGTGGAACATGAGGCTCATTTTTAACTGTTTCTCCTCCTAGAAATGTCTTGTGTCATTTGTACACCTAGGTTTTCTTTAAAGGAATCTCTCCGAACAGGTTTCAAGCTTTTTAAGGATTTCCGCTGGTTTTACACATTTCACATGTAAAAAATTTAATATCACTATCACTCCTAGGCACACGAGCTCCCTCCTGATGCTCTAATTAGCCGCATAATTCTAATTTATATTTGATTCACCGTCGTACTAAGATCACATATTAGCTTTGCCAATGCCGAACTGATTAAAATAAATTGACTGATTTTAATAAGCCATAAATTATATTATCACACA
Source organism: Euwallacea similis (assembly GCF_039881205.1). Lineage (NCBI taxonomy): Eukaryota > Metazoa > Arthropoda > Insecta > Coleoptera > Curculionidae > Euwallacea > Euwallacea similis. Next base: position 1,988,858 of record NC_089638.1, on the reverse strand, counting down.
ACTAAATGTAGTTCCGTCACTAATTTAGGACCACCATCCTGTGGGGGTTTTCATGCTTAGGGATAACGAAATTGAAGAAGTCAGCTACGAATCTAAGCAATACAAGTCAAACTCGTTCGTTATATATGATAAGAATGGCTTTGAACAACTTTATTTGGCATCAGACACTTTAGAACAGAAAATCAAATGGGTAAGTCCTTAGATATTTGTAACATTGGTGCAGGTTGTTAGATCATTTTTGATCGATGTTATCACACACCTCATATAGGGGGTGTCTGTTTCTGGAGCTCAACCATGGAAATCGTGCTAATCAATCTAAAGAATCTTAAAAAAATATAAATATCCCCCGTGTATAATTCATGTCTCAAAAAAGTTACTTCCAGGAGACACTGAACAGAAATTAGCGTTTTGTGGGAATACCATAGCACTGATGGAACAAAATCCCCTATTTTATCTTCAATGAAATATTCACAGATAAGTGCAAGTTTACCAACTGAGGCATGTTCAATCATCACAATGCTTGGTCCACTGAAAATCCACACGAATATTAAGGAGGTCGACCACAAGCATCTTTTAGGCTAAGTGTATGGGAGACATACGTTGGCCGACACACTCGCCAGATTTTTACCCATTAGATTATTATTTATGGGGAATTATGAAAGACTATCACAATTTCAAGGACCAAAATAAGAAGAAGAGACTTTTTAAGAACGAGAAAATCGAAATATCGGGTTTAAAAATGAGATCGCAATGTTATAGAACCGGAAAAGTTGTAATGATGAAGTGTCAGTCATTTTCTGTAATCTCACTAAATAAGGTGAGGAAAAAACGTATTTTTTTTTCAAAATTTCACCTTTTTTAACAATTCTCAAAGTTATCAATATTTTTCAAAATTTTAAACAGCGTATTCTTGCACAAGTTTGTTAAAATTTAACCGAACTCATATCTTTTAAGGTTATTAAAATCCCCATGGTTGGGCTCTAGAAACGGACACCCTGTATATATCACACATATCATGTTAGCAGGCCACTAAACGTTAGGCGATTCTATGAAATCCAACTAACAAACTCTTACCTTTTTTTGCCCTGAGGATGTGAAAATCATCAGAACACACCTGGTTGTCTTGTGTTCTCCGTGAGTGGCCCGATGGTAGCAGCCAGGTAGGGTGGGATTTAGGATAACCCCACCTACCCACTAAAACCACCCCCTATCTTCTCCCTAGCCAGGATCATTATTATTTCGGGGCATTCATGCGCACGTACCTCCGTCCGTTCCTGATGTTCTCTTTCCTTCTCTTTTTCTCCTCCATCGCCTTCCTTCCCATAATCTCTTCCATGATCATCCCGAATTCTCTCCACTTCTCCTCATTCTTGGTCAGTCTCAACCTTTTCTTCCTCGCTCTTTCTCGCTTCACTCCCATAACGAACTCTTACATACATTTTCTTCACCAAACCTAAGATTAAAACACTATCGAAAATAATCTTCAAGGTTGATCACATCAAGAAGACAATAAAAGACTTCCAAACAGGGGATGGGTACTTGGAAGATGTAAAACACAATCTGGCTACAAGTCCCAGTGACGTAAATAATCCCGAATGCTTAGGATACCTTTTTAAGTTGGGTACCCAGTGGAAGTCTCGAAGTCGACGATACTGTGTGCTCAAAGATGCTGCCTTATTGTTTTATCAGGAATACAACTCTCCCGTTGCTTTCGGTGAGTGCGTGAATACATGAAGACAAAAAATTATTATGCTTTTGGTTTAGTCGACTTCTATTGTGAGGGTTAATCACCCCTTAAAAATAAAATTACAAGACTCCAAACACCCTGTATAGAGGTTGTCCTAGAATATATGGATAATTTCTTTGACTCGTTTTCAAGTAAACAGCTTTAAAGACCTCCGCCTAAAATTAAAAAAAGAAATCCTCACATCGTACATTCATTAGCATCTATTAATAAGCAACTTTCTGTTACAGGCGTTGTCTTGCTCCACGGTTACAAAGTTCAACAATCGCTGTCCTCGAAGAAACATGGCTTTGAAATTATTGCTCAGGTCCCGTCCAACAAGCATTATTATTTTCTAGCCGAATCCGATGCGGACAGAAAGAGGTATCTATCTAAAGAACAGCTAAGAAGATTAATGTTCATGATAGATTCCATGGAAATGGAGCAGCTAACAAAATTCATGCAATCTACTACATTGGGCGCAGTCAGTCTACAGCAGTGCTGCAGCTCTTTTTTGCAGTGATTGTATTTCACTGTAGTATCCACTTAAAGTGGTAAAGCATATGACGCTGAAAATTTGACACTTTCACACGATCAAGCTAAAAGCTTTAATAAAATCTTTAATAAAAAATTATCATGAAAATATTGATGACTTAATACTATTGGACGGATAATAATAAATATAAACATGTGCCACACATTGCATCTTAGAAGCTTCATAAATTAATGATTTTATTGTTAATAATGAAAATCAATCAAAAAACAAAAATAATAAAACTTTAGTCTTTGTTAAAATAAAGTAGTAATAATTTTCAGATGGATCGCAGCTCTTGAGTATTCCATAGACCGATGGTTCCCTCACACCTGAGTATTCCAACACATGAATAGAAGCACTAAGTAGTTGTGTGTGTTTAGGTTGCCTGTTTGTCACACCTTAATGATTATACATGTACTTAGTAAACTGAGTTTTTTTTATGTAAATATTTTAATATAAATAGTAAAACGTACAAATCCTTGAGCACGATTTTGGAAACATACCCCAATTCCCAAAAAAAATCAATTTTTAGATTACTGTTTTCAATACTCAATTTTTTTTTGTTTATATATCCTGCGATTTTTGCAATATTAAGTCAAATTTTCAGTACACACGCAGTTTTACAGAGTGCAAAAATAAATTTTCCAAATCATGTCAGAAACCTACAAAACGATCATTGTTCTGGGATCAAGCCCGCTTTTACCACCTAAATGCTTTTTGTGGTACGCCACTAACTCTCGCATTTTTTTCATATACGTAACCTTTTTCGAAGGCAAACCATAAAAATTTCCTATTCAAATGGCTTAAGACCATGGGCAGGGATATACCTATTAATAACCGAGTTTCGATTGGTTGGATTCGTGAATATGGCTGTAGGATTTAAAAATTATATAAACTATATTAAATAATGCGAATAAATAATTTATTGCTAACTCTTGGTATACAACTGAGCTTTCCGTTTTCGGTTGGCAAGTATATCATAAAATGGATTATGGCTAATACTTTGAGTGAGACGTTCAATCCACTCCTTACGTTCCTCATCGCTACTGGCGGACATTCTATACACAGTGTGCTTGCCTTCAACAACTTTTCCTTCGGAATCTGTTTTGCACGCCTAATAAAATAAAAATAAAATAGACTTAACACAAGTATGAATAGATGAATATAGTAGCAAAGTAAATTTTTAAAGAGCCTTAATTAAAGCGTCAAAACCAAACGATTCCTTAAAAAATGTCACTTTAAAGGACCATTTAAGACAAGAAATCACCTTAATAAAATCGGCGCCACCACTCGCATATAATTCAAAACAAAACTGCTTCTGTCTATCCTGACATTCACGTATGGAAATATTCTCTAAAGGAATAATGCCTCGTGGCTCCTTATCTGTGGTGTACTCAAAATAGTACAAACAATTATCGTTGAGGATAAACCAACGCCGTTTCCAACTCTTATAACGCCCCCCTTGTTTCCATAACCAGCCCTCCTTGTCTGGATTGAAGAATGTATGCATTAAATCATTTCCGTCGTCTTCTGGGATTTTAAACGGTTCCGCTTTAATACTTTCATACAGACTCTATAAGTGTATTAGTTTTCTTACTAAAAAAAATTATTACTTCTAGACACTTACTATAAGTAATTCCTTTGGTAAATCTTGGCCCTGATTAATTCCTCTATTCATATTTACAAATTGTTCGATTGTAGGTTTGTCTTTGACGCTTGGATTATGCAAGCTAGTATTTAACATTATAATAGCGAATGACAGCACATAACAAGTATCTGAATTTTCGAATATATTATTCTCTCCTTGACAATCACAGTATCGTTTCGCGAAGCACTCCATCATCCTATCTATTTTTTGAGCTTCTCCTGGCAATCGAAAACTCCATAAGAATTGCCTAGAAAGAAGAATAAAAAATAGTAACAATGGTAAAACAATTCCTGTAAATATGTTACTCTGTAGACATACCTTAAAGCTTGGACTAGAATAAGATCTGTGAAATCGTGAAGATTGACAAAAGCCTGCAGTACTTTCTCATTAAAATCGTTCCTTTCGCCCAGGTAATCTCCAATGGCGGTTTTGTTAAGTCCTTCACCTTTGTGAAGAAATTGGGCAACGCTTTCAGGAGTATTCTAGAAATATAAATAATAAAAAAATATAAATATAAATAAAGCCATATTAAAACTTTTTTACCTGTAGTAAATTTTTCTCTATTAAATATTCGATTCCTTTCTTGGGGTCCATATTAAACTTTTTCCGTCCAATGGACATCATCTTTGTCCTATTGCTGTTTTTACCATCATCTCCTGTATCAAGTGTTTCCATCTCAGAAACTACTTCACACAAGTCATCTTTAAGTTGCTGAAATATTAGATCAAATCAATTAAAATTTTTTAGTTATGATGATGATATACCGCCCCTAGGGCGTCCCAGGTTTTATGATTAGGACTTCAGAAATGGAACGTAAAATTGAAACAAAAAGGTAGCCATTATTGTTACATTATATATATTTATATAGTAAATTCCTTTAAATATTACCAATTTTACTATTAACTAATTTAACACACTGGACCACCTACGGCGGCGACTCGACTACTAAACCGCTAGAATCAAGCTAATTAGTTCTTACAGGGTCACATAATCATAAAACCCACCCCATATCGGAAAGTTGACTCATCAGTAGATAAATTATCGCCTCGGTCCCTTCTCTTTCGCCAGGTAAATTTTGGAGTGTACGGCGTCACTGGGACAATTTCAGAATTCACGTGGTTTTCAGAATGCGTAAATATCGTGTTGTTAACTTGTATTAAAATGTTTCAAAAACCAAAATGAAATATAAAATTAATATGTAAGAAATTTGTGCTATCGATTGGATTTAATTTTCGCGTGATATTTGTGCGAAAAGTACTTTTCCTTTTCAGAAGCATGCTTAAGTCCAGTATATTTCTTGACAAATTTGGCGATAAGAACTTGGTGGATATTTACCTGTATTTGCAATAAAAGTTCCGTTTTCTTTCTTCTGATTTCAATTAATGCCTTTTCCTGCTCTGGCGAAAGGTCTGAAAGAAAAATTACCAAGTGAAATACAACTAGTATATGAACTAATTAATAGTAAGCATCAGATTAAAACTTCTGGAGCATTGAAAAGATGATTGGGTCGTGAACATGCATACTTATGAACTTGTTAAATTCTGGACTGTTTCCTTTAACATAAAAAATGTATTAGGTGGACCTTGGAATGAGTCATGGAATCTTAATTTTTTTCTCTCATCTGCCTTTTGAGCATACTCAATTCTATTGCAGGCAAGTAGAAATGCAATTTTCTTGGATATGTTAAAGATAGACATTTTTTAATCTATTATTTTCATGTTCATATTTCATCCACATATTAAAGCCCATTGCAGATACTGTCACCTATAGCCACCACTGATGGCTGCCATACACTAGGACCCATATCAGATGGGAAAACCATGGAAAAACCTGTGGGTGAACTAAACCAGTATGAATGCTTTATCTGCAAATGGTTTATTCAATTGCATAAAAAATATATTTGCTAGTGTGTAACCAACTGCAATGTGTTTAATAACGTCTTTTGCATTATTTATTATTGTGTTTGGATGGTAGCAAGGTATGCCAAATACTGTTCAGGAAATTTTAAGATAGGTTTGTTCAAGAAAATTATTAAAATTGGTCAAAATGAATTTGACTGCTCGATAACACATCCCTAATTTTAAGGCCTTTCCAAGACAATCTAAGATATTTTTTGAATAAAATTGAAGCCCAATTTGGATTTTAATGTACCATTTTTTGTGCCTCCAATCTATCACTTGCTTATCCATTTGTATCGCTTGAATGACTGTCACTTCGGATCCCTAAATGTAGGGTATTCATTTGATACGATAAAACAGGACATTAACAATAAGTAGCAGATGAATTTATCCAAGACAAGCACCCGATATTTTAACGCCTGCTTGAGGTTTTGTTCATGATCACAGTCTGGGACCTACCTGCAACATTGAAATTCTCCAAACCATTTGTCATAGATCCCATCCCTTAGTTTGCTTATTATCCTTGTTATTATTTTAAAGGTCTGCCTATTTCAATCTCGAAAAGTGGTACTGCCAATGCAGCAATCAAACGTTGCTTTTCTCTAAACGCTACTTAAATATAATTGTCATATAAATAACGTGCCTATTGTCTTCTATACCATAATTTGGTACGATTTAAAAAGTCTAACTCTAAACACACGATTATTGGGTGCCTGCACTACTTTGCAACTAGACAAACACTTTAATCAAGCACACTAATAAATAAATACGTCATGGCGTAGTCATAATTAAGCTTTTTCCCTGGAAAAATTTAATTGTTTTTTTTCCAAATACAAAATAGTTTTGTTGTCTTGTCAGTGTCAGAATTAAAAAAAAGTTCACCATCAGTTGTCATGCACGTTAATGTTGTCAAGTCAAGGTCATGTCAAAAGTCAATACAGCTCCTAGCTTCCACTAACAATCCGCCACGTAGTTCCCTGGCTTAGTTTCACCTCTTGTCAATTATGACGTGAATCAGCTGGCGAAAAAAAATCAATCAGCTAATTTGGTGGCTTTGGTAAAACTTGTGACTTGTGACCTAAAAACAACAAAACAGCCAAATTTCTTTACTAACACTACAAAACCTTCGACTAGTTTCGCCTAATCTTGTCAATCCGGGAGGCTCCACTGCCTAAATGCTCAGCAAGTACCATTAAAGCAGTTGATTGCTATCGTGCACCACCTGACATCATCTAAAGATGGTTCAAACAAAAGAAGACCCAGAGGAATTGCATAAAATATGCGATGTGTTAGACCGTCTTACCCTTGACGCCTTATCTTTAATGCAAGAAGAAATTGACCTCAAAATTACTGCGGAAAACTCAATGATGGTGGGTGAAACTCACTTGGCAAAAACGAGGTAGTAAACTATAGTCAGAAACTTAAAAAACTGCAATTCAAAACTCACCTTTCAGGTACATCTGCGGCCAAAATAGTGTATCAAGCTTGCAGTTACCTTGTGAAAATAGCCCAGAATTTGAAGCCCTCACCACAGTAAATTTTGCAAGTGACCAAGGGGTGATGCAGTTTGATATGGAAGTACATAAACCTAACAATGAAAATTATGTGGAGCCATTAAAGTGGTTTGGGTTTATGCCACCACAAAATCTTCAGTTTGCACAAAATCTTTATAGGCAAGCTGTACAGTGGATTGTGCAAGCCGCCAATGTTCAAGTCAGATTAGCAGAAACTTATAAGCAAATTAGTCAATTAAAAGTTTTGAAAAAAGAAGCAGTAGCCAAAGGATAATTGTGTCTCTAGTTTAATGGTGATAAGATAAAAATCAATTTCACAGCAATGTCAGATTTTCTGTTGGCCTTAAATTGTATTGAGTAAAGGGTGAGTCACTCAAAAATCATAGTTAGGTGAAAGTTCTAGAAAAGTATAAAATATGAATCTAAGAACATTCAATTACTGCAGACATTTTTATTAAAGCCGGTTTGGTGAAAGTACCTGTACCTATATGTAAAACTATGATATAATTAAGGTTTTGCTAAAACTCTGCAAATTTAATATTTAAGGTTAGAGTTATTCGGCTATGTCACAGCAATATATAAAGTCTGATAGAAGACAGATTTTCGATTATGATTTCCTCATTTTGTATAAATAGGGACTTTTTAGAAACTGAAGGTGTAGCATTCATATAGAAAAAAGATTTCTCACTTTATTTGCTATGTAATCCATACTGACATACTATTAGATCCATTGCTTAACATATGCGAAGAGTATACTTTTAAATTTCTTCTCAAATCTTTCACGTTATTTATTGGCACCAGGTTCTGAAACGCAGATAATTGATTTATTAGACTACTGCCATGGATACTTTGAATTAGGTAATCTGGTGGGAGTGTCAAAACAATCCAACATTTCATAGAAAATAGACTTTATTTCTCAGTACACTTTAAATTAAGTATAGCAAGCAAAGCAAATGGCGAGGTAAGGCAAAACACTCTCGCTGCACAATTCTCCCAACAGATAAAATTCCATTTATTCCACGCATCCTTAAAAAACTATGACATCTTTTTTATTGGGCTCCACCAACAATGGTTTTACATTGCCTATATCTCTCTCCATAAGGTTCAGGAAGAGCACCTCTACAACCGTAGCCGCCAAGGGTGTGGATGGCAGCAAAGTCATCACAATCAATTTTCCCATCACCATTACAATCCTAAAATGAGAAGAGATTAATAATTTAGAGAAATACAGGTTTGTTTAAATTCGCAGACTACATATGAGATATGTAGTTGGTTAAATTGGAGCAAACTTGCTCCCAATTTTTATACCTAAAAAAATTACGTTTCAAAATTTAGATTTCCAATTGATTCCGAAAATAATTGCGAAAAAGCGATATTAGCTGCAATTGTGCTTATTTTATTCTGAACTTATTTGAAAATATGATTAAATATAAATATTACTTTTTCGTTAGCAATTTTTGATCTTCTACAAAATAGAGCCATCGGATTTTTAATTCAACGTTTTATTTTTTTTAGTTATTTTACTTTTTTACTAAATTTTACTAAATTTTTGAAAGCCATTGATTTTTTTAATAAAACTTGTAATCGGACTCTAATTAATTTGGAATCTTCAATAATCCCTGCCGAAAATCGAATTTGAAACATCCGATTGTTATCCTCCATATTATCAAGAATTCGCTAAAATAAAATCTTAAAACAGTATTTATTCTTTTGTAGCGATTGATTTTATGATTTGGACGAAAGATAAAAATCATTAATTAAAAAAGCACTTTCTATATTTTGCTATGGAGACAAATACATAAATTAAAACCTCCTTAATAGGCAGCACGTTTGTTTCAAGGCAACTTCGATTATTAAAAATTTCTTATAAAAAGCTAATTCTACAGAATTGTGTATTATCTAGATTTCCTATTATGGTTTATATATTACAGCTCTCTACGACTCTCACACGGATAAAAATATTTGCAACACTTGCACCTTGCACCTAGTAAGTGTCGTAGCAAAGAATAGTTTCATCTTTGCTCACTGATCCTATATATTTATTCCTTCCTGTACATCTTACAGCTTACACTTTGAAAAGAGAATTTTTAGCTGTATGTACAAATATATAACCTTTGTATATACAAATAGCAAATAAGTACTTACCATTGCAATTTTTCTTATTTTCTTATTTTATTCAAATGGTTAATATTCTTATCTGGACTAGGGCCTACCCCTGATTGGGTAATCTCTCAAGGAATAGGACTTTGAGGTACGAACCTGCTGGAATTTGTTCATGTACCCTTGAACGCACAGAGCGGCACAGTAAGTGTCTCCAGCGCAGTGGGAATAGGCAGCAGGAGCTTCCGGAGATTCTCCACCTATCGTGGGTTTGCCTGCATCCGACCAGTAAGCCCACGTAATTCTAAAGGGACCACAAACGTCTCCTAAACAAGTATTGGTAGTGTTGCATCCCGATATAGCTTCGCAAATGCATCCTAAGCATTGTTGTGTTACAGGCAATTCGTCGGCGAAAATTCCTACAAAAATTAAAACCTCTTTGGAAGTATGACGCAGCTAACAATTCATTGTAAAAGTGAAAAGTCGTGTTCTGCAACTGCGTCATAACTATACAAGGCAATTCAGAACTATCGGATCAAACATCTAGGGATTATTCAGTGCAACAAATAGAAAATATTTGAGTATAAGAATTAATGTCCAAAAATGTTTCCCTCAGGCGTTACGGCCTTTTTATAGTGCTTTAAGACAGCTATGTGCTAAAGTGTGTTTTATCGAGTTTTATTATAATTTGTTTGTGCAAAATAATACTGCAATAATTGTTCAAAATATCGTCCTTGTACTTCATCAGTTCGGACAACAATGGATCGGCAGAGGTGGTTCAGTTCCGTGGCCCCCTAGGTCATCCGATTTAACATTTTTAGATTTCTCTCTTTGAGAACATCTAAAGTTTCGGGTTTATGAAACGCCAATGAAAACAGGGCAAGTTCTGATTGCACGAACCACTGCAGAATTTGAAGTCGTTCAAAACGATTATCAAATTTTTAGCCTAGTCCAGCCGCATATGTCATTTAAACAGATGCAATCAAGTTAAAGAACGATTTTTTTAGCAATTACTGTAGTGTTATTTGATACAAAGAAATTATAATAAAACGTATTAAAACTACTGTAGATAAAACATATTTTTGCACATCACTTTCGTAAAGCATCATAAGGCCGTAGTATCTTAGGGAGACATTTTTCATGCATATGGGCTCGTATTCTCAAATATCTTCTATTGTTGCACTAAATAATTCCTAGAAGTTTGATCCTATAGTTCTGAATTATCATGTATGTATATAGTATGTCCCAGAAACATTGGTACAAATAAGTGTTGCGGGCTTCTGGGCAAAAGGATGGAGTGATTGAACTAAATATGCCTCATAAAAAAGTGTTTGTTCTCATTATATAGGATATTTAATTTTTTTATTGTGTAAATTGGAACTAAATCTTACAGTTTCTCATTTACAAGCTCAAAATTGCTCCCAGTGGGATTTTTGGGTAAGGTAGATTCACTTAAAACCTTTGTTCCAAGCTAGTCGAGAGGTGGTTTTCTCTCTAGCACTCAAGACTAATTTGCACCATTATTTCTGATACACCCTGTATATAGAAAGTTACTCCAAATGAACAAAGAGTTACTGGAACTAAAATATATTTCCTAATAAGTAGATTTTCAATTAAGTAAGTGCCTCCTTACCAGTTATCTGTTTGCATTCATCCTCATTTTCATCCCAAGTGAACGTAATTTACAAGAAATTAAATCATATTTCGGACACGCTTTCGCATAAGAATTTACATTAAGAATGTTTTTATACAGGACTTTTTATGGTATATCCTGTTACAGGCAAACAATGAATGTTTTTAAGCCAACTCCCACATTATCTATACTTTATTTAAAGGTTATCCCATAATTAGATTTTGGAATGATGAAAATGATGTGTTCACAGAAATCACAATGATCTCATGGGATTAGTATGGTCTTAATACGCGATATATAGCTACCGCATACTCGATAGTAGCCTTTAAGAAGGCCACACTGAGATCATTTTAAAAGAGTTATTCTTTTACGCAAGTATAAGGTCGCATACAGTTAATCACATAACTGGTCATAAGACGGTACATAATCGGTATTTAAACGTATGTAAGTACCTAATGAAAATATAATAATTTTATGTCGTTCTGTTGCATATCAGGGGTCTCCGTTTCGATAAAATATAATCTCCTAATAAAGCGATCTCAGCGGTCATAGCAGTTATGAGTGAACAAGAAATTCTAAATTAAGAAAAAACCTTGAATTCGTAAAAATCTTGCAAGGGAAAATGTAGTATTTTTCAGAATTCCGCTTAGAAGCAAGTTTCGGTTTTGTTTTGAAAAAGGTAAATACAGCAATTATTACTTACACCAAACTAAAGTATACTACACAGTACACCATACTAAAGTATGGATGGGAGAAAAACACCATACCCAAATATGGTGTAGGTAATGGTAACCAATTAGCCGCTGTACACATCCCAATGGCACTTGCAATCCATCCTTCTCATTCACGCCCAATTGCTTCATTAGGGCTTTCACCGTTTTCAAGATATTCGTACTGAAATTTTCAAATAAACCCCCCGTGCATACAGGAAAGCAGTATCCATCTGAGAAACGCAACCGATTTGAGTAGGGACCAATATTTCATGTGTCTTCATGTGGGTACGTTTTTTTGGGCATACTCGTATGAGACACTTAATATTCAATACGAGAACGAGAGGCCATAAAGATTAAAATATCGGCCTGGGATTTGCCATAAAAATGCACTGCAGATTGTCTGCAAAAGCAGCATACAAAGTCCTTAAGATCAATGGCATAAAAACTGGCATCAGATTGGTATCATTTGGCTGGTTTGCAGTTTGTTGAACCTTTAACGACTTTAAGGCAGAAACTGAAACCTGTTTCCAATAACTATTATGGGATATGAGAGTCTTAAGGAAAGCGTTTAACACCCTTGCTCGAGGATTAAAAATGAAGTTGCGATGGTCGTAAATTGAAAATAATGTGTCGTTAATGGGTGCGCGTGAAGGGTATCCAGAAATAAAACTACCAACGGTAATTGCTCGTCAAACGAGAAAAATGGAAATAATGCTCAGAGCTTCAGAGGTCACCTATGGACTTGAGGCGGCTTTAACTGGTTTGCCCAGCCCAAATCGGTGGTCCTCGTGAGTCACCTATACCTGACTCATTTTCAAACATTATTGAAGGTACTGAAGAAAGGACAGGTATTTCTGAACATGCTGAAATGTGGGCAGCTGGAGAGCTGCCTGCGTTGCTGTACCGAAATTTAGTGGAGCAGCCCAGTCAAAACAACCTGTAGAGCTTGAAATTCCGAAGTGAGCGATTTCGTCCTAATTTACAAGAATATGCATTAAGAATAAAAATCGAGATATATTTTAGGTGTAATTATGTGAAATGATAGTCGTGATCACATTGTCACAGTTGTTTACGTTGCTGGAAGGACAACTTAATGAGCTTTGCTGAAAGTTGTTGCCATACAAGGATTTAAATTTAAAACACGTGCATCACAATAAAATATTATTATACGAGATTTTTATAATCCCAATCATTATCTAAGAGAGATGTCTGAAAAGAAAATATAATGCTGTATTTTGTCCATGGTCACAGCCAATTACCATCGATAAGGTCTTATGTCATATACAAGGTGTAACATATCATCATGGAGATATTGCAGAGGACGATAGTACTCTGTAAAATAAAACAAAAATGCTAATAGATCCGTGGTCAAAAACGTATCATTTTTGACATACAGGGTGGCGAAGTTTCACCATTTTTTCTCATATTTTGCCTTTTTCCCGCGTATAATTTGATTTAAAATTTTAAAATTTGGTACATCTATTTTCTTTAGGACCCTCTGCAACAAAATATCAAAATCGTCAGTAGCCATATACAGAATGTTATGTTTTTTTGAGTTAAGTAATGTTTTATGCTTTGTACTTTTTTTACACGCCCTGTATGAATTCTGACACCAAATTTAAATTGCTTCTTCAGTTTTTTAACTGCTTGATTGCTTGTAATATTTTTGTATCTTTCACTGTTTTCATAGAATTTGCAAAAATATCTATCGATGCATATTAAGAATGTAAAGGATGTAATGAAAAAACAATCATCCGGCTCAATTATCAACTATCTGAAGCAATTTGTAACATTTAATCAAATTTCTTAAATTAAAATTAATTATCAAAAGTAAAATTATAAAAACTGTTGAAAATTTCCTTTAAAAAATGTGAAACTTCGTCACCCTATATATTCAAAATAATGCCTTTTTGACTATAGGTCAACTAGCATTTTTGTATTCTTTTGCAGAGTACCATTGCCTTGCGCAAAATCTCAATGATGATATGTTACACCCTGTAATCTATAGGCTTTATAGCTCGCAGATCTCCTTTACTTCAATCAATGGGCTGAATATCGGTTTATCAATACTAAGAGAGAATTTTAAAAGGCTTCTTTTTCCTTCGATTGTTACTTGAAATTGAATTAAACCAAAACTGCTAAAAATATTTCATATTTTGTAATAACAAAAAATATCTATAGTGGCAAGCAGAATTAGAATCCATAACAAAATATCGGATATTCTATTTAAAAATCTTATTTTTGCCACACTACTGTTTTCTGGACCAACCTGTAACTTCGAAAATATTATATTATTAACATAAAAATTCATGAAAAACTGAATAACTTTTATATTAGACTTTTTTCTAAATCTTGCGGTTTTTGACAATGTAGTGGACCATCTTACGTGGACCACCTTTTACGTTTCGAGGAGGCCCGGTACCTCCTGAATATGTTTTTTTCGGTCCAAAACTTGCCTCTCAATTCTTGTTATTGTGTCTATAACTAAGGTTCTCTAATCTCAGTATTATCAAAACCATCTCTTTATAGAAAAAAATTAAATGAATAATGCGTTCTAATTATGATGTTTTTAGAGCAACTTGATTGATTAGCGTTTGAAGATCAAAAGGTTTCTTTTAATGATAAGCATATTGGTCTGCTATTATTAAGCGACCTTAACGTGGCCTTCGGGCCATTTTTCAAAAACTGAACATTTATCAAAGCATTAAACACAGAAACGATTTAATTTGTGTTTGCTACGTCTAGGCCATAGTAACGGATGATTTAACCATATACTTTCGCTTTCAGTTTGCCTAATTGCAGACCACGAGATTATGCACACACTTATTCAAAATTCGACAAAAACAACAATTAGATAATAATGTGGTAATCTTCTGTTGTAGACGACCTCCCTACAGAATTCAATCTAAATGGGTGGATGACCCTTACCTGCCAGAAGGCTGACCGCGACGACGACACCAACAGTGTACTTAATCATGGTGAAATTGTTAAATCAAAAAAGTCACTGCAAAGTTTCAAATGATACTGACCGCAGCGTATTGGAGAACCAACTGACCAACGTATGGTTTAGAGGATTGAAATATATGCAAGACACTGGCGGAACCAGACCACTGTTTGGGTCTTCCAAGTAACTAAGAGAAATGTGTAGGTGTAACTTGAACTTGACTCAAGAACGAGGATTTGGTGTAAGCACTATAGTTACCAAACTACCAGAAATCCCAACCATTATGATAACAATAGATAACTATGCTAATTAGGTCCGCTTCGTCTTACCGGACTCATCAATTCCTATTTGGTTATTAATTTGTTGATGCTCATGATATTTTATGAGTTTAGTTAGTTAGATATTTCTCAGGAATGTGAATATCCTATAATTGCTACCATTAAAAGTCGAATATATTGGAAAAATTCGTGACAGGCTGAGAACAGTTTCAAAATATTACGGTGCATGTGAATTCATCAATAATTTGCCATTTTCGAAGTTTGACCAGATTTACTAGATTTTTAACAAGGGAAATTTTGAAAATTCAGCAATGGAATGTCGGTTATTAGAAGGGTTACGAGATCAACTAGATTAGCCCAATACTTTGAAATCTCCTTATGGTGTCAGATTCAAAATTTTTCGGTGTGGTTATAACCATCATCAATTCACATTTTTTTAAGTACGGTCCTGGATTTTTAAAATCTGATTCTGAACCTCCCTTTCCGAATTTGGTGACGTAGGACAGTTACAGATTTTATTAGTTTTTAAGTTAGATTTTAGTCGATTTTTCACGCACTTCACGTGCCTTAGGTGTGACTGACCTGATGCTGGATCAATAAACTTGACCCCTTACGTGCAGACTTGAAGACGCAAAAAACAAGTCGCTTCCTTATGTTCTTTATCTTTATGTTATATCGAGTAACAATTTTGAACAAGAGATTTATTGTCTGCGAAAAATAGTTTCAGTTTGGAATTTTTAGCGTTTACATAGAGATAGATTCGATGAGTATGGAGTAAGTAATAAAATTACAGAATGGAAATTTACAAGCAAATCTGCTTTGCAGTCATTCCACTGGTTGCGACTGATTATTAGAGTTAAATTGAGGATGAAGTTGAGCATAAATAGTCAAAACAAAGCAGACATTTAAAGAAATTAACAGGTATTAAAACTTCAATAAATTAACAAATACAGAAGTTGTAGAGCGCATGTTGAAACTTGGGTACCTATAAATGTGCATATACACAGGGCCGGCATTAGCAAGTCCGCCGCCCTGGGCCATCACTCAACTTCGTGCGTCTATAAGGCCGGCACTGCATATACAGAGTATTTCATAATAAAGTCGTGCTATACTAAACTTATCTTCACAGATCTCCATAACTTGAAGAATAAAGTTTTATGAGTGTACGACGCACTTTTTCAGAACTATTTGATGGTATCATCAGAAACCTGATACTTTGAAATACATATATGCATGTCCATTGATCCACAATATAATTCTATACCAGATTTTCACTTAAAATATAGTGAAGTAATCTGGTTTATTGAAAATTTAGCAAATTTGCGTTTTCTTAATTTGTTTGATAGTGATGCCTAGTTTTCTTCTAACTAACTTTTATTATTTCTTAATGATATGCTCCGTATATTATTACATTTGGATAGCTCTTTACAGACAATTACAGTTATACAGACTTTCATGGATTTATGATGAATTGTTTTAGAACTTCTCTATGGTATCTTCAGAAAAATTACTAGTTTCATAAACATAGAAGTCCATTGGTAGTTTATCATTCTTTTGGAACTGATTATCGACGATTTTGACATTTTGTTATAGAGGATCTTGAAGAAAATAGGAGTACGAAATTTCAAAAACTTAACTCAAAGTATACGCGGGGAAAAGCAAAATCTGAAAAAAAAGTTAAACTTTGCCATCCTGAATTTCGAAAATAGTACGTTTTTGGCCATGGGTATATTAACATTTTTTAAATTATTTTGCGGAGTTCTGTATACACATTTATAAAAAAATAAATAAATTTCCCTATGAGCTCTATAACTTTTATGTATAATAATCTTTCGAAAATCTCCTTCAAACCCAGTTAAAGGGGAGTGGGACTTTTTTTCTCGGACATTCTTTACAGTTCTCATTGTTCTCATCTTATTTATCTTGACGAAATTATTGATTCGGCCTGCAGCTAGCTTGCAAGCTTTCGTTTAGTACGTAACATGCTACTTACTATTCCCGTAACGTAATGCGCTGGTATTGCCGCCGCTTTGAATATATTCGTACTGAAATATTTCAAAGGGACACAGCTTGTATACAATTGGAACAAGAAAAATCGATGAGCTGTTTGTAACATTTTATTTGTCAACATTACAGTCAAAGAGGTATCCAAAATAAAATTCCAACATTTACGAGTACCTATACCTACTAGCGGTCAGCTAGTTTTAATTTGCATGCCTCGATGGACTTTTTATTTCTAATTTTGAAATCGCTGTTGCCTATAACTACTTTAAACAACCTAAAAATATTAGATATGCAGAGTACCTTCATTCTTACATAGTCACATGGTAGGTAAATTATCTACCTTTGATGAACCCTACTTTAAAACTGCAACTTGTATAATAATTCTTATTTTGTAAAAAGTACGGTCAATTGTAAACCTTAAAATAATTATTGTAACTTCTTTAAAATTAGCCTTCACAGTACCTAATTTATGAGCTACTAGCTACCTAATTTCTAAATCCTAAATCTACTACTACTTCAGCTATAAATGTTAAAAATAAGCATTCCAGGTAATACGCCATGATCAAGGTTAGGGAAAAACTGGGAAATACCCCTTACATGGTTTTTATGCCACACAATTCCAAGAGAACCCGGAAAAAAAATTTTCGCGCCTGCTGCTCAGGTATTTTAAAAGCAGGCAAGTGAAGTTTTGACTAGATCATAACTAATCTAAATACCTATTGATCTGGATCCCCCCCATTTTGTCTGAAAATTCTAAAAAACACTTACATATTTAAGTTAGACTTGCACAATGCCATCTAAGTCTCAGTATACTTGAAATATATTATTCAATTCACAAATACTTTATCTTAAAAAATAGTTGGGTTTTCGGATACGATTCTGAACCAGCTCTCCTAACTTTTTGGGGCTCGAGAATCGTAAACGATGAGAGACTCTTTTAATCGGTAAATAAGTTAGAATCTGAGTGTTCTACCATTTCAATAAAATTGCTTCAATTTAGTATTGTTATTGGCGAATGAACACATAAGTCTTTATTATAAGTAACATCGTCTTACTAGCTATGAGTAAAAGCGACTAATCTACGCTCGATCGAGAATCACACTGAAGTGATTTTTCTCAATTTGGCTGTGTCTCTATAGTAATATTAGAATTGGGTATTTGTTTTAGATTGTTTCTCTTTCTCTGTTGGGCTGTTTGTATGGATTTTCCACATGTCCAAAGTCATATTTGCAATCACTCACTGCAACCTCTTAGGTTCTTATCGGATTTTAATTGACTCTCTTTTAAGGTTCCAAAAGATACATTGACATTCGGGTTTACAATCGATTATCTCTAAGATTTTAGCAGATCTACTAGAAGTAATATGATGATGAAGGAGGTAAGCCCGACAAAATATTTCTACCGTTTTTACAATAAATATCTTTGTATACAGGGTGTAACGCATCACCATAGAGTTATTTCAGAAGGCGATAGTACTCTACAAAATAACAAAAAAATGCCAATAAATCCATGGTCAAAACGCACCATTTTGAATATACAGGGTGGCAAAGTTTCACATTTTTCTTCACATTTTGCATA
Source organism: Euwallacea similis (assembly GCF_039881205.1). Lineage (NCBI taxonomy): Eukaryota > Metazoa > Arthropoda > Insecta > Coleoptera > Curculionidae > Euwallacea > Euwallacea similis. The sequence goes on along the minus strand of NC_089638.1, from coordinate 1,970,290 downwards.
TTTCTCACGTATACCTTGAGTCAATTTTTTAAAATTTCGTACATCTATTTTCTTTAAGACCCTCTGCAACAAAAAGTTAAAATCGTTTTTAGCCATATACAGGGTGCTATGTTTTTTGGCTCATGTTTTATTTTAAGCTGGACGTCCTCCCCGTAGCAGCAACGCACGTGAAGATCGACTTCTTAGACGGATGGCCATTGGTGATCGATTTCAAACAACAATGTCTGTTGCAGTAGATTGGATGGTAGCTCTAAATCGTCGGGTGTCGATGGCAAAAGTTTACAGAAGAATTTCGTCTTTTGGCCTGCATTCATACCGCCCAAATCTACGACTGCCACTAACCGCCCAACACCAAGCTTCCAGATTGGCCTGATGTCAAGAACGAATTGATTGGAATCATGAGTGGAACAATATCGTCTTCAGTGACGAGTCGCGATTTTGTTTATGAATCAATGATGGTCGTAGAAGAGTCAGACGATACCAAGGTGAAAGAAGAAATTTGCAATTTTCTTAAAGGCGCCACACAGCTTTAACACCTGGTGTTATGGTCTGGGGTGCGATACGTGTTGGCCGAAGATCTTCTCTTGTGTTCGTTCCAGGCACCCTAAACGCACGTCGCTACATTGACAATGTTCTGAGGCCAGTATTAGTACCTTTCATGCAAACTTTACCAAATGGCATTTTCCAACAGGATAATGCAAGACCACATAGTGCGAACATTACTCGACGATACCTGGAAGAAGCACAATTGGTAATACTGCCTTAGCCTGCACGGTTACCAGATCTATCGCCCATCGAAGATCTTTGGGATATGATGAGTCGCCGTCTTAGAAATTTACCGAGGCCTCAACAATGTGGATGACCTACGACATCATCTTGAGGTAGCATAAAATGAAATACCCCAGGAAGATATTGATCATTTGTTGCAAAGCATACCGCGAAGAGTACGTGCTTGCATTGCCGTACGAGGCGATGTCACTCATTATTAATTTTTTAATTATCAAATATTGTATCTTTTAACTGAAAGTCTGATCATTTGATACTCTATTATGAAGCATTATTTTGCCAAAATTACAAGACTTAATTATTATTATTACTGGGTGGTGCATTTCATGTGAAAGTGAGTGTATTATCCAGCTCAGTTATTAACTGACTGAAGTAAACATTAAATCAAGTTTGTGAAAAGAAAAATAAATGTAAACGAAAACAAAATTATAAAAACTGTAGAAATGTCTTTGCAAAATATGAGAAAAAAATACGAAACTTTGCCACCTTGTATATCGAAAATGATGTGATTTTGACCATCGATCTAAGAACATTTTGTATTTTTTTGCAAAGTACTATCGCTCCCTGAAATATCTCCGTGATGATATATTACACCCTGTAAATAGTGTATCTACTTTTCGAAACTTTCAGAGGGTGTTACCATTATTAATATATTAGACAGAGAGATGCAAGTTTCACAAACCTCTGCCACTTTTCGGTAGAATGAACGACGTTATAAAGAGATTTATCATCTTCACCTCTTTTTGTTTTTGCAGTATAGAGCAAATAGAAAATGGACCATTTTTTTATATAATATATCCCTTGTATTTCAGTTACCTCATAGATCATTGACTCCGTGTCCTCCCTACTGGGTATTTTTCTATACTTGCGGAATACACCAAAGTTGTGATTTTCTCAATCGGACACGCATATTTATTCATAATTACAGTTTTATCGCCGAGAGATTTCCACCACAGCATTAGTTTTTCTTTGAATTTCAACATTACTTCTTATACAGGGTTTGTCAAAAGTTTGAATTCGGTTTAGATAATACCTACCTACTTACCTTAGAATATTTAAAACGCTGCATGTTAATGAAATTTGGTGTACTATGAGTTCTAATTACGCCCGATCTACTGCGAAAAATCGAAAACTTTGCTATGTCCTAGATTTTTTATTTTAACTGAAAAAGTTTTGGTATCTATAGAATAAATGTAAACTTAAGAATAACACCTGCTTTATATTGAATTGGGCATAATTAGATCCGATGGTGCCCTACTCGAAATTTTATGAAACCCCTCCTTACTTAGTTGCTCGTCCTGCAACTCGGATTAGTGCGACAATGTGTCGTCACCTTAGGAAATTTATATTCTTCAAAAATAAATTATCATTTTCTTATTAAACCTTATTAGGTACACCTTTTAAGTAATAGTATTTAGTTCTCAATGATGACCTTTTTACATCTGCTTTTCTTTAAACCCTTTCTTGTTCTTTTTCGCGTGAAAACCTTTAAAGATGCTCGAATTTTTCTCTTTTAATTCCATATTTTTTTCCGTAATCTCATTCATTTTATTGTCGATCCTTTCTTCGCTCTTCGTGCGATCGGACCACCATCTCTTCCTCTCTACTGATGATACTCTGTTTTGTCTGGTACTCATGGTACTGCCGCACTCATCTTCGACAAAATCTTCCGGTTCTTCTTGGGGAAGCTTATCGTACTTATGTCTTCTGGAGGTTCTGCTTGTAAAGGGCATTTCAAGTTGTGTGACGATTTTCTGGGCACACCTGAAACTCAATTATCATGTTTTATATCTCGATTGAAATTGAATTTTACCTAATTCTTGTAGAAGCTGGGGGTATGCTGTGCAAAGGACTAGACTCTCGAATTGGAGGCAGACGATTGATATGATTTTTGTCGGGTCTGCAGTACTCCCTTAAAGTAATTTTCATGTCTTGTGCTTGAGACCTAAACCAATGAACAACTTAAAATATGATACTACCGAATCGGCGAATTGCCGAAAACCTTCTAATAGCTCCAGTCATGGGTTGTCGTGGGTAAGCCCCTCCCATGCAATTCCCCCCACAACATTTTTGCAGTCCATGGATGTGGCCTTTTGGAAGCACTCCTTCGGAAGAACTTGAACTGGAAGATATAATAGACGATGTTCTGCTACTAACACTGTAAAGGCTGTCGGATTGAGGAACTGAAGAATTTCGTGATGTCATCGAGTAGCCCGAAATGGACGAAGGTAGTTTTGGAACAGTCTAAAATTGTGATGTATTAATGCTTCTGGATATTTTCTGGATTGAATTAAATTACCTTTAACCTCAATATTTTGGCTCGACACACAACGCATCTCAGAGGAAGTAGTCTCTGCGATACTGCAATTTGGATGGTTTTGACGAAACACTTTCTACAGACCACTTGGTGTTCGCATGGTGCAGTTTGCATGGTGGCTTTGGCATTAATGCAGATTACACACTATGAATGAAAAGTGTTTGTACTGTCGGCAACTTGCTCATATTTTGTGTCGCACGATTATGCCAAAAATGTATTCCCAATCATGTGCCCCAGCTACAATCTATGTAAACTGATGAGAAATAATGACCTCGTGGATGATAAAATTCGAAGAATTTATTAAATTCATTATACATGGTGGTCCAACGAAAACTTTGCACCTCGATTTTTAGTATTTAACATGAAACTCTGTTAAAATGCCCGGCCCCATTGATTTTTGGTTCGAAGGCGACAATTTTGTTGCATTTTCAACCCTTCATCTTCAACCCTTGAAGAAGGGCGAAGGTTACCTCCAACCTCCAAAATTTCTAATGGGAAAGGTTGTCAAGTGATACCTCATTTTAAAGGTAGTTGCACTCTGATTATAATTTCCAAGTTTGAAGTCATTGTCATTATTCCCGTTAATATGACAGCTTGTCAAAGTCTGTGGGGGAAAAATGTTTAGTTAATAATTAATTTGTCATAATAAGAGCTGTGGGCTTCAAAATGAGAGTTTAAACGCACTTTGACAAGCTGTCATATCAAGGGTAATAATGACAGAGACTTCAAGCTTGGAGCTTATAATCAGAGTACAACTACCTTTAAAATGAGGTATCACTCGACACACCTTCCCTTTCAAAATTTAAGGGTAACTGTTACCCCTGTTTAGAGGTTGAAGTTAAAGAGTTGAAAATACAATAAAAAATTGTCTCTCTCGAATCAAAAATCCACGGGTTGGAGCGTTTTTACACATTTACGTTTTAAATACTGAAAATCGAAGTGCGAAGTTTTCGTTGGGTCGCTCTGTACATCTTTATTGATATTCCAACAATAAAGACTTTATAGTGCATTTTCAAGAAACATCGTAAAGCTTTTTTTGTAGTTGAAAAAACAAAGAATTTCAAATACTTCCCGAAATATTTCCGGACGCCGTAAAATTCCGTTAGAACGAAAACTCTAAAAGTTGCTCTTAAGTTCTATGGGTTAAAAATGTCTCATTTTTCAGTTTTTTGCTCTTAGGTGACTAGAAAATCAGTGCGGGATGTAAAATACGTGGGTCAAAATTGCCAGGCGGTGGCAGGTTAGGCGAAGGTAAGTTAAAATGGAGGAGGCCTATTTCTTCCCCCATCTTACCTACACAAAGTTTCCGTTATTTACCTCCTCTTCTCTGCATGAGGCAAGTTCGGGCTCACTCTCTTCTAGCTTAGTAAGAAGTTTTTCCTGAAACGAAAGTGATAATTTGATCAACTTGCAAAGCAACATTAATCTAAGCAATAATAGTGGTCACACATATTTTTGCAATGTAAATTAAAACATTAACAAGACAAGAATTTAAATATTCCTTTTTTGATTTACGTAGTCGACACAATAAACAGCTCAGATCATTCAATTCACCACGACCGGTAGTTGCAATGAAATGCATGAAGTTAAATGCGTTTCGAACCACTAAACTGCGAAATACCAATCCCGACCGTGCCCGTAGACTGCTTTAATTTCATGTATAGCAAAACATGCCGACTGTGCCTAGTCGTGGCGACCGATTCATGCCGATTCATTACGTGTGGTCCTTTATGGAGTTCACGTAGTAAAAAGGCTCTACTCGGCACAGTTTTAATATACATGAAATTAATGCGTAGTAGGAATTCGTAGAATCTAAAGTTATTGAGACGCGATGACGTATTCAAATGTTGATTCCGTTTGCAGTTTTTTTAATTTCATGCATTACAAAACATGACTGTGCCGAGTCGAGTCGCCTGGTTCAAAAACAGTAGCTCTTAAATGTATATCTAGTGAGTCAGGATAATAAATTGATCAACAAGATACATGGTAGGTAGATATTATATACTTTACAGCGGGGAGAAAACTGCACTTTTAAGCATTTGTTAGGAGGAGTAATTGGAAGTTATTCTTCGCGTTGGATGAAACAGAATTGGCAGCTCTCTCATCATTCTCCGTGACAATTAACAATTAGTAAAATTAATAGTAATTACATTAAGTGAATTGATGACGATCTAGGTATTGACGCAAATCCTCTATTTTAAAGGAAGCTCATTGTTAATTACAGTTCGTTCTATCATGGAATAATTTTGCATTCGGCAGTCACACGTGGGATCACGCGGGCTCGCCCGTTTTATCGCAAGTGTTATTCCTGGGATCTTCTCACAACTACGGTTTTTGGGTGCTGAAATGGGCGCGTGGGAACCCGACCTGCGCAACACAACCGTAAAACGGGCGCGAAATTGCATTTAATGTTATAACACGCCAAAAATATGTTTTTTGCGACTTAATGGCGAAAGAAGCTGTAAGGTAAGACAATACTTAGTGGAACAGCCAAATAGAATAAATTCAATATCTGCCTATTTCGACATATGCGAAAAAATACCGAAACATGTTAATTTTAAATTATAAAATAGCATTCTTTAAGGTAAAAATTTTAAATTTGAATTTAATCCCCTTTGCGTGACAATTGCAACCCCCAAATTTTTAAATGGGAAACATGGGTTTCTAATACCTCAATTGAAAAGTTTTCTTATCCTTTATTCATAATTGCTATGGCTTGAAATTTTATTGCAAAGAATAATATTTTTAAAAATTATGTAATTGATGACATTTTCTACCATAAACTTAATACTTAATAACCAATACCATTTCATTATTAACAATCTAATAAAATAATAAAACAAATCAATCTCAGTCTTCTATGAAACGTTCAAAACGCATGTCTCAAACCTCTTGGCAGTATTCTGTCCGTAAATAAAAATGTTTTCTAACATTAATCAACATGTGAGGCGTAATCGATCTAATCGCAAGCGTTATTCGTTTTTTCAAGTCAGGTAGATCGCGTAGTTTAATTTTGTACGTCATACTCTTCAAATATCCTTATAAGAAGAACTCTAATGGAGTAATATCAGGTGATCGTACTGGCCATTCCAGCAGTCTTCACTTCCCTATCCATCGATATGGAAAAGTTAAGTCGAAATACATCGAAGTGGATTTGTTTTGTTATTTTATTACATTATCAATAATGAAGTGGTATTAGTTAATAAGTTTTTAGTTTATTGTAGAGAATTTCGTCAATTACATGAATTTATAGTTTTTCTATGATTCTTTCAAACAAACTTTAAAACCGTAGCAATTTTGAATAGCGAACGATGATCTTTCAAATATGTAAGATATCACAAACCCATATATCCAATTTAAAAATTTGGGGGTTGCAATTATCACGCAAAGGGGGTTAAATTTAGGGATGACATTTTTACATTACAGAATGTAATTTCAGGATCTAAAATTGACGTGTTTCTGTATTTTTTTCACATATGTCGAAATAGAAATTGAATTTATTCCATTTGGTTGTTCCATACCGTATTATAGTTTTACCGTCTTCTCAATTTCATGATAAATTCAAGGTTTTATTTCATCTTTATTAAAGTCAGGCTAGAATTAAGCCATGGAATCTTAAGTTTAAGGCAGTAGGTAAATAGGCGCCATTGATCATAATTTCTTTGGGTTATCCTTTCACCTTGAACCGTGACATTACCTGCAAAGGCACGAAGCCTGAGCAGAAACCTCCAAGAACGAAGGAACGAGAGCAGAAGTTATACAAACTCCTTGGGAATTGCAACTCTCTATAGCCTTTGCTATTATTAATCCAAATTACGAAAAATTGGTGTCGTCGAAAAAAGAATTTAGAACGTTTTAAAACAAGGTGCCACTCGACATCCCTTTCCATTTAAAATCTTCAAATTCACTTACAACTCTGCCAGATGGGATATTTACTTTCACAATAATATGAAAGGAATATGGCCCCCCTTAATTCTAAAATTGACGGATTCGAGCGTTTTTCAATTTTCTCCAGCAGACGCTCACAAAATCAAGTAGGAAGTTTTCGACGGAACACCCTGTATGTATCTCACCATAAGCGGACACCATGGACACACACCATGGACTGGACCCATGGAATTTACTGGTCTTTAAACGAGATAATAATTCAAGTTTATTAATGGTTCGGCCTAATTTTTGTGCGTAAATTTTGGATTGTATGCGGTCTATATGACACAATTGTTCGTTGTCGGTTCGTTGCCACACTGCGATTTATTAACAAAACCGTCAATTCGGCAAAAAGCGAACTAGGAATCTATTTACGTAAATGCGTGTAAATATGTCAATGTTGCCCAAAGTTGCAATTACTGAGAACACGATTACTAAATTAGTAACATATAATTATTTATACATTGACCACATCATTTAGTACTTCGAAGCGAAAATGTGAATCGGTAGTTTCTTTAAACATCCGCTATTAAAAATTCTAAATAGCTTTTTCCTAATTGCTTTTATGTAGAACTATAATGAAGCCACGGAACAAAAAGGTACCTGTTGTGCGGTTCTGCGGTACCTACGTGCCTATCAGCATACAGGGCGCATTTAGCTGAATGCTTTAGAAGTATTTGGAGAACCGTGAAAGCCAGAAAATCACAATTTGGGATGCAGCCGTTTGAGCCCGATATTTATAGATTAAAATATTTTCAAAACGGCGGCACTTCCAGAAATATCGGAAATTGATAACAACTTTGTTATTTTAAATGGAAAGACTGTTTTTTTCATTTTTTTTTATGATTCCATTTTGATTTTCAGGTCAACCTTGTGTAACGCACTGCTAACCTAAAGTGTCAACTTTCGGAGATAAAAATTGTTTTATGCCAAAATTGGAAAAAAATTTCTATATGAAAAGAAATTATCATAGCGGAACTAACAAAAGCAGAACAATAAAATTTTGCAGGTAAAAAGCCAAAACGCCGCACTTTATCCTTCTCAATTTTGATTTTGATAATCGTCTACAGGGTGGTCTGGTTAATAAGTCGGACTAGACCAATACAAAAATGCCGAAAAGTCATTTTGTTCAAATGGGACGCCCCATATTTTATTACACGGGTTATTTCATTTTGCATTCAACCATGTAACATTTTCCTATTCTGACATAAGATTTCTTTAAGTTATCCGAGTTTGAAATTTGAAAATTTAAAAAATATATATTCAAAACATAATTGCTTGGTGCTGTAATATCCTTAACTGCATGTAGACAAATAGTTTTAATAACTGTTCGAAATGTCCACCATTTGTTTATAAACATTTTTCTGCCCGTAAGTATACCTGGTCAAAGCTCAAGTAACTCAGAAAATTCTTATGTAAGAATAGGAAAATGTTACATGGTTGAATGCAGAATTAAATTGTTTTTTAACACTCGTAATCAAATACCAGGAGTTCTATTTGAAGAAAATGACTTTTGGGCATTTTTTATCGACCTAATTCAATTTATCTTGCAGATCAGCCTGTAGATGATCATCATAATTGAAGATTTTTGCCAATTTTAACATAAAATAATTTTTATCTTCGAAAGTCGATACTTTAGGTTAACAGTACGTTACGTAAAGTTGGCCTGAAATTCAACATGGAATCATAAAAAAATGATAAAAAACATGGTCACTTCGTTCGAAATAACAAAGTTGTTATCAAATTCCGATACTTCCGAAAGTACTTGCATTTTGAAAATGTTTTCAGTCAACAAATCTTGGGCTCAAATGGCTGCATACCAAATTGTGATTTTCTAGTTTTCGCGAATCTCTAAACTCTTCTAATGGTCACTCATCTAACGATAACTTTTATGTTAAGTCTTCTTTGGTACAGCCACTACACAAAGATTCCCACGAGCTGATAGTTAACTTAAACATACGGCCTTCGTTATGCTCTTGACACAGTACTACCTTGCCGGAAGAAATTTAAAAGTTTACGCAGCGTAGAACGATAAACGCTGATTAAAATCCATTTTGGTAATGATGCACATGATGACATTCAATTCACTGCAATAAAATTACTACTGTAGAGTTGATTTGTTATTAAAAAAATGACTTTATACCAGCGAAAAGCACCCATAGTTTTCCTTGAGCCTCGAGGGTGGAGCGTTTCGGCTCGATCTTTTTGTTCTTTGTGTTTAACTTTGGAATTACCAAATTTGGTCCAACCTTGTGCAGCATTGTAGAGATGGTTATTATTATTAATCCCCTGTATTGAAACAGTGAAGTGTTCACCTTTAGACCATCATCGTACATGTTGACCTTCCAGAGGTCACTTGCTTCCCGTGTATGTATCACCATTTATAACAAACATGTTAGTTAGAGGCAATATAGAAGCACAATTTTTTTGGTCCCGTGTTTCAGTGAATTAAGTGAAAGAAGTGAATTTGTAAACTCGTCATTAACAAATAAGATTCAGAAGTCCATTAGTGGTTTTAGTGAGTTTTAAGCGATTGGATTAGATGTCTATGTTGATGGCAATGGTGAATGTGCTCATCCCTTTAGTTTTATTGTGAAATTTTTAATGAGGTAGGTAGTAAGTTTTCTTCCCTTTAAAATCACTTTTCGAGATTTGGAGACATACATATCTTCGTTTTAACTGGAAGAATCGTCAATATAGTACAGCGAATCTTCAAAAATTTTCAAAGACACATGCAGGTAATTTTTATAAATCATCGTGTTACTTTCGAACAATTCCAAATTATTTTTAAATAAGTTTAAATTGTTTTTAAATTATTTCCAAATAGGTAGTTAATTCAGTTCCCTGATACTTGTCAGGTCCGTTTTCTAGATGTTAATTGGTGTTCTGTAGACCTAATCGTTTCTAATAATTAATTTTTGTGTAAAATAAAGGACTAGAAAATCAATCTGAAGTTAAGACGCTGAAGTGAACTATGAGTATTGTGTCGCTTTTAATTGGAACCGGTATCAACCTGCTTTACATACCGTTTGCGGACTATAGGAGTGGAAATTTTGTAAGTGAGAGTGGTGGAACTAATGAACTCATTCCATTCTCCCCATTGAATTTTTTAAGGAATACCGCAGTGTGCTCAATCGTACCCGTTACCTTTGGTAAGTACCATTCAAGATATGATTTTCACATGGTATTTAATAATAACATGTTCTTGAGTGAGGCAAAGAAGTCCCAAATTTCAATTTACAGCAACAAGTGCTCAACCTTATTATATCGGCTTTTACTGATTTATGTGTTGATCGATGAATGTCACTTTATTTAGCATGGATCAAGTTTAGTTGTTTGATAATGTGTTGATTAGACATACCAGTAAAATTAAAACCTCATGGCAAACGCCTACAGTGCGTCTTTTACGCAAAGAAGCCATTTTCTGCCTTTATTCAGCGTACATGGTGGTCCTAAAAAATTATTAGTCCAGGGTTAACTGGATGTCTGATTTCTTCTTATTGCAACTCTACATGCTTAGAACTACGTTTTCCGTGTAATTCTAATCATTTTCGATGTAATATAATCCCCCCGTGTGCCTTCAACCCTTTTAAAGAAAGCAAATAGATAAGGTGCTCAATTTTTTTTTGCCACCCTGTAGGCATTGAATGAAGCCATGCGCTTTCCTATCAGTATAGTCGACAGGGATTTCGCAAGGCGAAGAAAGCCAGGTCCCACAATATGCCACGAGTTAGACAAAATAGCATTTTTTAATGAGTTTCACATGCACGATTTTTTCTAATCTGTACGATGACTAAATTAGAGGAATGGGGCAGAAAGTTTGAAAGGATTCAAGCTGGACCCTGCACTGGTAGAACTGCAACAACCAATATTGCTATTAGACCTGTTTATTATTAACTGAGTTGTAAACTGGATCTCCCCGTTTTCATTATGTAACTAGTTGCGCAATGAAACCTATTTAGTCACCTGATTCAGTTACAAAAACTGTCACTTTATGTGTAGAAAAGTGAAAAAAATTCTTTCGAAACACGCTCTCCTGACTTTGAATTGGAGTCGTGCAAAACTTTGCGAACGCCCTGTGTGCAGTTGGTTAAATAATTCAACTTTATTAATGGAAAGATGGGTTTTAACTGAACATCCATTACATTAAGGAATTAACCAGCAACAGGTTGCTTTCAAAGATGCCTTGAAACTAGAGTAGTTCGCATCGTGGATTTTATCAGTGTATCAATTTGGTAATCTCGAATAGTTAATTAATCATTTACCTACGTGAGCTGATCTCGTCTGCTTAATTTAACTTAAAACAGTTAAAATTCCCAGGCTTCAATTAGCGCCTGAATATATACAGAAATTTCATTAAAATTAGGCTTGTTTTATGATCAAATATTCAGTTTCTGTCAGATAAGGATGGACAGCATGGGGATCTCGGAAACGGTGATAAACACAAAGTCGCTTAAATTAGAAAAAAGTTGCGTAATTTATGGTAAATTAATAATTTGTTGTTATATCGGCTAAATTCCGAGTGGTTGCGAAGATATCCGGAAAAAAAACAAATTTAAAGATTTTGATTTTTTAAAACAACTCTTATACGGTCACGGTTATAGGAATGAAAGTTTTACATTATTAAGACACTTTTTTGAGAAATTCTCAGCAGTGTTGTCAGCTTTCTTGTTAAGTCCTTACTTTTGGAGATAAATTGTTAAACTTTTGATTTTCATATAGGCGCAATATCGAACATTTTTAAAATCGATATAAAATTCCCTTTTCGGCCATGTGTTACGTTTGGTGTCTTTCTCAGAAACTCTATGTGCTATAACCATTAAAACATTTTTTGATAAGTCGGCTATTATTTTGACATATAGCGATGGTACACATTAAATAAATGCTATGGAAACGTCAAAAATATTTTAAAGTTGTAAAACCTCAAATTTGTTTGACGTTTATATAATTATGGCTCAAAATTGCTTCTCCAATGAAGAGAAAATTGATATGTTGTCATGCAATGTATTACATCACGGAAATTGTGCTGACGCTAAACATATGTATGTATATAAATCTGTTTCCAGAAGGAAAGCAGCCTGAAAAATCCATATCTAAAAGACTGATGTTTAATTTAAAGGAATATGGTTCAAGCATTTATTTTTTTACTTTGTACCATCGCTATAAGTCGAAATCATAGCTGACTTATCAAAAAATGTTTTAATAGCTGTAACTCATAGAGTTTCTGAGAAAGACACCAAACGTAACACATGGCTGAAAAAGGAACTTTATGACGATTTTAATATTGGAAATATTCGATATTTCACCTATAAGAAAATTCAAAGTTTAACAATTTATCCTCAGAAGTACGGACTTAACAAGAAAACTGGCAACACTGCTAAGAAATTTTCAAAAAAGTGTCTTAATAATGTAAAACTTTCATTCCTCTAACTGCAACCGTATAAGGGTTATTTGCAAAAAACGAAAATCGCCAAATTCGTTTCTTTCCGGATATTTTCGTAACCATTTGGAATTTAGCCGATGTAAAACACATTATTAATTTGCTTTAAATTGAGCAACTTTTTTCTAATTTAAGCGATTTTACATCTATCACCGTTTCCGAGATCCCCATGCTATTCATCACTATCTGGGACAGACGCATATGGATCCAAAATGAGAATTCTCGTCGAAGGAAATTTGCATTGTTGCTTACTAATTATTGATTGCTAGCAAAAGAGAATTAAAAAGACCACAAGTTCTAAATTAACAAATGAATTAATAACTTTCGAATTTTTGCGATGAACCTCGCAGGATGCTACCTAGGCGGCTGTTATGTAACTATTACGTCTTCTTACACAACGATAGTTGTCTCTGCCGAATGAGGTATATTCACTTCAACTTATTGATATTATGATAATTATTTCTTTATAATTAATGAAATATGTCCAGCATAAAAAAAGTCTACTGAACCTTTCACCCATAAAATCGTGCAAATCTGCTCCATTTATCCCAAAGAGATATTATGTGGTTCTATTTTTTTGCAGTACCGTTCTATCGCAAATCTATCAACTTTTGAAATACAAAACATTAATATTCTTCCAAATCGTCAACCAGAAAGCTCCGCGATTTATCTCCTTGCTAACCTGATTGGATTTTTATCAAGCTTTTCCGCATACATGACGGAATCCCTAGGGATTGCTCGATTCATCGCTTTTCCGACTCACATAACTAAATTATCGGAAAACAGGAGGCGAATAATGATTCTGCTAGATGTCTACCAGTTTGCTTTCGAAATAATATTATTCAATTTATGACAGAATATCGTGTTTTGATGATTTCAGCTTGGGTAATCTTAAAAAATCAGTTCTGAGTAATAAAGTATCGATATACAGTGTGTCTAAAGTAAGGATATCCAGAATGGGGATCTCCTAATAGATACAAACTTGGTTAAATGGGAGAAAAATTCGCATACACCATGTAAATAGATCTATAAAATTGTTTTTGGTTTTTCAGTTATTTGGAAAAAAACATACATTTTTAAATTTTCTTCCCAAGAGAGATAAATGAAACAAACATCACTTTTGCATTGCAATTTTTTATAAGTTTGAACATGTTTGGGTTTCGGTTGTATGTATGGTAAAGCGCTTCGTTTTTGAGATACAGGAAGCATTGAATTTTTATCTTTGTAAATATTCTCTCTCACAGTTTTTGGAATGTTTGGTCGAAATTTGTCAACAGAGTTAAATTTACGATATATTTAGAGCGATATAAGATTAGACCCCAATTTACCCTATCGCATTTTTTCTTGTTCCCTACTACCTAGTCGTCCTTAAAATTAATTTTTTTTCATTCATAATTTTTGTTTAATCCATAATTCATTTTATAGATCTTTTCGCATCGTGATTTCACGCCTTGGAATTCGCAACTTTTCTCTTATTTACCCCAGTGCCTGTACCTATTACAGTTTACGAGATCTCCATCCTTCGGATACACGGTATTAGTGGAGCAATTCTTTGAAAATGGCCGTTTTAACAATCAGCAAAAAAACTCCTAACATTCTCTCCAAGCCTTCAACACTCAAATCTACTCACTTTAGAGGTGCTTATTTATTGATTTATTCCAGGTGAAAATGAAATAAAAATCACAGCCATCCCACGCGGGTATTGTACTAACTGTTGCCCCATTAAAATTTCAAGGGACATTAAGTTTGTCCTTTATAACAAGTTCGACGCCAAAAAGGGCATATCAATTTCCCCTTTTAAGGAAGAAGGTGCCGCCAGGAAAGCCGGTGTAAACCCAAATTGGAAAACTGTAATATTCATACATGGCTTTTCCGAAATTAGTCCAGGAGAGAGCGGTAGCACTATAGCAAATGGTAAGAAAGGGTGAGACGATATGACATTTCGACATTTCTATCCTCCTACTTCCATTCGCGAATATTCGCGAATAATTCCCAAACCTCTCGAACGGTTTGCTTACTTAGCGATAAAACTGGAGTATTAGCAGAACATCATCCCGTAGAGGGTTCGCACTCTTCATCAACATCTGCTTACACATGAAATTTTACTTCCTGCTCTCAGTATATTTCTCATTTCAGCATACTTATCCAGAAGTGAAAACTACAACATAATTTTACTAGACTGGGGCAACTTAGCATCCTTCCCATGGTATCGAACTGCTGTGCAAAATGTGAAGCTGGTAGGAAAAGCTTTAGGAAACTTTATCAAGCTTTTTGACCAAACTGGGGAAATACCGGTTAGCAATCTGCATATTGTGGGCTTTAGCTTGGGATGCCATATTGCTTCAATGGCAGGCAAAGTTTTGCCTAGTAATATTAAGATACCCAGAATTATTGGGTTAGATCCTGCATTTCCAGATTTTACTGCAAATGGTACGTAAGGAAGTTTATGAATAATACGAACGCTATACATATATATTTTGATTGCCAGTGAAATAGCTCACAGAGAATTGATTGAATTTGTAATTTACAAGCGAGGCATGGGTAAGAATTTAAAGAGACTAATTTGAACGTTTCGATTTGCTATCAATTTCCTCGTTAAATTGCGTTCCTGCTCTGCTAACCCTGACGAGTACTTCGCTTTAAAAGCACGATTTTCCAGTTTTATTTCCAATTTTTGTTGTAGGTTTCACGAAAAATTGCCTTTAAAAAATCATCACTTTATTTATCAAAACTTGAAAACCAATTTTTAAGTATTTTGCTAATTTTTAACTTTTCAAAACTTTTAGATATGACAAAATTCCGGATTCACCTCGAGAATATCATTTGTTTTACCTATCCCTATATTGATTCTCTGACTGAGTTCACATTGTAGCTTTGTCAACAACACTTCTAATGTGAGTTTGATCGATCTGGAAATTGTCGCTGAATAGTCGAGGTGGTCTTTGTAGCTTTACATTTTTTGCCTATTTACTGCCCTTAAATGGTCGCTGGTTCGCAGTTAGATTGGAAAAATAGTTCATTATACACCCAGAGTGTGAAATGCATTGTTTATAATACTATTTTGTATGACTGCCTACTACTGGATTGAACTGAATTGTATAGAATTACAATAAATTTGCCTAAATTAAGTATAAATTGAATCCAAAACGCAAAAAAACAACTCATCTTGAATCATAACAATGTCGTTTCGCGTGAGTTTCATTTTGTTTCCATAAAAAAATTGGTTTATCTTATTTTTGGCTCACTCTGTATAAATGCAGATTGATCCGCAAACTGCGTAACTAATTAACAATACAAATTAAGAGATCTGAACATTTTTCTTAGATGAGAAAAATATATGAATTTTATATGAACCACTCTTACAATTTACACCCTGCCAGTTATATTATACGTAGTTTATGCACTTTATATCTTTTTCACCAGATATAGTCTTGGAACTTCTTAACTTATGGCAATAAATTTCGATTTAAGATTAGTTGTAAGGTGTCCAAAAATTATGAAAACTGTATCGAGAAATGAATTGTCAAATTCGAGGAATTTGAGCAATATTTTCACTTTACTACTTGCTGGACCATGATATATACTACAAAACAGTGAATTTTAGTGTTATTGGATCGCTAATTGGAAAATCAGGTTTGTTTTTAAATATTAACGTGCTCTTTAACAAATGGTCACATCTTCAACGTCGCCGTCATATCTAAAATGCTCCTTTGCACCTAATTATCAAATTTTGACCAAATTGCTCGATTTTTTTCAAAAATAATAGGCAATCGTTTCCAATCTTTTTGGACATATCATATAAGTGAGCTTTAAATTTTAGATCGGCTGAAAAGACTAGTGCCCACGGATGCATTATATGTGGACATAATCCATACAGATGGAGGGGTGTTTGGTATCCATGATCCAGTTGGACATGCCGACTTCTATCCTAATGGAGGAACGGCTCTTCAACCAGGATGTCAACCCGTTTACCTGGCACGAAATCAGCTCGCTGATCAAGTTTGTATGAAATTTTCTGGAAATGTATTTAATGAGCAGTATTTAACGTTGCACATACCGTGATTTAAAGAACTATTATTTTCCGATATTGGTCTGCAGAATCTAAAAATGTCATTTAATACAGTCTTCTAAATGTTGAAATACGGATAACGTTGGTGCTTAAGTTTCTTCTGAACAACCTTCTGTTATTCCCTCAGGGTAAATAAAAAAGTCATGTACGAGTTATACAGGTTGTCCGGAAATAACGTCAAAATATTTTGGGAGGTGGTTCTGGAGATTAAAAAAATAATAAAAATTCTTATAAACATACCTCAAAAACTGCTTCTTAAAGGCGCTTGAGAATCCCTTAAAGAGGAAACTCTGAAGTTGTTTTTTTCGCAATATTTTCGAAGCGATTTGCGCTAAAATTATGAAATTCGGTAGACATTAATAAGCTGGTATGAAAAAACTTTTTTTACTAGAATCATCTTCCAAGAAATTTGAACGTTGTTTTCGGCACCCTGTATATTATTTAAACATTATTTCCGCAATTGTCCGTGTTGAACAGATCGCACTGCAGCGTCCTGTATATGGCGATTTTAAAAAACACATATTACGCATAAATGCCGACAGATCTGCTCCTAAAATTGCTGAACCTACCCTGATGAGACTTGACAAAAATTATAATTAAATCGGCATCAGCGTTTTAAAAAAATAATAAAAAACAAGTCTAATTTCGACATCCTGTATTTGGGGAGCAGCAAATCCGGACATATGTTTATAGGCACTTTTTTTCTTATTTTCACTCAAGGAAAATTCCCTTAAAATTGCGCGCTATACTTAAAAAACGCTCTATATATTAATCTGGAATATCGTGGTGTTTTAGTATGCAAATGGATTTTTAAGTCATTCAAGAATCTCTCTTTGTATTCAATTAAAGTATAATACATAAATATTAAAATTTCAAAACAAGAGTTAATTTTTTTATATTTTTCAGTGGCTTGCAACCATATAAGAGCATGGCGACTTTATGCAGAATCAGTTAGAAATCCAGAAGCATTCCCAGCTACTCATTGTGAAAATTGGAACGGTCCCAACAACAACTGCAACTTTACTACTGATGCTTACATGGGATTTGGGAATCGGTAAGCCTTAATTTAACTCAGTTTCCCTCAATGCCCAATTGATGAATGATCTATATTTTCTCTTTTAGAAATTCTATTGGACAGTTTTACCTACGCACGAATTTCGAGACTCCTTATGGTTTAAATGCCGAGCAACAGATCGAATAGGATGTGGCTGTGATTTTTAGAATTCTTTTTTTTTTTAATTTTAACAATGATAGTTTTTGTTTAGACTGAATACCTCTGAAATTCGATTTAATAAGACTCGCTTTATTGAAGAATAATTCATTTTACGCCATTGTGAAAATTCACTATTGAGCTTCGAATAAAATATGTAAAAACATTTGGGACCAACCCAACGTTTGCGAAAAACATACTCCTACATTAAGCGGCCACATATACAATAGAGGGATCTGATTTAATAGTCAATGAAAGTCGGAGAGTAAAATTGCCTTAAAACCATATATTTCCCAAATTGCATCGCAAATTGGGCCAGTGTGAGATTTGCCTTTAGAAGAAATAATAAAGTGAGTTTAATAGAAAAATTAACATACAGCTCACCGCTTTTGCTGTCGAGAGATTTAATGTTTAAGTAAGTAAGAAAACTTTCCGCTCTAGTTATGTAATTAATCATGGAATGGTTTTTTTAGCGTCGGCATTTTATTAAAGAAGAGCAAGGTATTTTTTGCATCGTGGAGAGCAATTCAAGTTAAAGAAAAAACCCGCCACTTCTGGCTGGGTATGAACCAGCAATCACTAGCTTTCACTATACTGCTTAGTTCGGCCTACCGTGGTACCATTTTTCGATAAATTTAAGATTAGTGGTAGGAAGTGAGGGATGTTATGGTGGATCCCAAAAGAAGGTTCTAAAATCTTCTATTTCCTACTGCTAATCTGAAAGTTATAGAAATAGATAGACTGATAGACTAGACGAAGCAGTGCAGCGAAAAATAGTGATCGCTGCTTCAAACCCAGCCAAAGGCGGCGGGCTTTTTATTTAACTTTCATTACTGCCTGCGGTACCAAAAAATACCTTGTTCTTCATTAATGAATCTCTGATGCCAGAAAATCAATTCAAGATTAATTACCTATATCGTCGTAAATAAAAATCCTTGATTATGCCATTTTTCTGCAGATTTATCATTCTACTAAACACAATATGGCATCACCTCGTATACATCAGAGATATTATGATAAAACTCAATGTGAAATTGTTAGCTTTGAGTCTGTTTATGTTCGAAAAGCGACAAATAAAAATACTCATAGCTTTTGATATTTATGTATATCATAAGAATCTGTGGCCGTTCAGCCGGCTATTCTCATTTTGCCTGCCCACTACATCCATCAAGTTAAAAATGGATACCCTGCCACTCAAAGACCGAAAACTCGATTTTCGCAAATAAAATTACGTCTATATCATTACGTCTTCAGGTTTTACGAACAAATCACCAATGTGTGTATGTTACAGTTTGCCGTTTCTCGAGGGTAGATAGAGACAAGACTAAAAGCAAATTTACCCTCATTTTATTTGGCACTATAAAATGATTAAGGTCGCGTGTTCCGTAAAAATCAATTCATTTCTACTTCAATAATGCGATTACATCGTTTAGTCACTTCAAGACAGAAAATTTAGACTGAGCTAGAGATACTATAGAGTCCGCTCCATTTACTGCTTGTTTTTCAATTAACGCTTTTCCTTTTGCTGACTTTACACCCAATTTAGCAATTGAAGAACTTGCACGGAAAGCTAACAGAGGGGTCCCCCTTGAGGAACCTCCAAAGAAACTAAGTATGGGTATTCATGTATGTACCACATAGAGAGGTGACACCTCGTCATGACGTAGTTCGTGATAGTTCAAGCCTTTAATGAAGAAAATGTAGGAAAGTTGCACCCCGCGACTATTGGGATTTGTGCTGGATAACACGCTCCGCATCAAAGACTTTTAAATGACAGCTGACGTTATTTTTTATAGGACTTTTACCCAACTGTTGCACAACTGTTAACTCTTCTGAATGCGGCCATGTATGAAAATATATCTTCTAAACAGGGTTGGTCATGTGTTCCAGAACATTTCAGTTACAAGTGAACTAAAGAAATTTGAAATTAGTGGTGCTATGAAAGCTTCCTTGACAAACATCATGACTATACTTAATCAAACAACCTAACTAATGTATGTCATAATACCTATCATCATCACCCCCATCAAAACTCGATAGGAAAATGGCCACAAAAATACTAAAACCAGGTAATATTCGCGTCTCGATCCAAATGCGTATTATCGGGAAATTTATTAGGATAATTCAACTTTGAAAACACTTGACCTATATCCTCAATTTTGCACAAAAACCGGCTTCTAGACGTCAATTCAAGTATGTATTTTGGGTGCCAGCACACGGCTTGGCACTTATACAAGTTTCCTTATGAAACAAAGCCCACTGATCTCCCGCTTACATCTGCAAGGGTGTTTCCCTGTCGAAAACACCGGAATCGATTTGTTTTGATACCAGGTGCCAGGTTCAAACTTATTACGAACAAGAACAAAGCGCATCACTGGTTAATAATGTAAGAAATCATTGATTCGACTAGTTTATTAAACAGTTAAGTTCATAAAGCCATTGCATCTTAGAGGGCACATGTGGTACTAACCCTCCTAATAGAAGACTCCAATTCTGATACTCCGTCAGGAGTACGAATAATAAAACAAGGGAAACATCGCTATAACACCGCAGTGAAATGTCCTATGTAGACTTCAAAGGCTCGTGTGATTATGGTAGTGCTACCAGTATCAGTCACCACTGCCATGATCGCGAACGTGTTTAGGAAGACCAATTTTTACCATCTAGGGAGGATAATCGGGACTGCTGCTATAGCTATAACTATAGCTATAACTATAGCTATAACTGCTGCTATAGCTATAGCTGTAACTATAACTGCTGCTATAGGTGCTGCTATAGCTCAGCTTGATTACCTGCCTCTAAATACAAAATTTTATATTACTGAGATCTATTAGGTCCTTAGGTGAAAGCGAACAATTTCCTAAGTCGGTACCAAAATTTGCACCCACACATGCTCCTGTTATATGCCTCTTTTTGGTGGACTTGTGACTTTTGTGCTGTGGACTTAGTATGTCCCATGAGGACACTTTTACACGTATGTTATGTGAGACCAGAGAGGTAGAGATGGAGTGCACCACATTGAAGTCCTTTTTCCTGGTATGCTCCGTGGGGAAGCCCTTAGATTGCAGGAGGTATAACTCCATGCAGGAACCATGTCCGTTTAGGGAAAAAGACAGGAAAGGTCGCAATTTATTAAAACAAAAAGTTGGATGCTAAAGAGCATTTTGTTTGCACCCAAATTCACACTTTTACTACTTTTTTTAAATTTACGTATTTTTTTGGTTTTGGTAGATTTTCGTGTTATTCAAAGTTCAGCACAGTAGACTTAAACTTAGCTCATTGGGCAAAAACTTATTGGCCAGCTTAATTTGGCAGTAAATTTGCCCCATTGGTGTTGAAACGATTTAGATCATGACTATTTTATAACAATTCAGTATCTTCACACCCATTCTGAGAAGTTTGCGTGCTTTACTTGTTTACTGGTTACATTATTAATTTCAGGTTGCACGCAAACAGGAGCAGGTATGGAAGGCGCCAGAAGTGACTGATAGTCTAGATAAAGTTAGTTTAGGAAAAAAGTTTGGATTATAAAATAATATTTTCACATTTCTTTTACCCACGCCAAGATTGGCGATGATGATGAATGTATTTCGTGTTTGATGAACAGATATCTTCATTTTAATTCAGCTAATCTAACTGAACTAAACTATGAAAATTGACGTTTTAGCTTGAAAACAATGGAGGAATGTTCAGAATATTTTAGACAAATTAACAACTTCGAATAAACTTCTTCGGTTAGTCAATATTGCCTATCAGTTCTTTCTTGGAGGGATTCTATAATCAAACTGTTTGATCTGGAAGACTCGAAAAAGAAATAGTCAAATGATGTCAGATCAGGCGAGAGTGGTGACCGTTCATTATGATCTTGCTATCCGAATTATGTAAATTCAAGGTGCTCATGCCAAAGAGATTGATGATATACAAGGTGCTAGAAAAAATTAAGCCAATTCGTTAGCTATATATCGCACGAGAAACTCCAAAACGACACATGATATTATAAAAAATGTTTCTTTTTTTCAAAGTATGTATGCATAACGGAAAGGTCTAGTTTTCTCTAATATCCTGTATAATTATTCTTCTAACAGGTTGGCCTCCTGAGATCGTCGTCTACACTTTCAACATACATAGGTGCCATAGAAAAAGAAAAAATAATACAGAGAAATACTCACGATTTTGCCATTCAAATGCTGCAACTCCCTCTCTGCTAAGCGTCTTGTTGCATTTTCTTTCCTTTTCCTCTTATATTGACTATACTTGTAAAACAAATACATTCCAGGTAAAGCCAACACAACAAACGGCTTTATGAGGGGATTGTGACGAGGTGGGTAATGAAAAGGATTTTCTTGAGGATTTCGGGCAGCCTCCGGCATTTTGATATCTAGAAATAAAAATGTAGGTTTTTTAGTCACTTTTAAACATAAAGAAAAATACGGAAGTGTACGAGATGACTTCAAGATAGTTCGATGCTGCTCACAAAATGCCGCTTTAAATTCCAAAATTATCAGTTTTGTTCCTTATCAAACAATTACTATTTTTTTCCAACACGACGACGTGGCAAAGTTTTTTACGGTCGCAGTCAGCCGGCAAGGAAAACTTCCTGCTGGCCTTATTTTGCAGGCCTGAGCATAGAAACTAGCATGTACTATCAGACATTAATCGAGAGATAGGAGTGGTGACAATTCTGGCCTCTCGGGAGACACATAATCAGATATCTATAGCCCCTCCCAATTTGCATTGAAATAACTTGTATGCTAGAATGTATGTTTGAATAAATGAAGGATACTACGTACCGAGGAATGTTATGGACAATTGCCAATTTGTAAATTAAACCACGCGCGTGGAATATCCGAAATATTCTGAATCTTATTGAGGAAGGAAAGCTGGTATGGATGTACTGGACACGAGAACTATACAGGGTCGGAGATATGTCGTAAGTGAGTGAGTATTAGCGAAACTCTACGAGATAGAGCGTAGTTTTATGGCATCTTATAAGTGTCCCAAAAATATTCCAAAATCTCCAAATTAGCAAGTCCAATTTTCAAGGAGAAAAATTTTTCGACAACTATTCAATTTAGGTATAGGAAATGTCTATAAAATTCAACCAAATAATATGACGCAGAATCCAAAGATAAACCTATATATA
Organism: Euwallacea similis; assembly: GCF_039881205.1. Lineage (NCBI taxonomy): Eukaryota > Metazoa > Arthropoda > Insecta > Coleoptera > Curculionidae > Euwallacea > Euwallacea similis. Next base: position 1,947,398 of record NC_089638.1, on the reverse strand, counting down.
CCGGGAGACCCAAATCGAATGTACTTTGTCACATCTTACTAAACAGGCCTGATAATGTATTATCTGACATCTCTTTCAAGTCTTTTTGTGTTATACCGATTTTATTAAAAATTCCAGGTAGAAGTGGAGAATTATATAAAACTGGATTGTTTTTAAATTACCCTGTATAATAGAATTTTGGTGAAAACAATACCATCATAGAAATCAATTTTGGCGTATTCGAGAATTTTTATTTTTAAATCTACCAAGAAAGTCATGGAGGTGAATCTTTTTGATTAGACCACTCTGTATAAACAAGAGACAGTTAAAATGTCAGTAAATATCGAATGTTCTCCCTCTTTAAATATGCTTTATATAGAACATCTGTATTCCATGTCAAGCTGAAATATTAAGCTGTAATGTAAAAGCACTAAATTTATTAAAAATCCAGGCCCCATGGAAATCGATTGCTGTACTCCTGTGTAAACAATAGATAGTGGCAATAGCTGAATTTCACATATGGGTAAAATAGAAATCTAAAAAACGTCAAATTTTAGAAGGCTTGTGTCAATGTTTGACGTAGTGAGGGTAGACAATACTAAAATTTGACATTTATTAGATTTATAATCTCAATCATACGTCAATTTCAGCAACTATCGCTATTTCTTATTTGTACAGAGGCAAAACATTAGATTTCCATTACATCCCCGATTATTATTAAGTTGAAATAGCATATATATATTGGTGGTACAGGGTGGTTCCTTATATTTAGATTGCTTCTGGCGAATTTATTATGAAAGATGGGTAAAAACTTTAAATATAAAAGTTGTAGGACTGCTCCTATATCGCCAGAAACTTTATGTTTCTCGGCAGTTTATTGGATATTTTTCCCTGATTCTAAAAATATGTAATATATTGACAGTTGGCTCAGCTACTTTTGTATTATTTGCATATATAAAACATATTCAAGATAAATGTGATTCAGTATCTCCCTTATAAATGCAAAAAATTCAAAAACAACTTGACCAAACGTCAACTTGTTACAGATATCAGAGTCAGAAAAAAATCTATCAAAAATGTCAAAAAACATATTTCATTAGAAATTTAACTTAAATTTTCTTTTATCCTGACTTACATTGATCTTTTGTTTTTACCAATAATATTTCCTGGCGGATTGCACCAAAAGCAATTTAAATCTAAGGAAACACCCTATACATTCCAATATCACTATAACCGCTAAAATATTTGGCAATGAATTATATCCAGTTTCATGAGCTCAGATGAATTTCAGAACAGAGCTTTAGCTAATAATAAACGAGGGTTAACGGCCCTGCAGGATAATCAACTAACTCTAGCCTTTATATTTTTACTGGGCATTAACATTCACATAAGCCATACCTGCTTGTTATTTTAAGATGTCTTAAAAACGAAGTTACATTAGTAGATCTTATAAATTGCAACAATTCACTGGGAAATAAATAAAACAGAAGATAAAGGAGATTTAAAGGAGAGACGGAGATATATGGTGGGAAAGAGTGCGAGAGTGACGGAAAAGCAAAATATTTACGAAATCCTGCATACGCTGACTCGATTGGTGAATCAGCGCATAGCCCCACCGACCGTCGCGACGCGACGCGTCCTTTAGCATACTGCGGGCTCTGTGAGGGTTGTAGGGTCTTTTTAGGGATGTACGACACAGCTACGTTCCAAAATGCTATTATTATGTAAACTCCTCTACCCAGTCCTCGAATAAAGACTTGAATCGTATTTAGTACTTATCTAATTATGTTTATATTGAGGATATTAGAAGTTATAGGCTTGTTATAATCTGCAATTAATTGAGTCCGACACGAACTTGCTAAGTAAAAGGAATAGGTAAATAATTCGAAGGACATTCTGTCCAATAGAGCTCCTCCATTAATTACAACCGCACACGCTTTGATCTATAACTAGTTAGTTTTGTTCAATATTTCCAATTAAAGGATACGAGCAGTTTTTAATTTATGTATTTGGCTGTTTTGCGCTCGTGTCTTCTTTTACTGATAGCCTGCCAGGGAAAATAGTGATTGATTTTACTAGCAATTTATAATTTTTTTCATCTGAGTTTACAGCTTCACAACATATCATATAACGTGAATTATTAAGAAGAGGTCACGATAAGGATTTAAAGAAGTAAAAAATCGGCCAACTTGTTCCTTATTTCTTATTCTTATTATATCTTATTTGCTGTATAAACCCATTCTTATAAAATATAAAATACTACGTTTTGACAGGAAGTTGACAGTTGTGGGTTTCAAAATGACAACTTCAAAATGATAAGCGGCATTTTAGACGTTTTAAAAGGATGACAGAAAGTTTGATACTTTCATTTGAAGATTTTTAAGAGTTTCTCAAAGTTTCATAATTCTGGTAATTATTCTTTTTTTCGTACGGGTTTTTTAAATTACTTAATAATGCAGGTCAAAACTGAAATTTGTAACTTATAAGAAATAATGTGATATCGCAAAAACTAATGGAGATGTATATTACTGCAATTCAACATCAGCGTGTCGTAGAATTTTTACGTGCACACCTGTGCGTAAAATGTTTCGACACACGAACGTAAAATATACACAAAAATATTAATACTGACACATGCGATTTTGATTTGCTGGCGTTAAAAATTTTTGACAAAAAATTGTGAATCGTAGTTCCGTAGATTATGAGGTGAAATGTATGTACAAAATTGGGAACGTAAGAAATAATTTGATATCAAAAAATCTGCAGGAGCTGTATATGACAGCTTGTATGTTAACTTTTATGGTTATTGTATGTTGTCTTCTGTACGTTGAATTAAATATTATTGTGTGAAAAATTCTTTACACACACACTTGCGATACAAAATTTTGCCGCAGGTATGTTAAATACACACAAAATTTTAACACTAATCCATACCTCTTTGATTTGCTTGAGGTAAAACTTTGTGAAAAGAATGTGAATCGTAGTCCCGTAGATTATGAATAGTGTACCTACACAATTAAATACTTAAGAAATGACTAGATATCACAAATACTAAAGGAGCTCTGTGTTACAGCGATTAAATATTAGCGTGCGGGGAAACCTTTACACGCACATGTGCATTAATGGGCTACTTTCGGCTTGGAAATGTGTGCTGTACAGCCAATTTACTGCACGCTTGTGGGAAAATAATATTATCTTATACTTATCAGGTTAATTTACGATAATATCTGACAAGTTTATCTCTGTTAAAAAGAATTTTAACAAAAATTTAAGAGAAATAATGAAACACTGAGTAAGTTGGAACGAAATTTAAATTTAGGTCGGATTTTATATACGTACGCCATTCAACGTTCTTCTTCTTACAAACTTTACTGAAATTTCGAAAAAGTTAACAAAGCCGGTATTTCAACGTTCTTCTAAAACTGCATGTAAACTTGAAGTAACCATCAGTCTTCCCTCCTATTTTCGATAAAGCGCCAATCATTTTTAGTTTGGCAGCATTTTTAACCCCTACAGATTAAAAGTATGCATCAAATATGAGACTACACCTTGAAATATAGTGGACAGAAAAAGTTTTCAAATTCACAATTTTGACCCCTCATATTAAACGCGGAGTTCCTAAATGAAAATTGGTGTTATAAAAATCAACTGCGTAGTAAAGCTTGTATTATATCCTTGTTCAAGGAACTTATACTTTTTTGTAACATCCTGCGTACCACAACTCACAACATCTTGAGAAAAACTCGTCAATCAAAGATTTTTTTCAAACATAACTTTTTAATCGTTTTGGAAATCAATTTTGAATGTTTTTTTTTAGTTCAAAATGTTATGATATATATAAAAATTAAACGACAAATCATATAAAACCATAAAATGATGGCCTACTTGAGCATCCATGAACATGTCTATCAAATTAATCCTTGCCTGATAGACAACCGAGCCTCATTGTTTGCACTAATTCATTACCATGACCGTAACTAAGGATTTTTCTTCGATCCACATGAATTGCTGAAACATAAAAGGATCAAGGCTTCCACACAAGGCCGAACCACTTAAAAAATTTATAGCCATTTCGAACAGGATAATTTTAAGGAAATAAAGCTGTTTTTACCCTTCTGATTGCAGTGTATAATTCTAAGCCAAATGTTTCGATTTAATGCTCTTTATGCCCATATAGTTTGTGCCTTTAATTTTGGGTTTTATGGGTTTATAAAGGCACATAAATTTTGGCAAAGGTTGATCCTATAAACGTACATTTGGCCGCCAAAGTCGCGCGCAATAGATCGAAATCAGTGCGTTCCAATCTTCGCGTTTTGTTACCAAGGCACAATAGCGAAGTTTTTAGCTTGGCTAGATGGCTAATTATCTCAGCTAATAAGCTTTTTTAAACGTATAATCAGTTAATCGACTTGAAGTCATCAGGTTGTCAATCTATTGAGACTGTTTTTTGAAGCAATGGAAAGATGAGATAAGAATCTATTATTTATTAATAAAAAAACCAAAATTGTGACACTTTGTACAATACTTCTCATTGGAATGGCGCGAAATAATATTGCAAAAATCGACCTTTTCCATTTCATTATCTCTTTATTCATCCACGATACCTAATATCCTACACGTTTAAAGATCAAAGAAACTTTAATAAGACTTAAGTCGGGAAAGTGAGGAGGCTATGCGATGTCCTAATGCCCTGGGCCATAAGGCCTGCAAGAATTCCTAAGCTTGAAATACTGTGACAAAAGTTTCAGTGCTCCAACCTCTGTTAAGATTTTCTTCGACTAAACATACTAAGCCATCTTTATTAAATATTAAATTGAGGCATATTACTTACAAGACACTTACATTTCAATGTCGCGTCTTGACCTTACTGGTTGGTTAATACAAAGAGAGTAGGCATCACACCATTCTTGAATTCTAGATAGGCACGTCTTAGAAAGAGGGTTTTCTAAACCACCCTTATTCTCCTGCGGAGATCCTCGAATCTTAAATGGAATAGAATACCTCCATAAAAAGGACGGGTTATTTTGCGGAGCGATCCAACTGGAGTGAAAACAAATTAGGAAGCAAAAAGGGCTCTAAGGGTGTAATCGTAGGAAACACCCCCGTTTTATTACTACTACTACCACCGGTACAGGGTGTCCCCGTTAATCGCAGTAGTCGGAAGTGAATATTTAACCTTCGGTATGAAAAATGTATACAAAATAAAAGACCGAAAATAACAAAGAATAATATTATTTTTATTATATCTCTGATCTTATTTTTATACAAACAAAAATGTGATTGGCACAAAACACGTATTGGATTGTGATGTTTTGGAAATAAATCGGCCAAGAATAAATTAATGTAAAGGATTTATGGAAAGCCTGCCACCCAAGGAAAGTGTAAATACAACTACTACATGATGTAACAAATTTTCAGAGGTTGCATCAAAACTTAAGCGAAATTATTTATTTTTAATGATATATTAAATTTAATAACCCAATTAAACAATAGGGATTGATATAACCTCCAGAGGAATATACTTTTTTATACATATTGTGTTCTGAACGGTTTTATACATACCATGAACCAAAACCCATTTAACTATTACTATCAATATAATAAACTTAACAATAATTAATTTTAAAAAATAATTATTTTCGTAGGTATTAAGTAGGTACTTATTGTATTAAAAGGAGATGAATACTAATCCTGAGGCCGGACTGTTGAAATCTCAACGAGATTTCGGTTTTCATTTTATCAAGTTCAATTATCTTTTTTAAATAAGAATCCGGCAAAGAAATTTCGAGATTCTTATAAAGATCTTTTATTTAGTTCAAGTATCTTTTCCTGATTTCAGTCATCTGCAAAGCACTCGAAACGTTCTTGCCAAATCTTATCGAAAATTAATTAATAAGGGATTAAATTTAATGAAATGGCAATCAAAATCCGGCTTATGACCAACCGAATAATAATAGTCTACCTAATACACATTCTTTTATCACAAAATAGGGTTTCATATCTATTCATGATATTTATTTAAATCTATACTACGCAATGCAAATGAATCGATAATGGAACCTTTTTGGCTACTCACGATATAAAAAAATTATTGATATTATTTGTGAATTTATTTCAAATCTCGTTTGTTGTATTTGTTTACCTCCATATACTTTTATTGTGTGTGGGTGATTGATTGCCTTATTTGATCTATCACACCTTTGTTGTAAAAATTACCACAAGGTAAATTTGTACGCGAATAAGAAAAAATTGAACAAAAACCTAATTTCTTTATAGTCAATTTTCGATACCTTAATGAGTTTGCAATAAAAGATTTTAAAAAAAACTACTCCAGGATAGTATTAAAAAAACACTTATTGTAAAAAAATTGATTTCCTAATATTGAGAAAAGTTAATAATAGAAAAATGTATTAATTGATAACACCTCTCGATGGTAGATACATTTAAAAACACTGCATAAGTTATCGTAATTTATTTTTAGGTGTATAAATAAAAATTGTTTAGGAAATAACCAACTAAAAATAAATATTGAGAATCCGAGCGTTTTTCCGAAGTTAAAATGTCTAATTTTTTCATGCATTTTTCTAATTTTTAAAAATTTTTTAGTGCTTTAAAAGACACATATAGCGCAAAGTTACCTTAATTATTAGTAGAAACGTTAAAGGCACTGTAATGGTACTTGACACACACCAGGTGAAAAAAATTACTGCATGTCGTACCGAAAAATTGAAAATCTACACCATTGGATTCTTTGCCAAAAAAGTGAATTTAGGTGTCCACTTATGTTCGAAAATAACGCCGGAAACTACAGGAGTATAAAAGGAAAATAAATAATTCTCAAAAATGTATCTTATAGACTAACGGGGTTATGAAGAATAGTTTGAAGGCAAATTTTCTAACGAGAAAAAGTAAGCAACGATTTCGAAAATCGCATCCATCTACCTCTGCTTATAACGCAAGTACTTCAAAGACTTCAAAAATGGAATGTCATGTACAGGTTAGAGTACAAGATGGTTCAAATTAGAGGCTCTCCACTGGAATCTTGGAAACCGTAAGAGATACAAGATTGGTTAAATCATACCAAAGCTGAACAATTCGCCAAAATGCTTTTCTGAGAACAAAAAATTCCTAACAATTCCGAATATATTCAGAAAAAACTAAAATATGCAAAACTATTTTTATTTTTTTACCGCTTTATCTTTTCTGAATATTTGAGTACAGTAAAAGCTAATATTAGAGAGGACGTATCTTATTAGAATGTTACTTAAATGTTAACTTAAAAGTTTATTAGTCAAAATAAGTGTAAAGTATATTCCAAAATTGACTAATTCTCGCTGAACACTGCGTGCAATTTCCAGTCATCCAGTCAATCCAAGTATTCTACGTATGAATTATATGCGATGTATCTGTATTAGGCACTTTTGGCTAATGTGATGATTTATTGATTATGACAGTTATTACATTGGTCAAACCTGATGTTATAATGGAATTCCTATGGAATAATTAATGATTAAATTGAAACCTGCCAAGAACTGGAAGGGGATTTAATGTATACCGAATTAAAGATTTCTCTAGCTATTTAAATGTCTTTCACGATTATACTTAAATTTCCCCAAAGATCACAATTATTGCTACTCCAAAACGGTAACAAATTTAATACTTTTTCAAATTTCTTTACGAAACAGAAATTTTAACAAACATTTACAAATATCCATTATATCAAACATCTACCAACAATATTGGAAATAAAAAACCTGTACAAAGATCTTATAAAAATTAGACTAGCATTATCTTTTTTAAAATTGCAAGTTGTGCATTGGTACGAAAGTACATATATTGTCAAGATAGGCTGCTCTGTTTCTACCTCAACAACCAGGTTACCTAACTAAGTTGTTCCTTCACCGCTGCTTCACGGTCTAGAGAGTCTAGGGTATCATTCGAGCTAGAACACGTTAGATCTTCCAGTTCCTCCATATGCTTCTGCCTTTTACGGACATTCCAATGCAAACATTCCGCGAGCGAATCGAACCAGTCTGAGATTTGATCTTGGGAACATATACTTGGCACTGGGTATATTGATGTTGTAACTCTTAAACTAGAAATAGAATAAATGCTTTTCATATTAAATAGATCCATATTTTAAAAGTAATTTTTTGACATACTAGTAATATTATTATACTAACCTGTCACCATGTACTAATTCTTGTCTATTTCTTCCATCAAAGGAAACCCATGACGTGTTTCGACTTTCTGGTGAAACTGAAATCTAAAAATGCAACTTCGTTTTAAAAAATTAAAAGAAACATTTTAATTGTAATATGCGCTTTGCGAATTCTTTCTGTCTTGTTTGTAAGACTCTGGACTGGCATATTTCATATAAATAGAATACCTATAAGCTATTTCACCTTCCAACATTTGAATTTTTTGAAAATTACAAAAATTAGTGTTGTTTGATGGTTGACAAAAATAGTTGATTGATAAACTACTGAAAGGCAGTCACATTCATCACCATAACGGAAAGAGAGCTGATTTCTATACTGGAACATTGTACTGCCTTGTTTAAATGATCATTATTTTCCTCTAATTCCACTAGGTTGTAACAATTTAAAAAAACTCAACTAGTTTGGTTGTCTTGTCCATTCATCTTCGATTTCAACCAACTCAACTACCACTTTCTTTTTTTAATTTTAATTTATTGTTTCTGTAAGTTCAATTTTATACTAAATACGATATTTCTCATACCTTAAGTTCGACGCCAGCAGGAACGACAATCGGCCTAAAACTAAGGGAATGGGGACATATGGGAGTAACCATTATAGCAGGGACGCTAGGATGAATCATTGATGCTCCTGCAGCTACGGCATATGCAGTACTACCTGAAATAAACATGCAATGTATTATATCTGAAAAGTGGATTGAAAGTGGAGCAAATAGCTATTTCCAAAATTGCTACTAGTATTACTGTAGATCCGATTTTAGTTATACCGAGCAATATTTTAAAACCCATCAAGTGGAATATTGAAATGAAGATTTTGATCAGTAAAAAACGAACGAAACATGTATGAAATCCGGAATCTCGGTTTATATTTAAAATTAGGAAATTATCAGGCGCATGGTGGCAGAAAAGCCTTCATGTTACTTACCAGTCGGAGTGCTAACTATTAATCCATCGCCTTGGACAGAAGTGATGTGTTTTCCATCCAAATACAGATCAATGTTCGACAAGTACGGACTCGGCCCCCGGTCAATAACCACTTCATTTAAAACTAAGAAACTGGCCGGCTTTTCTTTCTTCATACCCTCAGCTTCTTCAGCGTTAGAAATGTCGGTTTTCTTAACCAGGATACATCGTAATCTGCTCCTTAATGTTAAAGCCGCATTGCCTTCAAATAATAATCCATAAAATGTATCTATGTATGGTTCTTGGAAGCTATCATTGAAGGTAAATTACAAATTTTATAATAATAAGGAAAAAACTTCACCTTCAAGGACGTTGTTGACTTGCTCTTGAAAATTGTCGAATCGAAATGGAGTAAGAAATCCTAAAGAGCCTAAGTAGAAAGCCATGACGGGTGGGACTGACTGCTGGAACAATTGGCTTGCATATAGTAAAGTACCTGAAACCACAATAAAAAATTGCAATAACTCTTAGGTTACACGAATATCTCTAATTGAAAATCAAGAGAAGATATCAACTAAATGATGTTCTCTCAATGGGTTCTTATATGATACGAATATCTAATTTGCCTACGAACCATCGCCCCCCAGGCACACAATGAAATCAATTTTATCTGTCAAGTCGTCTTTCCCTAATCTAAATGTCATGAGTCGATCCTTCACAGAAGGAAATTCAGGAAATTGGTCCAGGTGGGGATCATCCATAACAGCAGTTTCTACAAAAACAACCATTCGTTTCTCCTGAAAACGATAAAAATAATCGGATTAGGTCAGGTAGCCACACAGGAAATTTAAATTGTTATTCTTTGTTAAACTTAATGAAAAAACTGAACACGAACAAGGATGTAATTATTACCTTCTCATTCTATTACAAATTATTTGCAGAAAATTGGCGAAAAATAAATTTTAAAAAAATCGCAGACTCTAAAGTGAGATATACCTTTACACAATAACCAAGTATATGACGCGTCATCGCGTGTCGACATTTTAGTACTGAAGTGCAAAATAAGTAGAGACGAAAATTGATTATGAAAATTGAATGAACCATCAAAATCTGTCCGATAAAAAAGCAAAGGAACGTTGAAAAAAACAGAAAAAAAATGGAAAAATAAAGGAACATGAAAATTATACATATTATGTTCCTTTTAATGGGACACGATGTCTATTATATTCTATAAATATGGATATTTTTCAATGGCTTGATAAACATTTATGTTGAAATTTGCATGTAAATGAAATCTTGCATCAAATTTCATGGTCTTTCACTATAACTGCAAGCCCAACGAATGCCAATTAACGCAACATGAGTTATGAGACCAAACGCTATTAAGGCATTACTCATGCAATTAAACTGTCGAATAATTAAATTGATATAAGCTCTAGGAACGAACAGATCATTTTCAGACAAATAATGAACTTTTTACCTCGATTAGCCATCGCACTAATTTGACAAAAGGTGAATAGACCGAGGCATCTCTCACTTTCTTTATAACAAGGACTGTTAATGGAGGTTTGTACCATGTTAACCTTTGACTGGCAGGATCCTGAATAGTCCTGGAAATTAAAAAGGGAAATATGTACACATTATAAGAAAATAATTAACACGTTTTTAAAATAAACACAAAGAAAATAGGGATATTCACGACATAATGGTTCTAACTTAATATATTTCAGCTTTATCACTGAATTGATACAACATCGCTTTTGTTAGGCACTTAATCATATAAAAATTTTATGTTATTGCATACTATGGCATTGATACATTTTTCAAAAATGTATAACTAGTTTTGTGACGCCTTGTTTGGTTCAATAGATCTACTGATTTTTCAAAGAAAATCGACTTTTTTTTATCAGGTCTGCTTCGACAATATTTTGGCAGGTATTTTTCTGCGCTGTTTGATTGAGATCTTACGCGATAAGACTGCGTTAAACCCAAAACTGTCTATTCTCTGGAAACGAACTTTGGGTAGGCTAAATAAATACATATTAAATAATAGATAGATTTTGCCGCAAAACAAAATTTGGCAATTGCAAATTTAGATAAATAAATAAAAAATCATTGAACCTAGATGGTCAAAAGTTCTTTAAGAGTAGCTTAGTTACATTAACAAGTAATTGACTTAGCGTGAGAGTAAGTGAACTATGAACGTAATTCAACTACACTACAAGTAGTTCAATTGCTTTGAAAGTAGTTTAACTATTGAATGAACATTAAAATTGATTAGCAATTACCACTACTTTTGCTTAGTAGGTAAAAAATGAATTACAATTACCGTTTCTTGAATAATTGAACTAAAGTAAGTCTTTAAGTAATTAAAGTAATTTGCAATAGTTAGATTACATTTTACAAGCAAAGTAATCTAATTGCGGGCAGCTCTAATTGTAAGCATTCATTTTTTGGGGTAAACAAATATATCAATTAAAATCCCATGAAACATGATTTAGGTTTTATGTAGGTAGGTAGGTACTTGTTTAGACACACTTACTACTTCTTGTTACTTAAGACCTTAAGACTTAAAAATGCTTGCATGACCAAGATAAATTGGCACGTAATGGCGGTTTAATTTACATTTACTCTTATCCACAAAACATGATAAAAAACCATTTTACTGATCAGTAAGTATTTGATATAATAAAATAAGCACTTTTGCGATGTAAAAATGAACTCACCTATACTGGATTGCGTTGCTCTTGCAAACCATGAATCCGTTTATCCCGTATTCCCCGCTTTGTCCGGAAACTCCAACCTTGGCACCGTTATCTTCACAATTATTGTTAATTTCAAGGCCCTTATTCTCACTTTTGAAACAACCTTTATTACTACCGGTGCTTTGGGCCATATCACAGCTCCTTTCCATACACAGAATCAGACCACTTTCAGCAACCATTTTTTATCACAGTTTGCGTATACTATATCACAGACTTTTATATGTTAATTTTCACTTTTCAATCCGATTAAAATTACCAACCTCCTGTATTAAACCGGGTCATTGAATGCTATGAACCTCTAGATGATGTCCCACTGCAGTAAAACTGGGCATTGTTTCAAATTGATTTGTGAATTAATTATTGGCATTTATATTGTCGCAAGTACCTATTTCGAAGCACTAGTAATTATCAAGGAATGTGTGGTTGATAACTGCCGATGAACAACGATAAATAATAGGAAAAAGCGTTTTCGGGTTCGCTGTTCTCACGCGATATACTGTAAATGGTTTCCCCAATCAGACATTACTTGAATTATCGAATATCAACAACTTGGAACGTGAAACAAAATAACGGACGTTTATGAAAATATGTGAGATAGTACATACCAATTAGTAAACAATCACTCAGACCGAAACTTTTTAAGAAACATTAGTCGGAATTTAGGGACAAATGCTCACATTTGTTTGAGGAAAGGAAGAAGATTAAAAAATTTATACGCAAATTAAGGGGGCCATAATGTGTCTCGTACGCTGTATTACAATCCGTGAATTTATCGGCATAAAAAATTAGTCAAGTCATGCCATGTCAGGTAATAACTATCCGAGCGATCGCAATACATTTCCCAACAATGATTGCGCACGTTTTCTACGATTCTACGTCTACCTTAATAAAATATTTATTTTTGTTTTCGACCAAAGATGTAATTGGTATAGCACCTAACAGATACAAAACTTAATGGTTATTTGCCGTATTCGTGCGGTATGAACACGGTAATTATTTAAAACGCTTTACCGCACGTGTGATGATCTCTAAGGCCATTTGGCAAAAATCTATTTCGAGCAGTGAAAATTTACGTTCCGCTATCGAAGCGTTGCGTTTTGATAATTTTGCCCAAGTATAAAATCCAGGCGCGATTTGATGATGTACTGAACTCATTACAACGCTCATGCTGTAATAAAATACAATTCATATTCCATTACCACTTCGTCACGAATCCATACTAAAATCTAAATCTGCTCCGTATTATTAAGATCGGAAACATTTAGCCAATATATCCAATTGATTAAAGATGAAAACCAAATTATTTTTTTGTTATTGGACATTGATATGTTGTGCGCTTAAGTTACTTGTTAAACACCAAACACGGGAAACACGTTTTCACGATTTACAAGCTTTTACCCATTTAAATCGCCTTTAAATTTTTTGGTGCTATGGCCAGGTCAAAGTACGCATATTTGAATTTAGTGTTGCAAAATTCCATACTGAGTACCATATTATTTTCGATATTACAATTAGAATAAAAGAACGCATACGAAATAGGGATCGCAAAAGCGAATGTTTTGTACTTTCCTTAAAATCCATGTCTACAGGATTGAAAACAATTCTTCAGAATTTAAAATTGCGAAATCTAAAAATCTAGGGTCGCCTTCACATCCAAAACTACGAAAAAATATTTTCCCGTAAACACAAGTCCAGGAATATATCGTTACTGAAAACAGGGTGCTTGAAAATGGTTTTCAATCTTACTTCACAGCTGCTAGAGTTTGTTAGATATTTAGATTCAGATTTGGAGTTGTTGAAATTAGAAGCGACCTTTCATTTATTCCACAAAATATTAGAAAATGATTAAATCGATAGGAAAAGACACCACCAAAATATGAAACGAGAAAACATACAACTTCGCTGATTATTTTCACAGAAACCCCAACTTCGATCAATTCTAGAACTATTTTTCAACACCTGCTAAGAGGTGAACGGTTGCTATCCGAAAAAAGTAGCTCTCAAAAATTCGGGGATTCCCAAATAATGTATTTTCTAAAATAATATGTCCTCCTTTTTGGCTTTATTGGCTTTATTCACCTATGTATCCATATTTGAAGACAAATTTCGCTATTTGAAGCTAAATAATCTAAATTCAGCAACCAAAATAATGACTCATATTGCTAATCTAATTTACAGTGCCCATAAACTCATTATATCACTAGAACTACCGTGCAAGCAAAAAACTAGAAAACATATTTGAATTATATGCCCTTGCACAGAGTCACAAATGACTAGGAAAGACGTGTGCACTGCATAAATAAATACATGGATATCCTATTTAAAACAGAGATATCGTTGAAAATTCTCATCAAGACAACAAAACCATTAACAGATAGGTTAGTATTTACCAAATTTGGTATAAAACTAAAGATGTGACACCACATGAAAACGCAGAATAACATACCATTCAGCCACTATATTGGTATTATTGGTATATGGTATAGTACGACCCAAATGATAAGAAACTTATATATAAATAATTCAATAAATTCGCGGAATGGCAGAAGGATCCTTTTTTAAACCATAACAATAATAAAAAAGCGGATTTTGGAAACCGTAACTAATTCAATCAAAATACCATTTATACCAAAGCATTTATTATAAATATCGACATCACGTGCCCATACAACTTAGAGGAACAATTTCGTCATGCTGAATGTTTTGTTTGCGATGAACTTGAACGGCAAGCTTTCGATAAAGAATGCCTTTGCACGCAGATGGTGATCTTAAATGTACACAAAAAGTTATCTGCATTACACTCTATAGTGTTCAGTTATTAATAAAATTATGCACCTAATTGTACATTCGATTAGTTTAGTACAATGTAGCACAGTGGGGCAATTCTAATCCCAAGTCTCTAAGGAACAAACATTACTTCTTAGGAAGCAAAGGGAACAAAACCTGGTAGACTCTAAGGCAATCTTCAGTCATGTCATTTATAATTGAAAAGATTTTATAATAAATTTGCGCATTGCATTTTTTGTTTTCTGAAAATTGAAAAGACTTCCTGAAAGGCAAAATTAAAGCAATCGTTCTGCATAATAAACGAGACCCATAAAGAACCTGTTGCCTTCATTCGTTTCACGAGCAGCTAGCCTTACTTCGCGGAAATTGCATTTTTCTATTTCACTAATAAACGAAATACCTCAAAAATCTATACACTCTATATAGGGTGGTTCTTTATACTTACACTACTTCCAACATGATTAATGTAAGAAATTTCTCCTAAATCACTATAAAATGCTAATCAATGCAACACAAGAATACGGCAAAGTACTAAACTTTTAATGAAATGCCCACAATGTTTCATAGTTTACTTGTGTTTGTCCTTCGCAAAGAAGTAACGACATATCGATAAAACCGCATTTTTCAATTAGATATATAAGATTTTAAGACGTTTAGATACGACTCTATTCAGTGCAAAATACTTACATAACCATAGCGGAATTTTTCATAATACGTCCACATGGTCCAAAATGTTGCACTGGTGAAGGAGCGTTTAAAGATCTTGTCCTCCTGAAACAAATTAATTAACATTAAGAAAATTGAAGCAGTTCTAAGGTGCAATGCAATGACTATTATCACATGATTGAAAGAAAATTTAGTTTAATAAGTACATGAGGATGCTGCACAACGTCAAGAACCTGGAGAAAACGAATAAGAATACATCTACACATACAGTGTACATCTTGAGAATTTAGAGCTTGAAACAAATTCACAAATGCGAAATGAATTTAAAAATTCAAGAATATGGGAAAAATAGGCTGTTTGATTTAAAAACTTTGATACATAACTTCATTCTAAAGAACTCTGTTATTACAGAAAAAAAATAGCAACAGGTTTATGCAAGTATTTTCTGTAACAAAGTATACTCCAATAAATACAGCAAATTCCAAGCTTGAAGTGGTCTATTTTCATAAACATTAGCTACATCTGTAATCTTATACCAAATTAAACCAGAAGCAGCATCAGAATCAATCAGCAGTTTGATTTTACAGGAATTTCAAATTTAATGTATTGCTTATACCAGGGAACTAAAAGGGTTAATAAATATTTTCCAAATGGCAATAATTTTGAGTAATGAACGTATCAAGCATGTATATTAGCAAAAATTATTTTCTTAAACTTATTTATTACCGTCTCAGTACGATCATGTTGGCAAATAATGACCAGTAAATTAGTATTTACTAATTTGCTAACCATTTTTCATCTTTAGAATCGACATAAACGAATTATAAAATACGAATTAATAATACACATGCTTCATAGTCCATTACTGAAAATTACTGCCTGTTGAAGTATTTTAATTTTTATTGGTAACTCAGTTGTTCTGAAGTGTGGAAAAGTTATTTACCTTATTTTGCTTGCAAATTTCCCTTTCATAATTTTATTACTTACTTCATATTCATTATACATACTTCTGCATGAATACTAAAAATTCCAAACTTAAGTTATTTACCTAACAAGGGCAAAAAGTGATACCACACTCTGATTTAAGTTAAGTAAGCAATGCAGGTAACCAGCTTCTACAAACAAAATATGGAAAGGACACTTTCACATATATTAGGAATACCATTTTTCCTACAAGCACATGTGTATTCAGATACTTTCAGCTTGAAAATTCATTCAGTAACAACTTAACATCCAGCTCATCACAAAAATACATTAAAAACCAGTTCTAACTCCTAAGATGTCAGTATATTACTGTAGTCCTTATTAGTAATAAATTCTAATTCTTACCAAGGAGTGCCACAAAATATTTGTATTTATGAAGCACTTACAAATCATACTCCAAATTGATGTAAGTGTTGATTAGAGTATTAGCCATTTTATCTGTCATCTTCCTAAACCTCAGAACTCATGAAAGAACTTAATTTTACTTAACATACAAAACTACAAAACCTTGACACACAAATTAGTTTTAGGAGTCTTTTGCCCTCATTGTGATGTCATAATTACCACTATGTCAAGCTCTCAATTCTTCTCTCAATGTTCCTGTTCATTAGGAAGAACTCTTGATACTCAAAGGACCTCTTCTACTAAATTCTCTATATCACGGTACAGAGATGTAGATAAAGCCTAGTAGCTGCATTGCAACAGATGGTTGAATTTGAACAATAAAGTAGGCAACTTGATAATATATGAAATAATAAGGTGACAACATACTCACGGCCATGTACCAGATCTCTTCTGTGTTGCTCCACTTTCCCTAAAGTCTCTATTGAAAACATCATCTGAATACTTGATAGAATGTTCACTGTGAGCCTTCTTAGTTCCCGCACAGTCTAGCCTGAATTCTAACTTTTCTGCTAACCTACATTTGTGTAATGTTGGTAAATCTAGATCAGAACCAACCCATAATGATGTCATCATGTGTATTATGAATTTTCGGACGTAAAACTGCCCCAAAATCACATTTTCACTTGCCTTCCTGGCATCATTAAATGTACATTTAAATCTAGAAGAGAACCAAAACTTTAATTTTGGAAAATAAAAATTGTCCTTGAACGGCAGGTTATGTTTTGACAGCCCTCAAATTCCTTAAATAAAAATATGACAGTTAAATATTTGGCATTTTCAAATCCTTTTCTGACGATCTGAGTATATAGAGCAAGACCTATAGAAAAAATTATATTGCTGTCTTGTATGCACACAAACTTTTCTGTTGTTACCCGGTATACTCATTTTGGGATAACCTTTAGAAGAATAAGAATAACGAAATATATTCAAGAGTAAATGTGTGCTAAGCCTCTTTACACTAAATTACATGAACTACTCTAAATATTAACGTTATTAAAAAATGCTTGGTATTTAAACGAAACGTCAGATTGGGGTTGACAGTGACACTGTCTCATAAGTTGAAAACGAAAGTACGCATGCGGCGACGATTACAGAAAATCGTGTGTGTCTCAAAGTTTTATAGGAGTTGTGGCGGTAAGATGATTATTATTGTAAAATTTTCCTTGGGAAAACCAGTAAATGCAGTTCTAAGTTCTTCGTTTTTATCTCTTGCAGCTCTTCATGACTTTGGACGTTATTTATGACTCTGGAAGGATTGTTAATAGAAATTAAAACTTAAATTGTAAGTCTACTAAAACTCCATTCAGCACTGTACTATAAGTAAATGTAAGGTAGATATTCCCAAGCCCAAGCCATTTAATTTTTCAAATACATAGTTAAGTCCTCTAATGGCGCTTCTTCATGTTCATTTTAAGCATCACCAACCATTGGCCGTTTTAGCACGGTCGTTTATTATCTTGCTAATATTTTATGTATTATAATAATTCAAACTAGAAATGTTGTGATTAGCGATTTTTAAAATTCAGAAAAACGAACTGACCGGCTTAATCTTTTCAACTCTGAAATCTATTTTTTAGTCGAAAAAAAAATTCTTACCTGTGGTTTTTGAGCTTTGATATGTACATTGTGAAATGCATTGGGTCTTGACATTTTAAGAAAAAAGAAATTGATTTGTGTATGTATTTATTTAACTAACTACTAATTCTTCTTAAGAAAGGAGCTTCTTGGTCATATTTAGCTTATAGTAATTCCCCTTAGAAATGATCAAAAAAATAACACAAGCATCTCCACATTTTATTTGCAAGTCCTGACCCCATTGTAGTGATATTTTTCATCAGAAATGAGTGCCAGCAGTGAACTTTACGGAATACTGCTTTTATTTTTCCTTTCTGAAATACTTGTGGCCACAGAGTGTATAGTACCTTGTTCAAAATAAGAATTTGAGTAATAATGGCTAGTACAATCATTGCCATCATTGCTAAATACCCAGTTGGATACATTAATATCTAACAGTTCTAGAAAAGGTCCCAAATAGGGGTCATTTCATGTTGACAAGCACTATTTGTGACATGATTTATAAACATACGTAGGGAAAAGTATGTATTTTATTCTAAAAAATTTTAAATATCATACTAAAATTATGTACCTTCAACCTGGAGTTCTGATGAAATTTATGCATAATAAACAGACTGTCAACAAACAGATTATCAAATGATTTCAACTCATTGTTCTAATTTGTCAATCCAGCCACAGGTTGTAATAATTTCTAAGATATTACCTTAAATGAATAACTTATACTTCTTGTATACTATGTTGCTTTAATCAAGTGTTCTCCCCCTTCATCTTTCAGGTAATGATAACCAGACTGAGATAGTAGCTTGCTTCCCATACTACATTGGAATGGGTGACTACAGCAACATTGGTCTTCCTCACCACACAAGTACAGAAACCAAGGAAAAGTATTGCAAGTATTCTTATTCATACTGTGCAATATGTGATAAACAGTCACCTCGAAGAAGGTCTAAGAGTGAAACGAATGAATGCTGCAAACGAAAGTGTAGAGAAATGAAATCTCTAACTCCAAAGAAGTATGATAAATGTATTGAGTATGAAAATATGGAAATGGAGTTTGATTCCAAGGGATGGCATGAAACTAAATATGATTGCTGTCGAATAAGGTAAAATTTTTAGGAACTACATATAATATATGTTTAGCAAGAGACTAAGTTGAAATTGAATGATGTATCATGTGATTATAACAAGTACTTATTTTATTTGGAGATGTCAAAATAATAATAATTATACATAACTGCTATCTTTAAATTAAGAAATAAACATGACAGAGACACTGACACCACTTAATGACCTTATTAGATAATTCAAATACTCAAAAAGCTAAATTTTGCTATTTTATATCACAAGTATAAATTTAAACAAAAAACACAACTAAAAGTTTGCCAATTTCAACATAGATTTACAATTTTCTGCATTAAAAAAATTATTCTAACTATTTAAGCAAATTCCGTGACAAGCTGCTTAGCAAAATTTATATTTGCTTTAGAGAAGAACCCTATGAATAATGTCATGAAGACCCTACGACCAGAGCCATTTTAATTTTTTAGTTTTATACTTTTTAATTATATTTCTTATAAAATTTTTGATTTATGTTGTCTTTTTTGGGACGTAACGTGAGAAAATTTATTTTACGCAAGTTTTCTTTAATTCTGCGACTTTGAGTGAGATTTTCCTTGTACCTGGTGCTAGTGGCGTAATCAATTTAATTTTTTATTCCAGATCCAACCTTGTAGAACTGCCAACCTCATACATTGCCAATAATGATAACTGTCAAATCCCATCAAATTTGTCAGTTCTTCAAGATGACATTAATTGTTTAAAGGCTTTTAAGCAGAATGATTTTTGTCCAACGTCCAATTCGTTCGATTTGAGAGCTCCATTTGAACATGTAAGAGCCATAGATCCAAGAACGAAACTACTAGAAAATGTAAAAAATGTTGGCAAGATTGAGACAACTTCGCTAGAGCCTGCCATGTTATCGTATATAAAGTCAAATGGCTATCATGCTCCAAAATCAAGAATTATAGATGGTCTAGAGTTTGACAACTCAAACTACTCCATGGGGTCACGCTCAAACACTTCAAATTGTAGAGAATATTGCCAGCTAGTAGATTTTAAAAGTCAAGATGCTGATAGCCAGACGCCTCTATGCTACAACACTGAGACTTATTTCAATAGACAAATAGATAGAGAAAATTACTCTAAAGAAGTAGATTACCTGAGAGAAAAACTGAAATTTCTACATAATTCTTCTTATACTCTTCGTTCTAATCAAGATGTAAATGTGCAGAATGTGGACTCAGCAAAAGGAAATATTTTACGCGAAAGTTGTATAACGACCATAACGGAAGCAAAACATAAGGTGGAAGAAAAACAGTTACCTTCCGAGGGAGCAAAATATTCTAATTGTAAAATATCGTTAAAAACTAGGAAAATTAATGTTGGAAAGACACAAAGAGGAAAGGCTAGATTGGAGAATATTATTATTATTAATAGTTCCATAAGGTAAGTTAGTTTGTACTGTTGTTAAAGTCTATAGCAGCATTCTTTGTTTTGTCAGAATATTTATTTGTAATAAGTTTAAAGCGAGAAGTTTTAAAATGAACATGTTTAAACAGATTGTCAAGGCTTTCATGACAGAAAGAAATACAATTGTAAATATTTTCCAGGCATGCAAACTCGGATCAAGCCAATCATTTCTGAAGATATACCGAATTTTCACGATTTCGGAATTATAGTTTCCAGATTTTATTTGAAGATATAAAGTGAAAACAATTTTGCAATCTCATTGCCACTTTATCTTCTCTACGAGCTGAAGTGGTACCTACTTATATATATATATTCCACTTATATATTAATTCCAACATTTTAGAATATCACCAACATCGTTTAAATTTTTAGGTATATCAATTGATTTTTTTGCATTTTTTTTAAATGGCCTAAGTTATAAGATAAAAAGTTAAACAATTTTAAATTGTTCACCTTATACTAGTTATGTAAATGAGATAGTTTCCTTCAAGTACTAATATTGTATTCGCACACCTCCATTCTTAAAATAAATCAGCCGTAACTTGAAACATACTACTCGTAAATTTACATATTTCCAAATTAAATTGTCCAATCTTGTTCCCGTTCGTTTAAATCAAAAAACTATTTGTATACATTTTGCCCACGTCTTCCCAAATTACTTTTCATTCATGGAAACTGCGATTTCGTACTACGCGTTACGCCACTGTTCTTGTATATCATGTTTACACGTGTTTTGTTAATGCCTCACATTCAAACTGTAAGTAGAGTATTGGCGTTCCCAATTACCAAATCCGGACTCACTCTAAGCCCGAAATAAGCTATTTTAAGACTCTATGATCTTGAATCACTTTTAAACATCTGTTTTCCAGCTATCAGGAAAGACGTAAAAATGACTAATTTAAGCCAAAAATTTTAAGTTTGAGAAAAGTGCCATAAGTTTTAAAAATAAAAGGAAAGTATTTTTCATTCGATCTGTACTTCAATAATGTGTTGGGTATTGAAATTCTTAACTTTTTTTTCGAAAACATTGGTTGCATGACACCACGTTTTATTAAAAATTCCAACATTCCATGATAAGTTTACCTTGCGTATTTTTAGATTCAGGTTTAATTCTGGCCATTAATATAAAAGTGTTGTGAGGAGGAGGAAAATAAAGCGTATGTCTCATATCCCTTTTACAACAACAGGGTCATATTCGCCTTGGTCTGGTTGGCGAGTTATAGTCCGCCTTTACACCTCATTTTGTGTGGATCCCCTTTTAATTACGTACTTCGTACATGCACGTGCCGTTTATTGTGTGGTGTTAAAGCAAATATTATAGATCCCTTCACTCCACGATATTATTTTTGTGTGCTTTATGTGTATAGCGGCAATATGAAGTGGAAACTTGATGGTTATCTCCTTAGGGAGTATTGTTCTGAGTAAGATTTATTCACTAAGTTGGTATCTTTATTCAGATTGTGTTTAATCATTTCCTATTAGATACTACGATACTAACGATACTTGAAATCATAGTTTTATGGTTTAAAATAAGTTGGTTTGGTTAGAAAGAGTATTAATCCTAAATTGGAAAAGAAAAAAGAAAAAAAATTGTACCTAAGAGATGCGAAAATATCTTACTACTTGATTACTGTCTGTGTCACACATTTTTTTATTTTAAAAGTGATACAAAATCTGTTCATAAACTAGACACTTTCCTTTTATAAATTTTTGAATTACTTCTTAGCTCCTGAATTGACTAACCGATTAGACTGGCAATTCAAATTAATTATTTCTGTTCTATTATCTATTCTCTTCTACATTTCATAATTGCAATAGACTGATATTTTTTTGGACTTACAAATTACTGCAGGTATATTTTTTAACATTTCAGTGAATCTGAAAGTGATAGCGTCGAGGATGACGTTGCAGAAGAAGACTCCCAAAGCATTTCAAGTAGCGATCCAATTTCTACTGATGAATCTTCTAAAGACTCGTCGAGTAGTCGTGTGTCCGTCAATGTCGATTCTTCTCGTAAGTTACAAACATTTTTATTCATATATTTTTTTCGCATTTAATCTGATTAATCTAAATATTTAACTTAAATATCATTGTTTTAAATTTACAATGACAATTATAGATTTATAGAGGATTTGATTTTATTTCAAAACGTCATTTATCACGTAGTTAGAGCTCGTCATTAATTTTATTTTCGTTTAGTCAATGTTCTGCCTTCTGCACTTGTTTAAAACCTTAAAATTTTAACGACTTTAATAGTTTCTCTACCTTGAAATTATATGGTTTTATAGTCAGAAGCCTTAGGGCATTGCAACCAGATATTCTAGAGTTTAATGTCTTTTGATCTTGACTTGTCTTTGAAACCCTGACTTTCGATCGTTTATTATCAAAAGTACTAAGAAATGCTAGAAATAACGCTCTATGACATTTGCGCATTATTGTAAATAAAATTCTTGGAAATTTACCTTTCGACCTTCGGCTTGCTGTTTTTTTCCATTGGTTTTATTGCCTTATATTCACTACCACATAAATTGCTAACTGTATTTATATCCTTTTAAATGCTTGTGTAATCTTGGCGACGAAAAAATATGATCAAATATTGCAATATCAAATAAATATCTAGACCTTAAATATGAAAAATATCGATAAATACTCATAATTTGCAGGTAGCCTGACACTAAATAACATAAAATTAGAATTATTATACTCCAGGAACTCATTTAGTGGAGGAGTCAAATCAAAAAGCTTAAAAAAGTGTTCCATGAGAACAATATTTCAGTCAAACAGGCCGAGAGGAAAATTCAAAATATGAATTGTGTTAGTTTTAATTTTCTTATTGCATTTTTACGATATAATTATTTTATTAGTTTCCATTCATTCCCCAGCAGACCAGCACTGACATTTCTAAAGTAGTCTTGGAAAAGGTCTCTACTTAAGTGTCTTTCACATTCACGTATCATTACAAATTTAAAAAATAATTTATTTTGAGTTTGAATTAAAGACATTAAATGTTTAAAGAATCGTTTAGTTTAGACGTATGAAACATTAACAAAGCTAGGTAGTTTGGGGTCACAACATTTCCGTTTCCGAAATTCACTTACTAGTTTTCATTTTATTGATCGGCGTATGTATGTATTTCTAAAAATCACCTATAAAATTACATATTTCTTTGTTTTTTTGCCTTTACCTACCTTTACCTCTTATAGTATGCTTTTAGTAAAGGCCAACTTCTAATTAGACTTTGACATGCAACTGTGTATAATAGATTTTAGGGATTAGTTCAAATATTCATTTGTTATTATTCCTGGAACTGAAGAATATTTAAAATTTTAACTTAGTCCTGCAGTTGTATTCCCAAACTTGCCTAGAGGTTTTTTTAAGTGGAACTTACATTCCGTTTTTTTTTTAGCGTTGGAATGTACTAGTTGGCCAGTTCGTTCGAGTTTGTTTCCAAACATTCCCCCCTACGTAAAATTCCGCCCTCACGACTTGGAAACCGTCTATAAGTTACCCAACGGAAAAAAGTACTTCAAATGGAAACTTAGCACAATTACGCCTATTATAGTTCGCAAAACTTTGTCAAATTCCGGCTTTGCCTTGGTTAGAAGTGAGTTTAGTAGAGGTGTGTTCCCTATTTTGTCCTTAGCAATCCCATTTTACCATATCATAAGTCTCCTCCCTTCCGCGTTGTGGCTCAATCCTTACATTGTATCAGTACCTTGAATAAATTGTTCAAACCCGTATTTTAGAATCGAATCAGTGGTTAGGTACGTGGGGCAAACATATGAAATCTCCCATGTTTAAAACGTTAAAGGATACCCAAAAGCTAAATCACTTTCCTGGCACATTCCAGTTGGGCAGAAAGGATAGGTTGTGGCGCAATTTCCAAAAGATGATTTCTAAATATGGACTGAAAGAGTGAGAATATTTTGCGCAAAGTTTTGGGAATAATGTTTTCTTAACAATCAATTTAATAGATTTGGTTTTCTACCTCATACTTACGTACTACCTCAAGAACTGAAAATTCTGAAGCAGACCTGGGATTTTAAAATTAACGGGGGTAAAGAAATGTGGATTATCAAGCCGGTAAACTCTTGTTGGAAAGTTTTCGTATATGGATTTGATGATTTGCATTTTAGCCTGCTTCAGCAAGAGGTGTAGGAATCAAAGTGATAAACAAATGGTCTCAATTGCCTAAAAAAACGTCCTTAGTGTGTCAAAAATATATTCATAACCCCTACCTCATAAACGGGAGCAAATTCGATTTGAGACTGTATGTATTAGTTACTAGTTTTCACCCTCTTAGGATATACCTGTATCCGGAAGGATTAGCCAGATTTGCAAGTGGTGAGTCTTGTTTTTTAATTGGTGAAGTACGTTTTCAAGAACTTTTTCTTGTTTCAGCCAAATATAGCGATGACGTTAAAGACCTCAAAGATCGGTATATGCATTTAACTAACTATAGTATCAATAAGTTGTCCAGTCAGTACACTGCCAATGAAGATGCGAACTCGTGCCAGGGACATAAATGGTGAGTATTCAAGTTTTTGTATAAATTTTGTCGTTTCATAAGTTTATTGTTTTCGACAATTAGCGAAACATTTTCATTTTGGATTATTTTGGGTTTAAATAAGAGCATTTAATATTCAACACAAAAAGAAACGTGAAAATTGTATTCTTCAAAAAACATTTATGAGTGTTTAAATTTAGCTGCTGACTTCATGTGTCTCATTGCCATTATCAACAGTGGAACATAGGTTTGCTTGGCCGGTTTCATAATTTCGAGATTTTCTTTGAATTGTGTAGTTATTTATGATACCAGTGTAAAAACGCATATTTCCACTTATACACAACGGATATATTAACAACTCGTCAAAGTGTTCTTAATCGAGGGTGTCATAAAAATTTACTGCTCTTTTTAATGCTGCAGGACACTAATGTGTTTGTTAGCAGAATTAACATTTATAGTTTTTGATTAAAATTGTAAAGATGACATAATGTTTATATCATACTTGAGTGCTGGGTCATAAACGAGTTAATAATTTCTTTAACTAACCGTATATCGCACCTTTGCGCTTTCAAACAGGGGTGCAAAACTGATATTTTGTCTCATTACGAATTTCAAACATTTTATCGTTTGCAAAATAATAGCGAAAATCAAATTATGAAATTACAATACCAAGTTATTGTTCCAGGACTCTTACGAAACTAATGGAGTATTTGCACATAGAAGGTGTCGACACGAAAGTCCTTTGGAAAAATTTGCAGCAACTAGTGATAAAGACAATAATATCATCCGAAGCCTTAATAACGCCTCTCTGCGAGGAGAATATGAATAGTTACTATAATTGTTACGAATTGTTTGGTGTGGACGTTCTCTTAGACGAGCACTTAAAACCATGGTTATTGGAAGTAAGACTTTTCTTTAATTTTTATATATGATAAGAAATCTACATAAAACTTATGTTGTCTTTTAGGTTAACATTTCACCAAGTCTTCACAGTTCCTCGCCTCTTGATGCCTACGTAAAAGGTCCCTTAGTTAAGACCTTGTTCGATTTAGCACAGTTCCATTTTCCTTTACGTTTATCGCAGAATGTACGAAACGCCCCGCAGTGTTTTGATAATCGGCTGTATACCACCGCTCTCACGAAAAAGGAAAGAGGAAAACACTCGCACTTTGAACTCTTTGAAAGTAGAGAGGATTACTTAGATGATATTTTGTATAATTTAACAGGTAAGGGGATATTATTATTTTCTTGTTCGTTTTTTTACGAATTTATTTAGGTGATGACATTCGACATTTGTTAAGAGCGGAGGATGAATACGTGGTGAAAGGAAGATTTGAGAGGATATTTCCAACTGCGCACACATACAAGTATATGGAATTTATGGAAGCACGGTATTACAATCGATTATTTGATGCGTGGGAAGCGAAATATTCTTCTAAACGGGAAGACGGTAAGATTAAGGAGCACTAATGATTTATGGTAACTTCAAAATTAGCTATTCCGTTTATTTTTAAATTGAGTCTACCAGTAAGTCTTCAGTTTTTTATTAGTTTGTAATGTAAAATTTCGAAAATAAAACTATTTTATTTATGAATATCACTACTCTAAAACAAAACTGATATGAATAAGAAGTTATAATTCAAAAATTTGCAGCAAAACATTTTTTTGCAGGTATCGCCTTACTTCAATCCTTATGTGCCAAAAAGCTGCACTTAAAGGTAGCTCATCACAACACGGTAAATAAGGTAGGTAATTTACATCTTATTAAAGTAGTCGGTACCATTTCAAAATCTTGCTTATTTTGAGATAGGCTTTGTTTATATTATAAGGAACACCGGAGTAGGTAATTACAGATTTTAAAAAAGTTTTTTGTAGAAATAGTCAGTTGTCATTTGAAATCATGCATTTCACTTACAACAGAAGAATTTATTTTTTTTAAATATGTACTGCCATTGCAGGGTGCCCATTTGACGATCCCACGAAGACTTACTAATTTAATTGTCCTGCCTACTGCGGACTTGACATAAACTAATTCAAAAATTTAATTAACTTATTTAATTTGTAAATTAAAGTACAGGATTTTTTCCAAAAAAGTAATGAATTAAACATCTAACCCATTTTAGAATTACCAGGTCAAAGCCTTACATAACTCTTTGTATTCGACTATAAAATACGAAAATATACTTCTACTATGGCACAGATTCATGACTCCGTGGAAGTGTCAAATGGACATCCGGTATGGAGACAGTAAAATCTCAAAATCAAAACTGAATTAGACACTGCGAATGTTAATTATGCGTTTACATCAAATTTTGGATTCTCGTTGGTAAGATTGGTAGATGAATAGCCCATTTCTAAGTTCGATTAATGCTTTTTATTCTCCACTTGTGTCCAAATTCATTTTACTATTTGACAAATCAATAACACCTAATAACCACACACTTACATAGTTTATAAGGAAATTTTTGATTGTCGTTAATGTAATGTTATTGGGGTCAAATCGAGGCCAGAAATTCCATTATGGCAGCGCTGCATTCTCTGTGCTCTCAGTGTCGCAGTAAGTGGGAACTATCTCTCAGAATCGACGTCAGTTTGTTAATAGAATAGTTTTCTAGTTTTCGTCATGTCAAAATATCTCTTAACGCTACGTAATGAAATGAAAGCAAAGTTAAAAATTTGTCATTGACAAATAGAACTATAAACAATAATACTATAGAAAGCAGAAACTTGTTAGATGATGTTAACAAAGATCGTGTAATTTTTGAATACCCTGTGCCAGTAGTAATGTAATTTAGTTATGTGTTCAATTACTTGAATATATTGTTAGAGCCTAGCGATGCAATCAACCAGTTAACGTTTACAACGTAGCTGTCTATATGTCTCTTTTTTAAATTGTGACATTTTAGAAATTAGCAAAATGATAGAAATTAGATGTGTGTGATTTTGGAGAAAAATGCAGAATGGGGATTAAAGACCCGTTTACTACGATAGGGAATTACTTTAATATCATTGTAGCTGAGAATTGACACATTTGCAAATTAGTAAACCGGCCCTTAATCAACATTAGAATTATAGGTATTAGATATTAGATCACCGTTATATCGGAGGTGAACATCAACATTCTGCTTTGAAGGAGACATTTCTATCGTGAATACTATCTTGAGTTCGTATAAGGTTAGTAATGTCTAAATTTAGTGGTTTCTGAAATATTAACACATCTTCGAAAAAAATTACTGGTGCGGACCTTCAATTTGTCGGTTTTTTATACAATTTTTGGTCATATATGGAAAGCAAATTTTGTAACTATCAGAATGGTTATAAATTGAGGTTTAGCTCTAGATTCTATAAAACTAGTAGAGCCTAGAAACTGTGAAGAATAAATATTGTATAGATTGTTGTTTAGACTTTAAGTTACTTGGACGTGTATAGAGCGATAAAAGTATCGAAATGCCACACATTGTAAAAAAATAGAAAGAAAAAAGTTGCTTTCATCGATTTATTTGTATAAAAATATGAAACATACTTTCTATTCTTTAATCAATGAGAAGGGCAATTAAATATGTACATTTTACATTAAAACTTCTATTCTTATTTATTTTAGAGCTGTCAGAATATGACCCCTGGGGAAACGATGATTTCGAATCCGCAGCCATCATATGAGGGTCACACTCGTCCTTTAGAAGAAATTATGCAGAAAGCTTCTATTTCTACAAAGTTGCTTTTATGTGAAGAAATTAAGGTGTGAAGGGGTATAACAATTGTGAGTTGTAAATAATAATTACTCCTTGAAACTTCGAGACATAGAGGACGATAGTCTTCCCTTCAACTGCATGCAAAACTATGTGCCATTAACTAGTTCAATAATTATTGACGGCAACAATTTCGATCATTGAACGACGATAAATACTATTCTAACGTTTCCCCAAAAAGGGAATAATGTCGAGGTTGAAAGTTTTTATAATTTTATTGAGGATTAATAATTTAAACAGAAATTGTTTATTCATTTAATCTTTAAAATATCCTTTGTTTTAGATCAATAATCGTCAAGCTGTATAATGTGAATGTCTTGTAAAAACGCCAGCGTAGACTGCCAAGTACGTCTCATTATTTTACTTTCCAAGATGTGTGTCTTCTATTGTTTTATTTTCACATATGGTGTAGTAAATACTCTATATTTATTTGTATTATTTATTAATTCTAAGTTTCATTCTTAAGGATATTCCACTCTTTTTTTACTTAATTGAATTATTTAAACATGATTTAATAAATAAATTTTATTTGAATTAAGAATAACGTATTTTTTGTCGAACCCGCTCTAATTTCTAGGTTTTGGTTATTTTAGATCTGCAATCCTAGATAAGTATGAAAAGTGGCAATCAGTTCAAGAAATAACAACGTAATTGTAATTATTAAATTTAAAATGTATAAAACCAGATTTTCATTCAAAACCTATTCTACTCTAAAAATCAAGTGTAACTCCGATTTAACAATCCAAAAAAATTTCAATTTGTTATTACATACAATATAAAAAATGATGGCACAAGGTCTCATAACAGACCGACGAAATGTTTAGATTGAGACGTATTTGCATAAAGCGAAGACATATTCAATTCATGATTTTATTCATCTTCAATTACTTCTTGCTCTTCAAATGTTGTCCATGAACCTGAAATAAATTTAACGAGTTTCAGAAAATTCCTTTTTGACACTGAAAAAAGGTTTAATTTCAAAACTGTAAATCCATTTTAAAAGTCAAATTGACCACAAAAAATTGTCCTTTCGCTAGGCAAGTCACTTACTATCACTTAAGTTGTCCTCAATGTTATCTCTATTTTCCTGAATATCGTTCAATGGTAATATATCCCTATGAAGTCTGTGATTAGATCGAGGCCTCGGTATTTGTCTCATTTGTACGTTTATGTCGAGTTGCATTCGAACGTCTAGAACCATGAAGCCAACCGTGATCAAAAGAGGTAAACGGTACCGGCAGTCCCAAGCTAGTTTCAGTAGAAATAGAAGCGGAGTACCATCACCCATTGTTTGTTGAATCAATCTTAAAAATAAACAAATTATTAACATTTTTTGTATCAAGTATAGTATATGTATAGAGGGCGATTCATATAGAGCTTTTAACAATCTGGTTATAATTGGATACTTTATTATAACTAATAAATGAAGTTAATACATGTTTGTGGCTACGTTTCGGAGTTCATTTAAAATAAGAACATTTTACTGTATCAAATTACTATCCGTATAAGTTATGCATATGCAAAAGCACAGGGTGATAAATGATGACATTTCAGTACATTACAAGACGAGTGTCTGTATGATTTATCATAAATCTAACTAGATGCAGGATGCCAACATTTGAAAATGTCTCTCAATCTTCTCTGCAGTTTTTACCATTTATGTGTCATTAAGTTCAAATTTGGGGTTATACAAAATATAACGCCTCGGTTGATGCTGGAAATTTACAGAGCGAAAATTATTTTGGTGCCAGTTCCGAAGTTCCCAAGTTCAATTTTGATTTCTATTTTAAATAGTCTAACATCTACCATTTTAATGATCTCAAAAACGAAGAAGTAAATATATGAGGTCATTATTTTGCATATTTAACACGAAAAAGAATTTAGGTATAATCAAACGTTACAATTTATATCAAGTAAAATCTGGCACATAAATTTAATATTTGCAATTCAAATATAGAAAAAAACTATATTTTAGCCACTTTTTTAATTCTTTTAAAAACGATATCTCACATGTTCGAATTTTTATAATTGAGCAAAGAAATAATATAATCATGGTACATACCTTCTATATCATTGTTCGTCATATATGTTGAAAATATTGCACAAACACTTATTTTATTAATGCAGCCCTGGGGAACGTATTAGGAAAGGCAATAGGTGGTTGAAAGAAAAATTAGTTAGGGAAAAGCATAATATATTATGTATTCTATGTTATATGATCCTCTCTGATAAATTACATGAAGCTAGGTATGCCGATGTAAATATAAGTAAAAACTATGAATTTCATGTTTAGTTTACATTATATTTTTATTATTAAACAAAACCAGATGCTGCCATATAGCAAAAGCGAAGCAGTAAACCACTTCAAGCAAACAAAACTCTCCTATACTTTTTTATATTGTCTTCACCCTTTTCGTATACAATATTTGACTCTTATCACCTCTGCATCAAGTTAAATGGACCCTTTTACATACTATATAACTCAATCTTGTAATGCGAACATGTTCAAGTTAGTTCAGATTAATGATGTGAACATGTTCTATAAGTTTCAG
The DNA here is from genome assembly GCF_039881205.1 of Euwallacea similis. NCBI lineage: Eukaryota > Metazoa > Arthropoda > Insecta > Coleoptera > Curculionidae > Euwallacea > Euwallacea similis. The sequence continues at coordinate 1,915,779 of NC_089638.1, read as the reverse complement.
GTAATTGTTCGTTTTTGCTTTTATTTTGTTTGAGAAACACATTTTGAAGTTAAAAAATAACAGAAACAATTATTATTTATCATTCTCCTATGATAGAAAGACCAAATGGTTGATGGCCTTTTTCTTTAGAAATAAAAATTTTAAATATAATACATAGATATATATTGCCCCACTAGCTTCAGTGGCATAGGAGTTTGCCTTAACTCACTCGATATTAAAGAACGCTCCAGTAAATAAATTTAAAAAAAGAACTTTAACAAATGCGATTGGGATTCTTAAATATACCCATTTCCATAAAAGCACATAAAAACCCTTAAAAAAAAACTTTAAATTCTATCGAAATAATCCACAGTGTCTCCACTCTTATATTTGCCCTCCTCCAAGAGGTTAAGAAGTTTGGTCACAGTTTGCGACGCACTCAGAATTGAGGTATTTCTAATCTCCTGAAAGCTGCGCCGCAGATCAAGACTTTCGGCAGAATCGCAAATGGAATTGAACATATCAGTTAAAACAGGTCCCGGAGAATAGTTCAAAACGGTAAATTCGGGCTGTTCTAGGGCTAACACTTTAAAGAAAATGTCTCTAGAAGCTTTTGCAGACCCATACATCGACATATTAGCAAACGGCTGGCGGCCTACCAAAGAAGTAATATTTATTATAACGATTCGTGTAAATAAATCCTTAAATTTTTGCAAAAATGCGTTATTTATAAGAATGACTGAGAAAAGATTCAAGTCAAAGTAGCTCTTCCATGTTTTTAGGTCTACAAGTTCTGAAGCTTGTTTTAGGTCCCCTACATGACCAGCGTTATGAAATAAATATCCGTACTCCATATTTGCATTATCAATGGACTTAAGAACTTCGTTAAATATTTCAATATAGCCACCAAAATCAATTGAGGACAAGTCGATGGCGAAAGTTAGAACTGTGAAAGATTTATCAGTTTCCAAAATGCGGTTCTTGGTTTCCTCCAAACCGTCCATAGAACGAGCGAGCAGGACAAAAATGGAGCTTGTGTCTAAGCGTTTGGATATTTCCACTGCGATAGTTTGCCCGATACCTTTGGAGGCGCCGGTGATGACGATTAGTGACTTTTTTGAAAAGTTAACAGCAACTGAGGTGGCCATGGCTGATATGTTAGAGGACAGCCTGCGAAGAAAAAACAGTATTTTAACCGGGAGGTGCGCAAGAAGACTTATTAAAACAAGCTTATTTGGCGCAATAAAGATGGAAAGTGTATCGTCGGGATAATAATAAAAATATCTGTTCAAGTCTGTGGTAAGATCCGCCCGCAAAGAAGCAACGTTTATCATGCCAAGATGTTTCCAGAAATTCTTCGATGTAGACAGTGGGTTTACAACATAATATACATAATATGCAATTACTTTGTTTTAGACATAACAATCCCATAAGATTTTGCCACTATCTAACTTCTGTAAACTTACTAGGTACGATTTAAATGATAATTTTAATTTACCTTCTTCTTTAGACAATTGATCGTGTTTAACAAGCTCCAAAACTTCTCCTTGATTAAGAGCCTGCCTATGGGGCAAAATTGTTCGTAATAATGCAGAATCACCTACTGGTTCATCCAATGAAATTTGATCTGAATCAGGTCTAGTACTCTCTGAAAGCAGTTGTCGCATATAAAATTCTTTCCTTGCAACTAATTGCTGGAGAATGTCAGGCCTGGATTGTAGCTTAAGCAGTCTAGATTCTGAAAAACAATAAATTATTGAAACAAATGATGTTATAAAATAATTTTCCCTACATAGATAGCTATTTATAACGACCAAGCAGAAAAAATAATTCATTAGTAATACGATAATGTTAATTCAGGATGTGGGTGACTTGATGGGTAGAAAAAAGGTAAATTTTGTAATAGCACAATATAATAAATAAACACGTAAGATATGATGTGGCGAGTGTTGGAACCTCTTACCCACAAATGCATATTGCTCATCTAAAAAGAACCAAACGGCTTTTGCATATTGTGAGAAAAATCTACTTATATAAATGTTTCAAGTTGAGAAGCTCTTTATGAAAAAGAGGCTAGTTCTCTTTGGAACTCTCCAAAATAGTCAATTTCTTATACATATTTTATTGAATATAAAGTCGAATTTATAAACACGGCACTGCATTTCGCTCCGATACCAGCTCCGATCCTTGGAGCTGTTTTGGTAGCACAAATTGACAATCCAACTTATATTCTTAAAGCTGGATTTGACATTACCTAAATACAATCCTTGTGGTAAAATGGCTTTATCGCACGCAAATCGAGGTAGCAAGTGTATTTCACCCTCACATGCTTATGGTAAAACTCTTTAGCGCCCGTGTGCGTGTAAAGATTGCACCACTAATATTTAACTGAACTTCCAAAAGATAGTAAGGTTTATACACATATGTGAGGGATAAGAATAATATTATATCTAACACATGGGAAAGTATCCTTTTAATTTGACCAATTGCTAACCTTGGAACGACCTTGGTGTGCATGATTCATTCAACTGCATTAAGTGTATGATAAAATATTACTTTGGCACTCATTAAGTAAATAACTATTAAGATTATGAAAAATTATACTGACAGCACTACAGAGACACAGTTAAAGTTTTTGGAGACTATTTTCTTAAATTTGTTGTTTAAATTGTACACAAAGTACATGAGTCATAGCTAGTATTACAGAGGAAAAATAACCATAGCAGTGTGGTTATCTAGCTCAAAGACCAATCGATATGCCATTATATTGTGATCTATATTATCATAGAGAATCTATTTATGTTAGGTCAATAAATGAAGAGTTTATTAAATTATCCTGTCTACTGGCCAAATGTAAATGAGCGGCGAGGAAGGTAACATGGTACTCAACAATTTAGAACTGGATGGAGCAAACGGTTGCACAGATTCCACCAAAACTGATCACACTTTTTAACCAGAAGACCACTAAGAATTAGTGCCCTCATTGCATTATTTTGAAGCCAGGGATGTCATGCACCAGCACATCGGCACATATATAAAACATCACTCCTCCTGATTTCACAGCCATCAGTTATTGCCCCATTTGCCAATAAAGAGGGGCAAAACTGCAACAACCAATGCTACATCCTCTTCTTCTAAATTGGCAATGGTGCTATTTGATTTGGTGCCTTATTTGGGGCACTCATAATACTCACCAAGAGCTGCTAAATACTTTTTGTGATCCGGCAACTTATCGGTGATTTCAGGCTGAAAATTATCCTCGAACTCAGTTAAAAAAATTTGATTTGCCTCAGTAGAGGATTTTGAACACTGGCACTTGTTCCATGGGTCCATAACAAATAACGTATCCACAGAAACAAGGAAAACAGAAAACAATTTCTAATACAGGTAGATATAACAAAAAATAAAAATTAATTGCAATTTTTATGTGCACAGAAAACACTCATACTCAAAAACAAGCATTAGTAAACCGTAGGGAACAAAAACAATTTATGTGAAATCCACACAGGTAAAAACAACTAATAAATAAATAGAACAGCCCAAATCAAGGTCAGTCAAATGTCAAATGTGAAAATATAAATAAAAATTAAAAATAAGAGAGTAATAAATGACAAGTGTCATTGACGTTGGACATACGTTTACGAGCGCGTTCACAGTCTATCAGGAAATTATTAAAAAGTTGCAAATTGTGTTTCAATTGGTCATCTCAATGTTTTGCGATTTTTCTTGACTTTTTGTTCCGCATGTGCTCCATTGCGAATTTTGAATTAACTGAAAAGGGACTAAGCAAACCATAAATTTGACAATAAAAGTAACTTTATTTTCTATTTTGTCTATTCATATAAATGTAGTTTCCTACTTCAGACAATAATTAACCAAACTGTAGAAATAATTTAGTTATTTTACGTTTCTATAATTGGTTATTAATATATCATTCATTAATTAGTTTCTCTTATTCTCCGCTCACTACTCTGTATACTCAAGAGTCATGGTAATAGCATCATGCATAAAATTCCTATACATTCTAGAAATCTTACATCTGAAGGTCTTTACGAGCCATCTAAACTTCCTCCATAATTTTCTCAATATTTGGAACTGACTCTTATGCCTCCTCCTCGCCTTCAGATGATATTTATATATTCCAATTTCAATCAACAAAATAAGCCCTAAAAATATAGAAATATTTTATTATAAATATACTGTGCATTTTACTTACCACCACGTCACCACATTATATACAGCGTGCCCTTTTTAATTGTCTCTACTATAGCTTTATTTAGGCAGACGAAAAGAATCTTAGTAAGGGTCAAATGGGAGAAACCAATTTTGGAGACGTTTGATATGTCGTAAACGGTATTGCGACATGTTGAAAGTTTCCAAAATTATCTTCACTTAAAAACGACATCCTGTATATTATCACACCACGGAAAAGTTCGAACATAGTTCTCGGCAAGAAATCCATTTATAGGGTCCACATTACATAACGGACACTTTTAGTTGTAGAGATTTTTGAAAAATTCAAAAACAGGGCTCTTTCTTATTAAATTTAGAAACTATCTAGACAAAGAAAAATTGAATTTTCCCAAAAATTTTCCACGAAATAAAGTGTCTTACGGGACCGTAGAGTGAAAAGGGGTGCTGGGTGTGGTAAAGTAAGGTAGGTAAAGTAACCAAAATGTAGTTTTGGAAATTGGAACGATGTAGAAAAGATTAGCATGGCCCCTGCGCAAGGATGACTTCACGCAAAATCGTGAAGGTTAGGTTAAGTGGTACTACTGTCTGTGGTCATTGCGCAGGAACCATGTTAATCTTTTCTGTATCGTTCCAATTTCCAAAACCACGTTTTGGTTACTCTACCTACCTTACCTTACCCCACCCAGCACCCCTTTTCACTCCACGGTCCCGTAAGACACTTTATTTAGTGGAAAATGTTTTAAGAAAATTCAATTTTTCCTCATCTAGGTAATTTCTAAATTTAATAAGAAAGAGCCTTGTTTTTGAATTTTTCAAAAATCTCTAAAATTAAAAATGTCCGTTATGTACTGTGGACCCCGTTTATAATTCAAGTATTGATTTTTTGAAAAAGCTCTTAGACACATCCCTTTATTTTTCAATTCGCATCTTTTCAAAAACAATTCAAATTTACAGGGTGGACCACCAATTGATTAAGACATTCAAGTTTATTTTTTCAAATAGGAAGACCAAGTGTTTTTATTTCATATCGTGAATCGACACAAAATTTTAGATACATCCGATAATACATTCTTCATTCAAAGTGTTTGTGCAAAAACGAACACCTATGTGTATTGTTTCCAAAAATGAGTGCCTAAACTATAAATGAATTAGTGCCATTTTTTTTGGCCGCGCAGTATGTATTATATAACGAACATGAAGCAAATAATTTGCCGCATAAACCAAAAATCCTAAAGCCAATCCGAAGGCGAAACCTGCGGATTCGCGAGTACTGAAAATATTTTTGAGAGAAAATTAAAGTAGAAGCAAGTACATAGTTTACCGTTAAATTTCACATTATAATATAGATATAAGTCCATCTTCACTTGTTGCAAAATATTTCATTCTATAACAGTGTGATGGAATAAGTGATTTGGGTTGGGCAGCGACAAATCCATTTGAAAATTCCTATTTGATATTTGATTTGGAAGACAAAATTCCACATAGCGAGAACTTTTCCGTGGAACTTTTATAAAAAATAATTTGAGTTCCCACCAGAAAATATATTTCCGATAAAAAGTAAATAAAATGATCCTTGCAGCATTTTCAAACTTATGGGTTTCAATTTATCGTCCTCAGTCGCTTTCGCCCTTTTATTTGTTTCAATACTAGCTGTTGTAGCTTCGTTCTCTCTCAGCTTGGCATCTGGTATATTTTGCTGCTTCCCTAGCTTTTCATATTCGTTTTCTGTCATTTTCGTTATGATTCCTGCCTCAAAATTTGCCATGAGACTGAAAAGAAAATTATGTAGCACGTTACGCTTTTTCATAGCAGCAATGCTGACATTTTATTAATTTCTTCTATGTATGGACACCCCAACTGCAAGGCAATGGCAGAGTAGGCAGTGTTGAGCTTTTCGCTGAGATGAAAATTTTTATGGCCTAAAATTTAACTAACTCAAATAATTTATTACACCTTTCTAAACAAATTTTTCCACTACCAAACCGTTGGGTATCGAAAAATAATGTCTCTCTCCCTGCCATTACTGCGACGTTTCGCTTGTCCTTTACCAATTTCACCCCCTCTTCCACAGATTCAACTACATATTTGTTTTGACTTCTTTGCATTATATCCCAAATTTGACCATAGATTCCGCTTCCATTCTAAATGGTAATTATTTTGTTGTACCAGTCCGTATGCCTCTCCGTAATCTACCTCACCTCAATTAATCCAAACGATGGACTATGCTTTTCAATGAAAAGTTCGAAATTAGTAGATTCCATAACGTTTTTTAATTGATACAAGTTGGTGATAGCTTTTTCTAAAATACGGAGTAATTGTTTGTTTTTGCCGTCTGTCTCAGTAAAGTAATATGTTTTATATCTACCTCTTCCGGGTCTAGCAAGAAGTGAAGTTAGATTTGCTGAATACATGTCAGTGATAATGTAAGTCGAAGACATTGATAGAAGAATAATGAAAAACCTCGTTTTCTGGGTGTTACTTGGTTCTTTCCCAGCTATGTAAAGAAATGTTTGATACAGCTTTTATATAAGTGTACTAGGAACACTTCTCCCAATAATCTTCGTTCTTTGGAGCTCTTATGCAGGGTGCACCAGAAACACTTGCACAAATAATTCTGGGACTGGGGGAATGGGGTTATACAGAATGTCACAGTCATTTTTAATTCTCTAAATTGCGAATAAATGTCACAGTTTTTGATCTACACACTTGAAACCTTAGTTAAGCTAAGATCTTAATGTTGAATATAATCTCATAACTCCCCTCTGTTGTTACGTAAGTATTTGAAAACCAATGACTTAACAAAAACGTAAAAAATAAATCTAATGGGTTTAAATTAATACTTTGACACTCTGTAGAATGAAAACAGGCTGCTGGATTACTCTATTTTTTTTATCCCCTAGCACTTTTATATTCACCTGTATTTCTGTTTCTGAGACACCCTGTATACGACAATTATAAGCAATCTGTACTTACTCTGTTTCAGTAAAATAGTTATTGTAAACCAGGTACAATCAAAAAATAATCGTGTGTGTGATCGTACCAAAAACCGAGGCTGCCAAGCATTCGGTAAGGCAATTAGGATGTATAAGAATGGCCCTACGATTAGGCAAGTAAACCCTATGGCTGGCCAGACCTGGAACCGTATTAAAACGCCAGAACATAAGGTGAAGTTTATTTAGGTTTAAGTTAAAAGAAAAGTTTCAAGTTAAAGAAATAAATTTTTTGTAATGGAACAGTACAGCTACAGGCTAAGCTCATTTATTGTTATTACTAAGTTTATGGAAAATTTTCCATATATCCAGCTAGTTTTTTTCTGTGCTGTACTTCAGATATATTAGATAAGAGTAAAACTAGGGGGTCTCAAACATTTGTCGTTTCACTTTTATTCCTATGTATAAAAAATATCTACTTGATAGATACAAAGACCACAAATAACAATTCTCTAGAACCCTTTTAATTCTCTGAAAAATTAATTTAAGACTGTTTTTAAACTCTTTAAAAAAATTCGTAAAAAAACCGTGTAAAGAACCAGTTGTAACCGTATTCCACTGCGAAGGTTAGTTGAAGGTGAATAAAGACGGCCAGAAAGAGCAAGAACCGGTTATATCCGCATTCCAAACATTCCGCTGTCAAGTTTTTTTAGCACCCATTAAAGGGGATGTACCAAGTATGTAGGTCAGTGGATCAACACAAGTAAGACAGAATAAGAAAATGTCGAGACGAAGTCAGATAAAGACGTTAAAATGTGTAAAAACAATTGATCCTTCATATATTTATCCTTGTCCAGGATTACTAGGCTGTACGACTCAGAGAAAGACAGAATGATAATTATTGGAACTTTTTTCAGAAATGTATCTTTCGTTAGTTACATCATAACCTCAAAAATATTTGTTTTGACTTTAGCTAGAAGATTGTCGTTGTAACATTATATATAACTGAAATGCAAAATAGATTGAAATTATATTATGTAGGGATAATAAATGTCGGCAAGGGTTGATCCAAATATATCGTGGACAGACTTTACCTGCCATTGGAACGGTCTCAATAAAGCCAAAGCCTCGTTGAGTTTACTCGGTGCATGTGTAACAAACGCACCACTGTCTGCCAAAGTGATAAAGGAGAACTCAACTACGTTAATTCTCTCCCAGATGATTCCCATATCTCCAATGAATAAGTCTGCTTTCTGGAAAGTATCTCTTCTAAGTCGGTCCAATGATTCAATAGTTTTTATTGAATTTTACCCTATTTGAAACCAATCCCAACACTCCATTGAATTCTCCATTTTCAGAAGTAGCTGAACCCTGAATCCTTTCTGGGGGATCTGAATATACATACCTAAATTTTAATAAGTTGATGTTACAGTTTAATATGTTGCAAAGCGATGTACCTGAAATTTAGTTTTCTGGACAATAAGTTCAATATTCTATCGTCTCTTCCACCAATTACTTCAAATGACTTGTTATCGCTTAAGTTGTACCGAACAAAGTGCCATGGTGGTTTCTGTTGATGTAATAAGCTTGGTAAAAGTTGTAACAGATGTAAATTCTATCTACATACATGTAATACTGGAATTCTTAAAAGCTTGCCGTGGAAATCCTTGTAAACAGACTTTTTCTGTGGGAGTGTTGGATGATGAAACAAACCTTTTTCATGATCCCACCAGTTGACCATATTTAGGTGATGCTCTTTATACGAAGTTGCTTGATTATAATATATTCTAAAACTGTGTTCAAAGCTTTGTAGACTAATTTCTCTTTATCAGACAGTGGTTCAGCTTACGAGTCAGGTCTGGAGTTGTATATCACAATTACTCTCATAGCACTATGAATATTCATTAAAAAGTGCCTTGAAAATGCTTGCTTAGACTTTTCTTGAGCCACACTGTAGCACAGCTTGTTTGTCCAGTGGCAGGCATTGATATTTTGTTGCCTCTTACTTTTTATAGGATCATTCCAGTTAGTCTTCCAATGAAAGATATAGATCAAAGTTCTTCTTATGTAGTTTCTGTCATAAATCTATAACATTCACTTGGTCTTAATGCCTCTTTCTAATTTATCTAAATATCGACTGCCTATCTCTAAATACTGCTCCACGGCTTTTTTTAAAGCAGATTCATAGCGGCCTACTCTATATGAAAGTTCGATGGTTTCTATTCAAAACTGATATTTCAACTGAGACTTGCCCTAAGCTATATTTAATTCAAATAAATTTAGTGTGATATTTCAGATAAAAATCCTAAAATGCAACAAAAATTGCAGCAGTTATATATGGCCTTACCTGAAGTAAAATATGTTCATAAAACTTATGTTTCCCAAAGAAGATTGTGGTAGCTGGCAGATAGTTCTTCGTTTGGTAAGAAAGTAATTCGAAATACTTGCAATAAAAATATAAATGGGTATTTATTATGTATAGAAATATTTCGCATCTTCCTCTAAAGGATATCTCAAAAATCAACTGCCATATATGAACAATTGTTTAAAAATAGAAAAAATTCCTTAAAAACACTTATTTAAAAAAAAGGGAAGATGATACTCATTTTTTCTTTGATTTGAAGAAATACACGACGTCCCTCCGGTATATAAAGGTTGAATTTTTAAAAGCTGCCCACTTACCAAGTTTTATCCGTATCAAATTTCCGGTTCTCAGTAAGACGCCCTGTATATCTTCAGATGGTAAAAGCGAATTTTTTAAAATTAATTATTGGGTGTGTGTAAACTTCACTTTGTGAGTTGTGACCCACCTTGATTTAGATTACTCTTTTTATTCATTACCTTGTCTAGAGCATCCAAAGACGAAAAATTAAAAAGCGTTACAGAAATTTTTCCTTTTTCCAATGTGGGCAGCAGGGAAATTACCAGATGATGGTCTTGATGTTGACGATTTGTAGAAAAACAAGAATTACAGTAAGTCAATGAGAAAACTAGAATAATTATTACAAAACAGTAATTTCTTTATATAATAATTTTTTAATTTTTGAAAAATAAAATTAGATACAGTTTCAGAGCACTCGAAAGTGATGGAAAAACTGATTATTTTGCAACTAGTTATGAAACAAAGCAGATACTTTCATTTCCTAACTCATTGACAGGTTTTCTCTCATGTTGGAGCAAAATTAATTAACTCATAGAAAATGCTGCTATTGTGTAACTAAAAACCCATGCATAACATAAACTGTTATCATACGTTCTGAGAGTACCTATATTGAATTTCTATCAATATTTCCTTGTAGCTATTTACCCGTAATGTCGAAACCAATTATTAATTTGTTTTCCGGAAAACTTTTAACAATCTCATACGTCGCGGAAACCAAATCGCCACCATACCTTCTTCTCAACCTCTGCAGTTGATCTAAAAATTACATGAAATGCATTAGGTACCTACAATACCGTTAATAAAATTGTCATGAAAATGATGGTGAAGGAAAAAGAAATGAAGATTTAGAAACAGACAAATTGTTAAGAAAATGAGTTAAGACAATCGTACACCTAAATAATTATTGTTGCACCCATTTTAAATATCACGTTTACCAATTATACAAATTCTACAAATGCTACAATTTTTTCAGTATTACAAATTCGAGAGAATGTATGGGGATCTTCAGACTACCAAAATAGATCATTTCTATAGCTTTAATTTTTATATTTGTTTCCAGATTTAAGAAAATGTTCATTTTTATGAAATGATAAATAACGTTCTTGTAAATTATGCAACAAAAGAGAAGAAATGTTAAAGAAGAAAATATTTTCTTCTATAATATGCGCATTTTGCGAGTTTAGAGGAATTTTGCAAACGTATTCAAATTTCTTATAAAAAAGTGCTTTAAAATATTCCAGTTACGTCTATCTGTAATGAGTAATTATTCAACTATTTAAGAAAAATCAAATTTGAACCATTGGGGTTTTCGCCGATATTTCCGGAGTAATTTAGAATTTTCTCTAGATTAAAACTGATTTTTGAGTAAACATTAAATTGCGCATATTTGGTGAATTCCTATAAACTTCTTGAATACTCAAATGAAAAGAATAATTTTACGAATAATGCACACTTACCTTCATATGTAATAAGTTTGGATGTTTTAAAACAATACGTTTTAGAGTTTATTAATAGAATGCTGAAAACCACATAACTAATAATGATTATAGCGTGATTTAAATATAGTTTCATAGCTACTTCGGTGATGGGCAGATTAACTATAATTTTCTTTAGCGTACTTAAAGTTGGAGAAATGAGCATGAATATTCCATGATAAATGCCATTCATTTTGATAGCGAATTGAAAGTTAAAGGTGAAACAATTAATATGGACTGACATATTAAGAACAATAAGACATGATGAATTGAACCCAAATAAATACTAACAAGGGCAATATACATATAGGGTGTGTTGTTTAAAATAAACAAGTTTAATCCTAGTATTCTTTTTCGAGCCACTCCCCATATTTCAAATTATACACATCAGCCTATACCTTTTTTTGATCTTACAACTTTCGTATTTAACCGATTCTTCTATTTCTACGAGAATCATGCAAATTTTGGATCCTGTTATTGTTTCCAAAGACGCTCCAAGTAAAGATGGTGAATGTGCTAGTTATAATAGAACCTTTAATTTAAAAGTTGATACTCCTGCTTTAAATTGTCCTGAGGTGTCTGTAGAATTCGAATTCATGTTTAGTTCATGTCGAATTTGAAACAATTATTATAGTAATAAAATAGATTTTAAATGGAAATTCCTGGTTTGGGCTAATATGCTACTCATCCATCGTTACCATGCACCTGTTAGTCTTAACTCAACGTTGCCATATTTCATTCTTTATAGCTTTCAGGCATTAATGATGTTGTAGCCCTTGACCACGATAATAGCCAGAAATGTCAACGTAGACATTGACATATTTATAACATAACCCAATATTTGTAACTTTTTGATGTTTGATATACTCCAAATTTAATTTTAGGAATATTAAAAACCCCACATAAAATCATTTTTATCAAATATTTGAAAATAATCTAAAGTTGCCATTTAGAACATAACAAATAATGAGGCACGCCAGTTTTATCGCCAGGACAGTTTTTGTACATAACAATGATGTAGAGTCTGCCTGCAGGGTTTTGAACAGAATTTTAGGTAAAGAAGATATTTTTGATCAATATCGTCGAACGCGATACTATGAGAAACCTTTTGAGGTACGTGCTACATTGGACTACTCCATTTTGATACAAAAACTGTACCTATGTGGTATAGTTCCTTTAAAACATATGTACAATCTTCTAATTTCATTTAAAATAGATTTTAACATAACATGAGAAAAGGGATTATTTGTTCATGTAAAAAAACGTTGGGGTAATGTAAAAAAGCAAACCAGTAATTTTGAGACATTTAGGTGCAAAGCTTTTTTATACAATTTATCCTCAATTTATAGTCATATTTACCTAAATTCCATTTTTTATTGCAGTTTAGAAGGCGAATTAATTTTGAAAGGTGCAAATCAATATACAATGAAGATATGGCTAGGAAAATTAATTTTATATTAAGAAAAAACAGGACCGACCCATTTCCTGGATGTCTTTAGTCAAAATATGTCAACTATTGTTGATACTATTAAGACAGTTTAAAAGTTGTATTGAGTAGTTAATATAATAAATGAAGTATTTTAACATTGATTTTATTGGATTCAGAGATTTATATATCAAAATGATGTGGTAACATCTAAATATTTTCTTAAATAAAATGTCTAATTAGTAATACATCTTTAACAGACATTCGGCATGACGAGTATAGAAAAACTAAGGTAAGTTTTACAATTATAGAAATTCTGTACTAGACTGAAAAGATACTCATTTTGATTGATAAATAATAAAGTAAAAACAACACATTACTTTCAAATGTAATGCAGTTGATTTTTACTAATAGGACAATTAAGAAATCATGAAAATACGCCAATGTGCTGGAGGTTGGGAAATTAATTTTGGAACATCCTGTATCTAAATATTTTAATGCAGTTGTTATGGTAGGTACGTTTATTATATATATACATATACACATGATAACATAATAATTAAATATAAACTTGTTTTTAAAGAATACAATTGATAAAATTCCATTTTAACAGAAATTAAATTTACTAGCCAATAACGACATAAAATACATCAAGGTTATTTTTATTTAAATTATTTTTAAACTTATTTTTAATCAGTCGCAATAAATAACACTTGAGTGTTTATTCCAAGCAGTCCCTTCAATGGGCCAGTAATCTTAAAATAATTTTAAAGGCATGAAAGTTTTTTTACAAGGTTTATATCATATTTTTTTATTAGGATAGGTGCATAGAATCTGTATAATCACATATAGCAGTACATTATTATTTGGGCCATTGCATTGAAATTAACTCAATATTTTGTCTCGCATTCGCGAATTAGTTTGGGAATTAAATCTCATAAATTAGATTAATTTTAACTAAATTAAGTAAATTTTATAACCTATGCTAGAGTGTACTTTTCATGACAAACAGCAATAGTTTTGCTTTTTTGACTGAAACGAAACAGGAACTATATCGTAACTGTCAAGTGCAATTTATATCGATTGTACCTATGTACTATAATATTTTTTAATAAAACTTATTCAAAGGGATTTAAATTTTTATCACAATTTTCTCTAAATGGATTAGTTTTATCTAACTCTTCGACGTCATCTTTGAAGGGATTCATTTTGTCGTCGTAATCATCGTCCTCAAATGGATTTGACGGAGTAGGATAACTGCCTGCGGTAGAAGTTTTGTACGAGTGTGAGGTTTGTTCCCGACTTTGTTGGGCCCTATGAGCATTATTGATTGAAATTGGAAAATTATTTATAATTGTCCGATTTTAAGTTATAACTTTATACCATTAAAAAACTGATATAAATCAATTCAACTAGACGTTAACTGAACGAAAACTTTATATCAAAGCAGAGTATGAAACCCCATTTTACCTAATACTTTTGTCGCTGAAAAAAGTATTCATTTATTTTTACAGTTTTCAGTAATTTATTATTTATTAAAAAGTAATTTTTTTCCCTATATCTCTAGTATTTTTGCCCGAAAAGCCAAAATAGTCGTCTAATAAAGATACAATTTTGCTTCCATTTAACAAACTCTGTATCGCCAATGACTTTTGAGATCTCCACATTGAAAGTCAAATATGGGTCGTAAATATTTAGCCTTAAAGAGATTTAACGTTCTCGAGAAGCATTACTTTCAATGTGACGTGGCAAATTCCTAACATAATAATACTAACCTGTATTTCTGAACATTTGAAGATTTTCCTTGTGAATCGAAACTTAAACCCGGCTTAATTTTCACATTATCTATTGGACGTGATTGCATTTCCAATTCTCGATGATAATTTGGCCCCTCTCGTTTGGTCGTAACGGGATTCGCAAATTTTGTTTTGGTATCTACTTGGGCAAAAGGAAAACTCTTTCCCAAAATTTCAGTCCTAAAAAATAATGATTAAAATAGTTCGTCTTTGAATGAAAAAGTATCACCGATAGATCAACATTATTACAAAAACGTGTCGAGATGAGGAGAAACAAATTGCCATCAATACTTACCTTAAAATATTGTAATTATTGAACACTCCTCGACCAAAGTATTCAGCAACTGTTGAAAAACCATCGTGTGCTTTGTCTAGCTGGTAGTGGAATGTTTCGTGCAGGTCTTTATTATATTCTCTAAAAATAAATCAAAATTGAGGTTGGGTTTTACACTAATTTAGACAACTTATATTAATAATTATTTTGTAGGGAGTTTTAAAATATTCCTATAATATCTGTATACTTCATTTAATAATCAGCGTTGAACAAAAAATTTTAAACATATGTTGAGTGCAAACATTGATATAACAGACTGCTTTATACATATAACACATATAAAATATATATATACTAATTTTCAGTTGTACTGTAAACAGTTTTTTCTTACCTTGCCTTTAGAAGGTTCAATAAATTCTTATTTTCCGGCTGGCAAGTAGGGCATTCTGCCTTGTCGTCGGAAAAACTTTGAAAGCAATGCTGATGAAAACTGTGATTGCATAGAAAATGAACGGTGGGTAATTCCAGGGGATGATGGCAGGCTGCACACCGTGCTCCTGGAATAGATATTAATATTGCTCATCCGGATCAGATTGTATTTTAGTATTCAAGACCTCAATACGATTATCATACAGCAGACTGGCATCCAGTTTCAGACTAAGCAGTCTGGTATAATTACTCGTTATATTTTAACTTTAATTTTAGTGTCTAGAAACTCCGAGTGTGTTCTATTAGTTTTAAAGCAGATTCATCCAGTTTTACTCACATTTGAAGCCAATTTATTCTGGTAAAACATCCATTATAACCATAAAAAAACGGCAAAACTTACCTTGAATTCTACTAACACCAGTGGTAAGCTCTTTCAAGAGTTTTTTGAGTTTCTCGTTATCTTTCCTGTAATTCCTTGTTAACTCGGCGATTTCTTGAGCTTTCTTAATTTCTTGTTGTAGTTCATTCATTATGTATGACCTTATGTGGCCCAAACTAATTTCCGCATTTCCTGTACATACGGCGTCGATAACCAATTGTGGTGAAAACAGTCTTTCCTTAGCAATTACAGTTAACACCTAAAAATATATATATAATATATATATATTTGGACAAGTCTACCGACCCCATAATTCAAACTAGTGATAAAAAAAAGCTCTGGAAGATGATAGGTATGTCCGATGTACGAACTTACCTATAAATTTGTAATCCGTATGTGTAATGTGAAGTACAGAAAGTAAGAAGTTACTACGTACCTCATTAAGCAAATCCATTGATGGTTGTTTATTGTCTCTAACACAAGACCAAAGAGCTTGGACCCAGAGTGTCGGTTCTTGATGACCAAAACGCGTGCAACATGCAAGAACGGAGTTTGGGTCATTGTTGGATATATGATACCTGAAATAATATTTCGCATTACTTGTATGACGGCATCGAAAAAATAAGTTAGGTAGCATAGCTACACGTACTATGCTTATATTATATCAAAACCTTATATAATTTTATATCACCGTCGAAATTTTCATTTCACACGAAAAATCAAATGAAATGGAGTTTCTATTTGTTTGACTATAAATGCGTAAAAATTAAGTAATTGTTCAGAGCGACGAGACACGTTAGCGATTTTTAATTAATCATTATTATTCCTAATAAATTTACAAGAGATAATGGACTGAATTAGGGAGTAGTAGCTACTACTTAATATAAAAAATTGTGTTTGTTACTACCTTAAAATTTGTTGATACAAATTCTTTTCTTCATAAATATATAAAATTCCTTCACTGAAAGAATGCATATTACAGACTACCAACGCATGAGACTTGTCCAACTTTACATCTGGGTTTTGAAGCAACTCCAATATCCTTTGGGACAATCTATGCTTCTCATTGGTACCTGAAAAACAAAATTTAGCTTTGATAAGCTAAAAGACCCAATAAAATGAGTTATTTAGCTTGGACAGAGTACATTTTAGAATATTACAAACAAAAACAAAATGAATACTCAAAAAATCTTAAAGTATAATTCTGGTTCACCTTCAGTATTTGCCCAAACTTGCAGGTAATGCTCTAACAGAGTGCCATATACCGAAGGGCTCAAAATGCATCCTTCTGTAATTAAATGTTCCAAAAATTCTACCAAACACTGGGAATTGTTAAGAAAAAGATGTATGAAATCTTCAGGATCAGACTTATCAATCCGATCGTAGTTTCCTAGAAAATTATAATTTAGATGTAAAAGTTTTTAAAATACAACCGATATAGAAAAATAAGAAGAGAAAATGCAAACCTTCCATCATATTTTCCGATACAAGTGGACGATTATCAGGTTTGTAGTTCGTGCACAACCTTTTCAGAAATTGAGTGCTTTCGTATGGAAGTTTTTCAACCAACATCTGACCATATTTTTTCATGTAGTGATCAGCCTCTTCGAAATTTAAATTAGCAATATAATCTAATACTTCCAAATACTTTTGATGGTCTTCAATTTGTATTTTTATATACCAATCGTGCTTTTCATGTTTTTTTGCCAACATTAGCGCTTCGGCAAGATTTCCTTGCCTAGAATTAAATATCAAATCAAAATTTTCAAAAGTATTTAACTTGAGAGAGAAATATTCCACACCATTATAATTTTGTTGAATATTAGTGAGATATCTTCCTTAGGCGGAAAAATTTCAATATGATTTGTTAACACCCTGTCAACAGATATCCTGTGAAGTATTTAAATAAGTAGCCAATAATTTCGCTCTTGAAATATAAACTACTCACCTGCAAACTTTAATCGCAACATCGACGTCATAATTTAAATCGATTTCTTTGGAAAGAATGAAATCTCTCAAACTGTCCGTCTGACCAACAGCGTTATTTAACTTCGTATAGCAGTTCAACAATAAGGTGGTATGATCTTCTGTTGCTTGTCCCTGTTTATGCAAGGCCTGAAAAATACAGACTTCTAGTTATGATGGTCTGGCAGCAATTAAATGCTTATATAATAATGGGAAAATGCGCACCAAAGCGTTCACCTTTTCAATTTTTGACCACATACTATTATTACTACGTGTGAAAATCTGCTAACCTTAGAGCTTTTTTAAATTTCGGCATTGAAAATTTTATATAGATAGAAGTTATCTTAATTTTCTCAAGACTTACCTGCAAATATACAATCAATTTTTCCAAGTGTTGGGACTCTACAAATTTCCTGATCACATAACTAGGCTCAAGTTTACCGATAGTTTTTGTATACTGTTCAATCGCTCCAGAATGGTCTCCTTTGTCACAAAGATGATCACCATACTGTTTAAATATATCTACTAAACCATCCAAATGATACTGTTGGCTTTTTGCGATTCTAATTGCCACATCATAGAGGTTCTTTTTGAAGAGGAGAGACAATTTTGATTGTAAGTCTTTCTCGTCGAGATGGTATACTTTATACTCTTGATCAATGATGAAAAAAGATCCCCACTCATAAAGAACCGTTCTAAACAAAAAAATCAAAATTACAAAACCTGACGTAAATAACTTCATTTCGATTTTTACTTTTTGGCGAAACTAATTTTGATAATCGGTTCACCATTTTATGATCAAAATGATAAATTTGGGAATCTCAAATAAAACACTTCAATTAGCTACCTTATACTGGACATCACATGCTGATAAACTATAAATTTGTTGTAGATATCCAAGACAGTGATGAGGTCCTCTGAATTTGAGTTTGGTGAGTCGGACATACTGCTTATTGACGAAGGTCGATTGCTTTTGGAAATTATAATTAAGTAGCTCCTAAACCATTCTAACATACTCTTTTCTCCGTCGACTGCATAACATGGTCCTCTACCATCGGGTGTGTAGCAGTATATTGCCTGAAAAGTATATCAGTAAAAACAAAATACAAAAGGTTCTGCTATCAAATTTGGATAATCGTCTTTTAGCAATATTATTTAAATATTTAATAAAATTACTAAAATTAATTCAATGTGTGTTTTGTATTCTTGAACATACGTATTAAATATTTGGTATCTTTGACGATCCCTTACTGAAATGTTGAACATTAAAGTCTTGAAAGTTCCAGATTATTTAAAGATTGAAATCTGGAATTGAAACTTGCCCCAGTGTGTAATGTCGATAAGAAAGATACACGATACCATATTTAAAAGAAAAATCATAATATTAAATGCTGTAAAAATCTGTGGTTAAAGGGTTTGCCTCTTTTTTATGGGCCCCTGTATAAAAATTAGAAGGTCCAGGCAACAAGATTGAACGTAAACATGGAATTTATATTAAACTACACTAAACATGTGCACTTACATCATTTCTGGCCACCATAAAATTACTTTCCTGCGAAGACTCCGCCAGCACGTTACACCTTTTTGTGCAACCTATGCCATCCAAATGATACTAAAAACAAATAAAAATAGTAGGTGGAGTGTATTTGTATGTGCTGTACAGATAGATATTTAAAAAAATCATTAAAATCTAGTTGGATTTCGTAATCTTGTCTTAAAAAAATGAATGCATTATACAGGGTTATTCACGCTATACGGCGCGGAATATTGTGGCTAAAATACGAGGCTTTCAAAAGGTTTCACTTTTGGGCTATATGGGGATCTATTATGGTTACTTTTAAAAATTATTTTCATATTATACAGGGTGTCCCAAAAGCCCTAAAAGTATCAAAGTTGTGTTTTTTTAAATGGAACCCTCTGTATATTATTGCATTTTTGGATTGTCCGATCAAAATAAGTGTCTGTTTTAATAAGGTTTACTATACCTAAAACTTAAGGTTTTTTAAATAATTTGAATTTTATCAAAATTTGACCTAATTTTTATGTTTTAAACACTTAAGAAGTATTTAAGTTATGCAAGTGTAATTTACAGTGTAATGTAATAACGCCAAATGGCGCAAAGAACAATTATTTAGCGTATTCTGTAAAAACGCGAAGACTTAGTTATGAACACCCTAATACCATTCGATAGGTAATTAAAAATTACATATCCTGGTAAGTTAAAAAATATAGCATTGTATTTAAATTAATCAAGTTATAGTCACTTAAAGTTCTTATTCGATTAGTTTTAATTTTTGCACATCCTGTATAAAATGGCAAGTTTATCATGATTGGGATATAAAATATGATCTATTGTTACACTACACTGTAAATTACACTTGCATAACTTAAATTCTTCTTAAGTGTTTAAAACATAAAAATTAGGTCAAATTTTGATAAAATTCAAATTATTTAAAAAACCTTAAATTTTAGGTATAGTAAACCTTATTAAAACAGACACTTATTTTGATCGGAGAATCCAAAAATGTAATAATATACATAGGGTTCCATTTAAAAAAACACAACTTTGATACTTTTAGGGATTTTGGGACACACTGTATAATATGAAAATAATTTTAAAAAGTAACCTTAATAGATCCCCATATAGCCCAAAAGTGAAACCTTTTGAAAGCCTCGTATTTTAGCCACAATATTCCGCGCCGTATAGCGTGAATAACCCTGTATACAGTCTAATCGAAGTAAGTATGCATATAATGAATGCATTTAGCATTCGAATTAGAATTTGTCTATATAATGTATGAAAGCACTATAAAAGGAATGAACAAAATCAACGAAAAATATAGCAACATTTCATAACGTTCTCGATCAATGTCAATGGTTTTTTCCATGGATAGGAAATAATAAATCATGTTATAAACATAATGTTCATTTTTTAATTATGGGAGTAAGATTTATTATGTCATGGAAGATATTAAGCTTTGAAGTACTTCTTACCTTCTGCTCTTTTTCTTTATGTGAAATATTATACACCACCACTTCTCTATGTGTTGATACAAATAAAAAGCTTCCATTGGCCGTTATCTTAAAAGCTAATCCAGTTATTTCATTACGTAAATCTTTGAAGAGTTTTTGTTTGGAACTCCTGTCCCTACTTATATCACCCCTGGAAAGAGATTTAGTACGATTTTAGTGTGTTACAACTAATAACTACTTGAATGACTGAGCATATTAGTCTCAAGTAAGTAACATGTCTATTTAAAATAAGTCGCTTCAACACAATTTACAAAACATTAATCAAATAAATAAGGCCAATTAATTTCAGAAATTTTCGATTTCTTGTTAATGAGAAATGAACTAACCTAAATAGAAGTAAAGATCCATCAACAAATCCTACAGCCATAAGCCGCTGATTATCATGTACAGTAAGAGTACTAACTTGTACTGCAAAAGGTCCAGGAACTGCTCTTGTGACTCTTTGACAAAATGGGGTTTTATTCTTATCAAGTTTACTTGTGTCCCATACCTTGATCAAGGGATTTATACCAGCTTCATCATTCTGCAAAAAGTTTAAATAATATACATATTTATCACTATATGTCACACAAACAGAATCTAAATCACAACTTGGTTAATTTTATAACAGTATTGTACTGCAATTGCAAATTTTTTATATTGAAAGAGTCAAAAACTAACTAGATCTATTTATTTTTGGTATAATAACTCCTACCATTTGTCTTTTACCTCTTAACATATCTGACCATAAGTAGTTATTATCAAATTTGGCAATATGACTTTCCATATATGTTATTTACACCATAACTAACAAATTTAACTGTTTACTTACTCCAATAGTAACAAGAAGAGGGGAATTTCTTAACTGAAATGTGCAGTCCACAGATATTTCATAGGCTCTAAATGAAGTGATATGCCAGGATCTTGACACCAGATGAATTTGGCCTAGGGAGTCGCCAAAAACTAAATGATTATTTCCTGCTGAAGTGGTGTTTATTTTGCATTCCTAAAATTACTACATTGAAAAAATCACATAAATATTAAAAAATCCTTATTTTACTTAATTAATACTTTTACATCCTAAAGAACAAGTGCATATATAAAAATAATACAAGAATTATTTAGATTATTCCAGTGTTTATATATCAAAATTGATAACTAGAATTTCCAATAAAAATTTACAATGTAAAATTGTACCTGCAGCTTGTTAAATGTAGGAGGAAACACGGCTTATCGTCTTTTAACTTTTAACTTTCTGTACATGTAAACCTACTAAATATCATATTTCACACAATCTAAATTTGTGGAGTGAAAAAGACTCTCATTTGTAGTTGCATATGTGATTGTGTTTTTTCTCTAATCTTTGTGCCATCCAGAAAAAATCCTAAGTCTCTTCCTATATTTGACAGCCTATCCTTTAGCAAACCGAACAGCAGTTCTGCACACTTACTTACTTTGGAAAGTTTTGCCAATTGTTGACTTCCCTCTAAATTTGGTTTCATATCAAAGAACTGAAACTTTCTCCACTAAAATAAAAAACAAATGTTAAAATAAGAAACCTAAAAAATTTAGAATCATTTTCATTTAATTATTTCTTAAAGATGCAAACAAGCTTTGTGGTCTCATGTTTTCATTGTAGGATTTCTATGGATATCTACCACAATTTCTCCAATTCATTTTAATGTAAATTTGTTCTAGTTTTGAGGGTGTCCAACATTTTAAGGAACTCATTAAGTTAGTGCAAAATGCTATTGATGCACAGGCCATGAGCATTTTTGATTGGCTTTTCATAAGAATACAAGAGATGAAATTTATTTATATCTTATGTTATGCTATGCTAAATAGCCAAATTAGCCTACACATTTCTTATATAATACTTGTATATGGTTGTATGCATCTATAAATTAATTTCAAGTGTTTAATGTTCTTGTTTTTTTAAGTTTCACTAAGATAGGATGTTGAGTCAACAGAATAAACAATCACTATATTTGACAGAGGTAACAGTTGAGGAACTGCTCTACAACTGTTTGAAGTTCAAAGCATAAATAATATCTCACTTATAAATTTAGGTGTTTAAAGAAATCCAAGTAACTTTCCAAAAAAGTCTATAGTCTGTTTTGTTTTAATATTAACCATATAATGAGTAATAAGAGTACTGATATTATTATTCTCTTTTACATGTTATTAATGAATTAAAAAGAAACTGTTTACTGTTCCACCCTTCAGATTTAGGGTTCTTTACGTGATCTTATACTTAAAACTCTATGCTAAACATTATGACATGGTATTGATACCTATGGACTGTAAAGCCTCTTAGGTATCTATTGTAAATTATCGTAAATTATCGTAAATTATAGGTACTTCGAGGGGCTTATATTCATTGAAAACCCAAAAATTAGCTGAAGTGCTCACCTCCAAAAATGCCATTTTCCTTCTCTTGCTTCACTAATTTTCCTGATAAATATTGTATAAAAATCTCCAGCAAATATTCTGAATTTACTCCACAGACCCGAGGGTAGCAACGTTTGGTAAATGACCCAAAATAAAACAAAGGTTTAAATTAAATTACTTGAAAATGTTTTAATCATACATCTTTGAAAATAATAAATATTAATAAATATAATAAAAACATAAAAGATAAGGTTCGGGAATTAGGGACTTTTAATTTGATGAACGACGAGCTGTCGAGCACTGCGAATTGTGTATGAGTTCAAGGTCCGGACTCTATAGGAACATGGAAGAGTGAGAATGAGAATTTTGTCTACTAAAATTAGCAAATGGAATTTTTTGACTAATTAACATTTATAAAAATTTAATTTTCACTTTCACATTTGATTTTTGACTTGGGTACCCTTTGGCAAACTAGACCTTAATTCATGGTGATGAAATCGGACGAAGTGATGTCAGGCGCGTTTACATTTTTAATAGGATTTTCTGGCCTCAAATAATAAAGTTAAGCAGGACTGTCGCTTTTTCCTCCATAATCGTTGTAGACCTTGATTGAACTTTTACGGGAAAATTCGTTTTCTTCTCACCCTCAATTCACTTTTTCAAGCGTCTAAGTATAAATCGGTGACGTTCCCCAGATCTTGGCACCTAAAGTTTTTTTGAATATCGTTTTTTGAATCCAAATCGTTCTTAAAGAATGGTGTTGAGGCTTTCCTCAAATTGTTTGAGTCTTTTCAGGATAACTTTTCTTACGATCTTTCCGTTATATGACAAAAAAAATGACTTTATAAATGTACTTTGGTCTATATTAGTAATCGATATTTGAAGATTCTTTACTTCTTAAAGTAACCTCGAAGAATAGCTTTATATTAATAGTTCTAAAAGGTAAGCTCATTTTAAAGATGAAGCATTCTCCCCTTCAATGTTTCTCTAAATATTTCGGTATCTCCACAAATTATTCCACTTTTGTGATTCTCTATAAGGTATGCTACATGGTGCTTTACTGGTTTCGAAATAAAATACTAAATAATTTATTGCAAAATACTTTATTTAAAAAGAATTAAGTCTAAACAAAATATATTGACTTCAAACCATCATCATCGAAGGTTAATGGAGCCAAATGAAGGTAATAACAGGTGACATTTTTCGTTGGATATGCGAGTGGCGGTCTCCAAATATTGGCGAAACAGATTACTAAGAATCTCGTGCTCCTATTGCCAACATACTTTTATTATCGTTTGCTCAGAAACGCTTACGACCAAAACTTACCTTTTCAAAAGGTTTACCGAAGTCCGCCATATTTTGCAACTCTAATTCCTTTATAAGAGCTTGGATTTCATAGACAGGAAGGCAAAAAGGGGGTGAATTTGAAGACAGCGACATCGTAAAACCAAACAATTCTTTCCCGTAACCCATGGTGGCTAATAGATACTCATGGCATAGCTCAAAAGTTTCTTCTAACCGTCCGGAACGATGTAGGAGCTTTAGAATTTCAGCGGGGTTTCTAACCTAAGGGACATTTGTGATAAGTAAGCGAATTATAAAGATAGCACATCATGACTTGCCTTATAAGACTTCAAGAGCCAAAATGGTATATAAACTCTGAAGTTAATCATTTTTTCGCAAATAGCTTTGTGAAGCAAAGTGGAATTGGGTTCCTCGTATTTGTCTAGGTAAGTTTGCAATAATTGCCAAGCTATTAAAGCCACATCCTCCCTATTCGCAGGTAAGTCTACAAGCGTATAAGAAAATTATCCTCTGTAGTGACTATTTATACAAAATCCTGCCTTGCAAATCGTTTTCCGCTAACCAATTCCAGGCAGTCGGGTCCTCGTCTTCGCTTAAAGCCAAACATCTCCAGGTCAAACCCACAAACGTAGAAATATAGGAGATATTAAAAGTGGTCGCAACCTCTAATGCCGTTTTGAATAATCCGCAACTGTTCAGTAAAGTAACAAGTTCAACGGCATCTAAAAAACGCAACATCTTTGTAAACATAATCATTTTATTTTCTGAAAGGTCTAACCTGTAATATTGGTGGCTAAAGAGGGATCGAATCTAGCCAACTTTAGTTTGGCACTAGAGAATGCGAGTTCCTTTTTAATAGCGTCGATATTAACCACTTCAACTTGCTTTTTGATGCGGAAGATCTCGCTATCTTTTCTTGATCCGGCTAATGATTCCAGGATAATTTCATCTTCGCCTTCGTCGGGATATGAAGGACGAACTACCCAAGCATGCTGAAAAAAATGAGAACTATTTACACTTTAAGCGATGTATGTGTCTTAAAACTTACTACTTCCCCCATGAAACTTATTGTATTTTTTTTAATAACATTCGATATAACG
Organism: Euwallacea similis; assembly: GCF_039881205.1. NCBI lineage: Eukaryota > Metazoa > Arthropoda > Insecta > Coleoptera > Curculionidae > Euwallacea > Euwallacea similis. Next base: position 1,890,462 of record NC_089638.1, on the reverse strand, counting down.
TTAGGAAGCTTTAGAGTATCGTGAGTACCCAAATAACAAACAGTTTTCTTGAATTTGCGAAAAGGTCGTGTTTTGGTGTAAAGAAGATCGTTTCGCTTCACCATCTGAACCCTTTATTGAACTTACACACAAACATTCAGACACTTACCTGTGCGTCAACCAGCTGCAACATAATTTTGGCCGTCAAAAGACATTTTACTTGTTTCTCCAAACACTCTACATTATCATATTGAGATAGCCTAAAGGCCTGTTCATACATTACAGACGCGGCTAATCGGTGGCACAAAGGACCGCGCTTAATTTGATACGCATACAAAAAGTCGTAGAACACATTGTCCGTAGCATCAGTTGCTCTTGCCCTAGTGAGGAGAATGTTTGTAAACAATTCATCCATATCTCCGTAAGTGAAGCTCAGCAAAACATCAAAATTTCTCTCGTCAAGGAGCGTTTTAACCCAATCTCTTAAACTGTCTTGTTTTCGTTCGATATCCGGGTTGGATTTTAAAGCGTAAAAGGCTTCTTCGTAGTGCTTAAGACAGAGGTGGTGTTTGAATTTGATGGAATATAAAGTGGCCACACGAGGGTTTTCTGGGTCAGCAATAGTCAGGGCCGTATTAGCCGTTTGAATAGCACAATCGCGAGCACTGTGTAACTCGAAGAGTTGAATTACCTACAAATGCATGTTATTTAAATGATTATTTTACTGGTAATGAATCAAAAACCTTCAAATAGTAAAGAATAAGGGCTTGATTTTCAGAATGGTCTTTTATCAATTTTTGCAAAAACGGCTCGGTTATGACCCCTTTGGCAGCAATTTCAAATAAATTGAGGGCTTTATAGTTTTCCCCACTAGTAAGAAATGAAACGGCCAAAAGAAAGCTACCTAAAAACCAAGGAGAATTGAAAAATACTCTATAATGCGACGATAACTTAACTCACAGCTGGAAATATTCCAATCACACCAACTGACCAGCAGCTTCACGTACTGTTGCAGCCAAACGTGCTGGCCACTACTGACCAGCCATTCTGGTAATATTGTATTAGTTCTTAAAGGCCACCTAAATACTGTAATCGGAAAATATCCATTTATATGTAATTATTTAAATATTTATCTGACAAGAAGGATACAAAACATAGCGTAGACTGCTAACAAAAGGCAACAAACTTAAATGCCAATAGGCCATTGTTTTTTCAGAGAAATCGATCTTGGTGAATAGTTTTCGTGCTTCTTGACCTCCAGTTGAGCAAGTGAAGAGTTCTAGAAGTGAGTATGTGGATCTCTGAGGGCGCACATTAGAGGCAGGCGTTAGTTTTAATGGAGCTAGGCGTTGCAAAGTCGATTCCCTGTAATAAACCCTGTTTCTTTAAGTAACGATGAAATGTACGTAAGTAACGATGTAAAATAATTTTTTGCAGGTATTTGTACGTAAAAAGTTAAACGTTTTTAAAGTAGAAAAAACTTACTGAGGTACATTATTGAGAGCAGACAATTTTGTCAGCCATAACATCACGAAGTATGCCTGGGTTAGGTAAGTAATTTCAGGTTTGCAAACCGAATGTAAGGCTTCGGACACATTTGATTTCAAGGACTCTCCTTTTTCCAAAATATCGCATAATATGATCATGTTCCGGCAGATACCAAATCTAAAAATTCACACATAAGTGTATTCATTGTATAATGAGCACTATACTTGAAGTTAGCCATATTACTTTTCTCTACGAAAGTATTGACGAGATTTTAGCCACACACTGTATGAACGAACATCACCTTACCGATTTTGACACTGTTGCCTCAAACACGAGGCTACGAATGACACCCCCAAATTACTGCTGAAATAATGTAACGTATTTGGATTTGGCTGATTGTCTGGACTTGCCGAAGTCGAATCATATCTCAGCAATTCCAAGAGCTTGTGTATCGCCTTGTACAGATCTGTGCCTTGACTGAGAATCGAATTTACTTGGTCGCAAAGCGTATTATACTGGAATTCAACCAATTGTTAGTGGCTTTTAATAATTAAGCTCGTTTTAGATTATCAAATTCTTGTATACACAAAATATTAGATAACCCAAAACTAGCTTTAGGTACGAATACCTCGTGTTCCATTTCACTTTGCAGAGACGTCAACAGTTTAACTAAAACTGCATCAGGTTGAACGGACATTCCCACGTCTCTCTCAAAGGCTAATTTGAAACTAGAGCTCAACTGCTTCTCGATATAAACAATGGCTTCAAATAAAATTAGCACGTCGTCCAACAGATTTTGACCTGAAAGCATGATAAGATCAATTTAACTAATTTCCAGTAATATGTAGAGAAAAGAAAACCTTCTTCTAGGAGGGCGAAATTTATGAATTGGTCCTTATAAATGAATTCACTCAGAGCCATATGCTCTAAAGGCTCCATGGGGCGAATGAATGAACAAGTGGCCTTTTTCAGTAAAATCGCTCCGGAATTTTGAGGCAAAGCCACGAAACCGAGGGGTCTAAGACTGGCTTTGTGGTACTGGATACAACAAGAATAGAATTTCTGCCAACACCTACGTATATGATTTTTATTAATGTTGTATATGGTGTGCTCCAAAGTTGTTCCACATGTATTTATTTATTTCGATCATAGATTTCAGATAAATAATAATGATAATTGCCCTATATAGCAGTGAGGTTTCACAAACTAATTTTGAGTGTGACGCCTCCACGGAACCGAGTCATTTCAGTCGCTAAGCATAACCGGCGGGTAGGCAGTTATACTAAATTTCTGACCAACTATGAGCTAAACTCTGGCTTTTTTCTTACAGTAACTGAGATTTCTATATAATCATACATGTGATAATATAGCAATTTGGAACACACTGTGTATATGTTAATATCAAAATACCATTCAGAGTGTTCTAGATATTCGTCAGCTGAGACTTCTTCATTAAAGAAACATGCATGAATGTCACTCTCTATGGCTAAACATATTGCTTGTTTCAAGGCAGCCACGGAAGTCAGATTAATTTCTGTACCCATCAGATTAGACTTTCTATAAATCTAATAATAAAATAAGAAAATTGGTTAAGCTAATATCAATAAATAAAATAAATCAACTCACCCCCAAAGCTTTATTAATTGTATGCAAAGAAAACCCTCCAGGTCGAAATAAATGTTGCAAGTAGAATTGTCTGGGATCGCATTCTGAAGCATCTCTCTGTGGCTGAGAATCTTGAATTGGTTCTTTTATAACAGGAGTCCAGATCCCGGACCGAATGTTCGAGATGTAAACAACGCAGTCGTCGTCATTAGTGCGCCAAGCGCCCCAAATGCAATTAGATTGTAGAGAGAAATTTATAAGATCATTCTAGAAAGGCATTAATTACAAGTTTGAATAGATTCAAAAATACTTCTTACCTCAACTGAAGATAAAGTGTTGAGAACCTTAACACGTATTTGTTGTAAATTTTCAATAATCTTTAGAATGTAAAATTGACTGCTGCTTACAAAATTTACAAATATCCCCAAAAGATCATGACCTTCATATGGACAATCACTTTTCCTTAACACAGCTATAAACATGACTTTTAAATGCATTTATTTTGTACATAAAGAAACAAACTCTATACCTGCCTGAATTCGTTCAGTATTGCAATTGTCACTTTCAGAAAAAATGTCTATAGCAAACACACACTGTCCAGTTTCACATAACCAAAACTTTAAATTTCCATTTCTTGACAATGTTATTACATGCACTTCAAAATCTATAACATGAATTAAAGTGCTCACTATCTGATTTCCATCATTTGTTTTAGACCTGCAATCATATGAAATGTACAACTTAACTTACCCATTTTTATATGAGCACTTACCGAAACTTGTCAGTTAGTCCTGATAGAAATCGAGGCATTAGTGACTCGCCTTTTAATTCTTGACATATTGCCTGACCAGCTTTAGTTAACCTAATCAATAGCAGTTCAGTAGAAAGATAAGATAGCACAAAAAAAGCTTCATCAGTGTCCACATTATAGAAGGATCTGGCCAAGTTGGGGAGTTGATCAACTATATTAACCATAATAATTTGTTTGGTGTGTGATTCAAAACATAGGACTTACTGGATGAACTAGGATTGTTAAATACATGAAAGCTGCATGGGTCTCTTGCATCACTGGCATTTGCTTTTGAGAAAATTGAAGCAGCAGCTAAGTTTGGGTGAGAACCTAATAATTCATCCTATAAATTTATCCTATTAAAATACAATGAGACTGAGGGGTTATGTTACTAAAAACCTGCTTATGGAACTTTGAAGGATGTGGAAATGACAACTTATGAACACTGCAAACAGTGGGGACTAAAATAAATACATTATCTTCAGTTTCTTGAACTGATATTCCATCAAGAATTGAGCTATCAATGAACCTAATTTTTAATTTGTTTCCTGAGAGGTTTACATCCAGACTTTGCTCAATTAGTTCTAAGTAGTCATTGTTGATTCGCCTAAAAATCACAAAATAGAAGAAAAAGTTAGAAAAAGTTTTTCTGGCTAGTTTATTCTTAATTTTGAATAAATTTATTACCTATTGGTTAATAAAATTGTTTATAAGAGTAAATTGTGTTCATTTTTGTGGTTAATTCTCAATTTCTAGAAGTGTTTTAGACTTTTACGTATTAAGGGCTAAAAATGAAAAACATTTTTTTGGTAGTGGAAATGTAAGTACAGAAAGGAACTGACATTTCTCAAAAAAATTGCCTGAAATGCACTATTTAAATTTACATAAAATATTCTTCAACTAAATTGGAAAATGTGTGAATTAGTTTCCCATACTTCCTAAATAAAACTAATGACATTGATTTTACAATATGTAGGCACTACTGCACATAAAAATAATGAATGAGGACAGCATAGTCTACGAATCCAGCTTAAAATTTACCAATGTATGAAGCGGTTTCTTGTATAATATCGGCTGCTATCAGTATAACAATAACCATCTCCCTTTTCTGTGGCTTTAATGTCTTGCAATGTGCTTTGAGTGCCTCCTATAGATGACAGCAAAATATGTATGTTAAGTTTTATTATGTTTATTAATAAAAACCAGACTCACCAGTGGTCAATGTGATTTCAGTTCCTTTTTCCAGTAAGTCCTGGTCAGTCATCACTTCTCGATATCCCAAAGTGAATTCAGTCATGATGAATTTATATTATGAATAATTGAATGATACTAAATTACAGTAACATTAAAGGAAAACTCACAATAATTTTTTTTTAATTGTTTGCGAGTGCAAATCTGCAAAAATTCAAAACGATATACATTAAAGGCGCTAAAATAAAAATTTTGCATTTGTGTTATTTATTTTGAGAACCGGTCACCGGTCTTGGAAGGGTCGGCAATTGACAAATGACAGATGGGGGTTTGAGCTTTAAACTTATAGAAAAAATCATGAAGCATTATCGAAACAACGCTCCTCCTTACTTCCTAATAGAATCACGATGACTAAGATGTCTTAATAAGGTTGGAAAAATGACGTCGCTAAGAAGTAGCTTGTGGAATGTGCTACAGACATGTGTTTGAACTTAACCTAAAGAGGACTTCTAACTGTCTGAACTTCCATCTTCAGATATACAATTAGAATCCTCATATAACTCCACACAATAGAGGAATTGCCAAGAATTAGTTCAAAAAATTTTAAATTTTAACACCCTTTATTATATTTCTTATTAACGAAGTCGAGTCGATAGTTTTGATAATTTTCGCATAACGAAAATACAGATTCATTCCTCAACCTTATCGACATGCGTTATTTGACCGTTAAAACACGTGACTAAATCTCCGCCAACCGCATTCGGTGCAATCAAGTTCAGCGCCGTCACCATTTGAAAATAGGTCTGACGTCAGCCTCCATATAAATATCTGACGCGCATTAATATTTCCCATAATTCTGTTGGTGATCGATTCAGAAGCATCATTATTAGCTCTCTGGATAATATCTCTACCTAACGGATTTTTTTTGATTTTGTGGTAATTGTGAAATAAAAATTATACAAAATGGTAAGTATAATTCAACGTCGAATCACTGGTTTTTATTTGCGTTTTTAATATATAGTCTGAGAAAATTGCGTTTAAACGAACAGAATCGAGGTAACGGAAGCCGCCATTTAATCTAACGCTACACACACGCCAACGTAGGCAACCGGCATTTTGTAAATTCTGCCTTTACGTGTGTATTAAAGATGATTTGAACTTTCAATAATACAACTTATTTATCAATACGGTTAGCCCTAAATTTTAAATATATGAGAAAGCGCTTGGTGAAATGTCCTATTAACGTAGGGCGTGGCATCGGCCACTTCTCTCAAAAATGGAAAAAATGAAATTTAGAATAAGTACGAAAATTGCAGGACCAAAGCTGAAAAATATTGATTATTGGCTTTTATTATTGATATTTAACTATATAATAATAATTATCCTTTGGTATTAAATTAGCTATTTTTGTATAATTTATTGGAAAAGGGGGAGGCTAACGTAGAGCTATTAACCCAATATTTGAGAGAAATTATTCTATAAGTACTTCATATTTTAGAAAATTAAATAAATTGTTTCCATGCTACAGAACAGTTGTTCTTAAATAGCAACCTCCCTTTAATCCTTTTTACTATTTCATTTCATAGGTTGGAATGTTAGTAGCTTTAAAATGAGTCAAAAGTCCTATATTCAATTATTGATATTGTTGTCTTTTATCTAATTTTCTTTGATCCATTGTATTTCCAATTGTCACAAGACACATTATATATTTTTCAGCTATTAAATAGCCTTTAACTGAGAGCATTAAAAAACAGTACATTTTTTTAACTTGAAACATAGGATTTCACATATTAAAATTTTGAACTCCAGGCTATATTCTGCTAGAATCAAAGTTATGAAACTTAGCAAATAGTAATTTGACAATTTAATTTACACTAATAATGCAATTAAGTTAACAAACATACAGTTTTTACTGAAAACTTATTTTCCAATGACTATTTAACACAAATAAATTTTTTTCTGCAGCGTGAATGTATCTCAGTTCATGTCGGCCAAGCTGGAGTCCAGATTGGTAATGCCTGCTGGGAGCTCTACTGTCTGGAACATGGCATCCAACCTGACGGTCAAATGCCTTCTGACAAAACTGTAGGTGGCAATGACGACAGCTTCAACACTTTCTTCAGCGAGACTGGTGCCGGCAAACACGTCCCAAGGGCAGTGTTTGTGGACTTGGAACCCACTGTAGTAGATGAAGTGAGAACCGGCACCTATAGACAGTTGTTCCACCCAGGTAGACTGCATATAATTATTTTTTTAAGTCTTAAGTATAACTGATTTTAAAAAGCTTTCAGTCCAAAACAAACACCCTAGATATCTCTTGATTCTGTGAAAAGTTTCATTTGAGAAAAAGAAATGTCAAATGAATATCCAACATAATTATAAAAGGCATAAAGTTATTATCTTTTCAGCAGTACTAAAAAATGTGAAATTAGTTGATGTATTTACAGATTACAGAAAGAATCATATGGCTATAAAACAAATTCTTAATGCATTGAGTTTATAAAAATTAATAATTCACTTGTAAAACGTAAAAATTGTGCTGAGTTGCAGTAATAGATTCCATTTTCCATGGATATATGGAAAACTTTTGTTCTAGTAATATTTTGGTTTTTGAGATATGGTATCAACAAATTAACAACATTATCTTGTTTCTAAATTGTAAAATAAAGCTTTTTTTATTTTTGTCACAATGTAAGCCTTGGAAAGTTTTGTCTCCTATCATACCAAACGAAAGATAATTACTAATTAAGTGTTAAAGTTGATATCGGAATAAATTTGTCCTAATTTTGCCGGTGTACGTAAAATATTAAAAATCAGCGGATATGAAAATGTTTTTCTTTCATTTCAGAACAACTCATTACCGGAAAAGAAGATGCTGCCAACAATTATGCCCGTGGTCATTACACTATCGGCAAGGAGATCGTCGACTTGGTTTTGGACAGAATTAGGAAGTTAGCCGATCAATGTACTGGATTACAAGGCTTCTTGATTTTCCATTCGTTTGGTGGTGGAACTGGGTCCGGTTTCACTTCTTTGTTGATGGAACGTCTGTCGGTCGATTACGGCAAGAAATCCAAACTCGAATTCGCCATTTACCCAGCACCTCAAGTGTCGACCGCTGTAGTGGAACCCTACAACTCCATATTAACCACCCACACCACTTTGGAGCACTCCGATTGTGCTTTCATGGTTGATAATGAGGCCATCTATGATATCTGCCGCAGGAATTTGGATATCGAACGCCCCACTTATACAAACCTGAACAGACTGATCGGTCAAATCGTGTCTTCCATCACCGCTTCTTTGAGGTTCGACGGAGCATTGAACGTAGACTTGACTGAATTCCAGACCAATTTGGTGCCCTACCCCCGTATTCACTTCCCACTGGTAACATACGCTCCGGTTATTTCCGCCGAAAAGGCTTACCATGAACAACTTTCTGTCGCCGAAATTACCAACGCCTGCTTCGAGCCTGCTAATCAGATGGTGAAATGCGACCCTCGTCATGGCAAATACATGGCTTGTTGTATGCTATACAGAGGTGATGTCGTTCCCAAGGACGTAAATGCCGCCATTGCCACAATAAAAACCAAGAGGACCATCCAGTTTGTCGATTGGTGTCCAACTGGATTCAAAGTAGGCATCAACTACCAACCACCAACTGTTGTGCCTGGAGGTGACTTGGCTAAAGTACAACGTGCAGTCTGCATGTTGTCCAACACCACCGCCATCGCGGAAGCTTGGGCTAGGTTGGATCATAAATTTGACTTGATGTACGCCAAGCGTGCATTTGTCCACTGGTATGTAGGCGAAGGTATGGAAGAAGGAGAGTTCTCCGAGGCTCGTGAAGATTTGGCCGCTTTGGAGAAGGATTACGAAGAGGTTGGAATGGACTCCGGAGAAGGTGAAGGCGAGGGTGCCGAGGAATACTAAGTTCCAAAATAAGCAGAAGAAACATATTTATTGGTCTTCCATGTTCTGAACTAAAAGTTTGTTACATTTTTGTACTACATTAAATTTATTTCTTCTGTATAAGAAATATGTTTTTTATTTATTCATATTGCTTCCAGTCATATTATACAGCATGATTCATGAAGGTTTTTCTGAGCAAAACGTTTTGGTATAAAGATTAAAAAACCCTAAATATTCTTAATTTTTTTATTTATGTTTTAATCTATTACTAAATACATTTTACCAGAATCTATGATTAGTGGATTTTCCTCTTTAGGGATATCCTGTGTAGCCAATTGAAAATTTCATTTTTACACAATTGTTGAAGTAAAAATATCGAAATTGTTAAATTGATTTAAAATAATATTTGCAAGAAGGGAATCGATCTAGATCAACATCTCTTGCCTCTAATCTTAGCTAGATTTTTGTGTTTGGGCAACCGCAGACCATCCTTGCCCCCACCCACTACCGCTGAAGGTTCGTATAGACAGACAACCACGTCCTCAAGCCAACATCGTCGGCCTAGGGATGTGCAATAGTCCGCAAGATATAGATTTATATCGATAAAAGCAGTTCAGTGTAATTTATGGCACTTTGCCCGGAAATACAGTAAAACTATATCAAAATCGAACAATAAATATAAATTGTTAGAGGGTGTCTTGCTTTTAAATGCATTACACTGTAGATGATATAGCGAGAATGCATTAATTTCATATTGCATTTACATCTTGACGTGGTTGTGATAGGCGAGTTGCAGGCCTCGATACCTAAAATTGTTGGATTTGATTTAACCTCATTAATCCCATGAGTGCAACACACATCAACCCTCGATCTCAAAAGGATTAATATTCAGTAAATTATTTTAGTTGGTAAATTGTAGTAAATGTCAATGTGATAATATCGATATCTCGCAAACGATATAAAGTTTTGAATATTGAATCTAAACGTATCGATACGTCAAAGTTTCGTAGCATGTCGAACATCCCTACGTGTCTGATCGTCGCCATTATTGTTGTATTGCGTTTGACTTGAAGCTGATTTCGCGTTTTGTGTTGTTGACGAAATAGAGATTTAAAGGAAAACTTTCGTTAAGTTTTCTACTGTTTGTGAAAATCTGGGAATACAAATTTTGCGGTAGAGATCCAGGTTTAGACAAGGAAATCAGGTGTGTATGTATAACCACCTCGTTTTTACCAATTCATGAACCTAATCAAGATGGTGATGGGCATTTGAGAATTCCTAAGTAGTACGTTCCAATTATTTTTGAGAGTGACTGAGGATTTTCTTGCGTCCAATGAGTTAATGGGGAAATTTTTCTCTCCTCGCTCTCTTTGGCTTTGCAAACATAGGAAGCTGCTGTTTAAGTATCACTTGATAAAAAGGTTGAAGAAAATTAACTGTTGCTTTTACTGAGAGATAATTTTGATATCAATAATGATGTAAGAATGAACCTAAAATGTTAAATTCTCTCTTGTTGCTAAAACCCTCCTATGTGGGTACTGTTTTGATATTACCATCCTGTGGGGAATATTTCAACCATCCAGATTATAGAATTGGGGCCTCAAGTCTGTTTAATAGTTCATTAAACTTTCAAGGTTATTGAATTACTGAGTCTCCCAAGACTAGAAATGCCTTACACATAGTTGAGACTAGATATTTAATTCCCAAAACCTGTGAGACATATTTTGTAACAATGACTATAAAAGATTATCCAGTAAAACACTGAAGGAGTACAGTCTCAGTACAGTAGGGAGAACAATCATAAAACACAATACAGCATATCACAAGCAAAACATTTTCTGAAATGCAATTTATAGATTTGGTTTTGTGCTCTTATTAATTTTGCTGTGTAGTTGCTTTGGTTGGTTGCAGCTCTTTTTGCAATTATACATTGAATATTTTTTCTTTATGTTATTTTTTCTATTTTTCTTCTCAAAGAGCTCCTTTGTTTACCTCTTAGCTGCAATGAGCCAGTGCTCCATCCAGTTGGAACTAACAGCTGTGAGAATCTTCTAGGGTTAGATTTTCTAAAAATCATTTACCACAAATCCTAGAATTTCGAGGTATTTTGCGAACTTTAACGATTCGTCGTAAATCACCAAACTTATTTCTATGTCTTTGATGCGTTCCTAGGACTTTTTTGTTTAAGTTTTCTATGAATTTCTGACTGAGGTATTTATTGTAAATGATAAATTGAGATACCCTGTATATGGTAGTTTTCTATAAAAATGTTGTATTTATATAAATGTTAAGATATTTTCAAACACTGTATAAAAGTGATGCGCCAATGGGAGATTTGATTGTTTGAGGTTGTGCACCATATTTTCCCCTCCTGTGAATATGTCCCTCTGTATTTTATTTAAAAAATGTTATAACATAATGTGTGTAAGTGAACTGCATTAACGATTTTCGCATATTACGGTAAGACATACCATTACCCAAACTTCGGTTCCTGTAGGACACTTCAGGCATCTAATGCGTAAGTTCGTCATAGATTTTGCCATCCACTTGCAGGAAAAACTGAGCGGACGTCTTACGCGTTTGGCGCCGACACGCTCCATTTTATTTTTTAGTTCTGTATTGTTTTTAACAATTTCGACTTTCAGGCGAAACAAGATGCCGGGTTTTAGCAGCGCGGGCACGTTCAAAATCTTTATCGGAAACCTCGCCGAGAAAACCAGCGTATCGGAACTTCGGCCCCTCTTTGAGAAATTCGGCAAAGTCGTCGAATGCGATGTCGTCAAGAATTACGGTTTCGTCCATATGGAAAACGAATCGGAGGGCCGCGAGGCGATCCAGCAACTTAACGGGCAAATGTTGAATGGTCAGTCGATGAAGTGTGAGGCTGCCAAAAGCCGCAAAGCGCCCCAAACTCCCACTACGAAGATTTTCGTTGGTAATCTGACGGATAACACTAAAGCACCTCAAATACGGGAATTGTTTAAAAAGTTCGGAACTGTTGTTGAATGCGACATCGTTCGCAATTATGGGTTCGTACACCTCGAGTCCTCGGGAGACGTTAACGAATCGATTAAAGACCTAAACGGTCAAATGGTAGATGGACAACCCATGAAAGTACAAATTTCTACCAGCCGGGTTCGACAGCGCCCCGGAATGGGAGATCCTGAACAATGTTATCGTTGCGGACGTGGCGGACACTGGTCGAAGGAGTGTCCCAAGGGAATGGGACCCGACAGGTTTCGCGAACGTATGTTCGGTCGCGACCCTTATCCACCACCACCGCCGCCACCGTTTCTACGCGATCGGATGATGGGACGTTTTGAGGTAAATCGCGATTTTCTTTACTTAACTCATATGGATAACCTACACTTGGTTCATACAGCTTTGGTTGCTACATTCTTCGGCTGTAAAAAGTTGGCCTGCAGAAAGCTGCAAATATTAATTCATAATAATATCTCTTTTTGCCTCTCAACTTAAGGTTTTTAAGTTGTGTCAAATTGGGATGCATTACCTACGAATAAAGTTTTATGTTGGATATAGATAATGTGGTTCCCAATTTGTTTTAAAATTCAAAGTAAGTTTTGTTGTTTTTGAATGATCTTATTATGGTTAATTCTAGTAACTTTCAATAAAATTTGGTACTCTCCATATTTGTATTTAATGAGAGAATATCATGAATAAAATTTGGCACATGCATTCTCAAGATTGAAATATTTCAGTTATTTATTTCATTGTTGATCACCTTCAATAATCTGCAGAAGAAGCTTTGTGGGTGAGTTTTAATTTTAATATAATTAATATCCTATCTAAAAATAGTTATTCTTCAAACCGGCTTTAATGGGCATTTCGTATATTGTTGATGTATTATTTATTTTTATTTAAGTTGGCTAATTTAAAGTTTGCAGTACGAATAATAGTAACGAAAATATGCTTTGACTTAAGTATGATGACAGTCTGTCATATCATAATGCACATTGAGGCATTAATGTCAATGGCAAAAATAATTATTGGTCTGCTTTGATAATCGAAGGTAATCCATCTTAGAAACGAAATTATTTCTTTATTGCTAGGGTGTATGTTGCCAAAGTCTTGGAGTTTTCTACCTTGTTTATCAATGGGGCCTAAAAAGATGCAATATTGCAGGATTAGCCTTAGTAAGCAATTCCTTGCATTACTGTATCGGACCTATAACATTGATCACACATCTTAACATATAAATTTCTGATTTAGGACGCGTATGATGCTTATTATGACAGACGATTCCCGGAAGATTCACGTGATCTGTACGAACGCCGCTACTCGAGCATTCCTTCGCGTAGCGAAATGGCATTCCGAAGTAGCAGAGACTTTTTACCACCCCCCTTGCCGCCAAGGCGTGAGCCGTTGCCGCCAATTCCTTCGATTGGGTTGAGAGGTTCCTCATCAGCTGGCTTGAGTTCCAGACTGAGTGATTCCAGTTATTCAAGGAGTGCCAGCGAATATGCTATGTTTAGCAGACGCTCGCCGCCTCCTCCCAGTTCATTGAGCAGCTCGAGAATGAGCCGCATGTATGAGGACTTTAGTCGCGATACTTTTGATGACAGAAGGTACCTTTCTTTTTCATGGATTTGTGATGAACCGTATGTGAGCACAGAAATGTTCTGTAAGCTTCGATGAAAGCACGATTCTCGATTGCCACTAATGCAATTGAGTTACTCCTGTGATTTTTACCCTTAAAGTATACCTTAAATTAGTAAATATGAAGATCACAGTGTGTTTTGGAGCGTGAAAAATTGTGAAATGAAAAAGATACATTCTAAAATCACAATTCTAACATTCAAATGACGATTTCTTATATACAAATGATATTTTCAAAATAACATGGAAATGGAGTGCGTAATGATGTAGTAGTTTTATCAAAAAAATATTTTAGTGCATTATATTTTATATTTTATGTCTTTTTAGGCCTACCATGCGTGGAGCATCCCCTCCCAGGAGATATGCACCCTATTAAAGCATTAACGCACGTCTTCATGACAGAAAATAAATTGATAATTTTTTTGTTGTAATCTTTCTCTAAAATTTGTAACTAATGGTTGTAGCTGGTGTGAATTTGAATTATCCAATTTTTTTTAAATGTGGGCAAAAATCTTAAATAATAATTAACATTAGTTTAAAATTTGTGACCAATTCTTTAATATTTGTGTCGAATTCGCTCGGTATCGTCATATGTAGGATCTAATAAACTGAATATATACTTCAACTGTACAGAGATATTGTAATCATTTTCAGGTACTTATTAAAAATAGGTGGCGATTTAAAAACTAAATGAGTAAATGAACGGACTAATCACTTCAGAATTTATTTTGGTGTTTTGTGTGTTACACGCTGTCGAATTATAATAACGTTAACAATTATTGAGTCATAGTGTGCTGTTAAGGATAGGTAGTGAGTGACCATAATTAGCAAACTACAGGCATGTCTTCAGATTTACCATAACAAAGTACTTATCAAAATCACAAAAAATGTCTACATACTTTTTAATTCTGCTAAATTATCAAGTGGGTATGAGGTAAATTGTGACCTATAAGACGCCGAGTATTTTTGTCGTATAATCATACAAAACTTTATACGAAATTTTTATTTTTTACATAATTTACAATAAGAATCATTAGGCATCTATAATAATAAACTAATAGAAATCGGCTAGGTAAAATTCATTAAAATTAGACAAAAAATGTAGGTAATTAAAACATCGGGTAACTCCTTATTTATTTACATTTTAGAAAAGGGGCATTATCTAATTTGTTAACTCATATTGATAATAAAAGTCGTTCAGATTATGACATAGAAAAATAAAAACTAATGGCACTCCTTATGATTAAAATTTTAGTCAATTAAGTATAACCATAAATGATTTTTATAAAAAAACAAACGTAGTTAATTAATAATGTGAATAAATCAGTTCCTTAGTTAACACATGTCATGTTTTGCAAAAAAGTTCTTACTGTTCCCAGAAAAAGGTTAGTAATGAGTAAAGTAGATACTTTAACACAGGGAATTTTATCGGAAATAAATACCTACAGAACTATTAATAAGTATAGCGCAAAAAATATCATCAAACGGTTAGTAATATCATTTTAAATCACCTAATTCCTATTTAACGTTGCAAATTATGACAGTTCCGTATATGGTAAGAAATAAAAAAATTAAATATTTTCAGTCATATCGACATTTTATAAATATGTATTCAGAGTTTTAAATATTATTTTAGTTTAACAAATGATATTAAAAAAAATATTTTTTGCTATTCAACACTTTATTGTGGTATTTCATATTTTTATTAACGGCTTTGATTATATTATTTTCCAAAACAAATTTAACGTTTAATAAATTCCTATAGCAATCATACTTTGTTCACTAAAAATTCAATTATGTCTAATACTTCATGAAACGTTTTCAGTAAAAATAAGTCCAAATCATCGATCATAACCTAAGCAATAGTTAGCTGCGATTTCTAGGCACTTTTTTAAATAAAAATTACAGCAGAACAATCATGTTTGTATAAAAACATTATCAAATTTCAATAAATGGTGGCCATAACTTCAAGTTGACCCAGTATTCTGGAACTCTTCATCAAACATCATCTAGCCCATAGCTCTCATATCGTTGTCCAACATATTTAGAAATAATATTTGTTTATTTCAACAGAGAATAATTATTCCTTGAATACCTTAATGACTTAGGAGCTTGATTGAGAATAATTTCTTGCAATTGAAGCTTAAAATTAGAATCACAATAAATAGTAGGTATAATTTTAAAAGCTGCTGTCCCATCCTGAAAGATCGTCAGGTGGTAAACCGCCCTCATCGGGGGGATAGGGGTCGAAGTTGGAGGAATCTGTCACGCTCCTAATTTTCGGCAGAATAGGCGGAGTCAGTGTTCTGTTTACCAGACCTTCCCAATTGAAGCCATCAAACCACCTGCAAATAACAGAGAGACCAATGTGATTGATTTGAATTTTGGTACAAAAAATGCAGGTAAGATTCATATTTACGCCTAAAAACCTGTACTTACTTATGCTTTTGGATATCACTAATGCCTCCTTTTTGATAACCTAAACGTTCTGCAGGATTGTCCCTACAAAGTTTCTTTATCAGAGCAGTAGCGTTCCTTGTAATATTTTTGGGAAAATCTATGGCATCGATTCCCTGCAAATAAAAATATATGTGAATAATTAAGAGGATAGCATTTTATCTATGGTAGATGGTAAGTAGGGATTAAGGGAGTAAGTGGCGATTGGGTGGTTGTAAAACTGTTTATTTGTACAGGCGACACTAGTATCGCTCGTGTGGATATTTGAAAACTTTGAGAAGAAATTTCATGATTATGTTGTCGATAATATATCTTTCAGTGCTGATAACTTTAATATTTCTTTGATATTCTAAACTATTGAATTTTTTTGTGGTAATTTACTACTAAGTTTGTTACATAAATTGCATTTGTCTTGTACATTATCCTAGTTCTGTTCCTGTGAGGGTTTACTTTAAGAGACGTAAGGACACTTTAGTACCTTGGACACCTTATGATTAAGTTAGATCTAAAATACCTCAAGGTCGTCAACTTTGTTGACAGTTATTACCCCCAAATACGCTTTTGACTATTTTAATTACATTCCAATTATAAAAAAAGTAATAAAAATAATCTAGTTCAAATCAAAACAAACATTTTTGAGGTTATGATGGAATAAACCAAAGAAATAGCGGGAAAATCTCCAATATTATCATCCTATCTCTCTTTAAATCGCACGACTTGGCAACCCGAGACAAGGATAGATACATGAACAATGAATCTGGTATTACATGTATTGATGTCCTTCTCTGGCTTTCGTTTGGATGTTTTCGTTCTCTGTCTTACCTATGGCGGCTCATAGATCGATATACCTTTAAGGCTATCTCTTTATTAAATAAGATATTCTCTTTAAGCCGCGCTAAAACGCCTCATGCTAGAATGTGAGGAATGCGGATATAACTGGTTCTTGGTGGCGCCACCTTTTTACCCTTTAACTCTCGTTTTCTACGGAATGTCTGCGAAGTGGTTATAACCGGTTTTTTTAAAGGGACGCGAGTGTGTAAATTTTAAAGGTACTTTAAAACGTTTTGAATTATTTTTCAGAGAACTAAAAGTTTTTGTTTTTTTGTTCTTTATAGATTATATATGTTACGTTACGTATATACATTTTCTATAAAAAATATTCCTATAATTACTTCGATATGAAAGTCATACTAACAAATACAAATAAGCTTGTTATTTTGCTACCAGGATTATTAACTATTAGAAAATCTTAAAATGTACTCTTGCACTACTGAAGAGTATGGTGATATAATTGGCCTATACGGTTATTTCATTATCATCACTTATCACTTACCTTTAAAATTACGTTATAAGTCTTCATAGGGTCGCTACCGTTGAAGGGGGGCGTACCAGTAAGTAATTCAAACATGAGTACACCGAGTGACCAATAGTCAGCACTGATATCATGACCCTTGTTTAAAATCACTTCTGGCGCCACATATTCAGGTGTACCACAGAAGGTCCAGGTCTTACGGCCAGCGTGTAACTTTTTGGCAAATCCAAAGTCCACAAGTTTCACATATCTGAAGCAGAAATGTTATCGTTAAATTCAACGTATTGAAGTAATCAGTTATCTTACCCTTTAGCATCTAACAACAAGTTTTCAGGCTTTAAATCTCTGTAGATGATGTTCCTAGAGTGAAGGTAATCGAAGGCTTGTACAACACAAGCTGTATAGAATCTTGTGGTGGTGTCGTCAAAATATCCCTTGTCTCGCAAAACGGTCCAGAGTTCTCCACCCAAACAACTTTCCATAAGCATGTAAAGGTATTTTGCGTCCTAATAAGAAAAATAACTTAAAATAATTTTAAAACAGTATTCGTTTTCAATCCAGAAATCTGGATCTTAGTATTCGCATTTTAAGTGTAATGAGATGGAAAACATTAATGCTGAGCTGTCATTATCGCAAAACTCTACTAATCCATAATAGATATCGAGTAGCGAATTAAACGCAGAACTCACCCTAAATGTCTTATAAAGTTTGACAATAAAATCACAGTTAGCTTCTCCCATAATTTCCTTCTCGGACATGATGTGTTGCTGCTGCCGGGTTTCCACAATTTGAGATTTCTTCATCTGCTTCAAAGCGTAGGACTTGTTCGGTTTTCCATTAATCTGGACTAGTTCCACTCTTCCAAAGCCGCCTACACCAAGGGTAGCCAGTACTCTAAGCTCGTCCAGACGAACGGTGGAGAATTCTTCATTAAGCCTAATAAATTTAAAATTGCGTTACAATTAATTCGTAGATATACAGAGTGTCTCAAAAGTAATCCGTTATACTACAGCAAAAGAAAAATTGGTAGGATACTTTGGTCTGGAGAATGGAATTGTCAATTGCTCGAAGTTATCAAATCAAAGTGTATGTTAGGTTCTGATTAGTCTTTCTACTGTGGCTTTAGTTTAACCATTTAGTTCACATAAATAAGTCATAGTAGTTTGCTGTATGAATTGCGTTTAAAATATGCACGCAATTATTTTTTAATTTCTAGTAGCAGTTGAAAATGTTATAAGAAAAATAAGGAGTAATGGTTTTCATTCTCGGTTACTAACTGAACTGCTATCAATTCATACTGATTGAAATACTTTAGCGGATTTTCTCGTCTCTATGAAATTTATGCAGTCGAATATTCAATTTTAAAATGAATATGATATCAGTAGGTACCCATATAAAAGGTTAACAGGGCTTACTAAAAATGCTAAAGAAAAATACTTACAGAAGATGCTAATCCCAGAAGAGCAAGTAAAAGATAAATTATTTTAGATAATGCAATTACAAAGAAACACAGAAACCGTTTTACCAATAATATATCAACCATTATATTATAAATATCCATTGTAAGCCTTTGGTTTAATCAAAAGGAAATATGGTCTTATATATTCTTTTCTTGATGATTAATGCCTCTTTGATAAGTATCATATATTTCATAAAGACTGTCACGAATATGGTTGGATAAAAACCGTAAATTTTTGAAGACATATTAAAACATCCATTAATCTTAACGGTAGTGTAACGTTCAATTAATCACGGTCCATGAATTTGAAAGGTGCCTATCCGACATGTTTGGTTAGTAAATTTAATAGAGTGTAAATACCATCTTCTTACCAAAGGCTTATTAATTTTGCTAATAAATTTGGCGCAACATATGAAATTTATCATTAGCGACAAATTAGTCACAACCAAATGAATAAAGAGCTCAAATGATAAATATTGATCATTTTTTCTTACCGTCGTCGATCATCAAGATCGTCGATATATTTAGTTCTGACTTCATCCAAATTTGATATGAGCTGGAGATATGTGTCTCGGTCTATTACGAGACATGTTACTCCTTCTAGATCGTCCACTATGATGTTGGCCGTCCTCAAATCATCGCTAGAACGAAAATCTTGAATTAGAAAAATTATAAATAATGTTTTTAAGTTGTTTCAATTAACATAAATAAAGAAATCGCTGTATGAAATTTTTTTCTTGGAATAATTACCAAGACCTTGACATAAGGCTTAAGGTCAAATTATTGATGTAGAACAATAATAAATCTAATTTAAAGAGCAAAAATTTTATGAAATGAACCCGGATTGAGCTGAGAGGAATATTCTCAAAATTGTCACAGTTCATAAATATCTCATTGAAATTCTGAAAACAATTGATTAAGCCAAGACTAGAAATACCTAACTGAAAATTAGAAAGAAATCTTGAAAGTCACTTTAAGTTCACTGGTCATGTCTTCCCTTTGATGATGAGTAGTTCCTTATCGGAAATTAGTTCTTACAATAATTATTTTTCATTGAGCGATTGCCAGTTTTTGGTAGCCATAATAGCTTTACTTTAATACCAAATTAATTATCACTTCTACTACAAGAAACCTATCATTATCTGGATATATTATTGTTACATTAATAAATTAAATATTCTCACGATACAACAGCGTTATCTGCATAATTGACTTATGGGTCAGTGGTCACTGATAACCTTTTAGTTATTAAAGAAATATTTATGTATGTGAGATCAAATATTTCACCATTCACAATGAAATCACTACATCGTTCTAGTTTCGTAGACTACATGACCTTATTCAGGTTTTTTCATTGTGATTATTTCTCTCACACCTAAGTTCTTACTTTAAAAATTGCCATTATTTGGGAACGTGAGGGATCTTCTATTATTACGACTAGATGAAGGCAATTACTTACCTACATACTTGAAATGCTTCAATCTTCTAAGATTAGTTATCAATTATTACTTTTAATTTATTTGCGGAATGTGTAAAACTTTAAAAACGATCAAGACAGAATTTATTTTCTGCAATCGTTATTCATTCCATGACTTACTGAAATACTAAGAAGTTTTTTAATACAAATTTATCTTAATAACGGTGAGAATATATTTATATATTTTAGTATAATATATATATATATATATATATAATATATTTTAGTTTTTATCGAGACTGGATCAACGGCGATGCGTTACAAAACAAGTAATTAAAATTATATAAAATACGATTAAAATATTGAACACAAATCAACCTAAACAAAAATGAATAATTTTTTTCTGAACAAGATCTTACCCATGCAGAGCTTTCTCTCCGAAAAAGTCTCCCTTGGTCAAAGCTCTGATAAACTTTTCTTCGGTCGAGTCCTTCTTCTTGATCGTCACCTTAACTTTGCCTTTACTAATAATGAAGAATGTGTCACCTCGGTTTCCTTGGCGGATGATGTAGTCTCCATTGGCGTAGTAGCATTCTTCCAGGACGTCCGATATTTTGATCAGCGTCTCCTCTGGCAAGTCTTTGAATATAGGAACACTGAAAGTAAGTTCTCGTTATTTCAGTTCTATGGTTTCAATCATGGAGAAATTTAGAATAACCCTTTAGGTAATAAAATGCATATTCACACCGATGATATTTGGAGAATTTTTTTCAAATTAACGTAAGAGAAATAAGTATAAGGCGGCTCATGTAAGCGGACTATTGGAGTTTTCTGCTTATGTTAAATATATATATTAAATGTTTTTCCTGCTTATCCAAATATATTAAAAAAAAAAACAGATAAGTATACGTTTTCAGAAGTATGGGGGACAAACTGATTTTGGATTAAAAAAAAAATTCAGTTTTTTGTCATACAAGTACATTTTAGAAACACCCGGTATAAGATGTTCCATTAAAAAAAATCTATATAATTTGATACGACGTGAGAAATTTGATAAGACTGGTGCATATACATATGTATAAAAATGATTTTTTAAGGCATTTAAAAATTTTTACAAGTCTAGATTTTGTCAATGTATTTGGTTCACATTCTGAAATACCGGTACTAACTAAACTAATGCTTTTCCTATTGTAACTTTGAATCTGAATCAAAATACTTAGTATTTTATAGTGTAAGTATTTACTAAGCCTTTAAGTACGTGCGGCATGTTGCAAAACACAATGCACCGCGGAAGCGTTATAAGATAAATAGAGAAGTATTATGAATTTGTCAAAGTGCTTAGATGTGCCGGAATAAAAATATTTAAAATAGTTTCCTTAGTAACCCTACATCCACCATAATGATCGTTTTATGCACGCTGCAGCGTGCCGTAATCGACGATTATGATGCATGCATAATAAAAGCATCGATATTATGTTACTAATTAATGCACGAGGGAAAAATTGAGGAATGTTACTTAATCTGCAATCTTTGGAGCTACTTTGAAGGTTAAGATGTATTTTCAGCTGCTTTACTACCAGTTCGAAAAAAATGTGGGTTAATCGAATTTAAAATTAAAGATAATTGGGAAGTGACTGTATGCATGTGGGTCTATGCACTTTTCCTTCATATTTAAATAAGTACGGATATTACATTTCCTTAAAGTTTTGAAAGAGAAATTTTCGGGCCTGAAACAAATTGCAAGTAATAATTTTTTCCACTAGCTTTAAAAGATACCATTATTGGGTGTGTTGACTGACTGTGATATACGTTTTTTGTCTTTTTTTTTAATAAGGGAATAACAAGTTAATAATGACATGTATATATATGACTTATTATTTATCTAGCGAGCTATTCGGCCACAAAGTCTTCATGATTCTCATTGTTGCTTTATTTATGGTTGCCATGTAGTATTTAAACATCGAGGTTGTAAAATCCCAAAGTAACCTCAATGATATGTCGTCTTTTTGTTTTTTTTTTGTTTTGGTTTTATTTGAATTCTATGTTGTTTTTGGTACCATAATTAATACAATAATTTGCAATAAAATATATGTTCTCGTAAAATGTGTCCTAATTTGAACGTTGGGCCTGAAGATGTTATAACATGCTGCAGCATGCATAAAACGATCACTACCGTGAATGATTGTTACTTGGCAAACCATATTAAAAATTTCATTTCCGGCATCTTTAAACACTAACAAATCCGTAACACTTCTTTCTTGATCCGAAAAACGTTAAAGCCCTTGCGGTCGTCCGCGGCGCGTCGTGTTTTGCGATGTATCGTACGGATTTTAAAGGCCGTTTTATACACTTATACTATAAAATACTATTTTAATTGACACAGACCTAATAACATTTTTATTAAATAACAAAACATAATTACTGCAGCCTCTTCAGCTTGATATATCGATGTTTAATCCGTCCCCATAATCTCTTCCATTTTATATACAACAAATGAGTGATAGCCGATAACATATCTGCCTGTTCACTGTTACACACGTCTTGCCAGGGAGACTAACCGAACTAAACTAATCAGAACTATGTTGATAAATACATATGAACATTTCTAATCAGATGAGTCAAATTATATGAAACTCATAGGAGAGTTCAAAGTATAGACTGGTAGGGAGAGAAACAAACAACCAGGTTGCTTTGTCTTCTTATCTTTAGGTTTTAAAATTTTGACCAGTTCGAGAATAAAGAGTTTATTTGATGGTAAATTTGGTTGGTGCATTCCAATACTGCCATTGGTTTAAGTAAATACAAAAATAGTCCGTGCTTATTTAGAACCGAACAATCTCGTTTGGTCACTCACGTTTCATCAGGTTGGTGATGATAGATTAGACCAGCTGAAACAGCATTACTTAAATTCTAGACCCTTCAGTACGTACCTCTTTAGAAAATCGGTATACTCTGCTTGCCTGATCAAACCGGTCCTCATCATAATAGTTTGGAAGCATTGACGTTCTATAGCCCACAGCTTGCAATTTGTGGCAGCTTTTATCGACGCAGTTCTTTGGCAATTGTATAATATTGCCAACTCCCCCAGTACTTTCCCAGGGGTAAGAGTACTGAGGAACTTGTCCTCCCTCGATACTTCGACGCATCCCTCTGGAAATTAAAGAGAAATAATCAATTAAAATAATTTTTTGAACATCCAATATGTACTGAATAAAAATAGTTTTAAGAATGTTCTAAACATTTGATGCGATTTCTTTTTTCTTTTATTTTTTGGAAATAACGCCTCGCACCCTGGTAGGGGTTGGAATTGCATACTATTCTCAGCTGAAACTAACTAGAGAATAATTATCCTTGTTTAGGGCTTGGTGACAAATCTATCACCTTTCAGAACCTAAGAAAAATGAGTAGAAAAACATAAGTAATGAACTAAGTGCATAACATGTGAAGTTTTTAAATCTATGAAACACTTTGAAATTCAGAGAATTTGAATTTCGCTTTATGGACGTGAGTCATATCGTCATTCCAAAAGGTTAATGTGAGATAAGCGATTGGTATTCATTAGACCTGCCTTTTTTCATTCATTTTCGGAGTTGGTGATTACTCTAAATGGAATTTGTTAGTGTTTAATTTCTTTTATGTGTTCGAGATTGACCTCTTGCTCAAACATTGGTAACCAAGTGATATCTATCTTCACTGCACAGGAGATCACACTTTGATTTTTATTAAGTAAAATATATTCATTTTGTTTGATTTACGCCTCTTTGATTTGTTTTATTTTCTTTGGTTTACGCCTTTTTGGTTACCGGCAACGATGCTTGTATTATTATTTCAATCATTATTGTTAATTATCAAAGGCATCTTGGCATATATTTGAACTACGAAATCTTTATTTTTAATGGAGTATTGGTGTCCGTGAACTCTCTTTTTTAAAAGTCTAGAGAATTCGTCAATATAAATTTTTTCATATTCGCGAAGAATTTTATACATGCTATTCCAGCAATCATAGTACAAATGTGTATGGGGGGCTAGAGGGTAAACAGAATAAAACCATTTAAAAAAGCTTGTCTTGAGACAAAAGTTATTTTTTTTCATTATATACAGGGCGTCGAAATACTTTTTTAAGTCTGTAAATTAAGAGCGTCTCTTCATAGAAGTCTAGATTTATGATTTGTGGACCCCCGCCGCTTCAGAGACACGTATGGTGCTGCAAACTTCTAAAGTGGTGGGAGATACCCCATTTTAACTACGTTTCAAATTTTAAGTATCGGTATTTTTTGAATTCGAAGAGCAAGTGCTCTAAGAATACAGATAAATATTTGTAGTGATTGTAATGATTGAGATAGTGATGGCAAGTGATTCCCAATGTTTTTACTGTCAATTTACAAGAGTGTGAAATTATTATGACTATCCTTGCTTATGACAATTTTGCTTTCGCACGATGCAGTAACGTTACGAACCCTTAACCTTTGCAGGTAATCTTGTTCCTTATTAGATTACGTTAGTTGACCCCATCTTGACCCAAAGAAGTGTGGATTCCAAAGGCACATTGTTAAGTCACGCTTAATTTGCAAGCCATTTGTCAGGTTTACAATTCAACGACTATAAGACACGTTTTTCACGTAATTCCTTCATTTTCTCCATTAACATGAAAAGTGCAAGATGCCTATCTAATAATTCGGCGGCAAATTATCGATCGTTTTTAATAACAACTTTTCTTGGATTAAGACACATTTTTGTTTACTTAAGCGATAACGCGTTTTTAATTAAATATGCAACCAATGTGAATAAACTATAATGTTAGTTTGGCTGGAGATTACCTCAATTTATACAATTTTCACTCATTAAGAGCTTCAAATTAATAACCAATTAATGGGAACGAATGCATAATAATCGACTTTAAATAAATAAAATTTCATATTAAATTGATTACTTATTCTAACAAGAAATCACTTAAAGATATACTTTTAATTACCATGATTTATGCATGTTGCTAGTGAATTGGGATAATTAATTAAGAAAGGGAATTTAATTTTCAATTTAGTTTTAGAGCTAGAAATGCACATTCAGTAGTAGGTTTATAACCGATTATTAAACTGGAAATTTGTTTATTTCACATCAAGGGAGGTACCGAGTGATTAACGGAATGCAGTTCCCAAACTGACTGGAAAACTGAATTTATCCTGCGTACCGGAAAATGACCCTAATGAATAATTGGAATATCAGTTTTGAAGCTTTATGGTTATTTGCAAAATGGCTTAAATTTGAAACAGTTTTATTCTTCTAGGTTTATTTACTGGAGCGAGTGTGCGAATATATTTAATGGCACAGGTTCAAGATAATTTCGCTTAGAGAAAAACTATAAAATTATTTTTGATTCTTACGTAATAATGATGCGACATTTTCGCTTTAACTAGAAGTTGCAATCGATTGCACAATTCAGCGTTTTATTATTAATGCTTTATCAAATTTAACTGCAAGCAAATTTCCATAGAAACCTTGAAATTGAGGCTTGGTAGTGGTCACGGTTTCTCTGGAAACTAGCTTTATATTAGGGTTAACAGCACATTAATAGTACATAAATCTAACTGATAATAACATTCACCCTTTACAAAAGGTTCGAAAACCCTTATTAATGTTTCGGTGAGAAATCTGTCATCGTCTTCAGAACCTAGGAAAAAATGTTAAGTATATAAAACTAACCTAGACTAACCTGAACTAAAGGGTGTGGCATGTCGGCATGTAAAATATCAAACAATCTGAAAATTCCTCATCTCAGTCGCTGAGGGATGACAATTATCAATCTGAGTCACGTCATGATTTTGAAAGGTCGATTTAAGTGATCATGCCTTAGGACCGAATTACGAATCGTCTGTTAACTTTAACATTCTAATCCAGTTTCTTTTAACGTATAGACAACGTGTATTATGAAAAGTTTCCGGAATATCATTTTTGTTCCTGTATCGCATAGTATTTTGCCATTTCAAAAGGGTCAAAATTAAAAAAAAAAGGTAAAGAGGAAAAGTGGTTAAAACGGAAGTGTTCTGAAATCACATAGAGTGGATATGGGAGTTCATCAAGTGGAAATGAAAAAAATTAAGTTGTTTGCTTTAAACCATATAACACCTGTCGAAAGCATAACGAATTCAATAATGATGTGTGATTTATCCATTGATTGGTCAAAAAAAGAAACTCCAAGGAGACGTTGAAAATATAAATTTTTTTAGTTTTGGTTAAAATATCTTTGTTGTTTACAATAGCCCTTTCTGGCGTTAAAATTAAGAAAAACTCTTCAGATCAGTTTGATAAACTGTATATCTTTTTGTGTTATAGAGGCATAGCAAAATATGTTAAACCGCTCAATTTTGTCCAAGCTTATAATTTAATGGTGAGACGTGATGGGTTAAATTGGTTTTCATTTTTGAATTGATCGGAGCCAAGTCACGAAAAAATAGATGTTTCTACTGCAGTTACGTACAAGAAAAGTTGTAATCAAGCATAAAAATTATAGTTTAACCACAACCTCTACGTTGTAAAACTTGTACTTTGAGTCATTTAAAGAAATTAAGGTTTTCATTGTTGCTCAGCACAATCAAAATCAGTAGTTAACTTGCAGTTGGAACTAAAAACTGCATTATCGGAACACATTGATTTGACATATTGATTTGAGTCATTAACCGACTGAAGCAGTCCAGTTAACGACACAGACAGTCTTTAGGTGCACAAAATGAGTGTATGTGTAAGTAACAAACACAAAAAAGCAACTGTAAATAATTGCATATTCAATCGAGGTCTTCAGTGAGTTGTAACATGTAGGTTATTATTAAGAGAACAACAAAGTAACGCAAAAGCGAAGACTGCGATCTTGATAAAGAGGCGCAATGTACTTTTTATGTTAAGGCACCAAGAATCCAAAGATGGGGCTTGGTTGTGAACAATGCGATATTTATTTTTATATCATCGTAAGTTCTGCCTACACAGCACAAAAGTTATACCGGATTTAGATGAGCGATTCAATTTATATACTAGTTAACATACTTTGCATGGTTTAAACTGCAGTGATCAATTAGAGTGTGACGTTTGTTTAATACCACGCCAATCATGGTTTTATTAAAAATAAACGCATTTCGTTACAGGAGAGACTGCAAGTCATTTTTAATTAAGAAGTTGTACATATAAACTTTGAGAAGTATCACATTAAAAGAAGCAGTAACGCAGAGATATCGCATCATAGTAAACAATACATTCGTCACAATCATCATGTACATATTTACATATACAGTTACAGCATTGTTTCTTGTAACAGTCCATTAATCTAAAATATCACCTTAAATATCTGATCAGCATCGTCTTTTAAAGAAGAAAGAGTTCCTTTGAGGCTCCCTCTATTTTAAGAAATAGCTTCAAATAGACTCGGTAACCAAATATATATTTTTTTTGAATATTTCAAGTGCCAATCTTAATGACTATGAAGTCTGTAGAACCCCGGTAATGCTTCTAAATTTGGGAATATTAAGGAACTTTTCGAAGATTTTGAAAAACGGATGGGTGAATTTTCCTGAAAATTGCTGGCTACCTTCTGAAATTGTTTAATTTCCTATAAGACCTGGAAAACGTTGGTTATTTTTTAGGCCATGTCAAACCACTTCTCAGTCGGCTTTGAAGTCTCTATCATTTTAATAACTCCCTTAAAATCTGGGTTATAGATTTGCGTCACGTATCATTAAGAACGTAAGTTGCGTGAACTTTTGGAGCCCAATTTGTAGACTTACGTTTTCAATCAACATCACAAACCTGGAAATATTTTATCCCGAAAGGCTCAAAAGTCATTAGGTCTTTTTTGGTATCACTTATTTCTACGAGAAACTATGAGACAATACGTTGCGATCCTCACCCCCATCCAAATGGAAATCATGTTGGAATTTGCCACTAATAAAGCTTAAAATTTACATTTTTTTTCTTCATTCTCTGATGTGCAGTCAGAAAGTGGAATTTCGAGACTTGGGGCAATAATTGAACGTCTGTCTACACTTACGATGTAAATTTATCGCCAATTACGGTTAAAATCCCAGTTTGGTCTTACTTACCTAAATTTCTTTTTGGATTTCATTACCGTGAACAATTTTTTATGAATTACTAAAATATTATATAGGGTGTAAATGAAATACGGAGACATATTTTCAGAACTGATTTTACATTCAAAAATATGAAAAAATTGATATAAACATGGGTGCGCAAAAGCCTCGTAAGGGAGCTACGGCCTTCGAAGGTGGCTCTCAAGAAATGCGGAATCAAGGGGGGAGTTATATTTACGGAACACATCGGTTAGGAAAAGTTATTTTGCAAAGCTGTTTGCTGCCCACCTGTTTCCATTAGCACGACCATAATAATAACGTATGTGTGCAAGTTCTTCAAAGAAATAATCCATGTTCTTTTAGTATGTAACAAACTCTGGACCAACACGATTAAACTAAAAAAGTAACTTAAAAATCACTTAACTTACAATATGACTATCATTACTTTTATTTTTACATAAACGTTATTTATGATACAATAAAATCCTCTTTGTAAAATCATCATGGTACTCATTTTGAACACCTGCCTCAAGACTGTTAAATTACGTAGTTTCGCAATTCTTTTTAAAAATGTTTTTTTGCAATTGGTCTTGAACTTGATTTTTTGAGCTTTCACGTTTCAGACCTTCTATCAAAAAAAAGTTTTATTTTACTAGACAAGTTCACTACCCCATTACAGTTTCTCACCATGCAATGTTTTCTTTAAAGCGGCATATCTCTTAAAAGGTCTGTTCTACGACAATTTATCAGGAGCACCTTTTCTATGCAATTTTGGACCAGAAATCACATTCCATGTCAAATTGTCATAAAAGTTAAAGCATACAGGAATATCCAAAGTCATTGTAGCCGCCCCGGTTCCACACGCCGTTCAGCCTTTTTTGGGCCACCTCCGAAGGACCGTCTCTTCCTTAGGAGCCTTTTACGGACTCACGTTTATATCAATTTTCCTTCACATTTTCGATTGTAAAATTAGTCCTCAAAATATGTCCCCCTATTTCATTTACACCCTGTATATCAAAGTTACTTCTCTTCTTTGTACCTTATATGGGTCAATGTAAAAATATCTCATGTGTTTTGTTTGAATTCGGACGGTACATTTGGGACGTACGTTCCAATTTTAACAGTTTTAGAACCAAAAATATGTACGAAAAAGCTTTCATTTTTCGACATGTGTGATTATTGACTATTAACTCCGATCTCTGAATCTTTAAGTCGCATAATATATTAAATCTAAATGTCTTCAAGCCGAGAGTAAGTCCATTTCACTCTTATCTATCTAGTCCAATACAGTACAGTTGCAGGGGAACGACTGTCGGTACTCAGCATGCAAAATTGCAAATAACGGCACGTTCGATGATGGTACTTTACGGTTCTGAATTTTTCTCTTGTGTGTCCATAAATACGAGTGTTCAATTACGGCGCTTAGATAAATGATGAAAGCGGCATACGATTTACCAGAGGAAGTAAATTATTATCCTGCTTTTGCCTGCATTTATTAGACGATGGGCAAAAAGCATGCAAATTCTTTGTAAACATGCAACAGCCATATTGGCGAAGTAAAAAATTAGATGATGATGATTATATTATTTTCTTGTTTCGTGTTGGCACTGCAGATAGATTATGGCACGTAGTGCTCCATGGAACGGTTATGTTTCATTTGGTTTACCTACACGCTTGTAATAACGTATTGTTATGGTAGACCTATTCCTTCAGGTGAGTGCTGTATCAATGTACAGGCTATCAGGTTTCTTTGTTGTAGGACTTTACCCACGTGTTCCGCGCTCAAAAATAGTGCTAGTTTGTAAATTTTGATGCTACGAATTTGGTAACGCAGCGTTTTTCGAAGACAGATTATACATGTAGCAAACTAGCACAGTTTTTCTCTAAATTGTCTCCCTCGCTATTCTCTAAATTTGGAGTCTCCAAAAGCGATCTACTGCAGTCGTGGACGCCGCTCGTTCTCAAGACCCGGCGCAGCACATTTTAAGGGCTCTGTCCCATTTAAAAAACTCTGGTGGCATAGTTTCTGATATTATTTTAGTTCCCTGTTAATTTGAGATTCAGGCGTGAAAGGGCTAATGATGATCACTTCAAAAAGTACCAGGAAAAAAATCACGTCCCGCTCCCATGGGCTCCATAAACGGTACAATTTACTATAACCGTACCAAAATACTTGAGGTAGAAGCAATACACCACACACAACAAAGCGTAGAAATAAGTCATTGTCAGCAGTGCCATAATGCATTTACATTTCAATAGACATGCATGTATGCAAAATTAATTTTGCAGAACCACGCTGTTACATCAACGGATTACAAATGGGAAAAGGCATTCTCGAGATAACAAAGTTCCTTGACAATTGCGTTAATTAATCATACGAATGAACTTTTCACTGAAATAAAGGTGTACTTGTTGATTGCTTCCTTGCACAATATTACAGTAGGATTTGCAAAATAGTTTCACCTCGAGGCATTAAGCTTTGTGCCTTAGTTGCACCATCGCGAACGGTTAAATCTGTACGGTGAAGACGTGCATATTAAGCTCAAACTGTTTTCGTAGGACATAACAGGAATGCCAAATTACTGTATAACAGTGCGTTCCTTGTAATTTCGCAAGGCAGTAAAGTGGTTGTTCATGTATGAGGCAATTAGTATTCCTTTTATGTTTGGTACTTGGAGCAGTACCCGAAAAAAGGAGACTTAATTTTGTAACGGGCTTCCATTATTTGATTTCGCCTGACTTTAATGCATGTTTTGCTTGCACACTGTTGAGCCAGAGATCCCACTTACAGGCTATGGTTATTATTGTTAGTTTCGCTTAGTAAGAATACGTAATTAGATCAATCAAGAAACGGAAATATTTACGAGGATAGGACTCATCTGGGTGTAATGGTGATGGTCTGTGGGAAGCTGATCTCGGTATTAACTGGCCAGATGTCTGGGATTAATATTACAGGAAATTAACTAGATTGCTATTAATTGCTTTAAATGCAGTAGAACTAAACAAAGGCTAAAAATCTCGAGATGATGGCGATACTCAATTAAACATTCCTCCTACCGCTTAAGTAATATGGTAATTCGATTTTTTTAAGGAAAAAGGTAATAAAGTTAGGTATCGAAGCAAAAAAGTACCCTGCTTTTATTACGTAACTTATAGTTTCTAGCTCTAGCACGTATTTCATCAGGTAGGTTCACCTTACTTTACATATTCATAATCTGCAAGGTTAATTATTTGCAGTTTTCAATGTACCGCACTTTTTCGACCTCGCGGACATAAGAATTAAGTGCGATTATATAAAGCAAGGCAGCAACGATATAGGCATTTTAATCTACCGAGTTAATAACTGAAACATGACCAGAAGTTGATGTGTCTCACACCTTGCTTGAATGAGATGAGACTGTTGATGCGACACGAAATCAGTAAAATTCAGAGAGATTTAAAAGCGGTAGCCCTGGTACACGTCTAGATGACTCACTAATGCGGAAATGAATCTCATTATGTAACCAAAATTAGTTATGCAAAGAGATCCAATTGTATCGTTTATTAATAAAATTTAGGAGGAGGAGGAGGAGGATAGAATTTAAGATTAATTTCTGTCCTTTATTGTCTTTAGGACGTACCCCAAAATTGACAAAAACATATTTTTTATTAAAAAATATAAAATTGCTAAGCGGACGCGAAGTCGAAACATCCAGTACGAAACTTTCCGGACATTTTTGGAAAAATCAAGAATTATTATAATTTAAAAGGGTACATTAAGTAATTAAGTAATTAAGTACATTAAGTAATTGAGAGTTCGGCTTTACCGCAGGTTGATCGAAACCTTAGAGTTTCCGAGATCCTAAAGCTGAACACCTTGAATTTGGCAGTACCTAACATTTAACCGCGTTTAATAAAGATCATAAATAAATAATTTCTCTACTGGCCAACATTGTCTCCACGGTATTTATTTATTAACATCATTTCAAATTAAATTTTAATTTCTCAACCTCTCTTCAAATCCCATATTGGTTAAAGCTTTCACGAGCCACAACTGAAGTTAACCAAAACAATAAAAATAGAAGAATCATAATGAAACGCAAAGTGACTAGTGAGATGGTACGGCTTTTCAATGTGCAGCAAGTTTATACCAAACAGTACTATTTAGGTACTAAACAACCCATAAATCCCAATGTTCCTATTAAAAAAAAATTTACCGGAACTTTCGTCATGGTTCAGGCCTTGGAACAATAGTTACAAGATTCTGCTAATCGTGGTCAGTGACGCATTTAATGTCTGTCCATTTAAATGATTCAAAGGATGAAACCATTCCTAAGAGGTTAATTATTCAGAGGAAGTAGATTTAAATTAACATGTGTAACAAAGATCTTTTTATCAGTTTGTAGACGGAACGTGTGCGTTCGCTTTGAGAAATTGGATGTATTAGACCCGCATGGTAAATAAGAAACTTACTGTGTGCATCGATGGTGTGACAGTGAGTGTATTGATGAGCGTATCGATGAGTATCGATGAGTATCGATGAGAATACCAATGTATGTATACAATATCTTTGTGTACACAAATCCGATATAGGGCCACATTGTCGAAATTTGCAGGTTTAAATACATCACGATATAAGAAATTTTAATGAACATAATAAAATAATTCGCGATAGCTTATTAATAACTCAATAAGCCCAATATGTTAATTAAATGTGAAATTATAATTGACCCAACTTGTTTGGTTATATAATATTAAAATTGACTTTATCCTGCTGATTTTAATTAGGTATTAGTAATAAAAACAAGGCATCGGTCAATGTTGTTTCTTGAAGTGGAATGGGCTTGGAAAGTTAAACTAATAAGAGCTTAACTGCACAGGAAATGATTAAATTTTTTTAGTGTCTGAAACACTATAGCGATGGATGGAGCTCGATCATATCGTGTAATGATTTACTTAACATTTGAATTTTCAGTGTTTGAGTAATTTTAGCGTTAAAGTATCATAAAGCTGAACTCTTATTACCTTACAACGGTATTTTGTCGCAGATCTTGCCTTCACAGCTATAATGGAGCTTGCAGATTATAAGCTGTTATCGAGTGTCATAGCAAAGATGAAGACATTGATTGAATCACGAGGGTTTAATTTGTTCTCTATTCTTAATAATAATGCACTGAAAACATGGTGGGCTGAATTTAGATATTTTTACTAAACCAATTTCATTATAAAATTTGTCATTGAGCACAATGAACAACTGAATTAACAAATAATATTTCTAAGGCACCATTAACGGCTATTGGGTAAGATCTCGCAATTTAACAGCTGGAGGAGGTAGAAGACATGGCCACTCAAGTCCAAACATATTGCAAGCGGAAATTAAATGCCATCATCAATTCGCAAAAAAAGACTTAAATATGTCGATAGGCGAGTGTGTAGTAATTATCACACGATTGTGTAATTCCGTCATCGACCACTTTTATTATGTATTTAGTTATTTGCACTTGCACAATAAATACTTGACCGAAGTATTTTTTAAAATAAATTGCTTATGACGATCTAATTAGTTATAACGTATCGCGCCATACTCAATTTAGATTAATGACAGAGTTGTGAAATGCAGAAATCTAATTGATGTTAACGTTTTAACTAGTGTTTCGGATATGGTTGGAAAATTGATAATTTAGTTTGTGAATAATGCTAATAGTAATTAATGCTAAAAAAATCTATTTAATGTAAATTAAACTGTGCTCGTTCAAAAATGATCAAAATCAGTACGTGGTAAAACATAAACAATACGAGCGAAGACATCTTAATAATACGACAAATTACTGAACCTACTGGAAGCACAAACATGCGTTAAATTAGTTATATACTTAACAAGTGTGAAAAGTAACATTTCCACACGCGACAGGAGTTGCGTCGTGAAGCGAGCGCATTTCGGCCAACACTTTTCGCACTTGACAGAGTTAAAGAACTAGTTTCTATTCGTGTATAAAACAATGTTTTTTCGCACGCATAATCGGGCTTCAATGTTACACTTTTCCGCAACAGAGCATAATTAATTATTTACGTATAATTAATAAAACTCCAAGCCTGCCGATAAAGAGGAGAGAGATACGACATGTTCATAGCATGGATGGAAATAAATAAAAAAACAAGAACAAAGGTAAGTATTAAAGATTAATCATCAAGCTCACTAATGGTAATCTCTGCAGGTAAAACGGTATACAAGCACTTGCTCACTATATTCGTCAAAATGGAACGTCCAGCTCGTAAGTGCACTTTAAGATAAACCAAATTTTTTCCCCTGTCCTATAATAATAAGTTTACTCTTAAAGAACCTATAAGACGTGTAATGAGACGTATCTTGATAAATTACCTAAGGATGTCTTGCGGAGGTTAAACGAGCCACATTTTCTTATATTAAATTTTTGAAGGACAAATTGATAAGCTCCGGGGAAAAATGGTGCAACAGGTGCTCAAAACCTGTTCTTTTGTGGTATTTTAAAGCCGAGTTAGCGCCCATAAAGACCACATACATAATTTTATTCTATTGGTGAAGTAGAATTTATTGATTTATTAGAACGTTAAATAGTTATTGAAGCTTACGTTGCACAAAAGAAGAGAAAAACTTTGCGTAATAGTCAATATAAGGAGCGTCTTCTTAATTATGAATAATTACGTACAGGCGGGAATGATAAGATACCAACATCTGCACAATACAGCAACGATTTTTTTACGTTGATTAATCTGACTGTGAAAGTTATAATGAGTTACTATTAAAGTGATTAAAAACGTAATAAATCGATATAATAATTATGGCTGCCTAACCATAACCAATTTTTCGATGGAACTGAAAAAAACGTTCAAAAATGTTAGTAAAGGCGTGGAGCGGCAAATTGAAGAAAATATAAATTTTGCAGAACGAATAACTCAAGAGTGGTAAAAGTATATAGTTCCTTATCTTGACCGCACTGAAAATGATAAATATTACAAAACAATAATATAATTAGTAAGGAATCCAGGGCCAAAACACAGAGTCGCGTAAATGAAAATTTTGAAAAAGAAAACTTTTTCCTAATTTTAATAAATAAAGTGATAGTTTTCTCAACCAAAATTGGTGATCAAACGGATTTTCTTGCGTAACAAGTTAGAGAATGAAAGCATATATCTTCATTTTAGAACTCAGTTAACAGATAGGACCAATAGCAGCAATGATTCAACAGATATAAGACCGCTTAAATATGGTATATACATATACATAATGTATGTATATGTTACATACCTTGTAATTTTGTAACACGTATTCATTAACACCCTGTGTATCACAGGATGTATAGTAATATTAACATATTACCATTTTTAGATATTACTGTAATATAGAAATAATAGTTTTTACAAACGAGTGTATTAATAACGGCGGTTAATAACCAAGAAACTTTATCCCAGTTTAAATCATTTTTTGTTCAGCTAGAGACGTGGAAGATTTGGTTGTGAAACAACCAGTAAATTCAATTATTTACAAAAACGACTAAAATCGTGCTTCACATATTTATAAATCATCTAAAAAATAATTTAGTCATTATGGTTTGTTTAGTCGCTACTTACGACGTAATGCATTTGGGCCTTCAAAGTATGATTGAAATTTACCTTTTTCTTTAGAATTTGCTCCCTTCCGGCGACTGGCACTTAATGTTCCACAACTAAACTCAGAAACACTATCTTTGCTTATGTTACCAGTCCTCCTACGCCTTACCGCATACGTATGCACCGGCACTAAAAGTTTTGGTCTGGGGATGGTAAAATCGGTATTCCGCAACGAAGAATTAGATGGGGAGCCGTGCTCCATCTTAGTCCTATGCTCCCCACCATCCTTGTAAATGCTATTGTAAACTTCATCATAATAATGATCATCTTCTTCCTTGTCACTTTTAACCACACTTAAGTCACTGCTGGAGCAAGATGAAGGGACAATATGTTTAGGAGGCAACCTCTGCCTTATTTTCTTAGAGTGCTCATAATATCCACTATCGTTTCTAATGAGATCTTTGCCCCCGGTTTCATTTACTGTAAGATATTGGTTCTGCATATCGACCCACTGACTAATCCTCCCATCATCTATAACCTCCACATCTTTATCAGTGGAACTTATCTGCTGCAGTAGCTCATGGGTTGGGTTGACTATGACGCGTACGTGACTATTTTCGGAAGCATTATCACGTTTCACAATTTCTTCATCAATGTCAGTGCTGATTTCATCAAACCTAACGCTCTTTTTTATTTGACGCTGCAGGTCTTCAATAACTATTTGAAACTTCTCTTGCTCACCACCATCCAGCTGTAACTTAGTCCTTGGTTTTGGAACTGGGTGGAGGTTTTTGATGGTGGGCTCTTCAATAATACCTTGAGAAGGTACAAAGTAGCTATTGTGATCATTGGTTTTGGCAACTTTGGAGTTGATTTTAGATAAAATCTTATCACTGTGGTATTTCAGCCTAATGCTATCATTGCTCTTAAGTTTTCTTGGAGCGGCGTATAAGTCTTCATTATTATCCTTTCTAATCTCCTCTAGTATATGTTGATACTGACCTAACCTTGATGAAACAGTACCATCGCTTTTTGTGCTATATTTGTCCCAAGAGTTGGATTTCGAGCTGCCGCTCGACAAATTCTTTTGCGCATCAATCCAGTTGGCTTCATACAGCTGCCCTCTGGCATGGTTTGGTATGTCCATTTCCAGCCATGCAGGGTCGTTAATAACTGCTTTTCCAGGATATCGTTTAATTTTCATGGTTGGTAATTGCATGTATGTCAGTTTAGTACATATCTTCTCTTAGAGAAAGCTGAAAAAAATGTTTACGGTTATGCATAATCTAATTGGATACGTGGTGCTGACTCAGAGGCGTTGCGAATCCTCATGGCTTCCTCTTATGGATCAGTTGTTAAATAATCATAGTCCAGTAGTTAGCTAAGTTCATTAAATATGTGACTTTACTTGAAATTGGATATAGTTGCGTTGATTTTGATGACTTGATGCCTGACCTAAATTTAATGGAAACTTTACATTCTATAGCCAGGTGTGTTCATTCAACTGCCAATGTCCGGAATTATTTAGGGAGATAAAAAATTAATTTACAATTTTGATTTAGAGACTTGATTCAAGTTTCCTCGGATGGTTTATTGGTTTGGAGAATTTCCTAATTTTTTAGTTTAAGGTCACATGTTTCCTGTAGCTTTCAAGAAAATTAATTCAATTACTAACACGTAGATTTTCTAGACGAATAACATCCACATGAGTATCTTCCTGTGAGAGTTTCTAGAACCTTGATCGCTCTAATTTTGGATAACCAGATCATTTTAGGCACCTTTTTCAGGTCTTATCAATCACATTCCCCTTCCTTGAGATTTCTGTTGACAATTTCGAAAATTCGAAAAAACATCATTTGTGCAAAAATATTTTATTTTTATAACTTTTTGTTCAATCTAACACTCTTTCAGAAAAATTTAGCTAAAAATAGATATAATCCGAGTTTACAACTTTTTTATATTTTTTAAGATAAACCCGTTAGCCCATGGATTAACATGTAATAGATCACCCTGTACATGATAAATTAATTTGTTGTAATCGACTTTATATTCTCCCCTGATGAAATATAGCTGGCATATCACCACTATTTCTTATCTGCATTGTTTAGAAAGGTCATCTGCATATTATAAAAGTCATTGGGTTTTTGCATTTGTGAGCAAGGTTGAGTAATTGTTTCCGGTATAAATTTACATGTTGATGCAATGCAACTGCAAGCAGGGAAAAAACCGTGTTGAAAGTTGGCGTACATAGAAAAAGAATTAAGTTTGATTGAATTACTTTTCAAGAACTAATTAAACTCCTATATTGAAGCAATCGTTCGAGAAAATCATTGCAAAGATTTCCTATAATAAATTCTTCTTCTACGAAGAATTACTTAGACGAAGCAACTTAACTAAGGCCTACTTGTTCCATCATGAAACAACTTTGGCTTTACTAAGCCAGATCTAAACAGATTAAGACCATCGTATTCTTTGACATTTATAAGAAATAAATTGAAGTCAATATGAGATAAATGAATTTCTTTGGAGGAATAATGGTGTACGAGGGTCGGGCTCAATAAAGCCAAACTTCTTTCACAATGGAACAAGTGGGGGGCCAAGTATAATATGCGGGCGATCGTACCACTACTGAGTAATTGAGTGTCCTCTACTTTTAAATCAAGCTTTATGTGCGAATGTCTTTTAATGAAAGTGGCATTTTATAAAATTCTATTTGTTTGCAAAGTTCCAATTTTAAATTTAATTTAAATTTAAATATTCATATTGTTCTGTATAGAAATCTGCGACATCGCCTTTCCCGCGTTTCCTTCTACATAGAGGACCAAAAGTCTCACATAAATTCGTTACATTGAAGGGAATATTTTTTATGAAAATGCTGGAACGCGTCAAATATTGTTTTTAGTTGTACATTTTTTGATGTAACAGACATAAGGTTATTCATGTAGTAGATAAATATACTTTTTTACTTTTTCATATGCAACCTTTAGAACTTGTGAACATATTTCATGTAACATATCAATGTCTAAATTCAACAATTTTCGAAAAAAATTACAAAAAATAGAAATAACGATAGAACTGTTAATACTTAAAAAATAACAATATAAACTATAATACTATAATCTAATGTATTAAATGTTTGAACTGCGTTCTGTTGACTTCGTGACATTGGACAAGCCGCAACTCAAATTTCACAGGAAATTTTCTTTTTGAGAATTTGATGAGGGAGGTATTTGTTGAACTTTTCGAGTAATTTTATTTTTTAACTCTTCTATATCGTTGGGATTATTTAAATACATCCTATGTTTTAGATAATCCCATAAAAAAGTCCATAAGGGTTAGATCAGGCGATCTAGTAGGCTGCTATAATTGCCATATTGTGCAAATATTCCAATAACTGTTGAATTTGAAGATGGGTATGTTACATGAAATATGTTCAGAATTTTTCAAAGAAATCCAAAACGTTATAATATATATAGGGTTTCATAAGAAAAAAATGAAAAAGTACATTTATCTACTACATGGGTAATTTTGTATACGTATATATCTGTTATCTCAAAAGGTGCACAACTACAAACAATATGGTATTTGACGTGTTCGAGCATTTTCATGAAAAATATTAATTTAGAATTATAAATTTTTAACGAATTTATGCGGGACTTTCGGTCATCTGTGTATATCAGACACTGAATTTGTTATGATGTTGGTATAAAAAAATTGGGGCAAGTTCAACAATACAATTTTAATACAAATTATGTTACACTTTTTCAACAGAGAATTAGTTACAATTCAACACAAACTTATCTGCCATATCAAGACTTGATAATCGAGGAAAACACGAACGATTCTTTGGGCATCACTAAAAATCTTGAATTGAATAAATTATCTGAAAAAAGTATGCTATCAGCCTTTTTCGACCTAATATATAGGAAAAGAAAAAATAGAAATTACACGGAAGTCAATATTCTCACGGTGTTAAAAGAAAGAACTATTAATATTTATATTGATTTGAGCTGCAAACTGCTTGACCATTGATTGATACTTAGAAGTTCCGTTCAAATATTTTAATGAACTATCACTTTGCCACCATGTGATTATATGAACTTTTTCTTATGAGATTAAAGCCTGGCAGGTTGTAATTAGTATTCAACATACGTTTGCTTTAATAATGTAGCGTAAGATCTACATTAATTAAATAGATATTTTAAGGCGTAGGTAAGCTGCAAATAGAGAAAAAGTAGGTAAAATGTAAAGGGTAAAAAAATTATTTCTGTCTCGGTTTCACATACACCTCCACTTTGAAACATTGCTCGACCAAGCAAGCGAAGTAAGCATTAACAATGAAATAACATAGATGCGATAATAAGTACTTAGGAGAAATTCATAATTACTTCAGCGGTTGTGCAGGGCTGGACTGAGACGAGGAGTTTTTTAAAGAGTTCTATCTTGGAGGATTCGAATATTACGAAAAGAGAGGTTTAAGTAACTTTAGTTTGGCTGCTAAGAATGATCCAAGTACGGTTGTTAATGAATGGACATTTTGAATTAAGAACAATGCCGAGTTAGTTCAGGTACACTGATGTATATTTAAAAATCTTTCCAACTTCAACAACAAGCACCATTAAGAGTTCCTCCTCTGTATTAGTAATTCTTTTCATTGCTATCGAAAAATTCCCATGATACAGCAATAATCCTGGTATTATCGTAAGAAAAGTGTTTTCTAATTTAACTGTCGACGGTGAAATCGATCACATCTATTCAAAAATTCCCTGTGATTCAATTTCATTAACTTATGCAAATGAATGTTAAACAGGCAATAATCGAAACGCAACTAAACAATCAAACTTGGTGCAAATCTTGTACCAATTCTTTCGGTCTTGTGAAACCGGACCTCTTTGAATAAGATAACCTTGCGGTCTTGCTTGCAAGCCATAATAAATTGCAGTTTCCATTGTGCAAATATAAATATATGTGTGGTTTCGGACTTTCACTCATCGTACTAATTTGAGATTCTGGTCAGTCTGCCAATAGTAATTTGACATGAATCATATTCATTTAGCTCAATATTGTTTGATTTTGATTGGCATATATTATATACCCAATATTTGTAATGAAAGTTTGATAGTTACTTACAGCTCAGAATCTGGACATTATTAATGAATACATGAAGTCAAGCAAGGCTGCAGCTGTTAGTTAAATTTCACTATTCTGATAGTTTACTTTAAAAAAATACATTATTTTCTATAGTAAAAATACAATAATTTTTTTTTTTTTTTTAATTTTGTTTTAAATTTCAACACCCTGTATTTCAGAAATGAAATTATTGCGCACATATGGTTATATGAGCTTATCTCCTCTTTTGGCCTAAAGAATATACCCTTAAGTTTGCGCCGTATGTTTAGAAAACACCCTGTGTAAAATGTAAGATGCTAAGGTGATTTCACTTCCTCCAATTTCGTCGCTATAAATTGGTGTCTGCTTTACCAAAAACAGTGAAAAGCAATGCGGGGTGCAATGCAACAACACTATGAATTCATAGGTTGTTGGAATGCTCGATGATCCCCACAGCAATAGTGTCGGATTGATATTTAAATTTATTATTTTCAAATGTTTTAAATGCGATTTCAAAAATTAAAGAAATATTTGTCATGTGTTTGAAAACGCTCTTTCAAAATAATAAATTGAAAAAAATAGACCTTTACTACACTAAAGTGTAAAATTAACGGGATACTTAAATTTTTATAATTTTTTACTATTAAAAAAGCCTTGAAAATTTTTCTGAAACTTTGTTTACTTTTATTTACCACAATGTTTTTTCCTATTTCAACTTATTTAGATTTCTTTTGCCTGCAGTCTAGAAAAACTCATGGTATTATAGTTTGTTGAATATCAAGGCGAAAGAAGTTCGAAGAAGAGTCAAATTAAACAGTATTATTGCAAGTTCTTGAGCTATTTTCAGTTTCAGCAAGTTTGCTTCTGGTGAAAATACAGTTTTCAATTTCTTATTCTTACAATAAAAAAATCATGGCACCTAAACAAGTAACGCAAGCTGTTGCCTTGCAAGATGCCGCAGTATTCGTTACATCGCAAATGTCTTAAGAGTTCCTCGAAATACTGTATCAGACGCATTACAATGATTCCGGGAAACAGGACAATTCACCAGAAGGCCAGGACAAGATAGACCAAGAACCACAAGTTTAATTGAGGATCGTTTCATCAGAATACAGGTGTTACGCGACCGCATATTTTCAGCTCCAGCACTTGTCCAACGGTTAAATGACGTTGTTGGTAAGCGCTTAAATGAATCTGGAATAAATTCCAGAAGTCCTGCTCTGGGACCTCTGTTGACTGTAGATCATCGGCAAAAGCATTTACAGTTTGCTCTCGAACATCTTCATTGGGGGATTCAAGATGGGGTGCAATACTCTTCACACTGTATGAATACAGATTCAACAGATACTCATCTAATGGGTGGAATAGAGTTTGAGGAAAAGTTGGTGAAAGTTTTGTAAAATGTTGTTTTTCCCTTAGAATTCAATTTGGCGGTGATGGCGTAATAGTATGGACAGGAATTTCCTTAGAGGCACGTACAAAACTTGTCACCATTCGTGGTGGTAATTTAAATCCTGAACGATACATTGAACAATGTTTCAAAGAACATGTAATGCCATTTGTGCCATTCGTCGGTGAAAATTTTTGTTTAATGCACGACAATCTTTGTCCACACATTACGAGAAGAACGCGAGCGTATTGGGATGAAGTTGGCATTCCTTTATTATCGTAGCCCCCGAGGAGTCCAGATTTGAACTCTATAGAAAATGCATAAAATATTCTTGGCCGATATATTCATTGTAATCATTCCGAGTTTCAATCCATAAATGACTTGGACCAAGCACTTCATGACGTATGGAAGTGAATTGCCCAGGAAGGATTTGTTACGTTGATCCGTAGCATGTTCAATCTCATGGACATCGTGATTAATGTTCACGAAGCGAATATACGTTGCCAAACGTGTTTTTCATTTAGAAAAATTTTACGTGAAAAAATGTTTTTTTTTTGTTAGCAGATTTGTAAACGTTCTTTTTTTTGTAACGTTGTCTTCTTCTTTTCTTCTCCTTTTTTTCTTGCTGTATGAAAAATTTTAACTTCTCAATATTCAATTTCATTAAATTTTCAACTACTGACTATACTGACTAACACTGAAAATATTTTTTAAATGCTTGTTGTCTGGAAAAATCTAAACGTCTCGTTAATTTTGCACTTCAGTGTAGTAACTGTCATTTTAGGAAATTGAAGTAATTAAGATGCAGTCCGCAGCCTTTTTTTTAGAAAGTTGCGGTTTGATAAATTCA
Organism: Euwallacea similis; assembly: GCF_039881205.1. Taxonomy (NCBI): domain Eukaryota; kingdom Metazoa; phylum Arthropoda; class Insecta; order Coleoptera; family Curculionidae; genus Euwallacea; species Euwallacea similis. The sequence goes on along the minus strand of NC_089638.1, from coordinate 1,847,248 downwards.
AGAAATAAAACCCAATAACTGCAAATAAATAAAACAAATACATGGAAACAGCAGCGGTAGCCTATAATTAGATGCGATATAATCACGAATCGTGAATAATAATACTCTCAGATCAGGCAGCAAAAGTGAAATTATAATTTGCCGACTGCTGCCTTGTGGCGTTGGACTACTTTTAGCCGAAGACTGAAGATGAAGATGAGTGTCGCCGTATTTTATTAGCGCCACTCCGTTTATAAACTACACGTAGAAAGTGCAGGAGTCTATTGGAGAAACCTAACATTTGGGAATATTTTAAGAAAATAGTATACCAGTCTGAATTTTTGATATATGGTGACGACTCAAATTTGAGGGCGCTCAAACATTTAAATTGGGAAACATTCATCCAAAATATGAGGCAGAGGAAACCTGGTTTGCTTAGGCCGGGTTTAAAATTCCTGGTCGTTTTGCCAGCAAAGATCATTTCAATGGAAACTGAGAAATTGATCCGTGCTCTGCTCTGACTTCGTCGTTGTCATCGATATGGTCTTGCTGGCAACGTTACCAGAAGTTCGAAAAACCGGACCTTATCAAGTCACTCGAGGTGCCCAAAGATAATAAATTTATAAAAATTATAACTTCAGACAACAATAACCGAGATTTGCAATGTAAATGCTTAATTAATTTAATCAGCACACGATAGGTATGTGCAATATTTGTTTTAATTCCAGTTCATTAATTTCTTTGAGCTGAAATGTGGAATACTTTATTAATATGAGGAATGTGGACTAACCAAAACCAACCTTTGGCGAAGAAGGTATGTTCCGCTCTTGATAACAGAAAGAAATATGTCTGCAAATTGAAATTTACATTCAGACCATTAAGGAGGAAGTAGGTCGAGAATAGAGAACCATTCGAAGATATAGTCTAGCTAGAGTGGTACATGCGTATTAATTTTTTAACGTTTCTTTTAAAGCGAACGTGACCGCGTGCTTTGTAGCTCCTCATTGTGTCCCCAAAGAAGATTTTTGTGTGCTTAACATCTTTTCGAGAGAAGCAGCTCTTCAAACTAGATTAATAGTTTCTGGTTCGGTCACAATTTGAAACTATATTCATTTCCAACAACAGAAATAATGCAAATTGTTACATAACACTTGCCAAACATTCTCAATTGCAGTGTTATCGAACAATTGCTCAGCAGCTACATTGCAAGGTTAAGAGAGAAAGTTAAAGGATATGTTTTGCTCTTTACATCCGACACAGCAAACTTTTCGTTATGTATTTATTTATAAACAGAAAAACTCTAAAAATCCATTAGATAATCCTTGACCGAACAGTTGAAATTAGGCGTTTCCCTGATGGAATGAGGTCAGTAACTTGCGAGCAACACTCTCTTTTTGAAATGCATTTTCAGTTTGACGCAACTGGTAATTAATGGTTTTCCCGAAGCAGAGGTTTGTCTTGTAATTAAATATAGTAATCTAATACATATCACTCCGATAAAACTTGTGATGATGGTGCACCAGTTCAATGACTTGTTTATTATAAGATTCGGGAAGTTATGTTTTGTCTCACCTTCACGTTCTCTCAGTTTTGGGAGCTTCCGTGTTTCTCACAATTGCGGCAAATTAAAAATAAGTTGGGTACTGTTTTATCACATCCAATTTTAGATTAGATTTTTGAGCCACCAGACATTCAGACTACGCGCAAACATCAACGACAGTCATACTCGAGATAAACGATACTTTCGATTAGAAGAGGTTCTTGTATAAAGTCGTCGGGGGAATGATTAATAAGAAAATTTTTACGCTTTTCTTCTTGAGAAATACAAATTATCACATCGTAATCAACAAATTAGAAAACGAGTTTATAGGTGTTTCTAATAGAACAGAATCTGTAATGTAAATTTTTTTTGCATAATAGGATCTTTTAGACACGTAAATACTGCTTCTTGAAGACATAAATAGTCACTCGAACGACGAAATTTTAAAATAAATTTCAAAAAACTGTGAGTGAAAATTTCGCTATTACGTTATCAGTGAGCACTTTGCACAAATCGAGGGATAATTATTTTTATCGTTATATGCCTGCCTAATATTGAGGGAGAAAGTGAGCCCGGATGTAGGTCATTCGACATATGCAAAAACGCAATGATCATATTGTGAGTGCGAACGTGATTGAATTTTTTTTATGCAGGGTATTTTAGGTTTCAATCGGGAAAATTTAACAGAGGATAGACCTCGGGGGAAAAATAATGAGAAAAGTTCATATGAACTTGTACATTTTAAAGCTTCGTTATCGAAATACAGGATGTTAGTTTCGATTTATTTTTAATTTTCAGCTGCCTATGTTTTTCAGATATCAACTTGAATGTTTGCAGGTACACCACTAATTTGAATCTACATGATTTGATTTAACAAGTCGCTGAGAATATCTCTTTCGATCTGATTAAAATTGCTCAAATGCTTCTTTCAAATAGTTAGAGGTAAGGACTCGCCGGTCGACTAAAAATAATGTTAAATCGGTGTGTGCATTTGCTGATACGTTTTCAAATGGCGGGAAAACGGTCGCAGGCACGAAAAAAATCCAAGAGGCAGAAAAGTTTCTGAATTGAACAAGGAATTCAAAACATCGGTCACTGAAGGTCAGTGGCACCCCACAAAAAAATTTAGTATAGTAAAATAAGGCTTGACCTCCGAAAAAGGAATACCCTGCAGATTTTCACAGTGACTTGTTAAATCAAGTCGTGTAGATGCTAAATAGTAGTGTACCCGCAACATTTCACGTTTATATTTGAAAGACATAGGCAGCTGTAAAATAAAATTTTTAAAAAATCTGTAACTTTAACACCCTATATTTCGATAACGAAGCTTTAAATCGTACAAGTTCATATGAGTTTTTTGAATTATTTTTCCGAGTTTTATCATGTGTTAAACTTTCCCGATTAAAGCCTGAAACACATTGTATATTTCTGGTTGAATATAATCGACATATTAAAATTCAAATTTGGAATTTTTAACGTTTACGTAGGAGTAGGTACAACACATGAAGTGAGACAACTACAAAATGGATATTTGCAAACAAATCTGTTTTGCGGTTATTCCACTGATTACGGTCGATTATTACAGATAAATGATAAAAACGGAATTCAGCAAAAGTAGCTATAAAATAAAGCGGATAAATGTGGAAATTAAGTAAAAAATTAAATTTTGTTTTGGGATGTAAGTTAAAGGCAACATATCGACTAAATGACTAACAAAGTTATTCACTTTTTGCACAGAGCGACTGGAAAATCACTTGCTGCAGGCGTGTAAGTGCATCTGCAGTTTCGTAATGCATATCTAGATTACCGGGAAGTGTTACGTATGAAAACTGGACCAAACTACGCGAAATCTTGTTCGCGTTGTATCAACATAAGAAGCATTGCGTTCAGCTAATGGAAGAATTAAGTACTCTCAAACAAAGCACATCTATTAGTCTGCTATCACGTTCAACGATAAAAATTGATAAATTGACTCTCAAATTACTAATTTCAAAAATCTACACATCAAAAAGAGAACAAATAGGCCAAATCGATACCATAAAAGAACTAGTGCTACATCGTGCATTCACCATTCCAAACCTGACGTACCCAGATTCCTCAGGGCTCAAGAACTCGATGACCTCTCAGAAGTTCTCTTCAAAGCGATATTTTATCTTATCTGATGTGCTAGGTAAATTTAGAAGACCATAAACCAATTTATTGTATAAATATCAATGGCAAACGAATATGCAGGCGTTACGAAGTTCATGCGAAATAAATACGGGCAATTGCTCAATTTTACGCTTAACATAATTCTTTTTGAACACTTTATTTGGGTCAGTAACGACAAAGAGAAAGGTTCCTTTGGAAGGATCAATTATTGAATAACAATTTCAGCTGATTTTATCTCAAAATAAATTTAAATGCTGTCAGCATTAGATTTATTTCGAGTTTTTTTTTTTAATTCTTTGGCTACGGCGAACTTTAAAATGTCCCATCTAAAATACATTATTACTACATAAATCCGTTACTTAATGTTTTGGCGACAGCAACTATAAGAAAAAAAACAGATTTTCAACGATCATCTCGCCTTCAATTTAAAAACTGATGCAAATGGACCATAGTCAATAATATATAGAGTTTCACTTTCAGGATACTTTTAGCGTATCAAATTTTCTCGCTTCTATGATTTGGAAACTTCGAACGTTATACAAAACGAATTTTGCGAAATTATAGTTTAACTCAATTGTGTCAAAACAGCAAATTTTTAATGCAACATTTTTTATTTGTTGCTTTGGTGGACTCGTGTAATACTCGCAATTTGCGACATAAATCAAAATAGAAAGCCCACGTTTTCAGAATTTTTTTGTTGTTTCCGAGATACTGAAAGAGTCGGAGAAAAAATGGCTATGCCGTAAATCGGTTTCTTGAACAGATGAGATTTAAACGTTAAATTGCAAAGTAGTTCTTGTAAAACATAAAATACCTGCTTTGTAAAATTGTAAGTAATGTCTAGCTGAACGTTTTACGTAACTCGGAAATATTTCTTAAGAAAATTTAAAGCTCGCGAAAGCTTGTCCCCAAAAAAGACAAGTTTTCTGATGTTCTTGGAAAGTTTTGTTCCGTAAAATTGGCCAAAAATATGAACGTGCCAAGGGAAAATTATTCTAAATTAATAAAGTGCAGATATCTAATAAAGCTCCGACAAACGCGATTATTCATCGCTGAGTCAATTTATTTAGCAATGATCTGTTTCATAACAATTTCCTTACCATAAGCATTAATTGCCAATCTTTTTTATCTCCATCTAAAGCATCATACATCGTTAAAGAAATTACGAGCATAACCATAATATTCCCAAGAAAACTTGAAATACTGTGAATTAATAGTGTTGTTAAAACTGGACTGGCAAACAATAATCGCGGCAATGTATTACAGTTGAAACATTAATTAGATTCTACGTCTTTTTTTTTCGAGAAAAGTATATAATAATGAGTTAATTAAATTACATACATACATACATACGTGCTGGGAACGAAATACATTAAAAAATCATTTAATTGCATCTGGTGCTTTGACCAAACTGAGTGTCTGCTTGGCCATTTACCAGAATGCGTTGAACAATCAGTTTCATTAGTCCATTGTGGTTTACATTTTAAGACTTGATCGTGATAATTCTAGTTCGTTTTTTCTGTTCAGTGAGCATACGACCTTAACGTAACCTTTTTAGTTTTCGGTTAGACTTGTTTTCTTGTTTAGATTAACGGATGAAAGGTGTGGGTATCTACCATCTTGCCAAGCTGTGATGCTTGTTTCAGGTACAAACCGAAGCTCTCTTTACTGCCATCGGAAGATCATAAATTGTTAAGCTATTCCTGTTTTGTATGATCGTAATATATGATTTTCTATCGATACACACCTTTACGTAGATGCATTAAGCATCTTAGCAAAATAGCCTTTGGGCTCTTATCGGCTTGTCTGGAATCGAATCTCAGTCTAGGAAACTCCTGGCACGTTCAAGGAAGTTGTCTTTCCCTGAATAAAATTACATTTCTTGAGGTGTACCTGAACAGTATCAGTCCGTAATTTTGAAAAAAAAATTCAGATTAAATAACTGGTTACACCTAAATGTGATAATACTAATCGGCAATATAAGAACTCAGTGGTTTTTGTGAGCCTGCTGCTGCAATTTTTCGATTGTTGAAAAATGCAAGAACAGTAGACCTTGCACACTCCATTTCATGTTAATTTTTATTCTTCATTATTTAGCAAAATCCCACCTGAAAATGTAAATTCACGGATGCGATCTAATATTCAAACTTATGTCACATCAGATTGTGAACGCCATAGGTAGAGATCGCATGTGCTCGTTAATGTGTGGTGACTATCACTTATGCGGTTGTCAGTAGTCCACACTATCACGACTATATTGAATCTCATAAAACCAGCAATTTTTACCAAACAAACAACATTTCGAGTGATGATGTCTTCATTAGGTAATAATTTCTATTTGTCCTTGACGATTAACTGTGAGTGTGATTTTCGACGTTTTGCATTATTTCTTCATCAACCCTGTAGATACGCGATGGTCGAGGTCGACCGCTGCTTAGAACGGAAGAACGGAACTTAGAAACTAGACAGTGGCGTAGAAATTATGACAAATTTTTGCAAATAGTACAAAATTACTCTTTAAGATTCAAATAAATAACATTGATTCCAGAATATATTAATAAAAATTGAAATTTTCACTACTGATATTTAAAAATTTGTTATTTTCTCCGAAATTTGTGACTCTCTAAACTTCGAAGTAAGATCTAAAAATGTACAATTGTGCCTGAAATTCGGTATTTTTTTGACGTGTTGACTTCTGCGCTCATAATTAGAAACTCCAAGTTAGAATTTTTGCACGGAAGTTTGCCTTACTTAGCCTTTTAGGGCCACGAAGAAATGTCACAAAAACATTAATGTTTACTAAAACTTGAGAAATCTTGAATAGAAAGTGCAATTACTCTGCCTATAAGTATATTTTTGTGGGAGATATGACTTCTTGTAAACGGAAGTAGAACCGCCGAAATGGGACTTCCTACCGGGATTTTAAAATTTGTAGCCTTTTAAATCACCAAAAACCCAAAATTGGGATGTCAATATTGGAGGACAAAGGTAACAAATTCTGAGGCAATATCAGAAAAAAATGTTGCTTTAAATTCCGTCTATGGAAAAAGCTAACGCTTCTACCATATGATTTTCATCGTGGCTATTTAATTCTGTTTAAAGTGACGAAAAAATCCAACATATCAATTATTCTGTCTTCAGCATTGTTGCAGGCATTAAATGTCAATTGAAATTTTGCTCATGTTACAACGACCTCGATATAGGAAAGAAAATTTTTTGACCGCAAGCAAAACCTCGATACAAAGAAAGCCTGAAAAAAAGCTGCTATTAAGAGAAAAGCTACTGTGAACCATTAAGGTAATAACCCCTTAATCTTCACTGTGAATCTATCAACGTACCAGTTTAATTGCATAAAAATTGCTATTACCGGTTTTTTCCTGAAGAAACAATGTTCCGCATTCAAGAGGAATATCATCAGAACGCTTTCCAATGAAGAGCGTTCTAGAATGTCTACGAGATATCACCAAATTTAGACAAAATTTATTACTTATTTGTGTTAAATTATTCAAAGGATTTTCATTAGGGCTTATGGTTAAGCGCACTTCTAGCTTTCAACGGATTATTACCGGCATTAATACATAAATTCAAAACCAAGTTTAGAATAGTTAATTGGGGCTTCTAAAACGGTTATTTGGCATTTTAGTTCTTTGGCTTGTGCTAATTGCTATAGATCTAGAAAATTGCTTTATTACATCCTTTCTTGGTTGTTGTTTTGTAACTATCAAAGCAATAAATGAAGATTTTTGCTTTTACAGCTCCATTTACTATAATAAGAATGTTGACTTAACTACTGTAATATGAATCGGAAAATTCTTGAGGAACTTTTAAAGAATCACTGACATCAATACTTCTCCGAGTATTCAATTTCTCTTGAATATAGGGTGCCGCAAATGTATACTAATGTCAGGTATTATTTCTGGTTTAATAACTTCTTACTGTTATTGCTGCTTATAGCGAACTTGGTGTATTATTACTGCAACTCGTACTTCATTAATTCACAACTAGTCGATTTAAATTAATTAATTAATTAAGAGCAACGTTGGGGGAATACCATTACTTCGGTTTATTATTTTGTTTTTGGCCACGAAAAAGACCAAAATAAAATAAAACCTCACACATCTTAGACATTTTAACCTTTAAAGCCCAGTTAACATCAGTGGCGATATTTAAATGTTGTGAACGTAGAACCTAAATAAGTAGAGCGTGCGAGTTCATTGTGCAACAGAGAGTGATAAAATATATCTTGGTGGTAGGGTTCATTTTGCTTTCGTTATATATCAAAACGTCATAATAAATAATAATAAACTATCATAATAGCCATTGTTATTGGATTGATTTGGAGCGAGAGATGAAATTTATCTTCGCAAGAAAGTTTCGAACGAGTTGTAGCTTACTATTGTTGTAATGTTCCTCTAGGAGTAACATCTATTCTGTTTCGGATTGTTCAACCGTAGAAAATCACCTCTGGGAAAGTGGTATGAGCGTGAATCAACAAACAAGAAACGACAGAAAAAAAATTAGGGACGCCAGAAACCATTTGAAATTCCCTACGAATTAATAAGAAATTCGGAAATAGGAATGTTGTGGGCGCTTAAAGGTGCTCTAAAGGGTTCTTACTTATGAGGTACTCCTCATATATTCCCATTTTTAAATGAAGTTCGAGGAGTTTTAGAATCTTGTACACACATTTGGGTTTTGAAAGTGGGCCGTAGATATTTTAGATGGTTCTTCATTTAAACATAGGGTTGAAAACGCTGTGCTATTGGTATACACAGCATTAAATTTTCAGATTTTACTTCAGATCTCTTCAGTTTTCGAGATATTAAGAAATAGACATAAGAAGTAAAGTTGACCTGCAAATTTAAATTTTCACTGTCAAATCACTTTTAAGTCGTCAAATATCATTATTCTAACAACCCCTTGCCCTTAGATATCTAGAATCATTAAATGTGTAATATTGTTGCTGCATTGAAGCGTTGCGACCTTGGATCCTTATTGTATGGGTATCTTCAAAGAAAAAAAAGGGGGGGGGGGTGATTTTCGGTAGGTGCGCTTTTGTGAAATGAGGAACAAAATCTTTAAATTTTCGAATTATATTTACACACGTTTCATGCCGATTTGCTTCTTTCTCCGGGTGCTCCAAGACATGCATTAGTGTGCAAAACGGCAATTTCAAGCACCGAAGAGCAGTCAATGTGAAATAATATACCAAAATAAGCAAAAAAGAGGGAAGAGAAAAATTATTTTTAAAAAATCTTTATTTATCCTAGTTTTGAGTATTTTGTATAGACCTTTAAAAAAAATTAGAATATAAGCCCTGCCCTGCTCAATAAGGAACTTGCTATAGTAAGTATTGTATAAAAATTAAAAATTGATTTTCCTTCTACTTAAAATAGTTCGGATTACCGACGACAAATAACACATGTTATATTAAGGATTTGAAAACCTTGAGACTGTAAGACTCGATGCGTTAAGCAAGGTTTTGGATTTGAAATTCGAGACCCGGAACAGGTTGGACCAGTTGAAAATCAAACATTCCACCCATATTCCTACCTAAAGCAATATTGATAGATGATTAAGTTTCCGTTTTAGCCATTACTTGAGACAATATCTGTCTCATTGTGTACAGACATTAAATGCAATAATGATCGTTCATAGGAAATCGTTGCAAAATTAAAATTTCCACACTTTAATGCCTTCATGTGTTCCGATTCTCTAGCCGAGTACAAAGCCATCAAACTTTGAAATTCTTAATAAATAAGCTTCACGCAAAATTATTTCACTGGATTTGCAACACCTCACTTTGAGTCAACACAAGCGGCTAATTTCGCTAAACATTATAACCAAAACGGTGTCATACCTTTCGAATGCAGGAACTTAGCTGTAACACCGCCTTGAAATTAAGAACATCCCGGTGGACACCGAGTTCCCCAGATTTATGTCTCGTTGAGAGTCTCAAAGTCGTAACACATGGGCCGCGCAGGACAATGCACCCACATCAGACAAAAAGTGGCTGAATTGCGAGGCTGAAGATCGACCGAAGAGATACCAGAAAGGAGAAGAAACTGAAGTGCAAGTGTCAAAAAACGCGACGCACGCGGTTTTGTCGTCGCTGCCTCGCTCGGCGCAACTTTCGCTTACGAGGTACGTCGATGACTAACCGAAAAGCGAATACTGCGCTGTCGATTGTGGATGTCTTGGAAGGAAAAAGAAAGAGTAAGACAGCAGCCCCTGCAACGATATAATAGTAAAGCGCCAAGACGACAGCTTGTTTTAAAAGGAGTTACATTAATGAATACATTTTTCTAAGAAGACGATCTTTACCGTTGTTCTCTAAGAGTCTTTTTCTTCTAGAGTCTCCAGACCGTTGTCTGGAGGGAATCCTAAACTAACTTGTTTTTGGTCTTAGTATGCGAGACCGATACTGATTCCTATCTTGTAAATTGAGACTCTCGGAAGTCAATGTTTCGATCGGAATAATTTTGTTCAAATTATTTTCTTTGATACATACCGAAAAATGAAGATATTTTAGACGTGTTGAATTTTTGGGTAAATTTTTTACATAGTGAGATTAGAAATGCAGTACATATTTTTTAAAATTTGACATTTCATAGATTTATAACTTTAATTCTATGTCAAATTGATTTTTTTGTTATTGTCCGTTATTTATCAGAAGCAGAACAATTGATTTCCATGGCACTGCCCGATTTTTATGAAGTTGGATTCACTGTTGATAAAGCTTAAACTTTAGTTTGAAAAATACTTCATTTGCTGACTAGTTGTTAACCAAAAATCGTCGTTCCCTAAAAGCCAGTTTTATAGGTTTAGATAAAATATATTTAAAAGTTAAACTGAGGAGTCAGTCTAGCAGAAAATACTGTTCCCCAGATTAAGCCAAGATGTCAAATGCCTTGCAACGTCAAATTTAGATCTCTTAGATCTTAGGCGAAGAACGCCTCTAAAAATAGTGTCTGATATAGAAATCTTCTTATATTTTGCATCTCTTCTTTACTCTATGTCTTATTCATTTTCTATGGTACTGCGAATAATATATTATTCGACCAGCATATAATGGACGTTATCCCCCCGTCGGAGAATTTAGTCGTTATTTATTATCAAGCACTATGAAACAAATACAGTTTTATGAAAAAATGCAACGTTAAAATACACTAACAAAGAAGATACATTCGATGCATACATGTAATTGTACTTGTATTTATTTGTATCCTCTGACCTATTTAATGTACAGTTATTTTAAAGAAAAATAAATATGGCAATTTATTGTCCATTAGCGATTAGGTTCTACTTTCTGATAATCGGTACTTGTGCAGAAAACCAAAATTGCCGCAGTGATTTATGAAGTATGTGCAGGTACTACACTATAAAAGAGAATTCATGTGGATTAGTTTGAGAATTAATTTTTTTGTTGAAGAGGTGAATTTCATACGCATTCGCAAATAATAACATGAGCAGTTCAAATGGGCTACGCTGTATCAACTATTTCTTAATTGATTTTCAATTCGTTGACATAAGAAATAATAAAAATGTGACTATAACGTCACGGTTTTGCAGTATCCTCAGATGCCTCTAGTCCAAGTTCGATGTGTCAAAATGTATCAATAAATCTGATTTATAGTATAAACTATTTCATATTAAATATATCAGTCTTAAATTAGAGTATTACGAATTTTTTCGTTTTTTTTTCATTTGAAAAGTAAATTACATTTAGATCAAAAACACTATCCGGCCGACAGAACACCAGGTCGCGTGTCTTGAAGATTATCCTCGTAAAGAAAAAAAGACCAAAAACACGAAAATCGGACGTGGGTTCAATCACTCAGCACCCAGGCAGGTTAGGTTCTCACAGGGTTCTTTATTTTTTGTTGTTACGTCTAATTCGGGAATGGATCACCCGGTATCAATCTTCTTTACTTATTGAATAAGGACTTTGCATATCTTTAAAACTAAATATTTCAATATGGGTTGTGACATTAAAATTTTTTATGTCAATGTTTTACTCATAATAAAGATTTAAGACTCAAAAGATAATAAACTACTAAGACTAGACAACTATTAACTTAATTTATTAACTTTAGCACCACTTTTGTGACAATGGTTAACACTCAGAAAACGATATATGTACTCATATTGTTCTGTCATTGTGGTAAGTAAAGCCTTGACTGAATATCCCGTCCAGCACGGAGACAGCCTTGAGTTAGTACCCCGAGGAAAAATATATCTACCATGGGCGGTACCATGTCCTGGTGGGTAAAAGATGTATTTATGTATGTTCTACACGATATTCACATTTAATATGTTCCGTAACTAATGATTCAGGTTCCCCCTTTTGTGTCCAACTAATTTAATTTAATCTGAACACTAACAAAAAGTTGCTATCAGAGTTATCTTTTCAAACTGAGAGTTAGGTAATGAATCAAATCCTTCGGTTCTATCAGTAGAGATGCTCAACGTGGTTCCTGGGACATGAACCTAATAAGTTTTAAACTATCTATAAAGATGACTAAGTAATTTATTTGATTGCGGATGTTGGTAAGAGTAGATACAGGGTCATATATATATTACATCGGGTGTTCTCACATGGGATTACCTGTACCACAAATGGACCAAATTGTGTGTTTTTCGACAAAAAGTCATGGTTCATAAAAGTTCTTGTACAGTGTACAGGAAGCTCAGAATCTTTCAAAACATGGTTTTGACTTAAGAGTAAATTAACTCTATTTCTTATTTTTAAGCAAAATGTTACTTGAAGAAGTTGCTTAGAATTGTTTTAATAGTTAAAATCCAAAATTTTAATTGTTTTTATTATGAAATTGTTAAATAGGTCTTCAGCCAACTAAAGAAATAAAATACTGTTATTGTTAAGAAGAATAGGTACTGCGACTATCTATTGTACTTGGAAGCCACCGACTTTAACACATTTTTCAAAAAGTGTTTTGAATTTTTCATACACAAAATGAATAATGTCTTCATTTATTTGGACCACAGCTTCAATTATTCTGTTTCTTAAAACATCAACGTTATATGGTAGTGGTTGTTTGTACACTTGTTCCTTTAAAAATCTCCAAAGGAAGAAATCACGTGCCCTTAGGTCAGGCGATTTGAGTGGCTACAAGATAGGCCCAAACCTACTTGTCCATTTTTCAGGAAAATGCCTGTCTAGCCAATTTTGTATATGAAATGTTGAATGAGTAGAACATCCATATCGTTTAAAATATGCATTGATATCTCTAAATTTTCGTTTTCAAATTAGGACCAGAAAAAAGTGTCTAACACATCTAAGTATGAATTTTGATTAACATTTTGTTGTAAAAAAATAGGGACCAATGATTTGAATGTAAATAATAGCGCACAAAACATTTACTTTCTTGAACTTTTAACTTCGTGAAGTAATAGTAACATTTTGAACTTTTCTGTAACCAAAGCCAACAATTTTGTGCCGTTACAAATCAATTTGTACTAAATGTACACTCATCAGTAAAAATAATGTTTTAGTAAAATTGCACATCTTCTTGAATTTTTTCCTCAATTTGCAAAAAAAATTTAACCGATGTGCGTCATTGCTATCTTTTAGTGTGTGCAAAATTTTCGGCTCGTGCGCTTTAAAGCTTACAAACCGAAAGTTGTTACTTTTTAAAACTATATGAATATGCGTTTTGCTAATAATTAGTTGATCCGATCTTTTTCTTACTGATAGCTTTGGATTATGTGCCATTGAGCCAATAACTAATAGCGTCGCTGTGTCATTTTCATTGTAGGTTTTTCTTGGCCTCTTTACGTTTTCCACCTTATCTGTTCAATTAAATTATCGTAGAAGTTTTTTTGAATTCTGTTGAATGACTTGTATGTACGTCAGGATATTTTTAGTAAAATATTTCAATAGCATGACGATAAGAAATATCATCAATGCTGTGCCATTTTATGAAATAACTTCGATGCTTTAAAGTAAGCGTTTTTGCATCAAAATTAAAGAAGTGTAGGTGTAATTTATTTTTTGAACTGATGACAGTTATGTTTAGAATACCTGTTGAAATCTGCTCATCAATTATTTACAAGTATTATACTTACTTGCCTACGTAGTAGCAGTGTCTTTTTTCTTTAGTTGACTTAAGAGTTATTTATCAATTTCAAAATAAAAACAATTGAAATTTTGGATTTTGACTATTAAAGTAACTTTAAGCAGCTTCTTCAAGTAATATTTTGCTTAAAAATAAGAAATAGAGTTAGTTTACTCTTAAGTCAAAACCATGTTTTGAAAAATTCTGAGCTCCCCGTATAAGAAAATAATTTTTTCTCAGGTCGAAAGGTGTTTTGGAACAAGCAAAACTTTTATGAAGAGCGACTTCTTATTTAAAAATGCAAAATTTGGACCACTTGTGGGTTAGGCAATCCCATTCGAGGACACCCGGCATATTGACTCATGAGCTACTAAGCTTATTGGAAAATATATCAAAAATATTTCTAAATTCTGTAAGGAAAATTCAGATTTAAGAAAAAATGATCGCAAATACGGTATTTTTGTGTAAGTGATATAGTATTTATTATTGAATCTTCCGCAAGTGCATATTTTTCTGATTTCAAACGTACTTACTTATATATTTTTGAATATTTCTAGCCAGAAGTGAAGCCACTATTTCAATTTAAACGTTAAAAAACTTAATATAATTTCATTATTACACTATGAGAGGTATTTTCCGTGTCCGTGGCTATGCTTACCTACGATTCTATACGAATTTTTTAACATTTAAATTGCACATTATGTATTTAAATGCGCACGATGTCTAAACGGCCGATTAGAAATATATAAAATTTTGCATATTCCAAATCAGAAAAATGTGTTCTTTTCGAATATTTAATAATATACAGAGGGTTCCATTCACCGAACCATTTTAAAAAATCATCTCTTTAAATTTACGCCGTACGTTTAGGAAGCACTGTGCGTCTGATCGTCATTAGAACTTTCAAAAAAGTAAAGGAACGTGATTCTTAAATCAGAAGGGATTTTGATCCGAAATCGCAAATCAAAATAAAGCTTGATTATGATTAGACCGTTCAAATACAAACGAAATGCCACATTAAATAGAATTGCTTTAAATAATTTAATCACTTTTTATGAGATTTTTTCAACATAATTAGCAGCTGATATTTCTGATTTCTGATCGTATTCAACACTACGTAATCGCGTTAAACGAACGTGCCTATCACCATAGCAAATGTCAGTGCTATTCATATCGAATATATTATAAAAGCAACTTTATCAATGTTTAAGGCAGTTACATAAATTCTATAGTATACATAATGACGTAATTAAACTACCTTTTTTAGTTCTTGATTTATTAGGTATTGGACGTTTCATTGTACTGTAGCAGTATTGAGATAATGGCTGTTAACGTTCACGTTATTCACGTTGAAGTCTGTCGAAACCATTAAGAGAACGAATACAATCCACTCCAAATCAAAATTGAACATAATTAGAGTAATTAAATCCGAATCAGAGAGACCAAATTGAAAATTAAAACTTATAAAAGCAGGACTCTCTCAGTTCCTTATTGTCTTAAATCAATTAATATCTATACAAAGTAATCACGTAAGCATGGGAGTGAAAGTTACGCTGCCACCTACCTATACATAGATTCATAAGTAATGGTTTTAGCAAATCTGAAAGATCAAGGTTTGCTGAATCGACGTTACCAATTGCAAAGTTTTTTCTTGGCAATTTTTATACATAGTATCAATTAAGCAGACAAAACCCCAGAAGTGTATTTCAGCGGTTTTTATGTCAGATATGTTTTTTCTGTTTATTGTGATAAATTGGAACAATAATTAATCCTGATGAGTAAGCCGGTTTTTAATAGAAACAAACTGTAAAATCTTAATTTTGGGTACGCTTAAATTGCTTACGTCAAGGTCGCCGGCTTGTAATGTGTTCGGGATACGTGTTTACCTGTTTTGTTCTAGATGTAGGTATTCAGGTATTCAATAATAGAGTGAAGATGAAACGCCGATAAAGACGCTTTTTTCCCTAATTAAATTATTATTACTGGGTAAACGCAGGGAGTACGGTCGTTAAGTGAAGGATTCTCTCTTCCCGTCTCGGGTCTAATTCTGCACTTCTAAGTTAATGACTTCTCATTCTATCGCAATAATACTCAACTTTCATAAATTTAAAAAAGAGTATGGGTAACACGCATGGAAACTTCATTAAGCATCAATCACGAATCACCGAAAGTGAGATAATCGGCGCGACGGCTCATTAGAAACGCAATTTGCAATTTCCCTCTGAGGTAGAAAAAATTCAAAGATGAACTTTAACAAAGGCGAAAGTAAATGGCGATGAAATATGCATGTTGATTCTTGAAATACACCCGGAAATACCGTCAAGTAGTCGAAAGACTACCCGTGCGCAACTACAGGAAATGAAAGTTTCGTCTTTTGAAGTTACTACATCGTGCTGTAACAATGAGTACCTTAGGTCACGGAATTCATCTTGAAAATTTCTGCTCTCTGGGTAAAACCGTAACATCCTGATTGACCTTTGGCACTTAACCTTTGAAAGGAAAATCAAATGAAAGTGCGGCAAATTGCGTTTTCCACGAGAGAAAAGAAATCGTGACTCCGGTATTTTTTTGAAAAAGTATGAGTACACATTCCTACTACTTTCATGTTAGGCGCTATCACGTTAAGATTCAGTAATTAATAAACGTAATTTTATTGCTGCAAGGTGCGTATAAATTCATATGAATAAAAATGAAATTAATGGCAAAGAAAAGGGGATTTCCTTATTGGGAAAAGTGAAAGAAAATGAAAAATTAAACATTATTAAATCCAACCTTCACTCGTCCATGTGCAAACCTTTTAAAAGCCACTCAATTTTTGGTGAATCGGATCGGTTTTGAGCTGATAGACAGCTAGATCCTTTCTTTTATGCAAAATAACACTTACAAAGTAATTACATTCGAACACCTAAAAAGTGTGTGCACAAACACTGCATGATATAATATTTAATAAAGATCTAATAACCCATTAGTACACTAACCTACT
The DNA here is from genome assembly GCF_039881205.1 of Euwallacea similis. NCBI lineage: Eukaryota > Metazoa > Arthropoda > Insecta > Coleoptera > Curculionidae > Euwallacea > Euwallacea similis. The sequence continues at coordinate 1,830,519 of NC_089638.1, read as the reverse complement.
TATTCAAGAGTCCTGAAAATGTTCACAAAAACTATCAGGTTCCACTTTGACAAATAATTTGAATAAATTCCTTTTGAAATTTCCTAAATTTTGCGCTGTTGGAAGTAATTTTTGAAATAAATGCAGAAGAAAACATTTTATGGCAAAGTACGAGCTTCTTTGTATTGCATTTGCCTCTCCCCTTTACCGTCAAGGTGGTTTATTTTATCGTTTTTAAGTCCAACAACTTCAGGAATCTCTGACCACGACCGAGTTGTCCTGAAATATACCCTGGGTTTACGCACCCATCATAAGGGGGTTGTTTAAGTCCGATTGCTGCCATTGCACTTCTTACGGGCGTCAAATTTTACGAGGGCCAAGGTTTAAGTAAGCTAATTTTAAGGGATCATTCTGCCGCTTGGCCTAAATTGAACAACCTTCCTACTTATTATTGCAACAAATGCGTTAAAAAATTATTGTAAATTTTAACAAAAATAGTAGAGCACCACCGACTTGTACTGCCATCTTGTTGCAGTAGTGCGATGGAGCGAACTTAGAAGAACCGGTACCATTGCGTTTTACAGACCGCAAACGTTTCGCTTGGTTCCTCCGTCGAAGATGTACAAATTCAGGTACCTGCTGGTAGATGGCGATAGTAGACGTAATTGAGCCAATACAGGGCGTTCAGTTGCAGCCTGCACATATTCACTTTTTCTAAGCTAAATGAGATGTCGTTCACGCTTCATTATGGAGTGTTAAAATTGCAGGCGTTTTAAGACGTTAAGTCAGAAACAGAATTATTTAGCGCCGAGTGGTTTAATGAAATTCTCTAGCCCAAAGCATCTATATTTTATAGTTAATTATAGATTTCTATAGTTAATTTAATAAATAGACAGAGATGTTAAGGGAAGATTAAATAAATTAACAGAAACAAGTCGGTTTGAAGTAACTCTTAAAACGTAACCTGAAGTGAATTTTAGGAATAACCGTCGCCAATTACTTTTTATAGCATTTTAAAAATCTCAAAAATATAGAATTTGCACTTACCTTCTAACACGTAGACGGTGCTCCCAACGTCGCCCTCTCGAATAATGAGGCTGCTGGCCGGATATTCTTCAGGGTACATGCAATCTACGATTTCCTTAATCTGCGTCAACTCTAAGTTCTTCATGAAGTCATTGTCTAATATAGCTGCTTTGATTAGCTCTCGTGAACTGAAAAAGAAAAGATAATTAGAACTGCAAATGTGGCAAAATAATTAAGTTTGATGAACTGTCACCACAGAATAATTTTCTTTTAACGAACCATCATCAAAAACAGAACTCTCTTCCGTCATTTGAAGGAAGAAAAAGCACTTTGCTTCTTAGGCAGGGAAGAACTTTTACTCCCTTTGGAGTAAAAGTATTGTGTTTTCTATCATAAATACGCAATAGTTATTTGCACAAGAAGGGAGGAAAATACTAATTTTACTCCCGCCGGCCTTTCACGTTATTGGTTGCGTTTCATTCGCTTAAATTACACCAGTTTTTTTTTTGCGGGACTAAAAGTGGCACTAATGAAATAATCAATTTCTATGTAAATGAAGAACTTAATAGGATACCTGAGCAACAAAAAAATCGAAATGAATTAAAAATGCCCAACAGCTATTTGCGCGGTGAATGATAATTATAAAGAGCAAATTCATGTGTTTTTATCTCAGCCGTCATTTAGCAGGTTTATTAACTTATCTCACAAATATAAAATTCCTATTGCCAAAGGTCTAAATTTGCAGACTCGTTTTAAAAGATCGAAGAAACGCCTTTCTTGATTTGATAAATGACAATAAAGAGCTAAATATGTGGAACAACTTAATTTATATTGAAATAAACTTTATGACAAAGATAATACACATTCTAGATGATCAACGAATTTTTAATTAAGAGGGGCATGTTTGTTTTCCGAGTACATGAGAAGAAACACGGCAAATGAGAGACTAGAGTACCATTAAGTCAAAAAGAACCTTTGAAGGACTGGTAAGCCAAATAAGACTAATTGTAAGATCCAGACTAGAACGGGTTTATTCTTACATGGAGCTCGGTCTTGCTGTAATATTCTTGTCAGTTTTGCCATTATCCAGTGAGCTCAAAAAGGTTATAATGAATTGATTTAAAATTCATATATTGATTTTTGTAGAAAAACCCTGAAACTCGTCAATTTTTAGTTATATCCACCATTTATAAAATTCATTTAGACTTATACAGGGTGATTCAAAGTCAATCATGGCAACCTGTGTAAAAGTGTTGTTAAGAACATAATCAGAAGCAGCGATACTCCGAGGACTAACGTCACTACCGCCGTTGAAATATACTGTTTTTTCTCGGTAATTTCCTGGAGGAAACATTTATACTAGAAAATAATTTAATACGAATTCCAGTAACACCAACGATTACCATTATACTCACATGTTCAGAAACGTTTCACTCTATATTGCAGTAGCTGGAAAGAATATAAGGTGTGAAATCCCTTCTTAAGGAAATAAGTGGTCAATTTTGGTCATGTTTGTTAAGTGAGTTTTAAAGAATGTTAATGGTAAGGTGAGAACACATCAAGTCTTTTTAAGAGACACTTAATGCCAGACTTCGTTTAAATTCAAACTAGCGAATGCTGAGGAAATGGCTATTAAAAAGCCATTCTGTATTTCGATAGCAAAGCTTGAAATCACATATACAATATATAAGTATAAATAAACTTTTTCGTCTTATTTTTCTGTTGCCTCGTATAATACCAAATAAAGTTGTAAAAATGATTCTGTTTAGAGACATGCCAGGTGGCTATGCAGGGTCCGTGACCTAAAACTCCCCAGGCTTGTATTTTCTTTACTGTTTTAGATACAACCTTAAGTAATATATTAAATTGAAGGTCTTTTTTAATACTTTAAAAATGGCATAGTGGGCGTCAAAAAAATTGCCCTTGATGATATTTCATAAATAAAGTGGATTTTTGTAAATATTTTTTTACCTTCTTCCGTATCTTAAATATTGCTATCATCACGTACAAATATTTTCTTGAACCCCCACTAGGCCATTTTTAAAGAGTTTAAAAATTTCAAATTTCAATTTTTTACTTTCAATTAAACATATCACTTAAGTTTGTGTCTAAAAGAGTAAAGAAAATACGAGCCTGGCGAGTTTAGGTCTCGGATCTTGTATAGACTGAATGCATCTCAAGTGAGTGATGAAATGTAACAATTAAAAATCAATTTAAAAAATGAATCAAAACAGAATCTCTACATTGAAGGACTATGAAGCACTTGACGAAAGTGCTTCACTTAACTAAGCGCAGAGACAAATGAGATAAGTAAATGTACTAATACTTACCTAGAAGTTTTCGGAATTTTTTTGATCTGCAAATCACTCTTGCTCAAATTAACTGGCTCAGCACTGATGCCCTCCCTTTTCATGCGTGAAGGTTCTTGAGTTTGTGTTTCCTCTATATCTTTATGACTGCCATTTTTCACAGCCGAATCTCCATTTAACCTCCAAATGTCCTCCCCAAGGGATAGTTGTCTTGTAATAATTTTCTGGGTGATAGGCCGGACAACCTGTCTGAACTTGTCGATTTCATTTTGCAGGTATTTAATCAAGAGCTCTTTATCTTCGAGTTTCTTTTCCAGCTGGACAATTATGTCGTCCTTTTTGGATAGTTCCTTATTCTTCTCTTCGAGAAGTTGTTTATAGTTAGCTAAGACCTCCAGATCATGCGGGGACATTTTCTTGGATCGATGAATGAGTTTATTCACGAAACTGTAGCAGCTCATTTTATAAGGTCTTTTTAACACAGCATGTTGCAACAACCGAAATAATAGAATCACTTAACTACACTATTTTAAGGCCCCAAACACCTGTCGGAATAGGTACATAGAAGGTAATTAAGAGTAGGCATCGTTCTATTAACTTAAACACTGTAGTTAACCGAATTTTTCCTAGCCATTGTTTGCAGTTTTACTGATGTGACGTACTCTTAATACTGAAAGATTTTAATTGTGTTATCATACATTTAAAATGAGATTGCCAATCCCTGATAAAGATTATTCTATTCGCTAGTCTGAGAAGTGTTTTGTATTTATTGTAATTGTGTAATTAAAATCTCAATGTATTGCTAAGCCTTTAGTTATACATACCAACACTCAGGGAGGTTGAGTTAATTAAGAGTACACGCGATGCTCGGTCAAAATGGATTAAGACACAATATGAGGTAAAAACGAGAGAAAATTTAATCATTCTTTTATCAGATTGTAAAACTTTCGAATTATATTAAGTACAATTAATTAAAATACTGATAATGATGTAATATGCGTATTATGTACTGCATTTTAAACAGGCCCTGTATCGAGGAGAACTTTGACGAAAATGAGTACAGGGTGTTCTAAAAGTAACGGAACAAAGAGCAATGGCAAATTCTCGCCATCAAAATATTAAGACGTAACGCAATTGTTGCATTCCGAGTAATGTTAACAAACATACAGGGTGTAAAAGTTTAAATTTTATTTCATATCTTCACAGTCTTTTGATCTATGGGACTGAAATTTGGCGTACGGAGTTTATAGCCTCAAAACTTGACCGTTTTCGAGATATTTGTCGTTTTAATAGCGCTGATATGTTTATAATGTAATAGCGGTACGTGCACTGTGACTTTCCGTAAATTACAACTTAGAAAGAAAATTGCCCAAAACCAACTTTACTAGTTCGTACAAATACGTCAATATACCTAGATAATTTAAAAATCAGTTTAGTATTACATGTAAGTAACTAGTTCGCCAGCTCTCGGCTCTATTCAAGAATACATACGTACGAACATTCATAAGGCATTAAACTAAAAAATACCTTAAAAACGGCCAAGTTTTGAGACTTCTAACAGGTATACCTTTTTTTATCTAGAATGTTAAACAGAATGATCATTTTTATTAATAGGGCTACTGGAGCTGCGCAAAAAAAAAATTAAAGCCCTTTTAACTAGCCAAGGTCTGTTTCAAGTGTGGCCCCCTATTAGCTGCAATAAAACCGACAGCACTACCTTGTTTGCCACATCCAAAAGCTCCCGTGAAGCCAATTTCAGTCTCATAGGTCAAAAGACTGAAAATATGAAATAAAATAAAAAATAAAATTTAAACTTTAACACTCTGTATCTTTGTTAACATTAACTTTCGGAATACAATTGCGCTGGATCTTAATATTTTGATGGTAGGAATCTGCTGTTGCTCTTTATCTCATTACCTTTGGGACACCCTATATACAATCTGTGATATTATCTAAGATAGATTCAATCTTTACCTGAACTTGCATCATAAAATTGGCATACGCTCACACATTGAGATAATTCCATTGAATAGAATGACTAATAGAATATTGACATCAGTGATAATGTCTAAACGTAATTTTTCTTATCACATGAGTAGCAATTCCAATAATTTATACATTAAAATCACATATGTTTATTTTTGCACAGTCGATAAAAAATAACTTGATCACGAGAAAGTGAAACTGCTCCCAAAGTTTCACCTTCACCTTCACCTTCATCGTTTCATTTTCTACCTTTTGATATTCCATCTGAATGCTCCATCTAAGAGCGTTATAATCTTCGAGGGAAAGATCACCCAAAACGTACAATTTTCTGACTAGTTTTGGCTTTGTAATCACTGGTTTTGCAGGTTTCTTGGCTTGACCCAACCGACACTTTTGCACTTTTTTGTTACTGACAGTCGATGCTGTCGTGAATAAAGATTTGCGAATCAAATTGAAATTCTTAGCGATATTTTTACTATATAATAAAATAGGCATTAGGAATAAAAGAAGGAAAAATTACTGATAATCAAAGGAAAAAATTCCAAATCAACCCGTTTCTTGTAGGCAATGAGCAACTCCTCTTCTACCGCAGGGGATGTGATAGGAATCACAAAAAAAGCTAAAAAGCTATCGTTTTTAAGGACTAATCATTACTTTTTTTCGTGATTGCGATAAAACACAATTCGGCCTCTGACCCTTTTCTGCAATTAACCTGCTCGTGTATGCAATAATAAACATTTATACATACTTATACAAAAATTGGATAATTGGCTTCTTTCCATACGCTCTAACAAGCCTGTTGAAATGTTGTTACATTCATAACAAAGCATTAATGAACCCTCATATCTCAAATTTCATTGCCTATAATTACTACACGTGCATGCATGCTAATTGAATAGCGAGCAATGCATTACATGTAAAGCAGCATAAAACCTGAACTGTTAGCTGATGAAATATTTAGAAAATAATGGCTAATAATTGGTCAGATTCTTAAGTTTCTTTGGACATTATTTTCAGATAAATTTTACAAGTCCGTGATTCATTTTCTCCAAAGGGCCGATCCCTATAGAGAAATTTACAATAGATTGCTGTTTAGATTCCAATTAATGAAATCAGTCTAAATCAGTTACTAGATGTTCTAACTATATGTATTCTATTCTATAGGAGGTGTAAAATGCCCGTATAAATTTCTTAGTGATATTGTAGATTTTGTCAAATGAAAAACTCGTAATAGAACTTCGATAAAATAATAATTTTCTTTAGTGTGCAGGGTCCATTGTACAATCAAAAGGAGCAGAAAATATTGAAACAAATTAATAAATTCAAAAAAATAAATAATTGATTAAATACTATATAATAAAATATTGAAGCACTGGGGGTCAATATGTTGGGGTTGTATTGATAGTACAATATTTGGGGAAATGCAGTCAAAAACGGATTAATTTTTCAAAATAATGTCATTCATTTATTGTTATTTTCTCAGATAACCGTGCTCCTGATGTAGGGATCCACACATTGAAAGATTAATCAATACTTGACTGAAGTTACTGTTAATGTTTCGGTATCAATGTAATCCGATATATCATAAAAAAGTGTATTATTTAATGCATGAGAAAAAAAATGAGAGAGCACGATTTTCTCACGTTAAAATTTCGATCAGCGAATTTTATCACGATAAGATTTCTCAGCAAATTTTAATGCGATAAAATTTCTGTCAATATCTACGAGTCAAAAATTCTATAAAAAAGTTACGAATAAGTAGCATTCGGTTTATGAAATTTTCCTCCGAGTACAGCTCCTGTATAAAAATTACAGATAAATTTTAGGACAACATTCATTTATGCAATCTGGATCAGAAAAAGTACTCATGGACCATGCGCACTTGCTTTTTTCATTGTAAATTGCATGATTGAATATTGCCCTAAAATTGATCGACAATTGTCAACACTCTTGATACATTATATTATATTACATGTGATTAAATATAATCTCATTATGGATTTAAGAGAATTATTTAAGGTAATTCCGATTGAGTAACGTTCCCCGTCGACTTTCTACTAATCTGTTTTTTGTAGGAAAAATTTGGCACCTAGTTTCAAAATATTTTCAGTGAAATCTTTGATCGAATGTCATCCTAGTTTGTTATATAGGGTGTTCTAGAAACATTGTTAAAAATGAGTAGGTATAGCGTGACTAAAAATTTATGTCGATTTTCCGAACCTCAGTAAGCTATATGGGACGCCAACAGGAATTTTGAATGTTAGCAATAAGCGATATTCATCACTTGATCAGTATCAGAAGAATCATTAGTCTATCCAAGGGATATTTTTCACATCAATCAGTCAAGTTCTATTAATATTTTTAAAATCTAAAAGACAAATTACATTCATGCCACACGCATTATAATCAAAAATTCAGAAGTGTTCCACATTCTCAGGGATCATGCATAATTCAATTAATATAAATCACATTCTAAGGTTCAATGTTTTATTGGCTACAATACCTCTAATTCACACAAGTTGTGACACGAGCCTCGACAAGTTATCGTCCTTATACCAAAGCATGGATAATATGCTAATTGGATTCATTATATGTGATTTAGATGCCTGTGATACGGCTACGTGATACATAAATAAGAAAGAAATATTTACGTCTGTTAATTGGGCTTTAATTAAATGCAGTCGTACTCAAATAATTCCATCACGATTATACAGGATGTCCCAGCCATAAATGCCAAAATTTAAACTAATGATTTAATTTTGAGCAAAAGAGGTAATAGGTACGTAAGCACTTCGTTATAGAGATACATGTTGTCAAAGAATTAATCGTTTTTTTATTTTTATTTATAGCTCATATAAATAAGAGAGATTTGCTTCAAATTTTTACTGGAGATTACTTTTGAAACTCCACATAATTGGACCCAACAAAATCATTACTCAATTGCACAAAATTTTTTTTTGGGTCCGGCCCCTTTTCACAACCCCGAAACTTTTTTTTGTGATATATTACTGACTACTACTGATTCAAATTTGTATTATTGCTTTAGTTAAAATCTCTTCGTTCCACGCGATTTTTTCGCATTTCTTATCGTCTGCGAATTATGCGAATAACGTTTTTGACAATGCTTTAGAATAGAACTTAAAATTTTTTCTTGAAACAAAAATTGTGTTTAAACACGATTAATAATAAAAATACAGAGCGTGAAGCAGCTACATACTAGAATATCCTAGGAGTTATAATTAAAACACAAAAGCGTTAGATTTAATTTTTAACATACTGCATCTCGATAATGAAGCGTTTGCGAGCTTGTATGTTCTCATTTATTTTTTGCTCGAAATGGGATTCCTTGTGATCTGGGGTAATGTAATAAACTGAAATGAAAATTATCGACAATACTTTAGACGTTTGCACGAATGCAAGTTCAGTTGAAAAAGATCATTAATGCACGTAGTGCACGAGGGCTTTTTTCAGATTAATTTACGTGAGTGTGAAGTTACCAAAAATGATAGATAAAGTACCGCGGTAATTCGATGTTGATTGGTTTAGCGTAACAATAAAAAACCAGTAATGCATTGTTGAGATATTATATTTGACAGATAAATAAAATTCTCAGTTTTTAATTTACGACATTTGCAATCGAGACACTCTGTATGTTGGTTGCTCGTGATATGATTAAGTAAAAATTGGGTTTTATTCAACTGTTTTTTTTTTTTTATTTGCGATGAACGATGGCAAAAGCTATAAGAAGTATATGGTCAATTGCATAAATAAGCAGAGGCGTATATTTTCTTAGCAGTTAAATCTGGTGTGCAAAAACATGGCTAGAAGGCTCTAAAATAAGTTTAAATTGTATAAAAGTCCAGCTATACTTAACGCCATCAGCATGCAATCATGGCGGTTTATTCGTAACTTTAAGTCGTGAACGGTAGGTATATACAGAGCAGCCGTTGATGTGCAATCAAAAATAAACAATTTTCAAATTGATTCTGAATTGGACTTATAACATGTTGCGTTTTTCGGAATAATGTAATTCAAAATCTTTTACTTAATGACTACAAATTTCAGATCAAGCTAAGTGATTCGATTATCTCGGAACGAATCTTAAAAAATTCTATACTTATAAGGTGAGTCAGTTTAAATTGTAACTAAACTCTTCGTTTAGTTCAGATTAGCAAAATAAGTTAACAAAATATAACAACATTGCTCTCAGTTTTGACGCTAACGTATTTGATAAGATCAAATGTAAATCTAACACGCTCTTTAGATGTTGAAGGAACATACCCTAACACTCGCCATATCAAATTATCATATATTTTAGCAGAGCTTCAGCTACCGTTAATATATGGAATCGATTAACACTACAGGGAGCGCTACCGTTGACATCTTTATGATGCCGAAATGTAGTAATAATTGCCTCTGAGTAGAAATGGGAATTTCACATGTAATTGGCCGGCGGTTTGTTAAATTTATCAAGGTGCGGCTTTTTCTTCGGCTTTAGTTGGGGCCGCCCTGTGGGTGCGGTTGGTCATGAAAGGCGACGCAAAACTACATACAACTTCATTACACATTATCATTAGCTTCAATCTTTAATTGGTAAAATATCAGTAGGAGTAATGCGGACTCTTACTTTAACGATTTTTTCCTTTTTCTTCTCAACAGAAGAGAAAGGAAAAACTGATAAACAAACGCAGAAAATAGTACCCATACCTAATACCACATCATACATGAGGGTCTTAAAATACTTAGCACATACCGCTCTAAGCGGAAGTGGTATGTAATAAGAAGAAAATTGGTATCCCCATAATCCAAGCTGGCTAGTTAATCTACGTTAACGCAAGAATTAATGAATCTGAATAACGGAAAACCAAAACTTATTGATTATACCTATCATGCACTATCCAAGTATACACCACAGGCATGCAAAATTGGTGAAATAATTGGCGATAATAATACAGAACTTCCCCCTTACCGGACGGCACTGTGCCAACATACTAGATTCGACAAACCAGGCGATGAGGGCCTCTGGGATTTACACAGAAATCCCGATTGACGCTCGCCATGTCCATATGCGATAGATTCATTCTATGTATCAATTCTTAACGAAAAAGCATTTATCGACAATTATCTTTAAAACATCTAGAACTTCACTAATTAGCAACACAACAGAATCATTTTATTGATAAATAAATAAATAAATAAATAATACTTTATTAAGCGCTAATACCACAGTAGCAAATGCGAATTAACGAATCTGAATGTCGATAAAAACAATCAGTTTTAATTAAGCGATTCTCATGTTACGAGAATGGAAATTTTCTAATGAATTTGTTATTAGATTCGTTGAAGGATTACAGGACTTAAACGCACCGCACAATAAATCAATGTATTTATTATTTTCGCCCCATAAATCAAGATTACTCTCGATACATGTGATTTAAATCTGATTAGTTTGGAAGTGTATGACATGGAGGTGCGAATTTCAGTTTCATGGTCTTAAAATAGTAAAGATAAGTCTATACATGGCGTTTCAAAATTTGAATTTTCACAATTCGTAGAAGTCTTTAAAATAAATAATTTAAATGAAGTTGACCAATTTCATTTAAATTTGAACCAACTGTTCTCATCCAAGAACAGGAAGAAAGAGAGAAGACATATTTTTAGAATTCGCAATTAATCCACACAAATATTAAATATTTTTATATCTTCAATTGATGAATGGCGATAGCAGCTCCAGATACACGTTCATTAGAAAAATGGCCAGGATCTATCTAAAAATAGAAACCCGGTTCCCTTAGAGAAAAATAATTACAGTTATTTTTTCGTCAGTATAATTTAGAAGTAAAAACAAATATTGGGAATTATTAAATGGCGGTTTTGAAATTCATCCGAAAAGAAAATCATACTTTGCTCTCCTACAGGTTATGTTCACAGTAATCGTTTTTTGCAACATCATTCTGGCATATCATTGATGTTATGTGGTAGATGATGGACTTACCAAGCCGATGTTCTCTTTCAAGGTTCAGGGCCATACGTTATCAGGGTTTATACAGGGTGTTATTTAAGTAAGTGGCCATACTTCAAAAGGTGATTCTTTCAGTGATTCTAAGATGAAAAGTTTACATAAACATACGTCCAGTAATGCTTCCTTTTCAAGATACAGGGTATCAATTTTTTTTCTTAAATCTTTTTCCGTAACAATTTTAATAATCCTTTAGTCGATTTTGTTGAAACTTGGCATTATTATTTATGTCTATTATTGTCATTTATGCGCCACCGACTTTTTCGGTTTTCAGGTTAGGACTTTTTTGAATTTGTATTATTTGCATTATTAGAAAATGTCCCATTTTAAGACAGAGGAGTAATGTGGTTCACACACGATAGAACCCTAGCTCACTTTAGCACAGTAGCACGCCAGTTTCTTGATCTATTTTATGGAGAATGCTAGGTCGTTCGCGCGGGTCCACAGTCATGGCCATCCAGGCGACCAGATTTAAATCCGTTAGATTCTTTCCTTTGAGGACATGTCTAGTCAAATCTATAGAAATCCGGTTAACAATGAAGAATTATTCTAACGGATATGGGATTCATGTAACTAGATAAGATATACGCCGGGAATATTTCAATGTGTTCGGCAATCGATGTTAAGACGAGCTAATACTTGTATTGAAATTGAAGGATTTATTCAGCAACTGTTGTAAGTTTCATGTTACTTACTGTTAAACAATTTCTAGTTTAAGAGATTCCTTTGTATTACATTAAAAACTGTCCCCAAATTTCAACGTCATATTAGTTTGCATCTTCTTTTTATTTAGATTTTTTTTTAATATCTAACGATGTTTTAAAAAAGTTTGACACTCTGTATCTTGAAAACGAAACATTACCGGATCCATGTTCATGTAAATTTTTCGTCTTCTCTAATCTATAATTTTTGGGATATTTGTACGATTGCAAACTAAGACTACGAGTGAACGCAGCGCACAAGTGCCTTTCTAGTTTAACTTGCATGATTATAATGCTGTCAAAAATTATGGATACATTTTCGTTGCAGAATTTTGTGAATCACATCCTCGACGAACACGATCGCAAAAAATTGAAATATTTTAATTTGTTACAAAATTCCTAATACGACCAGGGAAATTATCCCGACGATTGCACGAGTGCAAATTACCGCGATAATTATACTAGTGCAAATTACTACTGTAATTTGCCAGTGAGTGATTTAGCGTAACAATGGGAAAAGATGTTGCATTGTTAAAATTGGAACAAATCGTTAACTTTCAGACAAATTATCTCAAACACTTGCTATGCGTAATAATTTGTGAATGCACAGCAGTGTTTGATGCGTTGGACAAATGTTTGACTAGTTTCAAAATTGTAGTATATTTTTAAAATGGTATAGTTTAAAATGGTGGTAAGTATAGATGAGTTGCGTTTGATTGCGCAACATTTTTCAGCTGTAGGATTACCGTAAATCGACATTGATAAATTATTGCCCAACGGCATATGTTGTACGATTTGTTTGATAATGTATGATTTTCCTTCGGATAATGCAACTGCACAATACAACATTGTGCAACGATAGGATGATTCGATATAAATGCAAAATTCCGATATAAACTAGTATTCTGGATATGTTGGCTGATAATAAAGGTTCATGTCCCATTAACACATTTTTCATTTGTTTGAACTAATGCACCTTTCATTTCCCGGACTATTTATAAATCACTTTGATAGTTTTTAGCGGTTATTCCCTAGAAACTCCAATATGACTGTTGGTATTTATATCACAGAGACGTGACACGACTTGAAAACACCTGACACAGGTTTATTTTTCCTTACTTAATGTGCTTTATTGGCTACGATTTTATTCTCATTTCAGTCAGTAGTCATAGATGTAGTTACAGCTGATTACGCCTTTTTGTATCTCGAAATTTCGACTTTTCAAAATTTAACCTGATTGAATGCTACCTGAAAGTACCTGATCAAAGCTAAAGCTTTCGAACTACATTTTAGGTATTTTGCGATAAGTTCAACCGGTATGCAATTTTAGCTTAACTTCAATTTTTGAGTGTTTAAAGACTTCCAATGGACTTAAAATCCAGCCTACAGACCCCTTGAAAAGTGTATATTTTTGGTTTTATAACATGATGAAACTGTAACTAAAACGGCGGAAATATGTTCACATATTCAGCAATACAAATAATATTCATGTGAAATCACCAGGGATCATTGGAAAATAAGGTTTGTTAGTGCTGCGCTTTCCCCAGATTTGACAGTGATATGTCGGGTCTCTAATGGAATTTAATTCAAACAGATAACAATTATTGATTTTTATTGACTAAGGTTTGACTGGAACGTTGTCGCTAATTGCGCGAACATACAAGAGGAGGCCCCGAAAGGTAACATGACAAGCTCAAGATTAAAAAGGACTAATAATTATTTCAATAAATATTAAAAATTACTAGGTAACAAGGTTTAACTATAACTAATAATCAAACATCATCCTACAACGATCTACAAGCACCTATACCCAAACCAATCGATGCCCCGCATAGTTCAAAAGATCCACAAGTCATGTGGGTCCATGTTCACATATGAACTCTATTTAGAAAATTAATTATCAAAATTACCATAACAATGCACCCCCCTCAGTAAAAGAATGCGTCTTAAAGCGGAGAAGCTCGCGGTCTCTATTACGATGAATATGTGGTTAAAGATGACAATAGAACCGATTACGGCCATTTCAATTAGCACTAAATTAACAACAATTGTTCGGCAAATCACTTAAATCAATGCTACGTCATTCGAATGTTCAACTCGTATTTCTATGGAAGATGTTTATGGTACATATGGGGCTGGTTAATTATTGACGACGCGTTCATTAACTGTTAAGTATTTTTTTGTTAACGCACTTTAGTAGAAGTTGAAATAAAAATTAAAGTAGTCAGATGTTTTCGTTTATTCATACAGAGTGTGCCAATTCGCGGGAATGTACGGGTATCTTCCAAACCATCTACACGATTGGCTAATTTAATGTTAATGTGAGCATTTTAATGCCGGTTCAAAATCCATTTGAGCATTGAAAAAGTCCGAAGATGTTCGAATTACTGATCTTATTCAGTACGCTGAACAAATCTTATTCAAACGCCCTATTTGTAGACAAATAGAGCGTTTTGGGGCAACCAAATAGAGCGCACTAAGGCTCTTTATGAATGGCGGTTTGCGCTAAGCATTTTTACGCATAGTTATCCAAGTCGCAATATATAGTAATATAGAAATTTTTCAGTAATATACAAAATTGAGAATTTCCGCAATATCGTCCAATCATTTGCTAACTAAAAACATTTTCCAATTCGTAAATTGGCAATGTTCCGATGTTTGTAAACAATCACATTCTTGGTACACAATTAAGTTGATACCTTAAGATAGCTCTTCAAATTGTCATGTAACTTTTTCGTTAGAACCAAAATTGATGGGTTAGATGGTGAACAATGTAAAAACGTACATGTGAATTTTCAATGTTGCCACTGATTTAAGATACAATTGGAACTGTGCACTAGTGAAACTATATCTAAAAGATGATCCACTTTGCACGTAAACATACCAGATCGGGCAGATCGTTTAATGAGCAATTAAGAAACTGCGATTCATTAATTAAAGAAATTATAAAGCAAACGCGATTTTTTTGTGTAGTGCTAAATCCATCAGTATTTTGGGTCTCGGTAAATTACCTGTTCGGCCAATGTAAAGGTCTGCGTGGCTCCGGAATACCAGAAGTACCAGAAAGTATAGGAAACATTTATAAAACGTACAGAAATAGCAAAGAAAAAATTCGTTCAGACCTAAAACAAGATATGCACGAGATTCTTAAATCGTGAATGGCTAGGGACTACTGAGATCTGAGGAAGCATAGTTTTCTTATTCTAAGGGATAATTTTGAAAAAGGAGATTAAGATTAAATGAACGTCACAATTTCATATCTTAGAAGGTTTGCGGCCTTCAAGTGCTAAAATTGAATGTCTAATTAAATTTAATTCCAGATTCCCCAAAGCAAATCAGGCACTTGACTTATGTTTAAAGCTCTTAATTCTGCACAGTGCAGCTCAGTTACCTACATAGATAAGTGCTAACAACAGACACAGCAAATTCTGGAATTTCATGATGAAAGATTAAAAGATAGGGGAATTCAATATTGTATTAAAATGTTACATCTAGTGGAATTGTGTTTCAGTTCTTCTGTGGCTCTTCAAGTTTGATAACATTTTTAGCCAGTTAAATAAATAAATCAGTGTTGAGAATTTTGGGTTATTTGGATGCTTTTTAGAGGTTTGTTATATTAACCCATTTAAATTAGGATGAATCAGGGACGGACTCTACGATTGGAAAAGTAGCACCATTATTTATATGAACTGACGAATTTCTATTGTGAGAACTGACAAATACAACAAGATTTTAAGTCATATTTAAATTCGCTTATGTGTATGAACTCAAGTTAATAACAATACCTAGGGCTTTTACACTCCGCTAAAGAAACCGATTCAATTGTTACGGATAGATATCAATGATAATTAATTAGGACGGTTGCTACTGTGCCATTCCCAGGGCTACAGACGGCACAATTTGCGTTCGCTAAGATAAAATACAAATTGAAAATTATTGGGTTTGTATTGACCAATGTTTTGATTGAATAGCGTCTCTAATTAGACGAATATACAAAAGGATTCATAGAAAGATTCACATTTTTTTTAACATTATCATTATCATTGTCACGACATTAACACACAAGAGGTGCGTGTTAAGTGCAGCCACCTAACCCACAAAGCGATCTGATAAAAAATCATAATCCTATTAAAGGGACCACTAAACGGTATATACCGTGCGAGATTTTGGTGGGAGCCGATATCTAAACAAAAGACCGAGTTAAATATCTGATATACTTTCTTTATTTCCACTTTATTGGTGCTTGCTTCTCATAAAAAACCTACATAATGGTTAATTTTAATCACAATACACCTATTGCATGCTTTAGATTTATCCTCGATTTTCCCATCCTGATATTTATGTGCAAGAGAATTGCAATTCATTACGTTAACAAAACTAAATAATAATTGAAAATTCAAAGGCCATCTACCTTGATTACATGATTATTATATATGCTAATTTTTAAATTAGCATGTGACGTACCATATCTGTATATGATCATCATTGTCCAAGAAAACCTTCGTTAAGTAGCCCGCAATTTTAGGAAATCTTGTCACGATTTTGCTAAATTTAACTCTACCTGGAGGCAACATAATTTTACTGGTTATATCTTAAGGCTATCTTGTAAAAATCGCAGATTTGACAAGAGAAACAACATCGGTGTGTGTGTGTGGTTAATGGGATAGGTGAAAAGCGACAGAGGATGAAAATGCAAAAAGGAATTCAACGAAACGAGTGGAAAAAAAGAATCAAAAAGGAAATTGCAAGCAGAACCCATTGATTTTAATTTTAACTTTCAAGTTTAATTTTTCGAGTTTAATTATAAGTTTCCATTTCCCGGTCGGTGATGTTCTCATCGATGCTAGAACGAGTACATCCCGGAAATTCATACTTTGTCAGCCAACATTACAGGTGTTAATAGCCATTAATAGACAATAATCAATTGTTTTTTTCATTTGAATATATTGTTTAGGAATAATATTTCACACATACGGAGAGGTGGACAACATCTAGAGGTCTCGCCTATATAAAATTTCTCATATTTGCGAGGTATCTTATATATGACTTTTTTTTATTGCAATCGTTAAAATGCTAAACAAACCAAAATTTCTGAAGAGGCTGCACGATTTTTAACTTCTCGGAATTTTTGGAATTTATTTTCTATACTTTTCCAAGGAATTTTCAGATCTTCCACTCGCTTCGACTCTTGTGACTCAGATTTTTAGGAGATTTCGAACAGTTTTTAGAACCTCCCCGATGATTTTCTTTCGACTTTGAAGAGATTTCTGCATATCGTTCTCAATATATGAATTCCAAAAGGATTTCAAAACTTTTGAATTTTTTCAAAAGTTTTTCAAAGAATTCTTAAACTTTGTGCATGAGCTGATTCGTCGCAGTGGGCTCTCAAAATGGCTGAACCAATTATTTGTTTCCAACAGCTCCTCGAAATAGAGTCGTTAATTAAACCAGGAAAGCAGTTCACTCTAAAAACAGCATTTCAATAATCAAATCTTCTAATCAAAACACTGGCTAGGCACCTTCACTGAAATCCCCGCTAATTAACCTATTTTCAAAATGCCTACTTTTAACTACCTCTGTTTTGAACACTTAATCAGGTATTCCACTTCAGATAGGGCTGCAGATAGGCCCTGTAGATATTTCAGCACTATTCACAAGAACACAAAATAATCCTTTCTGGTGTAATACATTAAATCATAGAAAATTAATTAGCACAAAACGTTAATTGGACATATTCCGAAATATGAACGTCTGAAATGAAACGCGAGTTCGGTCGGACTGAAATGCCGGTACCGGGTCTCGTCGTCGGCTTAAACCGTTTGTTGCAGGAGGATACTCGTACATAACACACTCCTGCTGATGAATTTCAGCGTTAGCCGTATATATCATATTATTAGTATGTAGGTGCCTTCACATTTTGAATAATATGACTTGGCTACCTGAAGCGACAGCGGCAATGCACGTGAGAAATAAATAACCACAAGTAAAAGGAATTTTAAATTGCCTGTTTACCTAATGATCACTGCAAACTGTATTTTAGTTCAGCTCATTAAAGTTTTTCATCTTGCTTAAGATCCCCCACATTGACATGGATTTCAAGGAAAGAGTTAGCGGATACAGAAAGGGTTTAGATTTCCTTTTTGATTGTGTCAGTCTCGACTAGTATGTGCCCGTACATTTCCCTCCACCTACTTGAGGGACAGTACGTGTTCGTACATTTTTTTTTTCATGTGTCCGCAGATTATTCGCCAAAAATAATTTACTGTGTGTGCTTGTAGTTTTCATTACACGGAGTCGCAGTTCTGTTGTTTGATGTTTTACGTTTTTTGTCTTCATCGATGGTGGCAACATAATTTACTGGGGTAACATCAACTAACTTTTTAACCTCCTATTCGTGTTTCTTTTGAATTTCGGAACAGTTGAAGGTCTTGACAACTGAGCCTTCTTTCTAGCTTTCTAGGACACAGGGTGTCCCGAAATAACGTTGAAATATTGTGGGAGGTGATTCTAGACATTAAAATAACAAAAAATGTTCTCATAAACATACTCCAAAAATTGCTTCTTAAAGGGGCTAGAACCGCTTCAAGGGAGAACTCTGACAATTTTTTTTTCACAATATTTTATAAACGGTTTGCTCTAAATTTATAAAATTCAGTATACTGTAATAATTTAGAATAATTTTTGTTTGTTAATAATTCCAGATTTTAGTTAGGGGCGTCACATATAGGGAGTCTCTTACGTAAATGTTTCCCGTAACTTTTTTGTTCGTGACATTTCTTAATTTTTGAACTCAAATTATTGAATCGCAAAATGTTTCACTAAAAAAGGTCCACTTATTTCATCTCGTTAGAATAGACCCTTTTCCAAAAAAAATGAGTTTTTTATAAATCGATCCACCATTACATGGACTTCGAAATCTATGAAGAAGAGAATTAGAGAGTGTATTGAGATGAGCGGAGGCTATTTTCAACATTTGTTGTGAATAAGCGATAAATCTTTAATAATATTAGTCTTGTTATTGCTGGCTAATATAAAAATATTTTATTACAAAGATGCCCACTATGTTTATTAAGATGCATTTCGATATGTAATCGTGCATTGTTTCATAAAAACCCATTTTTCTGGAAAACGGTGATGGATAACGAAATGAGATAAGGAGATCTTTTTTACTTAAAAATATTTGCGATTCAGTAATTTGATTTCAAAAATTAAGAAATGTTAGAAACAAAAACGTTAGGGCAACATTTACATAGGAGACCCCCTGTATGTGACGCTCCTGACTAAAATCCGCAAATACGTATAAGTCCAAAAATATTTTCCTATTCTAACTTACTAAAGTATCCCGAATTTCATAATTTTAGCTCAAACTGTTTCGAAAATATTACGAAAAAACAACCTTTAAAGTTTCTCCTTTAAGGAGTTCCAGCCTCTTTAAGAAGCATTTTTAGGGTATGTTTATAAGAACTTTTTTTATTATTTTAATCTTTAGAATCATCTTCTAAAATATTTCAACGTTATTCCCGGATACCATGTATTTAGATATACATTAAACAGATTGAGACAACACTACTTGGTGTTCTATGTTTTCATAGGGTTCTGTAGCTATTTCTTTAGATTAGCTCTCATGTTGCAATTATTCTCTTTTGTAACATTTCATTGCTTATCACTAAAGCGCAGTTTTCTAGCAGATATGCCATATGTTATGTTTTATGGCAAGATTATTTTAAGTGCAGACATACCATGAATTGAATATATGAATATTCATTTCGGTCTTTTTCTGCTTCTTTTGCTTATTTTCGGTCTTTAAGCATATTTTTTTCTTAATGCCAACTTTACGCATATTTCAAATACCAATGTGGCAAATATTTAGTACTTTTTGATTAGTGATTATTTCTTATATTTAGTGAAAACCAGTTCAAATTCTGAATGAAACCGCATCCCGATGCCGCCTCCAAAACTTGTTTGTTATTTTTACTTTGATAAGAGGTACCCGTCGCGGCATATTTACATATTGATTGTCAAGACAGCTTTACATGCTTTGGGGATTCCTTTAGAAGTCGACACGACATACCTATCTACCCGTCAATAGTTAAGTACCGATTTACATAATTTGGGGATTCTTTTGCCATTATGACTTCCAAATACTGGTAGGTATAGTCTGGAGTTGAGCTATTGATGTTAAATCATAGTGAAAATCTCTTATGGATATTTCATGTTTAGTGTGTGTTTCCATTATTAATTACTTACTTAGTATTTGACTCAATGCCCGAAGTTAAGCCAACCGTTGATGAAGGAGTACGATATATTAAAAGCAGCAAATTAATTTGGAGGGTCTCTGTAAAAGCGATAAACTTTAAGAGGTGTGTAAATTTGAAACGGGAGTCAAAATTATATTTTCTAGACAAACTCCGAGAAAAATTGCAATATATTTCAACATATTAAAACTGCAGTTCATCAACAAAATTTGAAAGCAATGGAAAGTGGAACACACAAACAGCAAGCTTTGTTGGAATCAATGGCCGGCCCATCTACACAGATGAAACAAAAATAATTTTATTTTGATTTGTGTCATGAATTAGTTTCTTCTAGTATTCCACTTACAAAACTAAATAATAGCTTGTTTAGTCGGTTTCTTTAAAAATACACAGGAATATATATTTTTTTAGTCGCAAAAACTATGTTGACTTTCATAGTTAGAAAGTATGCATTCGTGACATAGATATATGGCGTATCTGACGGGAATTTTGAGCGAAGATCGTTGCGTAGTGGATTTCTGATAAGCTCTAAACAATTAGACTAAAACGAATAATAATACCGTATCGAGGTTTAATCATAATGTGTTAAGAATTTTTTTTTGCCAAGCTCTGTTCTAAGTGAAAAAAATATTACTAGTGCTGTCTGATGCAGCTGCATACGTGCTAAAGACATGTTCAAGTGTAAAAAAGTTTTATGGACATTTAATCCATCGTACATGTTTCGCACATGCGGAAGCAGACACTATTGGATGACATTTTCCTTTTTTTTAGATGCTTTGATAAGAATCGAAAAAGGGGCTTTGAAGGGCGTTTCTCAGGAATGAGTGCAGCCGGAATAGGGAACGAAACAAAATTAAGCTTTTCAGAATTTTACTTTTTATCGCGCCTTTTCCAGGCGCCGTTTAGGTGCATATTTTGAAAACGTTTCGCGCTTTTTCGAGCGCTTATTTTAAAATCATGTAGGCGTACCATAGAACGTTTCAAATGTCCGCTATAAGTTAAAATACACAGACATGTCTGCAATTACCAATTAGTTCGGATTGACGTAATTGAGATGCTACGAACAAAAACTACGATTCTTATTCCGATCCATGCAAATAACATATGCATGACCTATCAAGGACATAAAAAGTATAATAATTCTAATTGCAATTGCCCGACAAACCGCAAGCAGCATTTAACCCACATCGAAACTAAGATGAAGGTATCAGTTTAACATTTTATTATAATAGCACTTACATAACTTTCCCGGTATTGTGTGATTACCTGCTTGATAATTGTTTACTTTGAAACACAGGTTTACATGGGTAATAGTACAGGTTGCAGTAGACATGGCTTTATGGTGATGTTGAACAAAACGCAGTATGGAAATAAGTGTGATTATCTGATACATAGTCAAAAGTCATGGAGGAGGGTTTTTCATATACGTCTCAATTCTAATTTTGTCAGAATTCCACTTTAAATCGTCATTTATGTCCTGAGTAAATGCTGAAAGCCCCGGACAAAATTCATTATCGAAAAGACATGTTGTTGACAAGGCACAAACAAACCATCGACAGTTTGATTGATCCTCGAAATTCATTTAAACCACAGGCTCAGCATTAAAATGCACTCAATCGTTTTGCAAAATATATGTTAATTAATTTTTTTTCATCTGATAAGCTCGGTTGGTAGATGCTTAATGAACTTCGAAGAACCACAAAATTAATTATCAGTTTTTCTCTTGTCATATCTGCATCTAGTTAGGTAATGACACTGATGTTTACACGTTGAAAATTCAAAGTGGTAGAGTCAATGATACAAATAAAGAAATAGAATTTTACAAACAATTAAACTACATTAAAAAAATAATTATTGTTGGTATGCGAAGAGCATGGTGTGCGCAGCTAATTACAACTTATTATTGTGCTTAACGAAGCGCCTAAAATTAACAACAATTAGACAAAATGTGAAGCATTTCCTGACAACATGGCGGATGCACTTAGGTATTTTGACGATATTTTTGAATGCTTTGTACACCATAACACTTCAAACCATGCAGTCAGTTACGATGAATTGTAACGAAAAATTGTAAAATAAGTTGATAACAAGATAAATGAAAAAAACTTCAGAAATTGTTTTGAAATATTTTCTCGGCAAAAGCTGGTACATTTTTTGCGATTAATTTTCGGTTGAGTGGTATGTACATATATACGAATTTTAAGCTCAAACTAAAATTGATTTTTATATTTTTAAGATTCACGTGTTAAAATTTAAATTTTAACTGCAGGCTCACTTCAAATCGAAGATATATTAGGCTTTGGTGAAATTGAAAAGTATTACAATTAACAGAAAGTTTCAGTCTAAATATACTGAAATGCGGTTACAGTAAAAAAACAAATAATATTTATCTACCTAACAAGGGAGGAAAGTGATACTTTACGGCACACTGATTGCAATTAACCGAACGGCGTGAAACAGAATTCGGTCACTAATCGAGCGCAGTAAAGACGCTTTCGCACGCTGTTTGTACAATATTTTTCTTACCAGTCCATGTTTGTCAGCTTTGTTGTCTGCTGTAAGTTCAATTATATTCATTATATACATTAACGTGCGGTAAAACTTTTATTACACGCATATTAATACCAAATACTCCCAAAAAGTTTTGACACTGACACATGCCACTTTGATTTATGGGTCATCAACAGTATTACCACATGCGCACGGTAAAGTGCTACTTTCAGCTCGGAAATGCGGACGAGAAACCCAATTTACTGCACGCTCGTATAAATTCATCTTCGGAATTAGTATTTAAATGCATTCAGAGGTCAGTGCATGGCATTTCCTTGGCAAATTCATTTAGATGCAAATTCAATTAAAAAGCTCAAATTTAGTTGCAAAAAATTTACTTTTAAAAAATAGTTTCAAGTCGTAAAACTGTTAAGAATTGCTAACTGGCAGTCGACTTTTCTATTTTATGATCAAGTTAGACAACTCGTGTTAGAAGTCTCACCTTAACACGCCAAGAAAAGATTATAACCGACGATAGTAAAATCCCGTCGGTGAAATCACGCTTAATCTGCATGGCTACTTCACATCGGTATATCATTACGAAGATTTTATAACATGGCAATATTCCTCATTATATATTATGTATGTTTATTATATCTTGACAAATTAAATGCTAATGAAGTGAAGGAAGTTATGCGAGTTGCAAATTGTTACCATAATAAAGGATGAACAAGTGGTTCAAAATACTTTGTGTCATGTTGGTTACGATGCCATATTTTTGGTACTTCCAAGGTTGCCATGTTGTGCCTCATATACATACATATGTACCTCTGGTGTGTGACCGTGGCCTGGTCGCACACCATAAGGTATGCATCATGAGATATGCAACATGGGACGTGCAATATGGGACACGCTACATGGGACATGCAACATGTGATATGCAACATGTGACATGCAACATGTGACACGCAACATGAGACGTACAATATGTCCATGCCGCTAAGCAGTATTTTCTGGATATTTTATGTTGCGTATGCTATGTCTCACGTATGTCTAGTTATGATCTACCTTCATGTCACATGTTAAGATACACTGAAGTTATTGGTCAGTCGGATAACAATCGATTAAGATAAGAAAAATCAAAATCCGAAGCACATTATTCAAGACATATTTTTCTCCCATTTAGGCGTAGATCTTTAGGTAAATAGTTACTGTAGTTGAAAACTGAGTTTCGGTTTTTTTTTTATTAAAGGTAGGTTAGTTTTGTACCATCTACATACTCTAAAAATATGTATCATTTATCGAGTAACGCCTTGCATGTTTCATGTTAGGGATAAGTTATCATTTTCTCACCGCAAGTATTTCAATTTATTACTGAACATATCCGATTAAACCTTTTAATGAAGAACATAACTAATATATCTTCAAGTCTCATGTCAACATACAAATCCCGGTTGCAGGCACCTTAATTTCGGTTGCGAACGAACCAAAGCAGGTTCACAAGAAGTGTTTCTTTTTTAATCATTAATTTTAAACCAGGTTTTTGGTTAACGCATGGGTGGAGCGCTGCCGCTTGGTGAACACCGGTGCTAATGATCTGCGAATTAGCCATCTTAATCACTGATGATTCGAAGAAATCAATATTTATAACGTCACTTGAAAATATTAATGTTTAAGATCTCACTGAGAAACCCTTCAACTAACAAAAATGTAAAAAGAGAAAATATGGCCTGAGATAATTCTCTCCAATCTGGAGGATCAAATGGTCCTGGCTAGTGACGTCAAAATGTCCTCCCAAATATGTGAGACTATAAAAGGATTTCCGTATTATTCCATAAACAGAGGGGTCAGAAAAACAAAGTAACAAGGATCGGGAAATGGTTTAGCTGATCCCTTAGGTCAGCTTCTTCTGCAACTTCAAAAATCCAACTCTTTGAAAGGAGGAAACAACTATTTTCTCTATTCTCGAATGTGTCTATTTCCTAAAAGAAAATATAAAAAAAACCTTCTTAAAAAAGAGAATACTGCAGGATTCACATTTTCATAAATGAAAAGAAGTTTTACTTTTGAATGAGGAACGAGTGCCGGGCATGTTCATTGGAGGTAAAATATATTTTTGGGAAAGCACTTTTTCAAAATTTAGGTACAGTTCTAGTATAAAACAAACCTTTTTGAATAAAAGTGTCTGAACAATACATATTTTCGAAATATTCCAAGAAACGTTTTACTTTCAATGGGGACAGAGTGTATTTCTCTTGAAGGTAAAATGTAATTGTCAGAAACGGACAAACAAACTAAAAGTCCTTAGTAGTAAATATAAACTTTTTGGTAAAGAAACCGATTCTTCTGGAATAGGAAGCATGGAAAAGACACATTTATTTGTTTACATATAGAAAGCCATTGTATTCTCTAATAAGGAAAAAAGAATGTGCACTTTTCTTTGAGATGCAATGTAAGTGTTTGAATGATTGAATTTAACATTTAAGGATTTAAAAATCAACTCCCATTTCCTAAATGTAGAACAGGAAACAGGTATTTTTGAGGACGTTTGGAAAATGGACAGAGATGGAGGTACGCATTTCCACTACTTCACTGAGAATGGATCCTGATCATACTTAGTACATGTCCATCATCAGACGAAATAACTTAATTTAATAATGGTCTAAAACGAACTTCCATCGAGGATTAATATCCAGTTTAACATATCTAATTAAGCCCTTGCCCTAGTTTAAGAAGCGATGTTGGCCACCAAAAAAGAGACTCAACGAGTGAGAATCATAAATATCTCAGTCAAGAATTACATCGAACAGCATTTTATCAGCCAAATAGATTGAATACAAAAACGATTAAATATCCAACGAACAATTTGCTTTAGTTTCAGTCGAGCCTTGGGCGTTGCAATTATGGGGGAATGTCAAAAATGTGTACAAAAAAATTACCAAAATTGGATATTTATGATCCGCCAATTGGCCTTAAGACACAACATTTAAAATTCGATGCACGAGTGTCATTAAATGGTTTTTATTCGCTGTAATCAGAGCCAAACAAATTAAACAGATTACCTGTTGTGTAGGTTCTTGCGAAAATTTACGAACGACCTCCTTAAAATTTTTGGGATAGTCAGTGCCACAATTTTTCCATTGTATCAATTGAGATTGTCGAAAATTTATGTGCCTGGTTGGTAAGAAGGGTAAAATTTCAATATTTTAAATTTTGCTATGTACATGTTTACACGTCTTCTCATTAGGATTCCACAAGTTATTATGGTTGATGATGTGACAAGGTGTTTTAAAAACCCCATTAATCATTCTCATATTATACTGATTGAAAATGTTCAGGAAGGTCAGTAGGCATCTTTGAAATGCACTTCAAAACATCAAGCGTGAAAAATACAGGGAATTTCATAATAATTGGTTCTCGATTCCATGCAATTAAACTGATTAAAGGCAATTTGTTTGCAATTTTTTCTCTTGTATGCAAGGATCGTCATAATTGCTTATAAATACAGATAACCATGACGATACGTGCCCATTATGGCTTATTTTTTTGGCACAATGTTGTTTGTATGGCGTTTATTCTGCCACGGCTTGATAATAAAAAATAGAGGATCAGTAAGTCAAGGTTGGAAATCAGCAAAGGAAATCGGTGAATGACGACTGCTTGCACGTGTTTCCGTTTACAAATACTACCCGATCTGGAGACCATTCAAACTAGAGAAGATAGATAAGTAGCGCGACATTCATTTCGTAACAAGTGCGTTTTTCATAATTTTGCTTCAATAGAAACAACGTACAGGACAATTCAAGTACGATATTTTGAATCCGGGAGTGAACCACGAGTTTCGAAAATGCGGAGGCATTTTGAAAAATTGTCAATTTTAATTAAAGTGTTTTGTCAACTAAATATTTTGAATCAGTTGAAGAGAACTGAATAACAATAGAGACTGAACGAAAGAATAACTACCACACGTAGTTTATTATTTTTATTAAAGCGCGCTATATTGCTTTATTTTTAAGAGAAGCGTCTTTCAAGTTTATTTTCCAATAGTGCACCTTATCGTAAGGCTGGTCGCCCATTAGACGCGTAGTCGCGCGACTAAGTGGTAGCGCGTATACGTTCGCATATGACCGATCGTGAGACTGAGCTACTGATATCGTCCACTGCAACTTTTTGCTACTTAGTTCACGACTGTCATCGAAGGAAAATATTTCAACGTTGTAAATATCGTGCAAATGGGGTTTGCAAGAGATGTATTTTTGGAGCAACCCTACATGAGGAGTTTGCGAGATTGTCAGCATAAAAAAGACGGTGTTCGATAAATGAAATATTTAGTAGAAGGGATTCACTTGGAGAATTCCATCACATCTATGACGATTTATTGAATAATCCTTAAAAATTCCTTGATTACCATCGAGTGCGTCCAGAAACGCTACAGTACATTCTGAGAGCTATTGAGTCATCGATCACCAAAGATTCGAATTTTAGAGAGACAATGGTACCTGCGGAACGTTTAAGTGTGACTCTAAGGTAAGCAAAGCTTTTTAATATTCAAAAATCGTTATTTCTACTTTTGAGTAAAAGTCCAGTTTCTGTAGAAACTTTTCAGTTTCTTACTACTACTAGTTGATGTGAAAGTTTCGGAAATACTGTTGCAAACTAGGGTCAATCTCGCTTGAGGTTGAGTTAGATGTTACAGTCGTCCACGGTCGTAGCTGTAAACCTGTTCCGGAGCCCCAAGACGACGGTGAGGCTAATGGTGTTGTGCAGTGAGACGACATATGCACAGATCTGTTGCATACCTGATTTTTATCAATAATAACTTGTTGAAGTTTATTTCTTACAGCCAATTTGCGATGTTCCAAAACTTTTTCTAGGTGAGGAAAAGGCTGACCAAAGGCTAATATTCGCTGTCCCCTTGTTTATTAACAGTGTGTTCAGTAAATAATTTCAGCTTGGCCCTCTCAATTTCTAGAAATTTATCTTCAACCGTGGTTCAACATAAGAGTACATGCGATTACCGGTGACTGATGCCACTCAAGGGAGATCAGTCGCCAGTCGCTTGTGGTCGGCAGTTCCCGATCGCTTAAAGTCGCTTGCAGTGGACTCTGTTTATTTACATTTTGTTTATTAGGATTAGTCGTTTGTATACGGAAATTTACGCATTACCTCTAAGACGCGCGACTATACTTCCAATGGATCACCAACCTCAAGCAGGAGAGTGAAATCTTTCTCACGAGTAGCAGGCGAAGGCGCGTAAACAGACTTTCTCGTGCGTTACGTGCATCATTTTTCGCACGGTTATGGGCCGAATACAAAAAATGTAAACAGTTTATCACTGCGATATTTGAATCTAGAGGGAAAATTCGACACTATTTCATCCTTGCAGACGTGCACATGATTACTTTCACGATGACCGACTAGGCGATGCTTTAGACCTTTCGTGATGTGTTAACGAATGTTGTTATCGATATTAACATATTTTTCTGTTCTTGGGACATATAGGATGTAGTTAAGTATTTGGTAGAGATATACTAAATAATAATTCGTTTAGTTAGAGGAGTACTTCAGTGCGCGTCCATCGTTCATGTTTTCCATAACTCGCGTGCGCGTTAAAATTTTCTAAGGATAAAACCTGAACCAAGTCCGAGAAGGAGGAATTTAACGAGCTCCTTTCCCGCTAATCTAAGTCACTATCTGTTGTTTTCTTCTTCTGGAAAAGGGAATGCCTTTATTTGTATATTTATCATTTAATGCTAACTAGTCGTATTCATGTCGATGTGGTTAGCACGACCAAGTAAATCAGCTTACAAAGGCCTATTTAAAGAACAAATTAATAAACATTAATAAACAATCCACTTGTCTCAAATAGGTCAAAGTAAATTATAGAAAACTTGAACTAAAAATAGATGACGCAAATTCAAAGTCAAACAAAAAAGGTCTTGAACTGAATTAAATGTCCATAATTGTGATTGCAAATATTTACTAATATGTTAAAGAAAATCAACTTGCTCATAATACCATGCAATCAACAAACATTTTCAGTAGAGATATTCCTTTTTATATTTGTTGAAAAATTCAGATATTCATCTTTTACAACTGAAACAGATATAACATCATTTGTAACACCATCGTGCCAATCAAACTTAAATTTAGATACATGTAAAATATCGTAATTTAAGTCTTTATCTCAAATTTCAACATTTTCGAAATTCTTATAGTTGCCTTTTGCCTCCTTTTCGAAACGTATGCACATTCATTCCTTATCGGAGAGTAAAACGACTTTTTATGTAGGAAAAGTCTTTTCTCCTATAATTTGGATAGTTTATAGGTAACAAAAATAACATTCAAAGATGCCGATTTCCGATTTGATTGGATGGACCTTACAGATAGTTCGATCCTGTAGTTCAGATTAGTTGTATTATAGATTTTTCCTTTTTTTAAATATAAAATTAATGTAGTCACTCTAGTTGCCGAAACTATTCATGGCAATATTTTAATAGCATGAAAAACTACTTACAGAGTGATTTATTGAGCTCAAAAGGATATTTACCTTCTTCCTTTCACTACTATAATGTATCATAAATAATTTATTTTAATGTCACCTGATTAAATGCAGTTATGGACATGTTCAAACCTAATGCAACTGACACTTACATCATTTAGTGATCATTTCAATGTAATTTATGATGACATAAAATGTTTATAGTCCAATAATAGTACAATTATTTTCGTGTCGCAAGTCTGGAGATTAATAATCATAATTTCAAATTGTTTTAGGTCAAACCTAGTTGAAAACCATATAGTACCAACTCTTTCATATTTTTCAATTTATCTAATTGTGAAAAGGATTTGGCAAAATTAGCAACCTTTTTTTAATACACTGTAAATGTTGCCAAACAGCTGAAAAATCACCTATATTTTCGAATATTTATTAATTTTTATCTGAAAGGTAGGAATCATTAATTTTACCCGCTCATCGATCGACATGAAAGGTTAACTTTAACGGTCCAAAAATTAATCTTGACTGTATCCAAAATATAAATCAAATTTAATTATGCAAATCGAAAT
The DNA here is from genome assembly GCF_039881205.1 of Euwallacea similis. Lineage (NCBI taxonomy): Eukaryota > Metazoa > Arthropoda > Insecta > Coleoptera > Curculionidae > Euwallacea > Euwallacea similis. The sequence goes on along the minus strand of NC_089638.1, from coordinate 1,800,686 downwards.
CACCTTACAGCCTTGGTGTGTGGCCAATTTCGTTTAGATTAAGTTATTTTTCAAGAAACACCAACACCTTCAAGTGCAAATTGGAATAAATGATATATTTCCGTCTGGTGTGCTTTATAATCTGATTAATTACATTCCTAATTTAGGCATATGCATTTAATGAACTATGCTATAAACCAAACATGGCAAAATCCGTAAATGATCCAAACTGGTTCATAAAAGCCTGTTCAACTGTTAATATCATTGCCATCAATTCGAAAAACCTAACTATTTTAATTGTTATTGGATCATAATTTAAGAAAAAAAACCCAACAATCTACTGTTATTAATTACGCTTAGGCGTCTAGTAACTCTTGGGTTTCATTTGATAAAATGAATTCCAGTAGTTTTCCAAATTATTTTATATCTTATGTATTATAAAATATTATTGCTTTTTTGTGGGTTAACTTTATGTCTTAATAGCGATTTATGTAATAAGTTTATAATGTTTGATGAGACGCATTAGTTTATCGTTGAGTGAGCTTGTGAGCGAATTCATAAATGGATGGGTCGAATAAAACCTCATTTTATACCTTAATCACCTATTCAATGGAATTTATGCTCTTTTGCAATTTCGCTTATAAAATAACAAATACAAAACTAAAATCCAAAAAACGCAATCAATTTTATCGTTACAGAGTTGCTCAAAAGTTCGGAAGCTGATACAACTTTTTCTTTTCAAATTGTACACCCTCTATATTTTCTGAAACTTTGATTTTCCGTAGCGTTGTCTATATCAATCTATACTTGATCTGGTTTTATATTTCGCGGTGTTACCAAATAATAAATGAAGTAAATTATAATATAATTTTATAAAACAATATTACAAACAAGGAAAATAAACGAGAAAAAACATTTATAACCCAATTAAGTGGTGCTAGCATATTCTGTAGGCTTTTAAGTTATATTTTATTCTTCGGTTTTGTGTATTTTTCACTGATAAATTCAGCAGATCTAACCAAATTCCTATCTACCAATCCTTGATCTACTGAAAGTGTGTTGTTTATATTTTCAAATTAACTTTTTGGCACAGCATGTTATTCTATTATTGTGGCGCTCTGTAGTCTGTAGAAAATAAAAGTCATGCCACTTCTCATTTTCGCATTAATTCTATAAACAAATGTGCAAAATGAACAGTGAAACTAAGGAAAAAAAATGAAACAAAAATGTCAGACAGTGTTTCTGATATGTTTGCAAAATTCATTTATTTTGAAATCTCTGTAAAACCTTCGATAGGAATATAAAATTTTCTCGTTCTTATCTGGGTGGATATGCAGGGTGATTCATTAGCAATGAAAATCTGAAATTTGGAGCATGCTTTATCAGAGAAATTCAGATAAGACATGTTTGCGGATATTTTTCTGTCTTTTTAATTCATCCTGCACACTATTTTAACATTATGCCTCTAAAAAGAGTCCTCTCAAAAGCAATTGCGTAGATGAATCTTAAAATTCTGAATATACACTGCTGATTTAGTTTCGATTCTCAATTTTCATTAAGTATGAATTGAAATGCATACCAAGATCATTAATTACAAGGTGTGACGTGAGAATTTTTAATGTTTTTTTTGATGAAGATGAACTTTATGATGTCTAATGTTGAGGTAACAGATATCTTTTTACTAATTTTAAGAAGTATCTTCTACAATTAAGCAACAGCAGCAATCTTGATATTATGGTGGATATAATGGATTCAAAATGGTATTCTTTACTGTAGAAATATAACTGTAGGATTTATAAAAACAACCAATAATGCATACCCTTTCCCATACCATAGAAGAAACATTTGAATTTCCACCTCAACCAAGGGATGAAAAAGATGGAATAAGGCCACTCATGACTTACACAAATTCATATTTTTAAGTTTCCAATAAGTGATGGCGTAAATTTAAATATAAAATTTAAGGGGTGTTTTTTTTTCTCTCTGGGGCATATTTATTAACACACAGTACTTAAATTTCTGTTTCAAATTAGAAATATCTAAGATTTTCTTGCAAGTTTCAGTTTGAAATTCCGGAAATTTGCCAACTAGAGGGAAGTCGAAAGAAATTAGATAATTTACCTGAAACTTTCTTTAGGATGGTCGAATGCTCTTAATTGCTTTATAAATCTATCGATGTAGGACATGCAGAATAACAGTTAGTTCCAATGATCTGAACAACTGTCTGAGCAATGGAAGAAAAATTTAATGTACGAAACGTAACGATAACGAAACTTTTACTGAATTTTATGTTCATATCAAGTTTTAATATTATTTTTACGTGCAAAATTCACCCTTTGAAACAGCCTTTAGAGGAGAGATATTTTATTTAGTTAATTATGTTAGTATTCATTTAATTTGCTGGAAATTTCATCTGAATAGAGATTACAAGCAAATTTACATAACTACTTCGTGCAACGTGGCATGGGTCACATTATTATTAAGTTGTTATCAAATTAATCAAAGGTTATGACGGATGTGATGATAATCACATACATAGAATCGGTGGACGGTGGCTTAACTAACTATCAAATCTATAAAAGAGCAAACCCTACCGGAAGCAACATCTAATTACTATAGCTGTAGTCATTTTATGAATTCATAATTTGGTAATGCGGGGAGCATGTGTTTAATGTGATATAAATTTTTGGTTGGAAAATATTCCAAAAACGTTGCTCTTTGTACTGTTCTTCTGTCTGTTATAAGAGAGAAAATGGGGCACTGCGGTGGGACATCATCATCTAGTATTGCATAGCTCAAAACGGAATTGAAAAAATGAATAATCTGCCACAAACTTAAAGAACAAATTAAGTAAATATTGTATTTGTTAGCTAAAGAAGAGAATAGACAATTTCGAAATAACAAGATTAAAAATTGTTTATACAAAAGAAGAAATTTCCCTTTCTTCTTTTAATTATTATCTTTCCTAATCAACAATACATAAACATGCATGATTAATAAATATTTCGAAATAGGTGAAATCGATTTACTTAAACTTTATTTAAACACGTTTTAACGTTTATTGACAGCAAATAGAAACGTCTAATAATAAATCCTAAGGTAATATATACCTAAGAAAAAGAAATTTACTGACATATTTTTATTTACCACATTTAATTTTTATAACTATGTGAAACATGTAAGGTGTATTTTAAATTAGATGAAATGTCAATGGCACAAGTTCTTCTACTAAGATGCAATTAATTAGGAAAATGTCAGTTATGAAATATTTATGGCCATTTCAGTTAAAGGAAAATAACTGGCATTGGCAGGGTAAAAATTCTCTATATTGAGAATGTCATAATTGATACTGTAGCATATTTACGAATTAATGTGATGTGAATTGGGATAATGATTAATATCTAGGTAGGTAGATTTTAAAAGTGAGCGGAAAAGCGTATGAAATAATGTAAATGAATTGCTTAAGAGGTGTATTTACGTCACTCATTACTTAAGTCTGGTCCAGATTATACAAGTTGCATTTAAGTACGCAGTCAAACTTCAAGAGGTGATTCTTCGAGTGATTCTAAGACGGAAAATGTATAGTATAAGCATGAGTCTGGTAATGCTTCGTTTTGTAGATCCAGAGTGTCAAACTTTTTTTAAATAGTTTTTTCGTAAAAATCTTAATAATATTTTACCTGATTTTGTTGAAATTTGGCAGTGTTACTTATTGTTATTTATGCGCTACCGACTTTTTTAAAACTTTTTGGAAATTGCGATATTTGAATTATTAGAAAATGTCCCATTAACCGAAAGAGGAGCAATGTGGTTCGTGTACGACGGAGCCCCACCTCACTTTGGCATAGTAGTACGTCAATTTCTGGATGCAACTTACGGAGAAAACTGCATCGCTCGTGCGGGTCCACAGTCATGGCCGCCCAGGTTGCCGGATTTAAATTCGTTAAATTTTTTCCTTTGCAGGCAGGTAAGTGCCTTCGTGTATAGAACTCCAATCAACACTAAAAAATTATTCTAATGGATACGGGGTTCGTGTAATTAGATAAGATATACAACAGGAATATTTCCACATGTTCGGCAATCGTTGTTAAAGCGAGCGAATGCTAGCATTGAAATTGAAGGACATTTTAGGCAACTATTGTGAGTTTCGTGTTAATTATTGTTAAATGTTTTTTTACAAAAAAAAGCGTACCACTTGTTTAAGTGTAGGTTTAAGAAAGCGTTTTCATTGTTTGATTTTTCTTACATTTCCGGCGCTACCCTTGTGCACGCTACTAGTAAAAGAAGACAAATAACTTCCAGCTTAAAAGATTACTTTGTACTATATTGAAAACTGTCGCAAGTTTCAACGTCATATTAATTTGCGTCTTCTTTTTATTTATGAGTTTTTTTAATATGTAACGATTTTTACAAAAACGTTTGACACCCTGCATCTTGAAAACAAAGCATTACAGGATCCATGTTTATATGAACTTTTCGTCTCAGAATCACTCAAAAAAATCACTTCCTGAAGTTTAGCCACGTACTTAAATAATACCCTGTATACAATGTTTATGAACAATATTTCTATGCAGTTCCGATACAGTTCCAAAACAGGTGGCATACAGTTTAGATAAAAAATCCTCCACCAAGTAAGGCTCTATAATATAGAAAAAAATAGCAAAACAAAGGGACACCAGTCGGATACAAGGATGCAACAACTAGCAGGAGAAACCACAGACACTTTTCTATTCTGATGATAGGTATATCCTACAAAGACAGGTTTCGGATCGAAACAGGAGAGAATCACAGAACTACTCTGAAAGTTTTTGTAGGTAGACGCTTTAGCGAATCCCGCACCATCCAGCCGACAGAACACCAGGTCGGATGTTATTTCAAGATTGTCCTCGATAAAAAAAGAGGTGGCGAAAAAAGAGAAAGATTTAACCTTTTTTATAGATAATTAAAAGGAGCATATGGCGATTTATTAAAAATAAATTTTTGAGAAAATTTTGCAAGTTTCAGGAAATCCCTAGACAAATCCAAATCTTGATAAATTACATTGCAATTCCATAGAATTATTATTGCGCTCGAACTTGAGCATAAACATACAAGCATTAAAAGCAGGTTTTTATTTATTTTTTTGTCATTATTATGTAAATTTTTCCTTGTGACATAAATCTGTTCGGTGTAATTCAATGTTGAATTTAATCTTCAACGGAAAAAAGTTTGTTAATTTGATTTTTTGTCATTTTTTGAGCATTTTACTCTACAATGTTGATGTTATTTCTGTTATTGTATATGTAAATGTAAAATGTAAACTTCTGTTATTCTGTCTTTCTAAGCTTGATAAATTTCAGAACTATTATAATTTCACTTAATAATACCTATGCTATTAATAAACGTTTACTGTGGGAATTAATTTTGCTTATTTACATAATGTGACTAAATAATTTTAGAATTGTTTTGGCTTTAAAGTGTATAAGGACTGTACCAATGCTTTAATGTGAAGCACTGGCATCATTAGACGAATGACGAATTTAAAGATAGCATAGTCGAGATATAGGTATTGCAAAGAACAGTGATGGGAACGGAACTTGCATCGGATTAAAAAATACGATCAAAAGGATAGTTTCTGATAATTTGCATTTTTGCTGTTTACCATAAGTGCATTGAAAAAATAACATTGACCCAGATAAAAGAATTTATTTTCCAATTATTCAGCATCATCATGAAGAAAATAAAAAATAAACGAACCATATAAATAAAAGCTTTGAATTGGCAAGTCGCACTTTTCCATGTAAAGACATAACTTATCTAAATACGACTTTTGCCAGTAGATATTTTATATGTCAACAAGGTCTAATCATGCCCAACAATTTACTTTGACCTAGGTATTTGTGTTAAACATTTATTCTTGGCTGCGTTTTATTTCAAATGATTCTGTTTACTATTAAGCAACCGTTCAAAATTGCAGTCACATATGACACTAACTGTTCCAAAATTGATGGTACTACTTGGCATTATTTCCCAGATTTCGCTATTTTTAATCCTTTCAAAATTAGATATGGAATGTATTTCATTCTTTTAGAGCTGGATCGATCGAATTTCTAGGTAGTAGATGAATAAGGAAAGTACACTCAGAGCAAAGAAGTTCCACGGATTACTAGTATTTTTATATTGAATTATAAAAAGTTATAACACGGGGGGGTCCAGGGTAGCAATTTTTTCTTAGGGGTAAGTGGACGGTGATTCAAAATTTTGCCACGGCCCTAGACTTGGCAAGGCCGGCCCTGTATAACGTCTGTAGATCAAATATAGTCCAACTGCAGATTGTTCAGGGTTGCTATCAGGTATAAGTACCGGGTATTAAAGCACGCAAAAATTTCAAAATTATTTTGCATCTTTCGCATCTGACTACAAGCGTCTCCAAATATAATCAGGCTACAATGACAAGTAAAGATAAATGTTTAACCTGTTCAAGTCACGCACACTTGCAAATAAAATACAAATGAGTCTAATTAGGTACCACTTCAAAGGCAGCCCGTCAGTCCTCTCTTGTTAATCGACTATACAAAGACATCTGAAATGCCAATATTATTTCTATGAAATATGTATGTAGGTATCCGTTTGAACATACACAGAGTCTCCAGTTTTATTTGGACCTTTATACAGCGTGTCCCAAATTTATAAGCGATGTGTACAAGTTGAAAAATAAATTTGAAATATTAATGTAGAAACTGTTGATGTAATTGAAAAACATTTGGGGGTTTCTCATAAATAAAGATACTGAACCTAAGGAGAAATACTCCTTCGAATGTTTATACAGGGGAGAGTAAAAACGTAGGTAACTTTGTCTCCTTAAATAAAGCGCCCTATTTGTACTTATAAATATCAGTAGAATGTGGTAAGGTAATGTCATTGTATGAATGCTTGAACTGTCGGTCAAAAAGGTTACAATACAGGCTTTTAGATTTGTGCCTTATCAGAACAAATCTAAAAGTGACAAACAAACAATACGCTGGGATGCAAAATTAACCGGACATTTATATTTTTCCAGAAAACAAGCATTAAAAAAATTATTTACAGTGTTAGTAGTTGAAAGTTTAATGAAATTTAATATTGGGAATCATGCAGTAAGAAAAAAATTTAATGAAAAAGAAAGAAAACGACATAACAAAAAAGAAGAAAACCTACAAATCTGCTAACAAAAAAGACTTTTTTTTCCCTTAAAAATTTCTAAATGAAAAATAACACGTTTAGTAACTTGTATCGTTTTCGCAAGCCCCAATGACGGCATCCATACGATTGGGCATGTTACGGATTAACGCGGCACATTCTCCCTGAGGGATTTGCTCCCATTCGTCATAACATGTTTGTTCCAAGTCATTTATGGATTGAAACTCGGTATGAATACAACGAATACGTCGTCCCAGAATATCCCGTGCATGTTTTATAGGGTTCAAGTCTGGATTCCTCGGGGGTCACGATAATAAAACGATACCAACTTCATCCAAATACGCTCGCGTTGTCCTTGCAACGTGTGGACGAGCATTGTCGTGCATTAAACAAAAATATTCACCGACAATGATTTTTCAAATGTTGTTCGGCATTTCAATTATTACCACGAGTTATGACAAGTTCTGTATGTGCCTCTAAGGAAATGCCTGCCCTCACCATTACGCCACCGCCGTCAAATTGAACTAGAGTTCAATTTGGCCGTGGTGGAGAAATGGGAAACACAACATTTTGCAAAACCTTTACCAGCTTTTCTCCAAACTCTATTTCGCCCATTAGACGAATATCTGTTGAATCTGGATTCATCCATAAAGAGTATTGCACCCCATTCCTCATCCCCTCAATCAAGATGTTCGCATGCAAGCTTTTACCGGTGATCTACAGTCAATAAAGGTCCTCGGGCAGAGTTTCTGGAATTTATTTCATATTCATTGAGCGCCTATGAATTATATAAACGGAAACGGCGTTTCTATGGATCTTATTTAATCGTTGGGCACGTGCTGAAGCTAACAATGTGTGGTCGCGTAACACCTGCATTATGATGAAACGATCTTTAATTAAACTTGTGGTTTTTGGTCTACCTTGTCCTGGCCTTCTGGTGAATTGTCCTGTTTCCCAGAATCGTTGTAATGCATCTGATACAGTAATTCGAGGAATTCCTAAGACATTTGCGATGTACCGAATAATGCGTCCATCGTTTTGCAAGGCAACAGCTTGCGCTACTTGTTCAGGTGCCACAATTTTTTTGTTGCAAGAATAAGAAACTGAAAACTGTATTTTCACTAGAAGCAAACTTGTTGAAACTAAAAATGGCTCAAGAACTTGCAATAATACTGTTTAATTTGAGACGCTTTCGCCCTGACATTCAACATAAACTGTAATACCATGAGTTTTTATAGACTGCAGACAAAAGTAATCTAAACAAGTTGAAATAAGGAAAAACATTGTGATTAATAAATAAAACGTAAATAAAGTTTCCGAAAAATTTCCAAGACATTTTTTCAATTGTAAAAAATATATAATAATTTAAGGGTCCGGTTAACTTTGCACTCCAGTGTATCAACTAACTCTAAACGAGTGAATAAATTGAAAATACTAACGGGGACTTTGCACATCCACTTAATTAATTATATCTTATTAGTTAGTTTTGTGTTAACTTCTATTAACATCATATCCCGTTTCATCCCAGGAGTCAAGTGACGCTTTCGCTCTTGCTCAAACGACCGTGGCGCTCATTTGAATGCATAGGACTGCGACCTGAACGTGATGCTCACTATAGTGTGAACATCATGCTTATGTTACTTTTCAATGCATTAAATTTTATGTGGGGGTTCAGATGGCGTAAAGCATCTCGATTGCTAATACAGTTCCAGAAAATCATGGGTGGTACTGTGAAGAATGCTTAGGCATCAGTGCATTAGATGATAAAGCGAGGAAGCAAATCAATAGGTTTATTGACAGTACTAATTAAATATGGAACACAAACTGAAAAAGTTAATACAGGATGCAATTAAGAGCGGTTAGTCTTCTGTAGCAGCGGAATATGGAGACGGCAACGGTTAAGAATATGATATTAGTTAACGAGGCAAGACAGTACGGATATCAGATAATGACTTAGGGGCGGATCCAAGCAGTTAATCTCGGATTTACAATTGGTATTACAATTGATTTCTGAAGATAAAATCGACTTTTTGCTTTAATTGGAATTTAAAGCAATATTGTAGAAATCCAGTAGATAGATAATACACAGAAAAAATTTCAAACATTGTTCTGGAAATGCAGGCATTACAACATTTGTAACTTTATATATAAACTACATAGTCATTAATGTAATGTTTCAAATAAAACCGAACACCCTGTACACGAAATCTAGGCCAAGGCCTAAGTACTTCCTGAGCATTTGATGCATCTGTTTATTTGATCCTAGGGTATGGTCCAATTATCAAATTTTTAAATAATCAAGTGCGACCGCAGGGTATAGAATCAGTTTGGATAGAAATGTAGAGGAGTAAAAATATTCTCATAGATGGATATGTGAATTTTGGTAGTCTGCCTAAACTCTGGTGACACCAGCGTGTAACTGATCTTGTCGCTCAATATTATATTTCCGATCAAGAGGATTGACAGGTAATCGAAGTAGTGTAACCCGTTGGCCAGCGGACAGTCCTGATTTGACTTCATTAGACAACTTTTTCTAGGGATATTTCAAAAACAAACTCTACTGTAATATGTTCATATAAGAACCTATTAGTGCAAGTGCCTATTTAGTGCAAGTATCGTTCAGGTTCACCTAATATCATACAAAATAGAAGACTCTGTCCAGAAATTGTCATTAAATAAAGTATAATTTAATATCTCGAGTTCAGCTAATGTATGTAAAATAAACATAACCTACCTAATATGTAAACAGACTACAATCTTCGGTACTCAAAGCTTGGCTACAAATAATAATTGATTTGACCTTCGTATCAATACGAATGTATTATCGCTCTAGCGCGATTTGTTTCTGTATCCAGTATGTAGGAAATTGACCTGTGGCACTCAACATAAGATCAACGAACGATGACAGATAAGCACATGGATAAAATAATCTATTGCTTATTAAGTGTTTTTTTTTAACAACGCTCAAACATAAATTGCAGCGATTGGTGCATGTGATTCAAATCGGAATCAAATTTCCACTTACGAAGTTATAGTCCTATTTGATTCCCTTAAGTAGAAATCACATGAGAACTTCCATTTACAATTAATGAGATTTTATTGCAGAAAGTTGTTTCGTTATAATGTTAATTAATTTTAAAAAAACTGATGCGTAAGTGACTTTCGTTCTTAATTATATTTCTTATTTGAAAATATACGTTAGACTCACTTACCTTTCATCCTTATAAATAGTTGGGAACGTGGTAGAACTCAATTCCAAAATACTCTTTTCGTTTTGAGGCTCGGCCGAGATCCCAGCCCTTTGTTTTCTCGGTCTCAGCTGCGAGCCTAGCCCTTTGGGGCTAGCCGGATGGCTGTGTGTGATGGCCATCACCGATTGAAATTTGTCTAGTTGTGACCGTAGCTCGTAGATTTCACGATTTCTTAGGGTAAGTTCGTTTTGCAATCGCCTTAATTCTTCATCTCTTTCTGCCAGCAACCTGGTAATCGAAAAAAATGTTATGTAGATAAGTAGCGTAGATACCAGGTGTTGAAATTATGGTACTATGATTAAGCCAAGTTGAATTTGTTTGCTGGGGCTACAATGATTCACAACTTTTAATGGTATTACACTGAAAAAAGTGAATACTTTTTGTATATCTAACCGAAAGAAATAGAACACATATTTCAAACCAAAAATCAATTGAAACGGTGTGTATTTATTGAATGAAAGTATTTGCCCACCTTTATTTCAACACCGTATTTACTTAATAGAAATATAGATAAAACTATACCGAAGAAACTGACTTTCTCAATTCAACAAAAATATATCATATTACGGATATGTGAGCCTAAGAATACTTAATATGATAAATTAACATTTAATTCAAGCATTTACATTTGTGTAATGCCTCGATGGTATAGAATGAAATTATGATAATGAAATGTTCAAGCACCACTTCAGAAAGGCCGGGAGGTGTTACGTAATCTAAACATGAAAGGTGATGAAACAATTATTTTCCTGATACGATTTGTCCAGATCATCCATGTTTTCTTTTTAATGGTAAACACATCTCTTTCAATTTTGCATTAAATCTTTATACCTATAATAAAATACGAACCACAATCAACAATGTATTTAAGGTCTACAGTGTCCAACATAAGGATGCCGAACGTGAGGATTTAGTAAAGATTAACAGATACTCATTTGACTTACAATCTTGGCCAGAGACCATCAGATCTCATTTTTAGCAGCACTTTAAGATTGTCAAATGTGATGCCCCAAGGAGTTGTGAATGGTAGCCCTAATCTCCGGAATCAAGACTATATTGGGTCTCAAGGAAAGATTTAACTTTGCAATTATCCAATGAGGTGTGAAATTTTTAATGCCGTAACGGACAATGATTACAAGTCTAAGAAGTTTACCATTTTCAGCAGGATTTGAACCAGCGACTCGTAACTAGATTTTTGAGCTATATTGTACTGAGTAAGCTACAAAGATACTAGTGGTACTTCATTCGGTCTATCATGGAACCCTTATTCTACAGGGTCTCCGAAAATAACGTTGAAATATTTTCGGAGGTGATTCTAGAGATTAAAATAATAAAAAAGTTCTTATAAACATATCCCAAAAATTGCTTCTTATAGGGGTTAGAACCCCTTGAAGGGGGAATTCTAAAGGTGGCTTTTTGCAATATTTTTGAAATTATTTGCGCTGAAATTATAATATTCGGTCTACTTTAATAAGTTGGAATGGAAAAACTTTTTTGCACTAATAATTGTAGATTTTCGCCACGGGCATCAGTCTCGTACGTAAATGTTGTCCTAACTTTTTTGTTTGTTACATTTCTTAATTTTTAAAATCAAATTACCGAGTCGCAAATATTTTAAAGTAAAAAAGATCTTCTTGTTTCATCTCGTTAGAATAGAGTATTTTACAGTAAAATTAGTTTTTATGAACCGGTGCACGATTACATGGACGTCTAAAAGAATTTAGTAAATATGATGAGCATCCTTGTAATAGAAATATCTTTTATTAGCTAGCAATAATAAGACTAATGTTATTAAGGATTTATTACTCATTCATAACAAATGTTGAAAATGGCCTCCGTTCATCTCATTGCATCCTCTAATTCCCTTCTTCATAGATTTCGAAGTTTATGTAATCGTGTATCGATTTATAAAAACTATTTTTTTTGGAAAACGGTTTATTCTAAGGAAATGAAATAAGAGGAGTTTCTTTACTTAGAAATATTTGTAATTAAATAATTTTATTTAAAAAATTAAGAAATGTCACAAACAAAAAAGTTAGTGCAACGTTTACGTAGGAGACGCCCTGTATGTGATGCCCCTGACTAAAGTCTGCAATTATTAACACAAAAAAGTTTTATCATTCCAATTTATTACAGGATACTAAATTTCATAATTTTAATGCAAACCGTTTCGAAAATACTGCGAAAAAACCATCTCCAACGTTTCCCTTTTAGGGGTTCTAGCCTCTTTAAGAAGGAATTTTTGAAGTATGTTTATAAAAACTTTTTTTATTATTTTCATCTCTAGAATTATCTCTCAAAATATTTCAACTTTATTTCCAGACACCCTATATAACTTTCAGGTGTTAAGGTGTAACCAAACGCTACCTACTTGTGATTCAGTTGTAAAATTTCTGCAAGTGTCTGTTACTGCGGTTATCACGTTATTTAATCATGAAATACCTGATTTTCGCATTGAACAGGTGGCGAAAGAAATTCTCAGTGTTATAGTTTGATGATGTCATCATATTTAACGCTCCTAAAACGCTGGTGAAAATGAGACCCAATGGTCTCCAGTACACCCAACTAACAATATTGCTAAGTAGTACCTTCACGAGGACTCAACTATTCACTGAATGCACGCGTATACATTAAACTAAACTATCCTGAACTGATTACAAGCTATTCATCCCTAGTTTTTCAGACCGAAGTCAACCAAAGTAATACCCAGTATATTATGGAGTTATGTGGGCTTGACACCAGAGGTTGGGGTGTCGATTCATGACTCTCTACATTGGACGATCCTGAAGTGTTAATGGAAATATGAGATCTGATGGTCTGTAGTCGTGAATGCAATCCCTGTACCTCTTGAAAGTATCTACTACCTATTCTACCTCTCAAAGTTACTGGTCGCTGGTTTAAACTCAGCCGAAGCTGGTGGACTTCTTATACCATGAAACATTTCACACATCAATGGAAAATTCGGACGTTAGATCTTTTTTTGTATTATTTAAGTTCAGTTGGTACTTACTTCAATAGCTCCTCCGAATCTGGCACGGTCGTACCATGTCCGTAACCCTCCGCCATATTGGCCACACCGTTCACCCGGCCACCATGCACCTCTGGACTCGCACCAAAAACCGCTGGGTTTTCACCACCGTTCGAAATCACGATTTGGTGAACCGCTTCCTCGTCGGACGCCGTGTTGAGCCTCGACGAGAAGCAGAGGGTGCCGAAACACAGGCGCATTCACACTCTTTCGGAACGGTGTTCGCGAAACCGCTTCTTCCCTTAACACTGCAGGGTTGGCACAACCACTTGGTGAACCACTATCACTTAGTGCGAGGAATGTACCGGTATAAACGAAAACGCGCACTTTATACTCAAAAAGTATCGAGTATGTTCCTTTCAGAAGGCTGGAAGAGATCGTATGCGGAAGGGTATTCTGAAAAAAAAAGTATTTGAATTAACGATTTTTAATAATAGAGAAAGATTTGCTTATTGATAATTAGCTAAAAACTAAATATAAAAGTTTTAAAAATGAATTTAAAAGAATAACGAGTTTTTTTTTATTCTCGGTGGAGGGAAAACCGTTCTTTGTTATAGTTTTTTTTCCCCTTAAAAATCGCATTTTATTAATTATTCCACTGCTCTAGCAAATACACTCCAGATTTTAGACTCAATTTTAGACCTTTTATGACACCTACCTAATCAAACTTTCGTAGTACTATTGCGACACAATTTAATCAATTTCACTACGTTGTAACAACGTTCTGTGATTTGGTCGACACATCTGCTTATTTCGGGTGGTCAGAGTGTTCTTACTATCGTTCTGGCTGAGTGCCACGAACGTTTACAGACCAGTAGATGTGTTTAATAATTAACCTTTAAATCACAGTTATACATAGGAATTCCAAGATTAGACAACAATGCATTTCCGCTTAAAGTTCTACTCTAATTGAATATTTCCTTTCGGGCCGGGAGTAATTCATGGAAAATACATTAACAACAAAGACATAGACATTGCTATTACTCGCGTTTCGATTGAAAATATTGCAGGAGATTAAGGGTTTATAGGTAGCAAAAATCAGGATGACGAAAAAAAAGTATTAGCGAGTGGAACCTTAAAAATACAAATTGAAGAACCTTTACTTCGAGGGCCTTTCAAAATCGCAAAAATCAATATGAATGTTACTTAAGGCTGATAGAGCTCATCGAGGCAACAAATCCAATAGCTGTTTGGATTCTCAAAATATCGGGGCTTAAAATTTGAAAAATGGTTAAAATTGGGTACCTTCCGCTGCTTTGGAAATTTTCGTGAAAAATTCGAAACTTTTGAGGGGTGGCTTCCAGGGACTCCCAACATTGCGAAAATCAATGCGAATGTTTGGTCCATATCTCCGAGGCTCAAAAGATAAAGCAACCTGCCTAGAGCAAGTTGATAGGGTTTATGGAGGCAAAAATAATTTGATATGTATATTTAATGGAATTTGTTCTTTTTGTTTTTTTTTTTCAAAAGATTGGCGCTCAAAACTTGAAAGGTTGGTTTGGAAAATTGGATATCTCCCGCCTTTTTGAAAATTTTCAAAAAACATCTTCTGAGACTTTAAGATAACTTTAAGCGGCAAACTTGGAGGATGCTATTGAGCTTTATATCATTTTATAATTTCTATAAGAAGAAGGGTCTAAAGAAATTTTTTTACAAAATCTAGTTTAAATTTTCAGTACATACGTCACATTTCCTAATTCGTTTTCTGAGCCAAACGTGCCTTAGTGAATGATTTGATGGGAGATTCGATTTTTGATATCTTGACGTTGTGTTGCTAAACCCTTACGTACTTGTACATAAGTCAGTCTTATACGCAAAGTTTCAATATAACATGATAAATAAATATGAAAATGATAATTTCATCCATCTGTTAATTTGGTATTCTTTTACTACAATAAAGTCTTATTGTTATTCCAGGCAGAACCAATCACCAACAAATTAGAGCGAGAATTTCATTTATCTGTCAAATTTGAGATTTGAACAATGCAACGGTGGTACCTCCTTATTACGCGGAACCAACGACTACTTAATTAGAATGAATATTTCCCTCCTCTTATGTATATTAATATAAAAGTGTATATAACCGTCTATTTGAAAAAAGCAATTATCCAAAAATTACAGCGGTAATTGCCGGCTACCTATCGATAATTGCACACTAGACTGATAATTGCACAGCAATAATTACACAGCGATAATTGCACTGTAGATGAGCTGCAGACTTATTATTGATGGAATAATAGGTTGAAATAGCTAACAGAAGTCACCAGTTCATATCGTCTAATTTCCTTCATTAAGGACCTCAGAATTCATTAAAAAAGTAGCTTCAATTTTGACGGTATTGTGATAGTAATGAGCATGATGTTATGCTAAATTCTGTATAATACATACCACGTAAAAGAATAGCGGATAATCCCTAAGCACAGCGGGTTGATGCAAGTTGCAGTTTCAGAATGTTTGTCTTATTTTCTATCCGTCTAATACAATTCGATCTAAAAGTAAGTAATTGTCCCAAATATACAAATAAATGACTGATCAATTGTTACAACTGAAAGTTTGCTGGAATAGATTTCTTATTGTGATCGAAAGATTAGCTCCACTTAAGTTCGACAGAACTGACAAGACTGAATTATCATCTAAATATCTATTATCGGGGCTAGGCACTCGAGATACCTAATACTATTATCCAAGAAGGAATTTTGATGAATGACGCACGTATTGAATGTGAGTGTAAGAAAAGCATTAAAAGTTACGACGACGATAAAATTCTATATCTAGATACTCATAGATAAGAGGCGCTGTGTATTGTTGTTGTGTTGGTAAACAATTCCCATTTGTTGAATGTTACAACTGAATATACAAATCGCTTGTCGACGTTTAGGCGACAAATCTATGGCCCTTCAGAATCTAAAATCGGAATAAACAAACGATAAAAGGAGGCAGCCTTCAAACGCGCTTCTAACCAAGTCTCGCCATAATTACTTAAAAATTCACTCACTAAAATTGCTTGTAAAAACTGTGATTAGGAAGCAAATTATAGATATGTATTTTTTAATATCTCATAATGGTAAAATTCATTAATTTACGTTCTTGAATTGGATTCAATTTTATCCAAACATCAAGACGCATTTCGCAAGGGGAAGTCGACCGTAAGAGCTATCAAGTTGTAAGTTCACAAACATGGTATTCCATATTAACGTTTTCACTAAGAGGGACAGCCTCATTAAACAGATACATACCGATTAACTTAATTTTTAATTAACATGTTTAATATAATTAACACATTTAATAGAAAAAATTAATAAGTAGAGCGCGATTGCACGCGACTCTGCGCGTTCAACCAATAGAATATAGATAATTTAATTGTCACGCGATCAGTATCTGTCATTTATGAAGGTCTCAATTTTTGACATTTGGCATTTTCACTTTAGGAGAGACCCAAAACAGAGTGAGAATTAACAATTTCGACTTCTATTAATGCGTTCGCTAGACTCAGGGGTTAAAATGTCTCGATGATTAATCGTGGTCGTTAATACACTTGTTCCTTAGACATTATTTAATCTCTTTAATACCAAAACGTAAACTAATTTCAAATTTGGTATGTAAATTCACTAGACATTTTTCAATTTTTTTGCGTTGAGGCAGTAATTAACAATTATTAACACGAAGAAATCGTAAGGCCTGCCACGCTGCGATGTGTGTTGAGCTTAATCAAATTCATTGCAATACTTTAGATGTATTCAATACTGAAGTACCTTTCCTTGAAGGTGTGTCACATAACCTGTCTAACCATTAAGAAAATGATTATGACATCACAACTTTGACATGTGTCAATAACGGTAAACGTCACTTTCGTCAAAATGAAAATGTACCATTAAAAGTAAATCACCTGATGGGTTTCTGGGTTTTATGAAATGAGGCCTCAGGTGCAGCTGAATAAGGCAATAACAATAAGTGTATAATACTTAGCGATAGTATTTATACTCCTGTTGAAGTTATTAACGTTAGAAGGCTGATAATGACTATATATC
This sequence comes from Euwallacea similis, assembly GCF_039881205.1. Classification (NCBI taxonomy): domain Eukaryota; kingdom Metazoa; phylum Arthropoda; class Insecta; order Coleoptera; family Curculionidae; genus Euwallacea; species Euwallacea similis. The sequence continues at coordinate 1,783,242 of NC_089638.1, read as the reverse complement.
GGTTCTGTATCGTTCCACATTTTTCCTTACGTCATTCCTATCGTTTAAAAGGTTCTACCTATTTTAATAGTTATATTTATTTTTTTATTTTTTCTGTGTTTGTGTTTCGAAAAAAAATAAAACGTCAGAGTACACTGTGGCTCAGTTAGGAAGAATTACTAGAAGTTGTCCTAGTTCTAGTCGTGCATTCATTTCTCAATCAACTTATTGCAACGTTGAGAAATACACCATTTTGCCCAATTCAGAGATGAAGGGAACGGATTTTTTCTTGGTCGGAAAGGCTTATCACCAAGGATGGGGAGCTGCACATGAAGACCAATTATTAGTTATCCAGCTGATGATGCCGAATGGAATACGTCCAAACGAAATCTGAGAGCCATGAAAGCCTGTTATTAATCATTTGAAAATTATGATAATTAAAAAAAAACCTCGCAGTAGGCGGTGAATCATAAATGCAGAGCGTTGATTAAGCCATTTGCTATTTACCATCGAATATCAGCCTGAAAATTGAAAATAAACGAATGTACGCATTTCCTTTGATATTTCAATGCCTACATGATTTTTTTTAAAGTTCACTAAAAAAATTTTGCGTGAAAATGAAAATTAAAAAAAAAGTGGAAATGTGGCCAGTTTTGAACAACTTAGAGTCTTCATTCTTTTTGGAAGGTTCGTGACTACCTTAATGGTGAATGAATACACCTACGCTCTATTTTTGAAATTAAATAAGACATTCACGCATTATTTGTTTAGCAAAGTCCAATGTAATACCATAGTCTTACCATTATTAGGGCTCCAGGCAAGGTCAGATAAAGATAATGTAGACAGAATGTTGACAGTGCTTAAGTTTATTTTTAGAAGTCGTTTCTGTTAATGCGGGATGTGTTGTTTTTATTACTTTGTATTATGGTTGGGACTGGACGTGTAGATAATCGTGGCTCGTTTTAAAGGCATGATAATGCGTTCAATCCTGTCGTACCAGCATAGTTATAATAATAGCCAGTAATGCATAATTTAATACGTCTGTAGGTACGCGAACACGAAGTAGAACCTGGTTTGTTGTGGCTTAGGGCAGAAACTCGTAAATTTTGTTGATCGACTGTCAGCATATTTCGAAGGAACTGAATTATAAGGCAGTTAAGGCACAAACTTGGTACATAACGCTTTGTACTTGGGGATGTTGGAAAGCAAGTATGCATACACGGTGTCTCAAAAACAATGATCGGTGCCACCCGCGCCTCACCAAGGGTACAAAAAATCGACCGAACCTTTTTTTATCAGTGCCGTTAACTTCAAGATTTTTAAAAACTCTTATGCTCTTAAATTTTCTACATCGAAAAGGTATGTTGTAGAAAACTTGTATCTCCAACCGTTTACAAAATATTTTTAACTACGTTTTTCGGTGCATTGCGAAGAACTTATGAATACCACCAATTCATTAGCTGCCTGCATCACGAGGGGGATTTTTGACATTTTACTGGCATTATCATTATCGATAATTAGTTATAATTGTACTAATGAATAGTTTATCTGCTGTTTAGTGCATCGAAGAGTTTTTTTTAGTTGCAAATTTCCAGAAAATGGTTCGAGGTACGAGTTTTTTTGCAGAACATCTTTTAGTCATATAAGAGTTCAGAGTATCAGAATTAGCAAAAATATTAAGGTTATTAAGACTGATAAAAAGTTAGGTCGATTTTTTTTATCTCGGTAAACACACGCGGCTTGGAACATGAATTTGTACTCTCAAACTCTCTTAGGAGCAACTTCAAGCCGATAATGCAAAAAGTGTGGTGCTTATTCTTAATTTATAGAATAAAAAATTATTAAATATCCTGAGGAAGGAAGATAAGCAACTTCTTTAACAGGCATTTTTTTGCTAGCAAGGTATATTCGTTTATAGCCATGTTTCTGGGTTGCCCTGTACAAAGTTCGGTCTTCTTTCCTTACTATTGAAGTCGCGGAGGACAAACCCGTTGGGATAATAAATTTTAAACAATCTATAATGACATTAAACGACAGTGTACGTACAACATAATAACTCTTCATGGCGATGTAGGGCGACAGAAACCGATTCGAATAAAAATCAACCAAAGAGGTTTCAACTCTACTGTTTAAAGAAGAATATGGAAGTACTCATTTATTTCCTTCAACAGCTTTATTTATGGCAAGTTCAACCCCTAAAAAGTCCTATGACGACGTTACCTATGAGAGCTGGGTCTTTCAGCTTTCGCAAGATAAAGGTCTTAAAAGATCTTAAAAGAACAGTCGTTTGCTAAATCGTAATGTCAACAGCAAGAAATAATTTCGGTGTAGTTTGTAATTGTTACTGTGTAATTGTAATTGTAATATAATTATTACCTTCGACGCTCTATTTGACGAAATTTATGATTTTTATTAAAAAATTCAAGTGTATAAGACAAAAAAATTATAAATCACTGCCTAACAAGGCACAACAACTACATTTCATGCTATTTATTTTGAGATCAAAACAAACTGGCAAATAAAAATAGTATAGATATTACGTTCCATCTTGTTCGTTAAAACTTATTACCACAGCGGCCAGATAAACGACCGGAGAATATTTTTATCTTATTGTTAATATCCAAGTTTTATGGCGGGTTTATAAATAAACCAGTATCAGGAGTATCATTATTTCTAAATAGTTGCTAAGTCAAACTGGAGTCTTCAAGGTCAGAAAAGTGGCTTTTTAACACGAATACATTTAAATAAATTTGTAGCAGGGTTTTCATTCTATCGGCAAGTAATCGCTATGGGTTCTCTCTCAGACTCTGATCGGATCATAACCTAAGGACCTAAAGTTATGATTTAGAATCGGAAAAATTTGAATGGTTAACAATGTTTATTGTAATTTGGTAATCATGTGAAAGCTCATAAATATGAAAATGTTTAAATATTCATTTATCTTACAATAGAAATCGATTTTGAATTTGCTTGTAATTTAAGTTAGAATTAGTTCGTTTATGAACTTATGATTTAAATCCATGGAAATTGATAGCGTAGTATGAAATGAATAAATAATGCATTTGATTTTATAGACATGGACGTAGGTGGTTGGATAATAGTACATTAAAATACAAATTAATAAAACGGTACATTGGCGCACGGACCTAAGTTTGCAAAACGAAAAGCGAAGCGACGAATTGGCACTAGTTAAGTACGTCTATGACCCTATGAAAAGTGTGTTATATTATTTTTTCTATTGAAGTTTGATAATTATAGCGAAATCTCAAAAACAGTTCAAAATTTGGCGCACCGGGTAATTTTAAGATTATCAAAAGACAGGTTAGTTTAGATTATTCTGGACGCCATTTCTGTGTACATTAAGTATAGTCGTGAAATAGTGGTACCAGTGCGGTAAAGTTGCTCATAATCAGATTGATAGCAGTACGGTAAAGTATTAAGAATTAAAAAAGTTTATGATATTTGGTCTTTTAAACCAACAGTGTAAAAGTCATTTCTAGACTGTTCGGTTGACCAATAAAGTGACCGTATTCTTTCGGTTATTGTAATCAAACACAGTGACCAAACCGGTTTCCCTTCACAATTAGATATATAATGAAAGCTGGTACCTTCGTTTCATAACTCAGATAACAATGGGACAAGTCACAACAATGGTTGCTGTAGTTCTATACATACAGAGCACAGCTCGAATATATTTAAATTTACACAATTTTCTTTTTATTTCATCTTTATACAGTAAAATTATAATGTGCAATTTATGAAATTCCTTAAGAAGTATTATTTTATGTAACTTATATCATTGCCTCGATATGCGCTCGTCTGGCAAAACTCCACTCGTTAGTTAAAGTATTATTCCCTAAGTAGTATTAGCTATACTGACCATCATTTTAAAAATTTTCTATTTTAATTATATATGAAACTATACTAATCGCATCAGAAAGAACAGAGGAAAAAACCTTAGCAAAATAATTATGAAGCTGATAATCAAATTGCCAGCAGATAGAAAATATGTACATATATTTGTTCTAATTTGGTTGACTTAAAATCCATAACTCCACTACTTGCAGTTTGATTATGAGCTTCATAACTATATTTAATATGTACAATCACTGAACGTTAGTTTACTTCTGATATTAACACAAAATACAAACAATAATTACAAAGCTGCATGCATATCATTTACGTTACATTGCTTTTGCTCATCTAAATGTATTTATAGAACTTTATTTGATGTTTATGTAGTTTATGATCGAAACACACACACACACAAACACACACACATACACAAACACACACACACATATTGTTGTTATGAACAGATACCTGACTGATTCAAAAATGTTTCACAAAAAAAATTACCTAGTTTTTACATTCTGCACAATAAACGCATCACTTCTTCAACAGAATGCTTACCGCTGAATATACCGATATCAATTCGCTTTTTTTCAATACGGACCTGTTTTTTTTTTCTAAAGAAGAGCTCATCTAATTGGCATCTCAGTCACGTAGGCCCACAAGTGATAATTCTTCGATTCTTCAAGCGCAAGAATTCCACCATCGATATGTTTTTTTTAAAGATTTGTGCCTTTTGTACGGTCCTGTATTTTAAGTTAGAAGTCTGCATAGTATCCCCATGTTATAAAAATGACTTAACTAACGTTAAATATTGCTCGAATTTCGTCACGAATTTTAAAAAGAAGATTGTGAAAAATGCTTTTGAACTCTTGGCGTTATGAGCAGTACTTACCTAATTCCTATGATATGAATATGATACGCACTCATGATTCGTATAGCAAGCCTCTCCAATCCTCCGAGCGCATACTGATCAAATAATATTCAAAACATAACTTGAAACCTGAATTAACATTTTTTATATCACCAGAAAAAAATTTTGTCCACGATCATTTAACGAATCAATGTTTTGCTTATTGATTAAGTTAAATAGGCGTCCTATTATAGTGTTAGAGAGTCAATGAAGAATTTGCGGGATATAAAGTTTTTATTCCCGCTGTCCATTTAGGCTGCATACTTGTTTACACACGCTGGCATGGCGGTACCCACAAAATGATAAAAGATAATGAGAACCGCCATAAAGATTAAAGGTAAATAATAGAAGTGAACTTCGAATCCAGCCTTTACTTAAATTTAATCCCTTAGCATGGATTAAACAACGGATAGTGATAAAGGAATATAAATAGGATAACAGCGACTGATAAATTTATACAAACTCTCACATTAAAATTGTATGAAAAATTTTCTTGGATTGTCAGTAAACAGGCGATATATTTATGTTATTTTAGAATAGGTGGCAGTTACATGTCCATTGTCTGGCAGATGATTCAAATTAAAAATACAAACAACAGCAAAACAAATACAGGAGCCTATGGGTGTCAATATGTACTGGTCAAGCATAACTTGAAAATGTGATGAGAATTCTAAGGAATCTGAGGCTACTATTTGTTCGAAAATTCGCATTATTTGCCATAAAGAACGGCGCCAGGTTTCTTAACTAAACAATATTTTATTTAAGAAACTGGGTAATAAAGCACTACCATTCAACAATTTACTCTGATCGAAAGCAAACATGGAAAAACCTTGAATTTTCAATCATCTGATATAAGTTATGTAAGAAATGGTTGGAATAATAGAACAGTTTTGATTGCCACTATTACTGTGCCTTATTTATATCTATGTTTTTATTTATAAACTGGAATGTGAACGTTTATATTTTTCACTCCAATTAAAAACTTTGTCACTCCTAGAAAAATCAAGCGAAAAATAAAAGTCTTGAGGGAACAATTTATGTATGTGAATGAGCTGTTAAAATAATGCTATATGGAATTTAACGTTGGTTGGTAGAGTAACAACAAAGTTTCATACAAAATGAATGTGACCTTTCAGTTAATGCCATACAATAATAGAGTACCCTGTGCGTTTAACATTTCTTTTTACTAGCTATTACAGGCTTAAATTGCAGTTACGGGACAATTTATGCTCCAGCGTTAGGGCTACGGCGTTTCAAATTTGTAATGGATATGTTGGGAAGTCGGAATCTTGGAACTGTAAGAGATAGATGATCGATTCATTGTGGGTTTTGAGGATTGTTACGAAACTGAAAAGAGGTCTTCTGTGCAACATTTCGGTTACCCGGAATCATAATTCATAAAATCCAAAATACTGAAAATTAGTGAATGTCAACAAAAATGTTGATTTTTTATAATAGAAATTCATTGCCGCCGGTAGGGTGTTAATATTACAATAATCGTTCATAATAGTTACAGCAACATTTATAAGACACCTTCCATTGCTACGGCGTTAGTGTCGTTTCCACGAGGTTTTCGTAATTTCAAAATAATGAAAAATGAATCATATCAAATTAGTAGCCTTAGAACGCACTAAATTAAATAGTCATGGTGTATATGGAGCTTAGAAGGAAAAACATTTTAAAGTCTAACGCTGAGTTATTTTCCTTTTTACACATATTTTTTTAGGATATTAAACAACATTCGCAATAAACAAACTAAAATAAACTTCATCGATTAATAAAATTGTTTGTTAATAAATTTATGCCGTAAAGCAAAAATTTATCAAATTTGCTACCGTCGCGATGTAATAAGCTAAGACCGCAAATTTGCATTTTCGCGGAGTAAAACATATAACTTAAGATGGCTTAAACTTATAATTTAAAGGCTGCCATAAAATAAGCCGTAAAGTGGCGCTATTAGTACCTAGGCTATAAACTAACACTTTCACTGCCTGAGCATTAAAGTGACACTTAGAGTGTAATAAAGTAGTTTTGCCACACGCATTTGCGAGTTTAAAATAGCATTTCACTGCACATGTGCAGTCAAAAGTTTTGTCTCACGCGAATGACAGTGGCATGTGTCAGTGTAAAAAAATTGTGAGTTTTTGACCCTAACGTGCTCGCAATAAAACTTTTTACCTAACGCAGGTCATGCGTGCGGTAAAAAGTGCAGTGGCCAAAATTTAAAGCAGTAGTGTAAAAAGAAAGGAATATTGAAAACATAATAAACGCTTATTTAAGCATTTTCGCAAGCCTTTGTTTGCCTAATTGACAAATTAGTATAAAGCTGGGACTTTAAATCTTAATTGCGCCAAGTGTTATAGCTGTATAATTAAATCAAATAGAATAGAGCCTATCACGGAAAATATCAACAGCTAAAATCTTATGTTTCGGGTTAAAGAATAGCTCATTGTTTAACGTTCTTTTCAATTATGCAAGTTATATAACTATTTTATTAGTTAGGCCACTCATTAATTTCATAAATCGTCCTGGATTTAATATTGTTCTTCAATTTTTGAGTTGAAACTAGTAAGTTACTGATTTTCACCAAATTATGTTTATTCATGTAATAATTAAAGAACTTTAATCGTCTCCTTTAACTTACCACTCCAACTTATATATTCTCTGAGCAGCTCTTTGCGTTATACTTACCGATAAATTGGTAATAGATTCTCAAACACTCACGGGTGTTTATCATTCTAATCATATATTTAAGTTAAATGTTGCGCCACGCATAACAATAATTGAAATTAACTTCTAATATAAACTCAACACAACTGGGATTCGTGTTTATTTGTTTTGTATCAGGATTAATATTGTACTCAAAGCAAAATTGAAGGGATGCCTTATTTCAATTTATCAAAAATCTTGGGTTCCCTCAGAAGGCAGATATGTCTTCTTGTATAAATAATATGGTAATGGCCGAATTTGACAAATGAGAAGAAAAAAATTAGTTAATGTATGACTTTATTACGAATGAAAAGACAAAAACATTTACAATGAGAAATGAAGATTGGCGCGTTAAAAGCATTTCCCTATAACTTAAACTAATTGAGAGTTATACATCTTCATAGAGCAAAATCAGTTAAATTTTATACGTTAGTAATTCTAAAAAATACGGAAATCACACATGGGAAAATAAATGAAATAGAAGTGGTTTGATTTGGAAATAAAAAATTTTGGTTTCACTCGACTTAATGAGAGACCCTACCTAGATAGCCATCTGCATGTACGTAATAGTATATTAAAATTAAAGTTTCTCCAAAATATTCATATGGAGCTCAGTAAAGGGTGTGACAATTTCGAGGTTTATTTAGGAAAATTCGGTAACTATCGGACATAGAGAAAATAAATAGAGCACTCTCAGTGTTTTTTTGGAAAAAAGCCCAATGGGATGATGAAAAACTTTCAATCGTCTGATTTGGAGTAAGAAGCGAAAATTCGATATTGGCCATTTTTTATAAATTCTCGTCATTTTGTTATGATGTTAGTACTATAAATATAATCCCTGACAGACACTTTTTTTAGTAAATTATTAAGATATAACTTTTTTTAAAATATAAATCCTACATGATCTAGGCACCATTGGAAACAGCATTTTTTCCTTTCAAAATGAACTATAATATGCTAGAACTGGTATGGGCCGAAGCTACTTTTTTTACAATAACCAACCTTTTGCAATGAGTATAACGCATTTCCTATCTACATTGCACTTTGTTGGTTGTTTGTTTGTTTAATTAACTTTATTATCTTTTTTAATTTAAATTTTCTTTGTTACCAAAAATTGAATTTGTGAAAAAATGTCTAAAAAATTATTTAAAAAAAATTAAATTTTATCCTCTAAATGTTCCTTGTAAAATGACCCTCTTTCGGGGTTTTCCTGGTGAAATCCGAATATCAAAAGAATTTTATCCGGTGATAAGACTATTTGCATCAGCGAATGTTTCCTTTATTTTCGATATTATCACTATTACAGAGAGAAATTCATCAGCCAAATTTGATATTCCAACAATGCAATACTGATAACGAATTGTTATTCTGAACCAATAACTGGCGTATTACAGCGATAATTCTTCATAGGTTTAATTCGAGATTTAACTGATAATAACTAAAATGGAAGTAGGTAGTACGAACATGAGAATGGACACATATTTAGTGTTTTACATTTGCTGACTATTACCACGAGTGGAAAGACCTATGGAGAAAGAAGAAGTCATTTTGAAGAGTAGGTAATTATCTGCGAATGCATAAAAAATATCTTTTCAACAAAATCTGTCGAGTCACTCAGATAATATGGATGCTCTTATAGTTATTAATTAAAATAAGTATGGTACACTTCTCCATCGTAAAACTAATTAAAGTTTTCATCATACACAATCAAAAGTAATGTGCCCAACACATGCAGTTATTTCATTAATTGTTGTAAGTACCTAAGGCAGGTACCTACCTGCTCTATACGAGCCGATTAAGTCTAATGAATGCACCGACCTACGACAATAAGTACCTACGTAATTCAAAGATTATTCATGTATGGTTTATTCAATAAATCCATCCGCTCCGTTGTTGCTTTGATTATTATTGTGTTTAGCTTCCTTCGTGGTTTTATACCTGCCAAGGATTGTATTTTACTCGGTGTTTTAGTATTCATTAATACCTACTTATATTCTTTACGCCTAAGCGACAAGCTTCCACCTACCTATGAAAAGAAGCAGAAGCTAGATTACTGACAACCTAGGAATTTCTTTAAAAAAACACACACACACACAATTTCCGTACACTAAAAAGTTTTAAAAATATCCAACAAACTACAGCACAATCGTAACGAACACACAGTCTAAAACTACACGTGGATCGTTTCCATGTAAACAACGTATTCACGTGGTGGTACCGATTTCCATTAAAGTTCCACTTTGCGGACCGAATTACGCAAGTTCCGCTGATCCATGTTTGATCAGTTTCCTCGTGGAAATGGCCAACCAATGCCCTTTCAACCGTCACATAGTTTCGTGTGTTGAATGAGTTTATATTGAATGAAAACGATGAACAAGTCGTACTAAAACCTCGCTAGCCGGTCACAGTCAACCCGCGAGTTGTTCGTTTGGTTTTAGATGCGATTATTGTTGTACCGGCGTTGTTGCCACAGTTCCTATATAGAACGCCTATTGACTGTGCAAATACTTAGATTGGATCGGTACTATGGTACTACCGAGGATCGAGGATACTACCTATCTGAAGCGTTGGTCAACTTAGATAGGCAGGAATGGAGGTTTGCTGGAGGATGTAGGAATCACAATGAAGATGATCTTGGTGGAAAATTGTGTTTGAATGAGAATAATGTTTATAAATGTATTTTTTTTAACTAATCTGTCAGCAGCCCATGGCAATATATTTTTTTATAAATATTTTTCAACAATCTTCAGACATCCGAAAGGTTTTACACACGTATATCCGTTATATGCAAAATTGTTCACATATTCTTAAAAGGGAAATCTCTGGACTATTTTTATATCGTATGCGCATGAGTGAAACGACATTATACACGAGTGAAAGCTTTAGCACACGATCGCGTTGGCACAAGTGCATTATTCCGCATGAGTGTTTCACTTATGTTCCGTAAAAAATTCACTCACGCCACATTCTCTCACAGAGAATGAATGTACTAAGTAGGTACCCAAATAGGCGCTATTCAAAGATAAAAAATTACACTAAACATTTTTGCATTTGTAATACCAGCATCGACTGTTATTACAGGCTGTTAGATGCTTCGAAAGTTCTTTTAGTTGCTATACTGTAACTCTTATTTACGTGTTAATTTTTTAATAATACTGAAAATGCTCTTCAAGCGCCCAATACAAATATACGTTCGCACAATAAGATTTTTGAATTTTTAATGTTATTGTTGTTTAGTCATATCTGTTTATACATTCGTTTATCCAGATAAGGATGCAAATGAGGTTGAATTTGAAAAGAGAAAGAAAATATGTAAAGTGCTGTAAAAATATACACCTGAATCATTTTTTATGACATGCAAAAGGGTGTAGGAAGCTTAAGTTGTCACTCATATAACTTGCTACACGAGAAAATGGCTAAATACGTCGATTAAATCTAGGGGGAAAGAGCTTGACATCAAAATTATTAAAGATGTTTAATTATAGGAGATTAATTCGAGGGGGATATCTACCCCCTAAAGTTGATTTGGTTGCGGCCGATTTATTTAATAGGATTCAGCGTTAAAATTATTTAAAGAAATGTTTAGTTCATTTACGGAAAGTAAGGATCGTTTTGTTTTGTACTAGCATATAATGATCATCATTCATTCACACAAGAGAGTTGACCCACTCACTTCGCTGGTACTATAAGGAAATGAATTCGAAAAAAATCGATCAACTTAATTTGAATCTTGTTATTTACAATAACATTATAGAAAGTATTGAAAGAATAGTATAGAAAGAAAAAGGCGCGCACAAGAAGATATTATTTATATGTAGCAAGTGAATTAAAAGTTGTCGTTAATTTTAGGGTAATATTTTCTCTTTTTTCCTCTCACTATTGCTTTAAAAAGATATGCTACTGATAATAGATAACAGATGATTGATGGATTTGTCTGAGACTGTGATTTTTCAACGCTTAATTAAGTTTTTTTTTAATGGTTACCTGTTATTAATTCTTGGACAAAATCAATGTGGCCGAATCGTAATACACCGTGTCCGGAAATAACTTTTAAACATTTTGGGAGGTGATTGTAGAGATGAAAATAATAAAAAAAGTTCTTATAAACATACCCCAAAAATTGCTTCTTAAAGGGGTTAGAACCTTTTAAAAAGGGAACTCTAAAGGTGGTTTTTTAACAAGCAATATTTTCGAAACGGTTTGCACTAATATTATAAAATTCGGCATAGATTAATAAATTGGAATGGGAAAACTTTTTTTGCGTTAATAATTGCACATTTTGATCAGAGGCGTCACATACGTCTCGTCGTAAGTGTTGCCCTAACTTTTTGTTTGTGATATTTTTTAATTTTTGAGATCAAATTACTGAATCGCAAATATTTTTAAGTAAAAAAAGTCTTCTAATTTCATCTCGTTAGAATAGACCCTTTTCCAAAAAAAATGAGTTTTTTATAAACCGATCCACCATTACACGGACTTCGAAATCTATGAAGAAGAGAATTAGAGAATGTATTGAGATGAGCGGAGACTATTTTCAACATTTGTTGTGAATAAGCGATAAATCTTTAATAATATTAGTCTTGTTATTGCTGGCTATTAAAAAAATATTTCTATTACAAGGATGTCCACTATGTTTATTAAGATGCCTTTCGATGTTCATGTAATTGTGCATCGTTTCATAAAAACCCATTTTTCTGCAAAACGGTCTATCCTAACAAGATGAAATAAGGAGACCTTTTTTTACTTAAAAATATTTGCCATTTAGTAATTTGTTTTCAAAAATTAAGAAATGTCACAAAAAAAAAGTTAGGGCAACATTTACATAGGAAACTCTCTGTATGTAACGTTCCTGACTAAAATTTGCAAATATGTACCCATACTTGGAAATTTTAGTGGGTGTAAATCCAAAAATATTTTCCCATTCCAACTTATTAAAGTATCCCGAATTTTGTATTTTTAACGCAAATCGCTTCGAAAATATTGAGAAAAAACCACCTTCAAAGTTCTCCCCTTTAAGGGGTTTTAACCCCTTTAAGGAGCAATTTTTGGGGTATGTTTATAAGAACTTTTTTATCATTTTAATCTATAGAATCACCTCCCAAAATCTTTCAACGTTATTTCCGAGCACCTTATATCTTAATCTGAGGAATCTACCGGCGAAGAGTGCACCATTACTTATTAACATGTTCTGATTGTGACTGTCATAAATTAGTTACTAATGTATTTGCATATATTAATGGACCATAGACAATCCTATAACCTTTTAAGTACAGAACCCCCGAGAATGAGATTAGACATTCGGTATTTGAAACATTCGCAATAATTTCAATTATGACAACACCAGTATCAACACTAATACCTTATGCCGTACTACCGAGGCAACAAGTGGAAATGATTCTATAAATAGAAGGCATTTACCGGTAGTATCGGTGTTGCCGCTGAGCAGAGAAGAACACATAATATGAGTAAAACATGACTTAAGTACTACAGGATGTTTAAGATAAATACCCCGCTCCCTTATATAGGATGTGCCAGAAACATTGGTCCCAATGAATAGAGCCTACTGCCGGATAAAAGAGTAGAGCGATGTTGGATGACGCTCATGTTCATTACCCTACAAACGTGAGGCGGTTAAAAAAGTCTATTTTTTATACCGCGGTAAGGTTCCAGTGATACTGCATATCACCTAGCTCCACACAGGTCTTTTAAATAAATTTGTCCCATTCCAAAAAAAACAAATGTATTACTACAGTCATATGGACTGTGTTATCCATGAGCAAAAAGTTGAAGCAAAAAATTAGACGATGAGAGTCACCCTAAATTCACTAAAGATTCGAGAGAACCATTGAAGACATAAAATTATTTACTTTCTTATTCAATACTTATTTGTTACATTGGTTCTGGAACACCCTGTATACATTTTCGAATTATTATAAAATGAAAAGTTTGTGGGATTTTAGGCAAATTTCACAATTTTACTAATAGAATCGACCAGGTTTTTCAGGTTATATCTATACCAGCTAGCAACAACCATTATTCGGCCGCTATGAGTAAAATATTAATCATATAAAAATAAAACGTCTAAAATGTTATTTTTCTTCATGAGCATTCAGTTTTTTCCAATATTATTTGACACCAATGAAATTAAAGAAAACAAACAAAAACCTTCTAAGAACAAGAGGTGAGGGAAAGAAGCAAATGAGGACACTCTTTTCACAAGCTTAAGGACTCTTAAAAGTTCTTAAGTGAACTATTATTTAACAGTCCTATTGGACGATGTGAAGATTGCATGTAGAATGGCCATCTACAAGTGTGGCTGAAAGCCATAAAGAAGATTTTGTTGCTAAACTAACTTGCTTTATGTTAAAGCATTCTGGTCAAGTTAAAAAAATATAATATTTTTAATTAAAAATTAATCTTGGAATGTGTTCAAGAAATAGTTAAATGATAATTATGGTCGTATTTTAAAAAAGTTCCTAAGTGGCAAAAGTAGCAATAATCTTTTCATTTTATCGCCCATTAAAAAGAAAAACAACATCTTGGATTATAACTAGCCTCATGCATAACGCCCTTAATTCGCATTCCTTCTGTTGGCTCTAAAGAAGAAATTAAATTCAAGACACATAAATTATAATAAATTACTCTTCAGAGAAGACAGGATGTAGCTATTAGGTACCCTCGCTGCTATCGAAACTACTTATGTATGCGGTTAAAGCAGAATTAGAGATTTTTATTTAAAACTTGTTAGATACGTATAAGCATGAGGTACCTACCGGGTCAAAGCCTGAAGTTCTTCTACTCCTTTAGGTGAAAAGCAGTCATAATGGACCACTAATATACAGGATGATCTGTTTTTATGTATCCCTGTATCTCAGGAACTATGCGAGATAGGGCCAAAAGTTCAACATATGATTTGTTCAGTGTAAAAAATTGAATTTTTGATTATTATTTTTTATGATAAAAACAGTTGAGGTAGCAAAGAAAAAAGTAAATTGTATTTTCAATTTTCCATTTCCAAAATCGGTTAAGCAATTTTGGAGATATTTAGTTCTAAAATTGATATTAAATTCAATATATAACATTTCAAATGTTGCTTTCTTTATTTTAACGCAGTATTCCATTAATCTTATAAATGTATAAACCCATAAAATAATTCCATACTAATTAAAATTTATTTATACTTCTGAGAGCCCTCTTACAGGAAATCAAATAATGCAGGATGTATCAGAACAGACCATAAAAGAGGTCTACATAGTCTTACCTACAGATTCCTACGAGAATTATCCGATTTGTTTTTGCCTGGGTTAGATGGCGCTGCCAGACACATTTCACTAGATTATATAAACAGAGTGTGGTCATATCGAGGCCACCACCATTTTTTTCCATATTTACTTTTTAAGTTTAAAATCATTATATTTAATGGCTCTTATGAGCAAAATCATCAATAATGGCCAATAATAACGGATCTACGGGATATAAAGTGTTTAGCCGTTCATTATACACGTTGCTATGGCAACCTGTTCACCCATTATAGTGCGTAGCATCGCGATCTTACACTTCAACTCACAATTTAAAAGTGTTACAAAAAACGTATCGTACTCATTGGTGTTTATTGTATAATGTATTATACATGAATATTGTATGTATGTATATTTTACATCAGTGTTCCTAATAGAAAACGCCATTACCATATATGTTAATTACAGATGGCAGTTTTCGTAACTGAAACGGATAACTATTTGCTGTCCAATTATTAGATATATCTCGTTACTTTCTACTTGGATAGTATGAGTTATGACGTACGTGGATAGGGGAAAAATCAAGGTTTTAAGGGTTTAACGAAATGTATTATATTTATGAGCATGATATCTAGCTCTCATTCCGCTACTGATTATGAAATGAAGGCAAAATTATTCACTTCATAACTCGGTTAACAAATGGGATCAGTAACAGTAATGGTTGCTGTAGGTACTTTTACGGAGATATAGATTTTGGTAATATTTTAGCATTTTCCCTGTAATTTTCTCTCATACGACAAAATTCGAAAAATCATATGTGGACCTTATTAGGGAATACTACTTAGGGAAATTCGTATCATTTTGCCGGACACCGCTTATTTCGCTAGTTACGCAACACAATCTATTTCCTGACTAGTCATCAAAAAGCTAATTCTACATATTAAAAATATATTTGTTATCATTGCGCCGGTCATCTGGTTATAAGCACGATGCAATTTGCAATCCTTCGCGCGTTAAAGCTCCACCGTAGTCACCCCTGTCTATCCGGGGGCGGAACGCCGTGGCGGCGGTTAGTGCCCCGGGTATGAATAATGAATACGGTTATCGTTTAGTTCATATTTTTGATGGGGTACGGCAGGGCAAAATGAAATTTGCATTCGTAAAAGATATGGCGAGATCAAAGCTTCTACCCCCGCCCACCCGCGCGTCTGCATGCGTCGTAGTCGCCGACCCCTTTTCTTATTCACTGTCGCAGTTCTCGTGGTGAATCTTCGAATTTAACTATTTTCCGTATTAGGGAAAACACAAATTGAAGAAAATTACACAAGGCCGATTCACGTATTCAAAAAGCCATACTTTATTAACATTAGTCACTTAGTACAATGCAATAGTCAACAAGTACAAAAAGAATTTCGTCAGCCTCAGAGAGGCGATTAGATTGATTCTCTATGCGCACACTGTTAAAAATATGCAATTTAAGAAATCTTTAGTAAAAATAAGATCTAAAAAATAAATACCGACCGAGATGTTATAGGTTGTACCTCTGTTAAGACAGACGTAGTGTGTTACGTTATGGTCAATCCTTATGTCCTAGACTCTAGCATGAGGCGCTTGTTATTTATCGATCATTCGAATGTGGACTTATTCAAATTGTTCTCCGGGACAAACAACCTTGAGATTCCACTTTATGATGACATAATTTTCATACTATTATTATTAAGTGATGCTTTAAAATGCGTAATTCTGACGTTATGCGAGTGCAAAGTTGCTCAAATCTCATGCTCAACAAGTACACCAGCATATGACTATAAGTATAATAATTCCTCAAGCCAGGGTAGTTCACTGCGCTGCGTCCATTATTCATTTGTATTTCCTAACACACGCGTGTGTTAGGAAAAAGACACAAGTGTGTGTTAGAGTTGGTTTTCGCAGCTTAAACTACACAGAACCTGGAACGGTACAATGTCCAAATGTGGACATTGGATGATTTGTTAACCCTATTATTATTTCATTGATTTACGAGACATTTATCTTGAGAAGCAATGAGCTAATCTAAACCCAAATTTGAAGTAACGATAAATAACAGCAGCGAGTTATAGGAAATTTATGTAACACATAGTCTCCCGAAATGAGATTTAAGCAGAGAACCGCCTAGAAAAGCTCCGAGCAACATGTAAATTGGGCCCTAAGCCGACATTGAAAAAGAACGGTCGTAATATTCCAGCGAGGAGCGTTATCTTAAATAGTGTTAGGGAAAATTCGACTTGAAAAGGCCGTAAATCTAAAATGAATAACTCATTTGAAGCTGCAACCCGATTACGCTGAACACTGTGCGCCTCGGGTTAACTCTGAACAAATTTAAAAATTGTGTTCATATTTCACGCCAGAGTCGTGGAAGCACACTTTTACTAACAGATAGATTATTACATAAGGGATGCAAACAACTGCTCCCGGAATACTGCATTTTTCCGGCAGAAAAATTTATAATTTACAGCACAATGCTACATTGTATTACTTGTTCAAAATTAGGGTGGAATTACTCTATCAAGGTTACACTACTAGTAGTATAAAATGTTATCTCCCAACTTCTCTCATTTTATCATAATAAGGTAAACATATGTTTCACAGTGACTGATTCGGAAAACACTAAAATAATGGTAGCAATCCAGTTGAGAATATCGCCATAGGATATTGGATAAAACATATCAAAAGCGAAACATTCAGTGAACAGGAAGGCATGCGAAAACCTGGAATAGTGTATGTTTCCCCCGAGGATCCTTTCAATGTATTGCCTGTCTGTATCGCTCAGACTGTGGCATTTATCCTATTCGCATGCAAAAATAACCCCGTTTCTTAAAGGATCAGGATAACACGGGGATAAGTCCCGGGGAAAACGGACAAACAACTCCCTTCCAGGATTTATGGCTTTTTATCTAAATTCCATTTTATGCCTGATATAAAATACATTTTAAGGTATGTGAGCCGGTGATGATTTATGACGTGCCACAAAATTTAGTCGTTTATAACAGGGAATCATTAAAAAAAACCTCGCAGTAAGCAGGAAATTCTAAACGTAGGGCGTTGATTAAGCCACTTGCTATTTACCATGAAGCATCTCCATGACAACTCATTAACAAATGAATTTATCTAAGACATGCCTTTGATATTTTAATGACTACTTGAGTCTTTCTTAATGATTAATAGTTTTGTACAGGTATATACAATGTGGAAGTTTTGGATGGAACAGTCAATATAATTGAGATACCGAATATATGCGGCTAAAATCTTCGGATACGTAGATTTTTATTTTTTCTTGAGGTTTTTTTGATGGTAAATTCATGTATACAGAGTAGTCCAAAAATCAGATACGGCCACCAACTTTGTTCTTCAAATAGAAATGCCTATTTTTTATTTCATTTTTGAATTCTATGCAAAATTCTAAGTGTGTTTAATATACCATTTCCTATACCTAAACGCAACAGGTTTCGAGAAATTTACGATTGAATATATCAAAAACTAAAACGTTTCATTTCATTTAAAATTTCTTTGGTCTTAAAAAGAACCGATTTAATACGAAATCGAACAATTAAATGAAATGTTGAAATTGGATCCCACCTATTTCTTGACAGTAAGCGAGACAATGAATGAACTTTTGTTTAATATTTTTAAGCATTGCTGGGGTAATTGTTCTTATTTCATTACGGATTCTTTCTTTTAAGGCTTCGATAATTGCTGGCTAGTTAAAGTCTACTTTACTCTTGAGATAACCCATAGAAAGTAATCTAAAGGCGTGAGATCAGGAAATCGTGCCGGCCATTCAATTACCTCTCGTCTCCCAATCCAGCGTTCAGGAAAAATGTTATTTAAATAAGCCCTAACATCAACGTGGTAATGAGGGGGTGCTCCATCATGGTGAAACCATAAAGTATCACTGGGAACATCAGTTCAGAAAATTTATTTAAAATTTTAGAAACTGTGGAGTGCACTAAGGACCATCATCTGGATATTTATTGTTAAATAAAACATATACTTCTTGATGTGTACGTTGTCTATTTTCACATCCTTTCATAATTAGAATTTCTATTCTCTGTTTTTCTGTCAAATGACGAACCATTTTGCAATAAATCAAAATAAACGAGGAACACTATTTGGCATAAACAGAAACTGAGCAAAAATAAACAATAAAAAATAGACATGTGGGTTCGGGCTCAAATAATCCCATGATCTATTTGATCAGAAATGGTTGGAATCCATTAAATTTTTTTAGGACACACGGTAAATAAACAACGTCAACAATGTTCAATCGTAAATTTCTCGAGACCTGTTGCGTTTAGGTATAGAACATGGCACATGAAACACTCTTAGAATTTTGTGTAGAATACAAAAATTAAATAAAAAATAGGTGTTCCCGTTTGAAAAAACAAAGTTGGTGGTCGTACCTGATTTTTGGACTACCCTTTATACATGAATTTACCATAAAAAAACCGCAAGAAAAAATAAAAATCGACGTGAATGAGGATTTTGTCCGCATATGTTCGGCATCTTAGTTATATGGACTCTTCTATCCAAAACTTCCACACTGTATATATTTTTTTTAATTTAAAATTTAATTACTTTGACACCCTGTATATGATGAAAAGAAGCAATTTTTCTATGAGGCAAGTTTACCTTAGTCGCTTTATTTTTTTAGCCTCTGACTCCTAATACTTATTTGTTCTATTTTTTCTGCGATATTCTTTATAAATCGGCTTATCTAATGGCATATCAACCGGGTAATCATAAAACCGATTTTTCCGAATATTGTTTTCTTTAAATAGCATAGGAACTACTTATTGCAGCAACACTTCTTCGTAGGGAAATTTCTTGCAAAATTTGTCCCATAATATAACGTTTAAATGTTAAAAAAAAAATTCTTTCCTCATGGGTGACATAGCATTTTTGCATATTTTTCGGCAAATTCTTGTTTCAAAAATTGCAGCAACAGGTTACAATGGGGCCTCTTAGTCACAGAAAATTCCATGTCCATTACTCGTTAAAGAATATATTATTTTACAGGAAATGCTAGTTAAGCCTTCTCTGCAGTTAATGTACATCTCGGTGCACCTAATTCAAATCGACGCATAAGTAAAATTCCCCAAATTATAAATAAACTAATTAACATAATTAAGTCCATAAATACCTCATTATGCTTATAGCCATTTAAGTTATAATTTAAATATGCATTTATAATCTTCACCAAAATTTTCAGGAAAATTTTTTAAGAGCTTCATACATGTAGCTTGATAAAATATTGCAGATTTGTGCCTTTTTTGAGCTAATTTAAATGGGAATCGAGAACAGAATTTTACGTGATCACATCGACTCAAAAGCACATATTTGTCGCACCCCCTAACAAAATATTTCTTGTTTTTCTGCACCAATTTCCCGATAAATATATGTTTTCCATTTTTGGCGAAATTCAATGTGAAATACATTTCCAATGAATAATATATTTGTTGCCTCGCAGGCACTGAAGTTACGTCTTTTCATTCGAAATGCATCGATATAAAACACAATAGATGTTACGAATAGAAATAGGAATTTTAGATTTTCTTTATTGATATTACGTACGTGATTTCTAGGTTATTGAAAAATGAAAATATCTCCCAGGCAAGTATAGGATAATTCACTATGTTTACACCAATGGATACACAGGGCAGCCTAATAGAACGAAATCGCGTTGTGTATTCTCCTTCACCATTAGAATTAGGATCAACAGTTACTATTTATAAGGGCAGTAAAAAGAAAAGGCGTACATATTTTAAAATTATAGGAAGATATGTAAGGTATCTAAAAAAAGTGTGGAATTTCTAAATTATTGTTTTTTTAATAGGATTCCATCGCTTTTTACCATTTCAAATTAGTCCCTTAAATTCTGAAAAATTAAAAAATTTATACTGGACATTTCAAAAACTGTCGAAAATAGGTAAAGAACATGGTGCACAAAGCAACTGCGCTGAATTACTTACTTAGAAAATCATAGTTTTTTAATTTCTGGCATTTTTGAGACTGTATATTTTGATATAATTTTAAAATATACGTACCTTTTTTCTATAACTCTTATATTTAATATTTTGTTCTAGTTCTAACGTTAAAAAGGATAACGATTGATTTCACATTACTCGGCCACCTTGTATGGCTCATTTTCGTATGTTTTTATAAAATTTACATAAATTGTAAGGTATTTGTTCAGCAACTCGGCACGAGAGGTGTGAGAAGTTTAAGTTTAAATCAATTTTTGACCATTGGCAATTACCATTAGTTGCAATCATTATTTGTTCTGTTTCTTTAAAAAGTAAAATTTCTGGAGAGTTTCCAGTGAAGATAATTTTAAAATATGAGAGTGTTAAAAACTAAGTCGCTTCAGACATCCTTACCTTGGACCCACTGTATATTGATTTTTAACCGTTTACCGAATATTTAAGGCCCCAGAATGGGTATACTATATTTAGTAGTCGTCGAATGGAACTAATATTAATTCACGTAACCTACTTGTTGATCGTGGTTAAAAGTTTGTTTAAAGCTAGGTTTAAAATGATCTTGAAATGTTCTATAATTTTTACCTAACATTTGAGTTATACCTGAGTAAATATTTTGTAAACAATTTAAAATAAATATGTAGTTGCTTATAGTTTTATTGAAGTCAGGGACAACACGTCTTCGCGGATGGAAAAAATATAGGGTGTTCCATTAAAAAAAAAAAACGTTATTATAATGTAATATTTAAAGATATTATAACCACAAAGGTGTAGGCACTAAATTTACACGTCATACGAATTTGAAGCCAAAAGTCGATACAGAACAGTTTGAAATAAAGTTAACCGTAGAATGCACGTACAAAGCATGTTAGTTAGAGTCTTTGTGGAAGTAAATTTCGTCACGAGTTCTACAAATTCTAAACTAATTCCCTTCAATCCAGTGCAGTGTAGCGTCACTAACAAATTCGTTTTCTCCACTCACTTATGTGTGATCAAGGCAAAGGCTTTCCGGAGCATTCTGAACACGTCACGCCAAATCTTGTTGATGTTTGATTGCGAAATTCGATAGTGGAACTACGTTCCAGTTTTAAAAACTCCTGTCTCAACTCTGAAAGAAGTACATTTTGTTTAGATTGCTTAAATAATATTTATAGGGAATTTAAAATTTTTAATTTATTCACATATTAATGTGAAATGTATTTATTTATGAATTTATGAACATTTTGCAATCGCTCTCTCATTCAGCGTCAAAAATAATATACGGTACTCCACGAAAGTTTGGAAACATGTAAGAGAAATGTACAAAAACATGAGTTATGAGTTTTATTCATTTTTGATTGGCATTTCAAATTTTCAATAAACATTGAATTGAATGTGTCATCTTTCAAGAATAATTGCGTTCAAATTAAATACATAGTAGAGAAGAAATAGATGTTTTAGCTAAACAAGTCATAAATTACAACCACATAAATGTGGAAACAAGTCGTTTCTTTTCATATTTTATAGAAAATCAGTTGTTTTAGAGTACAAGTCTATACCGATTTGTCATAGAATCAATGTTTTTTGCACATTTTTCCGCTAATAATTTTCCCCACTCTAATTTGTTGCCTTCAAATAAATTGTCTTTATTTGTGATATTATAATTTTTCTATGAATATCATCCCATAAGTTCTCAATAGGGTTCAGATCAGGTGATTGTGCCAGCCATTTCATCACGTTAACGTTATGATCTTCAAACCACCCTTTAATAATTCGAGTTATATGTTTAGCATTATTTTCCTTGGATTTTTTGTTAAAATGCATTTTATTAAACGATTAGTTTTCTCCGAAGTATTACATAGTCTATCAGATTTTAACATAGGTTTTACTGTACTTCTTTCTTTATATTGTTTTAGTATTTTTGACACTGTTTTCCAATACATGTTCAAACAATTAGCAATATTTATCATTTTTCCGCCTCGTTTATAAGAATCAAATCGTTTTCTTTTCAAATCAAAAGATAATAATTTTGCTTAATGCATGATTGCAAAATGTTGAAAATACCTCAACAACAGACCCTTTGCTAATAATCTTCATCGTCCAACAAAATAGCAACTCTGTTTTATATGTTTCCAAACTTATGTGTTTTTGCTCTTTAGAAAAAATTATTTCAAATTCTTTATAACATTACAAACTAACGGCAAATTAGTATACATGGAAATATAGTACAAGATGATGATACATGATAAATTCTCAACTGCAATTGAATGAAGATCGTAAACCACTTTTCCAACATTTTAACCACATCTTATTAATGTTTCCAAACTTTTATAGAGTACTGTATGTATAATAAAAATATAATTTAATGACTGTATATAACAAAAAAAACGTATCTTTTTTAGTTATAAAAATTTATTTTTCGCACGAATAATACTAGTTACTCATGCAAGTAAAATTCATTTACTACAAAAAAGCTAAGAGATATTCCGCAAAAGAATGTGAAGCTTTTAAAAATAATAAAATAATAATATGAATAAAAAGAGTCAATTATTCAACGCGTTCCAATGCTTTAAACAGCGTTTTGCATAAAACTCGCAATTTAAACTAAAATTTAAAAAATAGAACGTTAGAACTTTTCAGTTACGGTTTTTTGGTTTAATGGAGTGATATATACCCGTTATTCATCCTGGATGCCTCAATTCAAGTCTTGAAGCTGTGGAAAAGCATTTTTGGAACCCTAATTTTACAGCAATTTAAAAATTGCAAAAATAGGCACCATCTTAACCCCGTATCTCAAAAACAACAAGAGATGTTATAAGTTCATTTACGTATGTTTAAACATCGCATCAAGGCGATCAATTTGAGTTCTTACCGATAATTGATTGCTATGGTAATAATTATTTTCCACTCCGCGTTTTGAAGGCCTGGTAATAGTGCGTTAAGGAACCCAGATCTCTAAGAAAAGTATATGAAATATTGGCGCTATTTTGTAATCCCTTCTACCTCCTATTAACCTGAACCATCAGATCCGGGACACTGCCGTTAAAGTTCCATTAAAGATTTTTAAGTTGGGTTAGCTCAGGGGGGGGGGGGGGTGGAGTTCACATTACAAATGACGTTAATTTTAGATGCCTTCTTCGCTATCTCAATTAACGTGTTTTTGGTCTACACCTAATTTTTTAGGAAAAGGAAAACATCAAATTGAAGTGGCTACTTGTGAAATTAAAGCACTGCATAACTCGTATCCTCCTTATTGTCGATAATCCGTAATCCTCACAATACTTGATTTGGCTTTAATAGATTACCTACTCAGTAATGTAAACTTTCCGCTTACTCTCTTCGCTTATTCTCCGTGTTACTTTTACATCAGACACACGTAGACGCGCATTTCATCAACAAATTAGCTAACGTTTCGTGGAAATAAAAGCGTGCAAATAAAAAAATTGAAAAATTGTCAAAGCAAAAATATCGTTAACTTCGTAAAAGCCCTGGATTAAAAAGACTCGACGAATTTATATGCAATTTCGTCACCGAGGCTCAGTAATGTCGCACGGGACATCCCCGGCTGTTACCGAGCTTTATTAGATTATTTTAAAGCAGCTTTGATTTCAAATTCTGCCAATTATTCCATTCTCTTTTCCATTTATTGCTTTTGACTTTTCGAAACAAAAGGAATTTATTATGCGCTCTGAGAGGTAACTTTGGTGACTAATCGCAGCTAACAGAAATCTACTTGATGAGTAGAAATACCAGTGTAAATGAAAAACGAAGGCATACCTGTGAGTGGTAATTGAGTTAGTGATTTCGCATATCCAGCTTTTTAATTTATTCTGGATGAGGTGTGATCCATGATTTATAAAATAACGAAACCAATGCGGAATTGATTAAAAATGGCCACCAGATCAGTATCATTATCAATGACTGAAGAATTCTGCTTAGAAGTAATTATTCGTTCAATACAATGCAATTCATAGAAATAACCATCTGAATCCAAAAACTCCATTATTCCAACTTTTTAAATAACTTAAAAACAACTTTATTCAGACTTGGTGATTAGCGAATGAATAGAAATGAGACCGAAAATTCGTAAAACAAGTTTCGTTCTTCGGTAATTAAGTTGCGGATTAAATCGAAATAATCCAAAAATCCTCATCAAGAATAAATTCCGCCTGAAAATGTGATTAGAAACTTACGATTTCTAGAGGAAAGAATTCCTGCCTTGGGAAATGCTTTTAACTCGATCCGGAAGTTTATGTAATTGTTTTAGTCCTGGTTATTTTGTGGAATTAAAATATCTAGAAATTAAGAAGGGGGCTTTAAGATGCAGGATTTGGATATTATTGTTAGCACACAGCATACCACAGTTTCACAAAATAAGAATTATTTCACAATATGTTACAAACCAAAGATCTACCGTTATACCTTCGACGATCATTTAGCGATGAAATGAAAAAACAAAGTAGAGAAAATTCTACAGAAAACTCGATAAAATTCTTATTGGAATTAGTTGTTATCGTGAGGGTCTTAAGTTAGTTAGTTCCAGCAAATTCGTTTAACAACTTCACAGTCTTCTTCGTGTTATTTGTGCCAGCGTTGAATTGTTGTATCGATTCCAGAGGTTTTAATTCCATCAACCGATCACGGAATCGTAGACCCTAACAAGGCAGCAAACATAAATCGAATTAGGACAGTGAATTAAGGGCATCTTCGCTGACTATAAAGATATATGATGTCTTTGCGCCCTGAGGAACCAATAATGGTTGTAAAAATACATAAGTGAGTATGCAAAGCTGTATGAGTCTTCGCATGCGAATCATCACATCGTAAGATATATAAAAACATAAAATTTTAAATAAAGTAGTCATTATGATTATTTAATAGTTTCAAACATGTTTTGTTGTTTTACCATGATTGACGATCATACCCCATTGAACATGTTTGTCTTGACTACTCTTCTCTAACAAAACGCAAGATATTTAGACAATTTAAGTGAAATAGGATTTCCTGGGCGGACTACTAAAAAACGCTTAAATTCATGGAAGGTGAGATACAATTAATTTTTTAAAGCTCAAAAATAATCCTGTCTGGCTATTCAGCTTTTCCGGTTCCAGAACACGCCTGATCCTGATTTTTCCTGTACATTACCTACTAGTACTTTTAATACCATGTTTGTTTTTATATGAATTAAAAATAAAGGCAAGAAAAAAAATCACTAAACCTTTGGTAATCTAAATGATAAAAAAAACAAATCAATACATACGAAGTTAATATTGTAGAGTTAAATATAAAAAGGTTTTAAAATCTTGTTGATACAATATTTATGTTTTTCAGGGATTTGTATAATTAAATATCAAACCATTTATGAACACGATTTTATTATTATTTTGCTTATAAACGGGTTTTAGACTTTTAATTATTAATTACACAGGAAAAATTATTTTTAAATAAACAATCTGATTTTAAATAATGCCATTTTGCATTATGTTTTTATTATTGTTATGCGTTTTCTAAGAATTATTTAGCCTTTTTTAACTCCTACAATTCCCCGTTAATAATTACAATACGCAGTGTGCTCAAGATAAAAGAAAGAAAACCAGGGAGCACCAACACCGAATTGTTTCCAGCATGAGGTGCGTAATTTCTGGACACGAGAATATTGAGAAGAAAGTTATAATAACTTATAACAAAATCAATTGGACACAACTGTAGTTAATCTAGGTGCCACTAAAAATTATACAGAAGGCGTTCGTCATACTTCATTAAACTGATTCCTTTGGAGTTTTCAATAACATTATGTACTTTTATAACATGATACATACATATGTAACATATATACTTTAAAATCATATATAAATTCAAATTTTCATAAAAGAGTATTATCATGCTTTTTATTTAGATATTTTCATTTTTTTTTAAAGAAATATAGGAATTCCTAAAACGGTTTAAATTATCGATACTAAAATTTTCGATATTAAAAGGATAAGTCGATTTATTTCAGAAACTAACCCCCCTGCCAATAAGCAATTTTATGCTTATAAATCAGAAACTGTAATTTCGTTGCCAACTTATAAGATAACATACTATTTAAGCAATCTGAAGACATGTTTGGCTGACAAGCTCTATTTTTTCCCCGAGTTTTCTATGCTCTTTTGTTGCCCCAATGTTTCTGGGATACCCTGTATAAGATTGCCACAGAACTGCAAAACTGCGAAGGAAACGGAATAATGAAGAAAAGAACTCATTATAACACAGTTGAATTAATACAAAAATCAACCCGAACACGAAAGACATCTAATTACCCATGAATAATAAAAACTACCTCATCGTGTTCCACCACCACAAGAAGAAAATCTGCTCCCCATCCGCTATCCTTCTCGCTTATGTGGACAAACAAATCCATTAAACCCATCTCGCTTTAATCTGCTCGTAAAAAAAGTGTTTAGTGTTTAGCCATAAACTGTATCTGTATCCCCACTATTAAGAAAGATCCGGTTTACCGGAAAAGAATTGCTATTGTAGGTCTTTTTTCCGGGCAAAGGGGAACGGTACTCTCCCTCTCACTCTCCAGATTTAAGCTCCGCCTCCCTATTCCGGATTTCGGGACGCAGGATCGTCGGGAAGCTGCCTAATGGACCTCCCATAGCAACGTGTTTCGCTTTTCGCGCTACATCTCGGCAGAGATAAAACCATTTTAACAGCTTTGGCGGCAAAAGCTCTGCTTGTTTCGTGGCAATACGGGCGCAACTCGCGAATTGTTCTTTGCAACATTTTTTCAAGTCATTAACATCTTGTCAGATGTGTTTTTCTAATAAGATTATGACTGTGTAGTTTGCTTACGGACGTACCATTGATGAAAACGTAGAAGGTGGGAGAGGTTAGTTAGTAGAGATCGGGGGATTCCCCCAAAGGCAGCATCACGATTTTTGGGGACAGTCATAAAGTAAGTAGTAAAGGCGTATTTTAGCAATTACACATTTACACACTTATTGTGGAAATTAATCTCGTTGAAAAAAAAAAGTTATTATACAGGGTGTTGCAAAAAATTAGACTAGCCCTTTAACTATTGAATCTTGAACAAGAGTCATGCAATACTTATAAAACCATTTTCCATGAACCTGCATTTATAAAAGACTTATTAGGGTGTGGCAGAAATATAAAAAAATAGTCATATTTTTTAACGGAACACTAAATTAAATTTCTCCTAAAACCAAGGATCTTTATTGAGATCTTAGGAGTTAAAAGCTGTTACTTAAAGAAAATATAAGATGTTTTTTTTACGCCAAATTTATCGTAATGTTAAAATTTAGAAGAGGTTAAAAAAGTGAAAAAGACAGTGGCGTCAAAATTTTGAAAAATATAACTATATTGTATTCCTAAATTTTTTAAAATTTGGTTTAAAAATACACTTATAGTAAGTATTTTTTATTAAAAGTAACGCCCTAAATTTAAAATATTTGGGAAATCGTGTTATAAATGTCAATGTAAATTCGATTGCAAACAGAACTACAATGAAAAATTGACTTTCTCGATTCTAGAAAATATGACATCTTGCGAATAAATGAACCTAACAATACTCAATATGATACATTACTATTCAATTCAAACATTAATTTTTTTACTGTATATCCCACTACCTAAGAGCTTTATAAGGTATGGAAAGCTCAGTTGAAAGTATAAAAGATGATTCATTGAAAATAACAAAGTCATGAGTAATTTTACGTTACAATCTTTCACTTTTCATTACGAGTTTTCACACATCCGGCGGAAAATTTCAAACATATAGAGGGTCATTCAGTGAAAATCACAATGTTGTAAGGAACGTAACGCTTAAACCTAAATTTGTTATATGCACTTTTTGGAGTGAGAATCACAAATTTTCGTTATAAATATCTATAAGTCTGGTAATGTCGGCTTTCACACAAAATAACAAACTCGACTCTTCAACAAATGCATAACTTTTTCTGACGAGAGTGTGGTAAAATAGATTTAACGAACAAGTGTATTAATGACAGCGATCAATAATCAAGATTTTACAAGATTTATCAAGATTTAAATTAAGTAAAGTTGAAATTGGGGATTGCTTGCAAGCGATATGCTCGTTGCATAATATACTTTTACCACATTTGACTATCAACGGGATTCGGCTTAGTAAGAATGAAAAAATCAAAATATTCGATAGAATCTTAAAATTCAAGTGTATGGAAAATGGAATCCTTAATAAGTGAAGGTAATAATATAGAAATACAGGATCTTGCGATATAATTTTTCTGATAGTTGTAAAAAAACAGTTATTGTGTAACTAAAACTTTTCACATCATTGCCGTGGGCGTGTGGTACAATGCTTTATGAATGTGATTAGATATTTGTAGTGCAATTTGAAATGAACCTTTACAGAGGTGGTTTTGGTGGTCACCAGATGGTGTTTTTTTTCATTGTTAACATCAGATGTAAATAGTTACATTACCAAGGCATTAACCTGGGAAGAATCCAGATTATTTATTACCCCTTGATTGGTGTGTGTAGAATAAACTTCTCATACATATATAAGAGTGCAAAACATGCGCATGCGCAGACAATCTTTCGAGTTGTGCATAATGCTTTTTTGCGGCTTAGCACTGATTCATGATAAATTTATTGAAATTTTAGTTCTGCTAATTTCCCGAGATGACGTTTGTTGTAATTGTACTTTGAAATCTTGAAAAACACATACGCGGTTGCCCTGGAAACGTTAAGATATCGATGCAAATCAGCTGCCAGCGATGTGTAATGATATTATATAACTGTAAGCAAAAAAGATTAGAATATTCCAAATATAAAAATGTATAGATATCTAACAGCAATCTGTAGAGAACTCTGTCTAGAACCAAAAATCTATTTAACGCAGAACAATTTAATTTGCACCACTTAATACACATCACACAGGATGCTCTTATTAGTGATATGTGGTATACCAACAAACCTAATTGTAACGAGGTTATTAAACTAAAGACCAGCAAAACACTTATGCAATAAAAACACCGGCAGTTTTTATTAGGATTGAGCGGGACAGATATAGATCTAATATTTTAACCTTCAAAAGAGGGAATGGAATAAGATTTCCATATTCTCGAAATAAATACATGTATAACGAATTCTACAATCTGTACCCTCTGTCATAATCTCCCCCTTAACTAAACCCCCGAATTGCGTATCCCATCGGATAATCATATTCGTATAACATGAGGGACGCAATTTGTCTACCAAAAGTCTCTATTAGCCAGTTAGGTTCTTAATTGAATTTCGAGCGAGCACCCCTATCTTTAACATCTCAAACAAGTGGCTCTGTTGCATAAATTAAGCAACGCTATAATTTGGTCGCTCTCCTTTTTAGTGGGTGGTTTAAATGAATGATCAACTGAAATTTCATTGGGATTATGAATAAGAACTTGTGAGGGAGTCACTTTTTTCCAGATGTCATAAGCAAATTGCAATGGAAAGAAGGGAATTTTAGTAACGGACAAAACAAGACCAAGACGTCATTTACTGCCTTTCATTTATATTTTTACCCTAGAATCATCGGTGAATTTTTGAAATTCAATTTTCATTAATTCAACTGCCCAAAACCATAAAAAACACCTACCTCATGTTCAATTAACCACTTAAGAATCACGTGTCATGTGTTTTATGCTTTCTCACCCACGTTATTTTTATTTAATTTCACCCTTTAAAGTGTCACTCAGTCTAACCAGTTGGATAATCGATCTAATACGAGTACAATTGTGATTCTTCTAGTCGAAGAAATCCAGCATAAATCGAGGATTGTCGATTTAACACAATTTAACTGTATTATATGCATCAGCAGTTTAATTGAGATTTAAGCGAGTTGAATTAATTTAATAATAGTGAAATGATGAAAAGAACTGTTTCCGAGATAATGATGAGAAAAAGCAAATGATAAAATTTCTGTAACTCGCTAATAATGTTCTCATATGCTGCTCGCCAGTACGGGAAATATGTGAATCGGTTAGAGGAATACTACATGACTAAGAAAAGTAGTGAAGTTAGTAGTTTTATTTTTGTAAAACAGAAGGAACAGATATTTTTATGGTTACAGAATTAATACTGGATGAAATTTGTTTTTTATTCATTTTTACTCACGCAAATCAGTGAATAAAGTGCGCTTTTCTCACGCTAATCAAGAAATGACAATATTACCTCTTTTCACATTAAAATATCCAGTGCAGGAAGCATATAAGACTACTTTTGTATACAAAATTGCCTTTGTATGGAATTCACAAGATATCTAAAACATGCCACTCTTATCCTGATAGCTAATAGTCTTGTAAACCTAATTAAGACATTTATAATTTGGCTTACAGAATACTCCAATTTTCTAGCACATGATTTAATTTTAATTTCCTTAATTCCATCAACTCTAACTAATTAAAATCAATCCACAAAAATCCCAATAAATCCCCAGCAATTTAGATTAGTAAGTTCCGGTTTACATGAGAGGACACTAATTATGGCTTATTTGATATCAATGTATTGATTGGAAGCAATGTTTATTAATTGAATATTAGTGTTTATCGAGATTTATTAATTATTATTCTTAATTAACTTCGGTAATATGCGTACACTAAATTATAATGATAATCTGAGTAATAAAACAACAAATAATACAACCACAATTTTGGATGTTTTATAGTGCTTAATAGAATAGGGAATGGTGTGGAATAACCCAATATTGATTGCTGTGAGGTAATAAATATTTTCTCTAATAATTATTAGGTATATACAGGGTGTTCGATATTTACTCATAACGTTGTAGTGAACAAAGACAGAACTTCGGGGATAAATTAAAATTAAATCCATATATTTTTGTTTTTATTTTTACGACTTTATTAGTGATTATTTTGAAAAGCTAAGACAACTTTCCTAAGGCCTTTTTTATCTTCCTCAAGAAAATTGCGTTATTTTTCAACTGTGATGTTTCAGTTTCTAAATACCAACTTCATTTTTTTTTGTTTAATATCTTATATTAATTTTATATTTTGTTTTTGAATTCAACAATGGGCTTTGTTCTCATTAAACTGGTTTCGCATCTCTTTTGCTTTACGAAATCTTTAGTGGCAAAACAGCCATTTCGCTACATCCTATATAGTAATTATAAAATTGAGAGGGGTAATATTAGGACCTTTTTCATTATTTATAAGAAAATTAGTAAAAGTGCGTGAGGTAATCCATTTCTCGCATCCATTTCTCCCATGAATGACAAAACTTTGATAGAACATTATTAATGAATTTTACCTCATTCTTGATAGAAGGATAGTTAGACATATAATGAAATTTAAAGTTCATAATCTGTGACTACGTTTTAATCCATGTTTTGTTTAAACATTTCTCACATACACACATTAATATAGTATTTCTTATCTATATTAGTGTACATACGAAATTTAAAGTACTTTTTTGCATTTATTCACATAAGAGATGCCAGTTATTTCACTTAAATTTTATATGTAATTGATTTTTTTTTGGTGATTAAAAACCAATTTTTCAAAACATTCTCCTAAAAACTTCCAAACACGCCAAATTAAATCTCAATAATTTCCAGCACCATTCACAATGAGCATACGGGTCTAAGGCGATTTAAACAAATTGGTAGATATATGTCTCAATTAAATTCTGTTGAATCTTTATAAGCCTAATTTCAATATTGCCCTATTAATATCTCTAATAACCAAATTTGTTTTATCGAGTTAACTAGAGCCCACATCTTATTAAGCACAATACGAGCTGGAGCATTATGACGTGTAGATCAAATCTTTTTCTTCTCAGTTGAATAATTGGCCCTATTATTTCAACTGAGGTAATAATTGTGCAAAGAATACTTTAAAGGGTTCGTCCCTTGGAACCACTTATCCCAACGGAAGTCCATCCACTTGAAGTGAGAATTCGCACGCCAAAACTCAAAAGCAGAAGCATTTAAGAACTAAATCTGATTAAATTGGCTCTTGTTTTTGAACACCATCAGAATTTGTTGAAGCGGTTCATGACACGTAGGTACCTAATCTGATCTCCGGTAATACGGGGTACTTAGTAAACGTTGTCGCTCATTAAAAAATTATTCCTTTTAATAGGCTCTGGCAAATAAAATTTTAAAAACTGTACGGTTCGTCAAATGAAATTTTATATTCCGAATTTCCGGATTAAAAAGGGAAATGTTCGAATATGGATGAAAATTCACATGCTGTGAACTTGCTACTTATGTTTATATACCCACTTATCTTGAAAGGTCAATAAACAGGTAAGGGACAAGCGGATTTTTATAAGTAAAAATTCACAATGTGTCTTATTTAAAACAAAGTTCATTGCCGTGACTTTTTTAATGGTTTCTGCACGAAAATTGTAACAAAAGCGTCAGTTTCCGCATAAATAAACACCTATGTATTATGAGCAAAAAATCGTAACTTAAGTACCTGTTGAATAAGAAAACTTATACTTTCTATAATACCTATGAAAAACAAAAAGACATTCGAAATTATTGCCTGCAAAATGGTCGTATTGGTTTTCCTGTGACCTATAGATTGTGAAAAACGTTTCAATAAATTATAAATAAATAAATCGTAAAAAAGTCAAATCAGAACGTAATGAACTAATAAAATAATCGATGAGAGCTCTTTGTTGACAACCGAGCATAAGCAATAAAATGATTAAAACCTAATTGAATTGATCGATTTTGAAAGATTGCTACTTATGAGATCCATTTGGTGCAATGACTATAACAAACATTTTTATTAGCTATGGACAATTAGGGCTTAACGTTCACACCGAGTATCACAGACAATAGTATGCAAGGGCAGTGAACTATTATCGTGAAAAAAAGGAATCGATTTAAAAAATGTTGATGGTAAAAAAATATATGATGTTTTTGCAGTATTTATTTAATTTATTTAATAACAAGTTCTACAGACGTACTATCCAATTGCACAGCAGGTGGTAGAATCGGACTACAATCTGACTTTCAGAATCACGAAAGCCGATATGAATGTTAGTCTGTATCTTGGGAACTGAAAGAGACAAAGCAACTTGCTCAGCGTAGGCTGATAGAACTCATCGAATAGATTAATATGATCTTTACTTTAAATTTTTAAATGTAGCTTTTCGGGCTCCCAAGGGATCGGTGTTCACAGTTCGAAAAGTGGTTGAAATTGGGTACGTGTCACCCCTTTGAAAGATTTCAGGAATATTTCGAATATTTTTAGGTGGCGCCTGGAAACCTCTAGTTTTTTTGTTGCAATTGTTAAAATTATTTCACTTATATTTGATTTTCAGTTTCAAACTTGTTGTATCAATACTGTACCTCATATATGAGGTTCCATTCAATCGATGGATGTTTTAACATGTCCATTATATGAGATATAAAGGTGGTCTATCTGAGCACAGATATAATTTTTTTTATAAACCTATGAAAAACATTCCAGCGTTTGCGCGTGTACGATACGCAGCTAGAGCTAATAATCTCATGAATATAATTTTTGTTCCAGTTAGCAGGTGGGGGTGGCAGGGGCATGTTCTGCTACCACTGCCCACCCACCCTGCATCCCGGAGCTCCGCAGCCAAGACTACCTACATTAGAATACCCGTTTACACCGACTCATCCATGTAAGTAGTTCCAATTGAAGATATAAGCAGTCGAGAAATTGAATATGCAGTTGATAATTATTTGAGGCGGGATTTATTAAATTTACTCCCTTGCTACTCCCTCTCTCCCTTTCTCGACTGATATAATTTCCTCCCTAAATTATATCAGTTGTTCAAGGTGAAATCCGAACTCCAAAAAAATTATTCTTCTTTACAAAAATATGAATAAACTTTGCTCTGGGAGGTCTGGGCTCAGGTTACTGTGGGACTGACAAGGGCATAGCTTAGTAAAGTGTGGGTAAGATAAGTGGTGGTCTGATTCGCACACAAAAAGTGCCTTTGGTCTAGTTTTTGTTAAGTAAGACTACCCTAGGCTCTGGTGGGAGGGAATTTCGAAGGAAAATAGGTGTATTTTGCAGAATACGTCATCGTCAGAGAAATTAAAAAAAAGCCATCAGCATCTATAACGTAACTAATATATTATCAGAATGTCTTGCAATAACAATACCGGAGCAGCGATGAAAAACCATCAAGTTACGCATTTTGTAGCATCATTCAGTTGCAATTATTACATCATTTCCCCACCAAAATAAATCAGACAGCTTAATACCATCCTTCAACAGCAACATCCATCATCATTACCGTAGATCCTTCCCTGTAGGTGGATTATGGGATTACTCGATAATAATCACAGGTTGCTGAAAATATTCCTTTTTACGAGTCACAGTAATACGATAAGTAAATCTACCCTAAAGATGGCATGTGCTGGTTAAATTTGTTGTTAGGGGGTGCAAAACTCCCTTCGGACCAGTAAAGTGAATAAAAATTACGTTTCGGCATTGTACTATCCTGGCCAACATAATATGATTAATCTTTAATGTGCGATGCGGACTAATTTATGTTAATGCGTATGTGGCAAGTCTTTTGAGAAGGGTAATTGAGAAAAGACTGAAATGTTCGAAATATACATGCGGTCTGTCCAAAAGAACAGGAATCCAAAAATATTAGAAAAACAACGTTAGTT
This sequence comes from Euwallacea similis, assembly GCF_039881205.1. Lineage (NCBI taxonomy): Eukaryota > Metazoa > Arthropoda > Insecta > Coleoptera > Curculionidae > Euwallacea > Euwallacea similis. Next base: position 1,747,905 of record NC_089638.1, on the reverse strand, counting down.
CACATAAATTTGGAGTAGGAAAGGTGTGATATTAAGCCTGATTTCAATCGAACTCGAACACAACCGGCCGATTGTATCTCTTTCATACGGTCGGCCGACATAGATGCCAAATTTTGTTCACGTTTTTTCAATATTTCTCGAACGTTTCCGTACTTTTTGGACGTGTTGCATTTTTGGTGAAAGCAAATAGGTACCTAGCTTCTGCAAAATAATAAATATTACTAGTGATATATTATAATATATCCACCTTAGGAGTCACGAAGTAGTGTTCGAATAATCGGTGTAATAAGTAAAGTAATTTAAGGACAAATCAGGTTAGGCTTAAACGGGGAACATCAAGAGTTTTCAAATTAAACTTTCAACAAATTTCACCATTTTGAAATGTTACGCATAATAAAATTAGCTTCATCCGAGGATATATTAATTAAAATCTCATGTATAATTCAGAGAAATTGTATATTTAATCTTATAATCTGCTTTATACTCCACGAATGAAAACCGTACACATACACACAAACATCGCCGCCTTGTTAATATTTAGAGGCTTAATATTGATCTGCTTTGCTTAAATTTTTATGAAGATTCGGTCTAAATTGGGGAACATTGCGAGACAATCTATATGTTTGAAGGTGTGCTAAGACTAAATATGACTAAATGTCAGTGAATGACGATATTAACTAGGTAATTTATCAACTTAAATAGTTGCCTATGTCACCAATGCAGAAAGCGAAAGTAGCGTTAGGTGAGCAATCGAATGCGATAATAGTATATTAATACACAAGTTCTACAAGGTCACTTGCTGTCATTGCAACGAAACTGTGCGACATGCGCCTTATGAATTGTGTATCTTATATTATTTTTTCTATCGAGCAGAATTTTAATTTTTATAACAAATAAGGAACAAATATTTACTGGATGTACACTTATGAAGATTAGTATCACACGTAACGTCATAACGCGTATCCGTTAATACAGTTCTTCCAGGTTCCAGGCAATAATATTATCAATTAAAGTGTTGCTGTTATAAAATTAGCAAATTCGACAAATTCACAATTTCCGGTTTGTGTTTAATTAAACTTACAGAAGACAACAAAGTTAGCAGCAAGAAACATTGCATCGGATACTCATGAAGTGTCTTTACCGCACTTAGCCATTTGCAATCGGTGTGCGGTAATTTACTCTCTATATAAAAACACCATTCTTGCACTTTTAGTTTAGAGTTTATCAATTTCTTTCCTTCAGTCACGTGCTATCGAAGGTCACGATGTTAAGTTAAAGGTTGCAGGATAATTGTTAGCGACCACGATTGTCATTTACGTTTTCAATTCTTCCATAGATTAGCCTCACGCACGTACTTGTGGGTAATGTATGAAATTCACAAGTAATTTATCAGCAAATCTTGCACAGAGCGGCTAAAAATGAATAATATTTACCAGATAGGATAAGATCCTTTTTTAAAGTCGAGATAAAATTGTTGTTAAAAGGTAGATCTAAGATGACTCTTTGCCCTATTAGATTTGATAAAACTACAATAAACTGACCTAAATCAAACATAAATTAGGTGCGAAACACGAAAAGGCGATGTGTCTTAAATCGTAACGCTAAGAGTAATGTTTCATATGACCTTGGTTTCCATAGAAACCATGGTTAAAACAACGGGGTGATGACGAATTTGTGGCCGATTATGTCACTAGGTAAATAATGAAATACGTACGTGTCATTATTGATCTTTTATTCAAGGGTTTTAGAAAGAAGAGAGAAAACGAACTTCACACTGATTCAATAATATTCGTGCCTTTTATAGCTACTAATAGAAAAAATAATATGTAATAAACATCTGTTCGGTACTGTTACAGTACTTGTTGCAACTTTCCAGACTTAGCTCCTGACATGGCTCCGCCCGTACTAAACTCCTACTGTAGCAAGTCCCTTCCTGGATTTACCCCACGCAAATAACTATCACAGTTTACAGATATTTTCATATCAGCTCTGTGGAGTATTATAGAGTTCGTAGTTCAATTTCTAGAAAAATCGCAGTTGCAACAGCTCTGAGCCTTGATTAATGAATCATAAACTTTATAATTGGTATTAAAAGATAAACTTGTTTATTCCAAACTAATTTCGTCAATATTAAACTAACTTTCTAAATAAATGGAGAAATATAACGGTATTTCGCCTAACTCATAATTTCTGGCCTCGAAAATTGTTTTAATGGAATTTTCGGTGTCGAAAACTTTTATCGGAACATCTAAAGTGATTAGCCGAAGGAATGACCGCAAGTCCGAGTTCCGAACTTTCAAAGTAGATTTGGACGGAAACGAGATAACTCCATGTAACATTAAACTAAGTTAGAATTATTGGGTTGCGAGGGAAAGATGGCAAATACTGCGAAAATATTGGAAAATTTTGTTGATTTCTGGATTGTGTCAATTTCGAGAATTTATCGATGGAAATACTTATTTTCAGTTTATTTAAGTTTAAGTTTACTCTAAGGACAGCATAAAAAGTATCGAAATATTTTATTTGCAGATACCAGTTACTCTTATCATCCTGCAATTCACGATGACACGTTCGTGAGAAGAAAACAGAGGAGGAATAGAACCACGTTTACTCTCCAGCAAGTAGGTTTCTCAATTAATTTTTGATATTATCTTCATGCCCATTTTTTCATAGCTGGAAGAGCTGGAAAGTGCATTCGCTCAAACTCACTATCCAGATGTGTTCACCAGAGAGGACTTAGCTATGAAGATCAATCTCACTGAAGCTAGGGTACAGGTAAGTTTTAAGAAACTTTTTAAAAATATTGTGATCTTTAATGAATCAAAGACAATTAATATTGGAAAACGGATGAATAGTTATTGAAAATGTCTATTTGATGACAATGGTAAACTCGCATTGGTGAAATTGACACTATATATGAGGTTTGTAGATGGCAAGTAAAATGGGATAAACCATATAGAAGGTTAAAAAGGGAAAGCTTTATATGAAGAGGTTTGGGTTGTTATAGAGCAATTTTGGGCAAATTGAAAGGTCCAGTCAAAATTGGGTAAAATAGTGGGTAAAGGTACTCCTAAGAAAAAAATATTGTCTGTTGTATTTTATCTATTTGGAAGATCTGGTAAAAAATATTGATTCTTCACAAAAAAGCAGTTTTAGCGAAAAAGAAAAAAACGTTTCTTTTTCGGATGTCCGGAAAAATAGTCGGAACTATATAATATTCAACAAATTCTTCTTAATTCTTCCATGCCATATCACTTTACATTGACGCTAGATACACTGTATATTTTCACCTTTTAATATGTCCGATTCTATAAAAAAAGAAATAGTTAGCATAAATCTTCCAACTTAAAAAAAGACATCCAAAGCATTCGGCATAAGACCCTCAATTCCGCATGAAATACTACAAGGGTTTTCAAAGAGGGCACGTGATTTCATCCCTGTCTAACTCGGGGGAGCGCTTCTCGGTTCCTCTAATTGGAACGTGACATTAGCCTTTGTTTTATTATTTTAGCTAAATACTGAACCCCTCTTAGACCTCTTATAAAACAAACGGGATTCTTAATTGTGTTTTGCTCTTCATTTCTCTTTGTTGTAGCTGAAATTCTGTTTAGGAGCAGGTATGATACGACAACAAGTAGACAGCTAGAAATGAATTGAATTGTGCCGGAGTATTTGGATATCTATTTAGATAATCGCTTTTTAGAAATTTGAAACATGGCGGTTTTTTTAAAATTCATCATCCTTGATAACCGCCCCATCCCAATTTTCATACGTATACAGGTGTCCTAAGAAAAATGGTGCAAATTAGGTGCTAGAGGGTAAAAAAAAAAACAGAGCGATTCGTTAGACTTGCTTAATACAAAAGTTGCTTGTTTCTGTTATAGAGGATGTAAAAGCAATTTTTTAATTCTGTAAATAGGGAATAAATATTACAGTTTTTGACTTACAGAACTAAAATTTCCCAATAGTAGGGCCTTGCTCAGACATCCTCATTTATACCAATGTTTCTGCGACACGCTGTAGAGCGATTATTTAAAATTATCAACCCTTTCAATTATTTTACCAAATCTGTATATTGAGAACTTCCACATCCCTTTCGGATTAGTGTATAAACCAAGTTCAATCAATATTGACAATCCCATTTCGAATATCTAACTAACTGAAATAAACGCATTTTGCGCCTAATTTGTCGGACCGATTGGCAATCAAACAATCGCAGAAACCAATTCTCAAAGTGTATATAAATAAGGGTAATTAGGCGCACCCTGCAGGGTAAATCGCACATACATGACAAATGAATCCAGTGGGTCGCGGTGCGATTTTCATTTGTCTCTAACAAGCGAATAACGAGCGTGGCCCTAGTGACACCCGGCAATCGAGGGTGCTTATCCTATTTGATTATTATTTTGCTGTTTGCGCCCCCTATACAATAAGTTTGAGTGAGTGGTCTAATGAAGTAAACGTTGGGTATGATAATATTTTCTCTCCTATGCCGCAAAAGAAAAACGATTTTTTCTCTATGATTTTCAAAAGGAAATGCCGCTTTCGCATAGAATTTTTCTTGCCAGTAGTGATGCGTAAAACAAGATTAAGACTAAGTTGGCTGGCCCACTAATACCTTTCTTTAAGGACACTCACTTGATATAATATCATGCAAATTATACAGTGTTAGATCTCAGCTTTTTGTTTTGTGGGTCTCAACTGAGTCCCCAGCTCTTTGGGAGAAGCCGGATGGCTGTGTGTGATGAGCGTCATCGGTTGAGATTTGTCTTGAAAGGTATGTAGATGAACAAAAAAAAGTCTAATGGGGTCATGTCTGGAGAACAGGCAGGCCAAGGATGTTACGAGTGAGTTCCAATGCAAGTTACAAGCGAGATGAAAGTTTGCGGCCGAGCCGCAGGAAGGTTGGTAATTTCGGCGAGTGAAGAAACATGCCGTATTTTCCGGTTATGTATAATTCATTTTCCACGACCTGTTGCTGGTTCATTATAAACTTTTTGAAATTTTAATTCTGCCAATCTTCAATTGCTTTTCTATTTCAAAATCTTGATATGTAGTTTTCGCTGAGATGCTAAGACATCAACGCGAATCAGCTGCTAGTTGTACGTAAAAATACTAGATAATATTATGAATTTGTTACATAGTACTTGTTTGTAATTGATGATTTTCTGCTATAAGTCGTTCTAACACTATTTCCAATTCATTGGCAAAAGAGTATGTAATAAATAAAAGCAGGATACCGTTAGTTAAATCTAAATTTAAAAGTGCGAATAAAAGAGTTTAAACCAACATAATGCACTTATATGATGACATACAACAAAAAAACAAAGCCTTCATATACTCTCATCAAGGGATAACCGTGTTTGTTCCCCTAGGGCTGCACTGCCTTACGGAAACAACAGAAGGTGTTTTCATACGGGCGTGTATTAGATTGCACCGGCAATTAGTGCAGGCTAATGAGCCTCTTTGGACACAATTACTCTCGTCACGCCTCTCACCCTTTTTATTCGTCCTCTTGCTTTGTTTCCTATAACAATTGTTTTGTCTAAGATCGCTTTTAAAACTCTATATTGTATGTGGGGCGGCCTTTGTATTATAAGGCTACAAACAGTAATCAAATATTTGTTTTCTTTAGGTACTTGAAAGTGTACTTACGTTACTGTTTATCGTGTTTTGAAAAGCTTTAGGAGGCTCCTGTAGCTTTCCAGCCGTTTTTCCATAACAAGAAGTGATGCCTTCTTTGTTGCGCTCACAGTTTCTGAGATATTCATAATGACACTTTTGAAATTGGCACTCTTCTAATTATTAATTTAAAAGGATTTTTCCCACAAATTCCAATGAAATTCCTTTTGACAAAATTCGTCAGAAATGTGGTGTGCTCGAATCAAAAATGGATTGATGCAAAATTAAAGATATTTGTTCAACTATTTGAAATTCAAAGATTTATTTTAAATGGACGCGTTCACAGACGCATATCAATGAAAATGGAAAATTAAATATTTCTTTAATTATGAACATTTCTATCATTTTTAACACCACCAGTATTTACCAGTACTTTACTGCCTCACACGAAATTAATCCCCATTTTTTGGTAGGTATTTTTAAATGATATTTTCTCCTTTCCTCCTGCCCCTATAAAATATCTTACCTAAATACAACCCTGGTTTCTCATTCCCCATATGTACACATGTCTCTTCAAATAATCCTCAGTATTTTTACTGTTTGAATTTTTCCGGTTGGCAGCCCACTCCCGCGAATACCATTTATCTTTCTGCGTGTTCCTCCCTTTGATAAATTGAAGATAAAATGGCAGAATAAAACAGTAATGTTTCATAAAAGGAACGTTTCAACTTTATTTTATATGTTTCCACTTGCTTAGGACAGTTTTTTGTAATTCAATTGGTGGAGGTTGGAAATATAGAACTACTTAGAGCCGATAGGCAGCATTCGCGTAATTTCTTGACTTGCATGCATATCGATGCAAAATCAATATCTATAGTTCTCATAAAGACCATAAGTCTACCCCTAATCCGCATTCAATATCTTTTAAAACCGCAAGCCGCCACAGATGGTTGCTCTTTGTTCTAATACTTATTGTAAACTTATTACACCCCAACCTGCCTAGGGCGTAAGTAAATAAGATATATGGTCCCGTTGGAGAGCCCTTTTCAAACATAGAGGGTTAATTTTTGCTACCAATTTACTATATGAGCTCCAAGTATGATTCAGTTACATTCTCATGTAAAAACCTTTTAGGGCGTTTTATACATATAATATTTTACAGGCCGTAGAGATGTGTAGCATTGCGGGGAAACGGAGTTAAAGTAAAAATATATTAGGGAGTACTGGAAAGCAATTTTAAACGTAAAAGAGGACGTTAAATAGACACATAACGTCTCTAAAAGCCGACATCAAACGGCCGGATTATTTATTTTAACCTTATAAAACATCGTAAGAGGGCTGTACTTCGCTGTTTTATGAAATCACTCGAGAAGATGCGGATTAAAACCAATTTGATCTTAAGAAAAGCAATTTGAAAGTAAATTTATGCTTAAAAGTACGTTAAGTTGGGCTTAAAGTGTACTTTTGACGTTAAATGGTCCCTAATGCTTGTTTTCGTTCCGTAATTTTGTTGAACCCTTCTCCGAAGGCAGGTAACACTATTTAGCCTCTTAAAAATTGAGAGCATCCAGTAATATTTTAATACTTTACAGAAATAAAATTCTACTTCACTTATAATTTGAAGCGGGGATGAGACATTTCAGTGCTCATTGGAGTTTGGGCAAAAGGAATGTTTTAATTCAGAACCCTCATTACGTGGAAAACTGCTTTCACACTACGATTCCACACCGTTTTTGTATTACATGGAGGGAAATTCTTTTAAAATGTAATTTTATCATTCTATAACAATTTTAACAATATTTGGAGGGTGAGTCCGTGCATCATTAGGTAATCGGATTTGAATTCTATTCGGTAATTATGACAAACGTCATTTTTCTGCAAACCCGGTAGAACTGCTAACTTTCTGGCGCGTTTTGACGTCGCAAAAGTCATTGTGTCAGGCAGGCTCAACGTCAATTCAAACGTCAAATGTTCAGTCATATACACCTTTATTCGTTCCAAAAATTAAAACAATTCGCACCCTAGAATTTCGGTTCAAATCCTAATACAATAATCCAACCCTCCTTGATTTATAAATGTCAGGGTCACTGAAAAATTCCTGTTAAATCAACTGATATAATTTACGGTTCTTCGAAAAGCCAAAAAGCCTCACTTTTGATCAAATAAGAAAGGACGAGTCCAAAAAGTGGCATTTTCGCGTTCAAAACTAAATTTGATTTTCCCGTCGAGAGACACGAGACGGAAATAAAGGATGTCTCGGTCACGTGGCCAGTATCACTAAACGGCCGCCGCGGCACCTAGCGGCCGTTCCCTGAAATCCCATGGCGGACGTTTTTGGTGTCAAATTACCGTCACTTAATGGACACTGTCTTGTATTGTTGGCCGGGTGGTAATTCTGTTCTGTGGTAGCTAGAAAATTGCATTTAAACAAAAATTTCAGGGGAAAATTTTAAAGGTTCAGATATTTGTCCATTGTGGTTTACCCATCGGTAAAAACATGGGAGTTGATCGTTATCCTCTTAAAATTCAACCATGGGAAGTAAGTCAATTAGCTTAATCTGCTAAATAAAAAAGAAGTCGTTTCCCAAAGTTTTCTCTCCATTGAATTCCCATCACAATGGCCCAGCGCAAACATCTGACGTATGCAGAGCACGCGTCCCTTTATATTCCAGAACTGCGAGGCGGTGTCAGGTTACAGCCGCCCTTAAAGCGGACATCGTAATAATACGATATGGCAGCGGTGCAACCCCTCGATTTAAACCTTCAATCAGGGGCGGATCAATCGTTAATAGCACAAATTTCATAGAGAGTAGTTCATTTGATTCTGATAGTAACTCATTCGGAACCTAAAATTGAAGGTAGAATGAACTCATTTCATCACTCGTTACAGACTATTATTGCGCAATAGCTGGTCAGCTGGTCACAGTTTGCGAGTAAAATACATCTGTAGTAGATATAATGTGACCGAACGGTGCAGCTTGTTGTATTTCTTAGTCATATACCGGAGGACATAAAGTGGGTACATCCTGTCATTTTATTTATGTCATATAAAACTTTGGACCTCTTATACAGTGTGGCCCATTAAGTCCGCATCATATGGGAAATTCTTTTATTTATGAATTTGGGCAAATTTTGACTTTGCCTTCGGTGTGTGCTTAAGAAATGACGGGAAATGACATACAAATCGAAAAACAAATGACTGTAACTGTCAAATTGCAGTTTTTTTCAAAAATATTCAAAGCCTGCCATTATTTCCCAAAATTTTGAAAAATCACAAAGGAAAAAGTTTCTTAGTTTCTTATTTTCTATCCATACGTCAATTTTTAACTTCCTCGGACGAGTTTCATTTCATTTTTTTTTGTATTCCTGCATTTCCAAAGTATTCAAATCGGTTAACAATCTTGTAAGAATAATTACAGTATATCAAAGTAATTGTCTGAATGAATAATCAGTAGTTAAAGTTGTAATAAATTCATCTTTTTAAAGAAAATATAAAATTCATCAAAGGCGCCATGCCTTGATGCAAAGTTGATGTAGTGTAGAAAGAAAATGTTCAGGTTACCTTATTCCGGCATTTTTCTAAAGTTTATTAACACAGAGTTAGATATAAACAAATATCAGCTGTCCGATTTGAAATCGGAAATTCAGGAATACAAAACATTTCAAAAAATGAAAGTCGTTCGAGAAAATTGAAAATTGCTATATAGATAGAAAATAAGAAACTAAGAAACTTTTTCCTATGTGATTTTTCAAAATTTACAGAAATAATTGCAGATTTTGAATGTTTTTGAAAAAAATTGCAATTTGACAGTTATAGACATTCATTTGTTTTTCGATTTCTACGTCATTTCTCATCATTTCTGAAGCACAACCCGAAGGCAAATTCAAAATTTGCTCAAAATCATAAGTTAAAGAATTTCCCATATGATGAGGATTTAATAGGTCATACTGCATAAGATAAAGTTTTAAATGTTATATTACTTTTGGTTTTACCGGAAGTGACATAACCTTTTTCTTTTTTAATGAAAGAATACAAGATACACATCTTCAGGTTGTCCGACGGCCGATGAATCGTTGGTCGTTTATGGAAAGCTTTACACAGACGTAAAATCTTTTTTTACACCGTTACATCTTTCTACCGAACAATAACATTGGCTGGATTCAGTTTGACTTCATTGTTAAAATTTCTGCTGAATGACACTACACTTCAAACACATTACACATCAACAGTTGCACAACTGTTACATCTCCTGAATATGGTAATTTTTACCTTTCTAGGGACTATATCAAAAATCTAATGAAATTATCATTTAAAGATGTATTATCAATGGAAAACTCAAAACTAAGGCGGAATGGCCTAGCTCCTCAACAAATGATCTGATCCAATAATATAAATCATTCACAAGGAAAATTCAATAAAACGAAACTAAATTCGAATTGCGATCTATCCGAATAGCAATTATCATTAAGGTATCATGTTACTACAAATCTAATAAATGCTTCAGGGACATTTGCGCAATGCTTCAGTGTTGGTTTACATGCAATAGGGGTCATAGAGTGCGTGTATATGGAGTAAATTTGAAATTAGTTTCCAATTAAATTTTTTTGCAATTGAAATGTATTGAATTTATTGAGTTTGATTATTTCAATCTTTAGATTAAAGTTTAATAATGTAAAAGGTATTGATTAAATATATGGGCTTTAAAAACAGATTTGAGCCCATTTTTCAACCGGAAGACGTTTCATCGTACGGTCTAAAATTTTCAGGAATACTTTTGAAGTGTTTACCTCATTCTCATCAATTGAGTTTTTACATTAATTTGAATCATCGATTAATTTTTAGGATCTAAATTATACCAAATGGTTATAAGTGTCTATAAAGTGAAGTATTGCCTGGAGTCATATCCTCTTTTCCACCTCAAATTTTTTACGGAACTGCGTATATGTATATGACCTTTTTGCCTACTAAAAACCACTAGAAGTTGTCTAATTTAATTAATGCCAGTTTACTCATTACTATGATTTAAAAATTGGACTAGATTAAATAATGTTTAAAACTTAATTTCAGGTTTGGTTCCAAAACAGACGTGCCAAATGGCGAAAAGCTGAAAGACTCAAGGAAGAACAAAGAAAAAGGGACGGCCATGACGTCAAAAGAGATGGTGATTCAAAGGATGAGAAGGTTTGGTTTAATATATTTTTTGGATGATAAAAAAGGCTAAAGGGTGAATTTTAGATAGAAGATGGCCAGACTACAAGCTCCCCAGAGATAACAGCTGATGAAGATTTGACAAGAGAGCGTGAATGCTCTAGTCGCAGTTCTGTAGACCGGGAAACCCCGGATCATGCTCGGCCACCCACTGAAGCTGACGCATCAAATCCTCCATCTCCTCGTAGCAATCCAGCGTCACCTGTAGCTGCAGAACCACCAAAACCTGTTCAACATTCCACGTTGTCACATATATTTCCCTTTGGAGATGGGTAAGTACTACATAATCTCACCTAGCTTGCTCTCTACGCGCTGCAAATCTAAATTCGTACAGGACTCCATAATTAACACAGAAACGGGCAAGTTTCAGATCAAAGTTAAAATTAAATATCTCGTGAATTACAATAACGTGGCAATATAAATTCGAAAAATTTGCAAAATTTTGATCAACACCCTGTATTACCATACGTAGATGGCGAAGGAACCAATCGCTGCAAGCCGTTAAAACAAAATTCTGTCGAACTAAAATCTTCAAAGGACCCCGAAAACAAAATAGAAATTGAGATGTTATTTAATTTTGAGTTACAATATCACCTTTCAAATGTGGAATATCTACTGCATTTCCAAAATAAGTTAGCAGACATACATATTAAGCATCAGTTTCATCCATGCATAGTTAAAACATAAAAGGGACTTTATGGGTACTAAAAGGTTGTAGTTTATTGCTTAAAATTTAAAAGCATAGTTAAATTAACACCCTGACGTCATTTATTAATTAAAGATACAGCCTGGCTTAACTGATGCCAGCAGCAGTAATTATATTAACAATTTAATTGGCTCTAATAAGACAACAAAAGAGCAAATACGTTACGCTATAATGTAGTATTACAACGCATATTGTAGGTTTAACGAAAAAATGCCGTCATTATTTATTCATCTCTCTAGTTAAGGAAATGGGAACTCCATAAATCTTTCTTATGTGGGAAAATTATTTAAATGACAAAAATACTAACGAGGAAGTATTGGCATCTGCTTCAAGAACGATTGAAATTCTTTAAAGACCAATAAATGATTGAGGACAATCTGATACGAGAATTACTAATTATGCGACACGTGTATTTGATATCACAATGTAATGTATCAAAATGAGACAGGTGCGGCAAGAAGTAATAAAAGGGCGCACATCGTAATAATTCCTGTGTATGGTATTCATTTAAGTAAAAGCCAAAGGTTAAAGTACCATTTCGAGTGATGATGGCTGCAAATTTCCAGCAATTATTTTAAACAATGGAATGGTTGGGTGCATAGTTCGGTGTAAGACGTAATAGTAATAAATGTGACATATTTCATGTTAAATCTATCCTACAATAGATTAATTACGCATTTATCATACATACATAATGCTAAAATTACATTGAATTAGACGTAAAATATACTTTTAAAACAGGGGGATATCAAGGTATGTTAATTCGAAAATTAGAAGGATACATACAGGGTGCTAAAATGTTTGCAGAAATGTATGGAGATCTTCTAAATTATAAAAGATACAGCATGCTTTACAGTAAGGAAAACGTGCGCACTTAAATCCGTTTAAAAACTGAAAAAAATCCGAATATTGCGAAGATATCGGCGAAAAACAGAATGTGATATAAACATCTACTATAATAAAAAAATTTCATTTAGGGTTCTGGTGACTCTTTTTCAAATGGCTCTGGTGAATAAACCAAACTAATATTAAAATTTAATAGCAAATGAATACCATTTAGACTTACAGAAAGAGTCCACAGACCTTCAGGATGGCTTTTTAGTAGTTTCAGTCGTTTTTATTACGTTATTATCTTCTAACTCTCTTCTTAAGCTCGTTATTGTTATGGCACTACCCGAAATAAGTAAGTTATAATGAGGTAATTTCGTGGAGGAAAGTCGCGCAAAATGAATTTATAAAGGTACGTCCCAACCACAAAGGGATTCTCTACGAAGGAGCTGCAATAATTTGAAATTTCAGTAATCAGATTTATTATAATTTGTTTTGAAGCTTTAAGTAATTGCGCGATAGCAAAATTTCAAAATTTAATGTCTGTTAAAGGCAATGAAATTTTAAGGGCTTGGAGAATATTATCAGTAGCTATTCAAAATAATATGTAAGTAATATTACCTTTACTTACAAAATATACAAAACCATCTGTTTTGGCCTAAAGCAATAATGGACTGAAGTTATTGGAATGTATCCGAGGCGCAAAATTACTCACGATCCGTCTAAAGAAGAATATTTATCCTATTTTTAAATACTTATTTAGAGTTGCAATTTATTAACAAAAAAAAAAAAACTAATTTGACCTCGAATTTGAGGAAATATTTCTTGGAAATGTAATTTTGGAATTGGAGCAATATAAAAAAATCTGCGGCTTTTAATTCATATAAAAATCATGGAAGTAGGTAGTTTAAATCAAAGCATTGTTATATGTGTTAGAAAAATGAAATTGTTTTCTGATATCTAAAGCACCTTCTGAAATTCTGAAGCAGTACGCCTCTAAATTTTTTGAAAATCCAATTTTCGGATTTAAGAAATGGGAAAATATTTTCAGTGCCCAGATTAGCAATCCACATTAAAATCAGTGGTGGAATAGTTTCCATCATGTTCATTTTCTAAGTCCTTCTATCGGCACAGTAACAAAAAAAAACTTAAATAAATAATAAAAAATCACAACTACTCCTCTCATTAATAAAATCTCTAAATATGTATTAAGATTTACAAGATGGTGTTTATTCTAGTCCTGGACACACTGTATACTCAAAATCTGTGACTAATCAAGACCAAGACTTAAAACAACAATATAATTAAATTCCCGACAATCGACAAATTATGACGAGTAGTGTCGCCATATATAATTGGAGATCTGTCATTCGTACCGACAGGCCAATTAAAACACTCTGTATATGACATCATACGTTGGACGATTCGGGATTCAGATGATGGATTGACTTAATTTTTGTTAACTGCGTGATGTTGTTAATTATCAAGTGTTTAAATTAATTATTTAATCATTACTTCACATGCTCCATTTAATGTAATGCTATTTTCGGCATTAATTGCTCTTAATGAAAACAGTTGTTGGATAAATAATGTCTAACTTAGGGCTAATTCTATATATTTCTCGATCTCCCTGTTAATTATTCAAACATATTTCTATGTTTCAGACGAGCTTATCTCTTTTTTATGTTTTTCTATGATTAAGACGAGCTTTAGTGAACTTGAAAACAGGGTTGAAATAATTGGTGTCGACAAGTTTCCTCATTTTCAAGGAATAAATTTGTAAATTTGATGACGGCTGAAGTGATCCTCAATTTAAAAATATTTCGGCATTTTGAACACTTGTAAATTTTGCGCAGATATTTTTCCGCGTCTTTTTTGAATTGTTAATGAATGTTTCAAGTTCTTCAAAGTTGAAGTTTGGTGTTGACACATTTTTCCTTTTTCAGGAAACAAAGTTGTAAATTTAAGGACGAATGAACTGATCTGGAACTTACAGGTGGTCGTAACTTTTATTTCTACAGGAATTTTTCTCTATCGGCTTGTCCAGAGCTGAACATTGTTACGTAATATTGTTACGCACTCTCATTACATACACCTGCCTGTAGTTGCTGGTATTCCCTTATGCGTTCACCTTACGTCATTTGCAATTTACTGGTATAGAAGTAGAAAAAGAATTATTACGTCTGACTGAATAGCAAATTTAAGACTCTGTTCCTTTTTGTCGATTATGACCGTCACATGAATCGTTGTACCAATAACCATCAAATCTGATAAAAATCCCATTACTAATGTGTCAACTAAAAAAGCTCCTTTTATTGCTTCTCCGTAAATATTAAAGTCTATTTAAGCGAAATTTAGTAATGTCATTTGGTCTTGATAATACTTAACAATAACAATAATTGAACAACGTCGTTAAAACTGTGCAAATTGACACTTGACCCGTTGGAAGCACAACCGCAAATTGTATTTGCGGACCACTATGACAGGACGGATTAATATTTTAATTAGAACAAATAACATTTCCAGTGGCGGTACTAAAAGTAATTGTTTGATTAAAAGTTTATAAATTATTCTGCTTATAACGCTGACCACTCCATGGTGTCGGAAATTCATTATGTGGCCTATTCAGTGAGATTTTTAGAATATAAATTAATTTGCAATTACGGATCTACGCCTCTGTTTAAAAGCACTAAATATAGAACTGAAATGTGTTAGAGCGGCGATGAGGCGACTGCAAATTTTATTTAAATCAATTGAAATTACACTCTTTTAAATACATCAACTTCAATTAATCCACTTAGCTAATGTCATTTCATTTCACAAATAACGAAAGTAAATAAAATTCAATTACGATATGTAGAACGATGCAGTACAATTCCAATTGACCGTTGCGGTCAATTGTCTATGTAAAAAATTGTTTCTATGGTCGCTATTTATTCGCTATTAATTTTTAGTTCGGAAAATTGAAACGGGACACAAAAGATGCGATATACATAAATGTGTACAAGTATATTTAGAGACGGTTTAGTAAGAAGAATTGGAACCTCAATTAATTGTCTTAAAAACCGCCAGATATGAATGCATGAAAATTACCTAACATTTTATCAGTTAATTTTGATCAATTTTAAATTAACAAATAATAATGTTATATGATTTGTTATGAAATTCCAATAATAATGAAAGATAAAACATTACGATCAACATAACAATTAAACGGAAAAATTAAAAGACTACTCATTATCGTTTTTCATCCCATTACTTTTTGAACTGAAATTATTTAAACCTGAAACGTTTTTCTTGTAATTTAACTATTTGATATGCGCATACTCACATAATAACATAAACTAAATAGTGCTTTTTAGATTCCTAGACGAAAAATCTCAAAGGTATATAAAAATCTAAATGAAGACATGGAATTAATATGGATTAAAGCGTGACTTTGTGTTAAAAAAAAGGAAATCTAAATGTGTTAAATCAGGCAGTTTGGCATGCTGCTTCGTGGGTTTTGTTTATAGACCAAAACACTTTCTCAAATATTGTGGAATATTGAATAGGACTTTATGCTTCTTTAACACTCTTTTTTAGAATTGCACTCATCAAATCTGTGAAACTTGACTCTTAGCCTACGGAGTTTATCCTGGCATTCAAACCGCTTCTGATGACATTGTTAGTAAAGACGGTCAAAAAAATTGAGTATTAAGGTTCCAGAAACAATTCCTAAATCTCCAGAAAATGTTGATGGATGAAATAAAAGGGTATGCCCGTTAGGAAATAATATCAAGTTGGTAAATTTGTAATGAGCTACTTTTTGTTTTTACAATGTTTGATACAGTCGTTTTCGAATTATTTGTATTCAAAAGCCATGATTTTAACATTTAATCTGCAAAAACAAATCGCGGTTACCATTATTACGTGTTATTAAATGCTATATTCACGATTTGCAAATGCAATTAATTCGAAAACATTTACTCATTTTAATCATTTAATCGGTGGAAGAACTGAGTTAAAGTGACCATGATTATTTTGCGATGTTCGTTTGCTTCACCCAAGCATTTTCTGGTTATGCAGAGGACTTCTACAATTTTTATTAATATTTAAAATTTTTATCATTTCTAACAATAAACCTAACCCTCATTTCTAATAATCACCCTAAGTTTTTCTATTGGTAGAATATAATCTTAACGTTACAGGCGCCACCCACTAACTGAGCAATTTCAGATAAGAATTTAATTTCGTATTTTTAATTCTTTAACAAAAAACTACGAAAGAACTCATTACAGTTGTTTTTAGAATGTTAGAGAAAACTATTTACAGCATGATCCTCTACTAAATTTTTCTAATCGAATGCCTAAGTAAATTTAACAGACTAGTGCCGCTTCAGAAGGTCATAATGCGATTATCCTTCCGACTCCATACTAGGCCGCCACTGCTCCTATTAATGTTTAAGGGTGGTTTAAGGTTGTTAGTCGTGTAATTAAGGGGGATTACAGTTGTGATAATATTATTGGGGATGATAGTGGTGTTACGTCACTTGTGCTCTCATCCATGGCGGTCTAGGAGAGAGGCGGCTCGAATGTATGAGTCTTTCTAATCTCGAGGACTTCATATGATAAAACTGTAATAGCAATTTCAAATGGAGAAGTGGGATTAAAACAAGAAACACTTTAATGTAGCACGAATAATATATACTCTTACTAAATCTGTAATCAATGCAAATTTGGTTTTAGTATCTGAGCTAATGCAATTCAGCATAGCTTTATCGAGTTATCCCGTAATCTGTGATCATCTAATGCATCAAAACTGTTTAATATCACTCTGTGCGAGCAAAGGGAATTATTTAACACGTTATCAGTAGTATTACCATAATGACTTCATCCCATGTCTGGATTCTGACGTTCGGGAACTTAACAGAGGCAGCAATAGAGTATTGAGTATCATGGAGAATATAAGGTTTTTTTAACTTACTAATGAAAGCATATTATTAGACAAAAGGTACATACAACAATTTTTCAATGCCACTTTAAGTTACCTTGGTAATGGCCTACTTCCCATCAAGAAAAGTCCAGACAGCTACTTATTCCTTGATCAAATTATGGCACCTCTAATTTTATTATTTAAGTTCAAGTGCCCTAATCATTCAATATATTCAGACATTATCAACTATACCTAATAAGAATATCTAATAATAGGATTTAAAACAATATGCGGCACACTTGAACATATCAATATACAGCATGTTTTAAAAAGCTCCATTTATGTATTTCAGCTATTTAACTTGGTTGGTTAATTAGATTAGAAATAGAGATAATGGGTTAGAAATTCTATTTAAAACCAGTTATATGTTAATCAGTGAAGCCCTATAATTAAACTAGGAGACAAGAAAGCCCCTGGACTGGCCTGTTTATGCATTAGGATATGATTTCAAAAGATGCATAGCAACGATAAAAAAAATTTAGTTCATTTATGGAAAGTACAGACATTTAGCCATAAATAAAGTTAGTATTGTATTCGCGTATAATGATCATCATACCCTCTAAAGAGGTGTGCCACTTACTTTGCTCTTAGTACAAAATTCTCTATCCGAGAGTAACCTTCATTTGATGTTCGTCCAATAATGCACTATTCTATATATAAGGCTATAATTAAAATGTAAATTAATTTAATTGTAGAATTATTTTCATGAAAATGTGATTGAATATTTAATTTGGAGCATATTCTGAATATCTTATACGGCTTTTACATAATTATTGATTCACGGTTAATTAACAAAAAGCAGTAATTTGAACTACTATAAGATGAAACTAAAAATACACTTACAGGCCCATTAAAAGCGAAAAAATATCTGTTATACCTATAATGCCTAAAACCAATCAAAACCGAAAATTGAAATTTGCCGAGGGAATATGTTCAATCAAAAAATGCGAATATGGGAGCATAAATAAGTAAAAAAAGTAAAGTATGAAAACCGGAAATTGGAGTGGAATTTTTTTCCAATTTGCTGATAATTGGCAACTTTGAAATTTCACAAAATTTGCATAGCACGGTATTCTAATAATGAAATAGCAAACAGATTTAATTTTTTAGTATACATATGCGGTGTTACGTTTCAATTTAAAAACCCGGGAAAAGTAATAACTCGGATGAAACATAAAAGCGCTCGCGTAACTATTTTACAGTAAATTTAAAAAGTCCAAAATGCCTGCAGGCCAGTTTAATAATTTTGCAGGAGATCCGACAAAATCGGTGCTTCTGTCGTACATGTCGGACAGTTCAGTTCAATTTAAAAATATAATTTCATGGCAAATATTAGCATATCGGATTTTACTCCATTACAGCACACGAGATGGAATTATGTAACGGCTTTTTCGAAGGAACCAACCCGTGGGATTGATGTATTTGCGTGTGCTGGGGAATAGATAAAATTTACTTCTTATTTTTCACTCTTTAACGTAAAGAAAGCTTAGAATATTAGCTGGTATAGCTCCATGGTAGCTGCCGCCATCAGCTGCGGCTGCCATCCTTTTCAACCTTAATTTAGTTCAGGTTAGTTTTTTTTCACACCTCAACAGATACAAATCGCAATTTATTTTTTATTTATAGGACTCCCATACCCTAATTTCTATTCCTAAATTAAACATATTCCAACTCAGTCCCAAATGAGCCAAAACGCCTTTGTCTCCTAAAGGTCATCGAGGTTCGCAAACCGGAAGTGCGCGAAGAAGGATCGCAACTTCCGGTTTCCCAAAGTGCGTGCACGCGTTTCCTGGTGCCATCCAGTCATAATCGTCTTTGTTCAGCCCTACACGTGTTCGCATATGTTAGATTGATTCACCCCATGCTGAGTCAAGAGGACCATGTTTTGTGTGGGGTGATTCTGGGGGTGTGTAATTGTGTGTTTTTTATATTGTACTACAGTTTATTTCATATGAGGGCTATTACATGAGAAGTCACATGAAAGGTTTGCGGTCATTATAGGTGTGTAAGAATAGGGTTCTGGACTGACTTGATACTTCTACTTTGTTTTTTAATATAAGAGCTAAGAAAGTTTTTATGTAAAGTAAAAAAGGTTGCGAAACAAACTAACGATATAATATTCTTTAATTCAAAATTAAGCAAATTCCCGTCGCGCCGAGAATAATGTAATAAGCAACATATGCATATCTTGTTTTACGGGTTTATTCAATTCCTGGTATATTAAAATACGAAAATGCCAAATAAAATGAAATATTCATGGAGTTTCGAAATATTCGCAGAATATTCTCCTGGCCGACTACAAAGTTAACTTGTATCCGGGAAACTTTATTGAGGAAAATTTGATTTAATTTTTATAACAGCAGCGCCAAAGAGGAATGAGTGCCGTAATTTCTTTTGATGCTGCAATATAATTTCTGTGTACCAAGTACTTTGGGATTATTAAATTTTGTAGCGCAGCGAGAAAAACTTTTTATGATATCAGCGCACCTGAATAAGGAAATAGCATCCAACGTTACGAGTAGAACGAAAATTTGCAATTTTCTTTAAGACTTAATGCTCAATTTTCACTTTTATTGATCAATAGTCGCACGTTTTATCGCATAGGAAAATCTTGGTATTTATAATGTTCCTGGCTATTAAATCTATGTATGACAGTGTAACATATCGCATAAGATAGGGCAAAGCGGTACAGGCGATATCATTAGTTTTATTTAAAAAGTTTGTTTGAATTTCGAAGATTAGATTTAGCGGGCACAATTTTTTTAACGGAATCCCCTGTATATTTATTACAAATATTTAAATTCCGCGTGAAACTTATTTACCATAATTCCCAGTATACTTAAAGATATTGAATTGACAAAAACTGATATAGAAGAAGTTAATAATGTGTTTAAGAGTCATAGTGAATGCTAAACTCATTGCCTTATATAGGTTTGCTTTTACAGGGCGCCCAATTTGAGAACATTTTAAACATCAACATAACTTTATCAAAATTCCAGTCAGTCTGCAAATAATCGTTAGGTCATAGCGACTTAAAACTACCATTATATTACATATTCCACTAATCGGCAAAAGTCTTACACCTCCCTAATATTTATATTTTCATACATATAAATAATATGTGCATTGGGCAGAGGTAGTGATTCAATACAAATGGCTATGAACAAAAACCAAGGAAACAAATAAACAAAAAAATTAATTAAAAAACTACTTCAAAAATAGTTCATTATTGAAATGATAAGGAGGTGCCAAACTTTTGCCGATGAGGGTATTACTCGTACAACATTCATATAAACATTTTTTCCAAGTAATGTCATATGACACTTTGTCAGACTATTGCGCTACCCTGTATAATAAAGTCGCAGTTAACCATAACATCCGGCCAGTTTTTAAGACCAAGTTGGTGAGAAGATATTAGTCTGCAAAGTTCTAATTAATAGTTATTTAACGAACAAGTGCATTATTAATGATGATGATTAATAATCGAGACATTTCAACGCTTGGGCGTATTAAACGTGTCAATAAGAACCAAGATTTGTTTTTGTCGTATGTTTTCTTAAAAGAGAACAATTTTTTAATACTTTACAATTTGTTTTTAATTACTGACGTATTTGTGTCACAATTGGGAAATCAAGCTACATGCAGTCTCTGTATTTTTAAAGCAACAAGAAAAACATGTCATTAATAAGAAATAAACCAATATACAATTGGTTCTTCAAGTATAATATATTTATCTAAATTAACCACTACATTGTTGTCATTAATGTTTAATTCCAGCATCACGATCATACGCTCAGCAATGGATTTTCTCCAGTTCTCTGGTTTAATCAATTTAATCAACATGAATCAATAGTATTTATCAAATGAATACTAGCAACATACATTTCAGCCTTTTTCTTAACGTCCATTAATAGTCACATCGAATGTTAAATCTAAAATTTTATAAAGCAAAAAAATAGTTCCAACACTTATTCAGATTCGGTAAAATCGGAAAATTTAAAGAAATCTTTAGTAAACGGCATTTTCTTTAACTGTTAAATAAATACAATTGCATCGTTGAATTGAACCTTCCCATTAAAGGGAAACTTTAGATCGCCTGGTACCTTTCCGAATCGTAATCCCATGTGCAGAAATATAATTATTGCAAATTACGAAACGAGTTTAGGGGAAGACCTCCAAAGCGAAATTCGCCATCCACTCTAATCAAATCAAGGGATTTCCCAACATTTCGTCGAGTTCGAGTCCAAAGCAAAGCCTATCCCGAGTGGCTTAATTCAATTTAATATAGTTTGCATTAATTGCCATAGCACGTATCATAATCGACGGTTGATACACATTCCATTTCCATATTTGGAAATTTGATCCTAGCACCCCTTCCTGTTCTGAGCGAACAGACAGTGGCGGCATCCAGATGTTACTCTATAAACCTTTCGAATTTTAAGATAAGACAATTCACATTTCCAAACGATCAACGCGATCTAAAGTATTAACACTAAAAAATTATGTGTTAAGTAAAATGTGAATCATACTCATCAGAGTTATGAAATTACGAAGCTCGAGTGTAATATTCTCCGCCAATGATGTCTTTCTCGTTTTAGTTCGAGTCGTATTCTCTCCCCATTCTCGCCTGAAAGTTGGCGTTCGGAATTCCTCAACTAATGCAAAGCAAACGGCTTTCCAATTTGCTGTTTGATTATTTATCACATTCATTTACATATCGCATTTGCTGCCGTGTCGGTGAAAATGGCCGCATAGGTACACTGATTTATGTGAGCTATGCTTCTATGAGATTATTCGACGTTTCCAGTATTACACATATAATGGTTAATTGCCCCACAATGGTTTGAATTTCAAATGAACAACCAAACAACAATAACTATGGTTTACTTCAATTAATATCTGGGTAGTAGTGGCTAATAACCTTGTCAATAAAAGCAACGGTTTTAAGCCGTATTAATCGACATCGCTCAATTTTTCTGAAGGCTTTTCCTTTTTCTGTTTCTGAGCTCTAAATGTATGGTACGATAAAATAACGCACTCTGTAAAACACTACTGTTTTGTACAACAAATATCCGCTGACTCGGTTTTAAGACACAAGCCGTAATCCTCGGGGATGCTCTAAAGTAAATTCGAGTCTAAACATTTTAACTGAGGGCGGATTTGCTAGGGCACCGGTGGAAACATGTCAGCAAACATTATTAAAGACGTCAAACAAACAGGCTTTCATATTGGCAAATGTAATATAAGAAATGCGACATTTTGATTTATTTATACGTTTGAGCCCCGTCGCTGGATAAATGGAGCTCGACTCGAACATTATTTTCCAAGTGAAACCGTCAACTTTTGTCTCGATCAGTTTTCGCTGTATTAGGTTTGGTAGGTGAATTTAATTGGGTTTTACCTATTTTTAATTATTTGTTTAATACTAAATATTTGAAATGAGATTGTGGTTTATAAATAAACCTTAATGTGCTGATGAAATGAATTATTAAAAAGGAACTGAATGTGCTATCGTAGAAATGCACAACACTTTGCATATACTATAACAATGCGTCAAGACCATTTTTACCTACTAATAAATAGATGTAATTAACACGCAATAATGCATTTAATAAAATTAACCTGATAAAGCTACCGAAAAACTGAAACGTTTATACTAAAATCTGATGCAACTACCCTTGAGGAAAGATAATTTAACACTTATTTTAAGAAAGATTTTCAAGAAAGTTCAAGAAAAAATAAAAACGGTTTTAGCAAATATCGTATTTTTCTTGGATATTTGCAGAATGGGCTGGAATTTTCGAAAGTTTTGAGGCTTAGTGATGATTCTTGCTTTAAACATGAGCAGGTTTGTCCCAGAATGACAGACTTCGCCTCTCTTACGGTTTTCGAGATCTCTATCGGCAAACGGCAAATCTGAATAACCGTGTCTATTGTCTTTTATAAAATTCTCTCTGGCATTTTCTTTGAAAATAGTCCGTTTAAACTTAGACATTCTGACACAGAAGTTCCTTAAAAAGGCACTTCGTTCGAAAAATTGCGTTTCCATCACAAAAGCTTCCCAATTTAAATACACAAGACAAGAAGCCTTCTTACATGAAGACGGTCGGATTTTCATGTTTAAAATTTAAAGGTAAAATTTGCTTACGCTCGGGGGAAACTACATTTGGCCGTACAAAACGGATCTATAAAACATATAAATTCTATATTCTTTCTGTGAAGAGCCATATTACATTTTGAAAACACTGAGAGCGAGGCAAGGATCCGACAAGATGGATATTTTTAAATATTCATCAGGACAGACACAAAGAGGGTAATATTGTAAAACGAATTTTTCATTTGCTGAAACGCAAACACAAAAAGTCGGCTAAGAGCTTGGGGTGAAAAGATTTAATGTTAATTTGCAGGCTCTAAAGAGAAAACCACGTCCGGTTATAACTGCTGACACTTGTTACATTCTTAACTTTGGAAACCGTACAGATTTGCCATTACAAGAGAGAATTCATTAGATTCTAAATAGTATGCCTCATGAATTGTTGAGATTGTTTGGTGACGCAAAGTGCAGATAAATGAAATAAAACATTTTTCCCTATCGCTGCCTAGAAAATAAACAAAAACACACAAATAACGTAACCGAAAAATCTTAGACAATAAATTGCACGGAATTATGAATAAAATCGACTTTTTGTGGTCCTATTTTTAATAAACTGGAACAAAATCAAGCTAAATTAAGAAAAACTTTTTCATAATTTCTGAAATTTAATACAAAAATAAACATGAAATGCATGTGAAAATCACTTATCACACTCGGAAAACATACATGCCTTTGCTTACAACTGCAAAAATAATGAAATTCTAATATATTTTTTTGCAAGGATAACTGTTAGCGAACGTAATCCATACAACATCTTTCTATATTCAAATACCTCTGGGTGAAAAATTTCCTGAGATAGATGCCGGACTTTGTACAAGAGTAATTAATCGGACTTAACGTACGAAAAGTGTCCATACAGGCCGCAGATATTTCATCGAAAAGGTCACTTTTCACCATTCTATCCTAGGTAACTCAAACTAACAGCCATAGCGAACTTGGGCCAATAAACGCAATTACATTAGAAATTGATAGTTAATCTAGTCGGATTGGGTCTGAATTATCGGGCGCAAGCCCAGCAACACCTGACATGATTACATTAATATTGCTGCTCATAAATAAACGCGCACAAATTAGAGCGACTGTGCAATTAATTAATCAACTAATTAACAGACAGGTGAGATCAAAGAAAACCCGGCGTAACCCCGACAACGGCCTAAATCGGGTTTGCGGATATGCCAGGCACGAGCTTCACTTGTAAAAGCGAAAATTAACTGTGTAGTCAGAGATAATTTGTTTACACAGCTAAAAAGAATTTTCAGGATTATGGGGTTAACTCGAGTTTTAGCCCTTTGCTAGTTGACTTGATTTTTTCTTCTTTAAAGTTTAGGTAAATGGCTCCAAGATACAAGTCTTGCAAAAAGATAATCCAATTTGACATTCTTTTAAACATTTGACATATGACCCTCCCTCTATTTTGACAGATTACATATATTTGGGCGGTAACACGGTTGTCTGCCTAGGTGAAATATAAGCATAAAAATTCTGACGACATAGTGGTACTCGTAAGGAATCGACTAGACAGTCCAGCACCTTTCAGAAGGTTCTGGACGTAGTTTTTAGCTAGTGCAAAAATAGTTGACTTTCTGGAGACCATTTTCCCAAATTTACTATTTAAATTGTACACTCACAGATCAACTGTAGCCGACAGAATAGAGACAAATAATAACCATAGCAGTGCAATAATGTGTAAGAGGTACAAATAAGTTTCCGCCGTTTGATATCAAAAATTAGGAATTTATTGTGAAAGAACGATGCATTATGTTTTATTCAAAGAATAAATCTATTGTCCATCGCTGGCCACTACTTTTTCCCATCTTTCTGGCAGCAGTCGAATACCACGTCGGAAGAAGTCTTCATCTTTTGAGGCTATCCATGAATCGACCCATTTTTTGGTATCATCATATGATAGCGCGGCTTAGACAGATCATGTGCCATCGATTGAAATAAGTGATAGTCTGATGGGGCAAGGTCTGGTGAATATGGCGGGTGGGGTAGGACTTCCTAATTAAGTGTTTCCAAATAGATTTTGACCGTCACCGCAACATGCGGACGAGCATTATCATGTAGGAGAATAATTTGGTCGTGTCTGGAGTAGTAATGGGCGCGTTGTTCCTTGAGTGCTTGGCTCAATTTCGTTAATTGTGTTCGGCAGAGAGTTCCAGTAATGGTTGTGTTCGGTTTGAGCAACTCATAATATATGACACCAAATATACAACATGAGTGTTTTTCCATGAATATTTGGTTTGGTTGTCGATGTTGAAGCATGGCCAGGTAGTTCCCATGATTTTCTCTTCTTTGGGTTATCGTAATATATCCATTTTTCATCGCCAGTGACTATTCGATGCAAAAAACCTTTTTTTATGTCTGGCGAGCAGTATTTCACTCTTGCAAAATCGGCGTTCAACGTCTCTCGGCTTTAATTCATAAGGAACCCAATTTTCCTGTTTTTGAATCATTCTCAATACTTTTAAACGATGCGAAGTTGCTTGTTGAGTCACTTCTAATGTAAGTGCAAGTTCTTTTTGCATTTGAGATGAATCTTCCTCCAATAGTACTTCCAATTCCGTATCTTCGTATACTTCAGGTCTTCCACTGCGACATTATTGAACGAAACAAATTATGTGATACTATAAATTACTAATAAAGAGTCACTAACATTTCAAGGTTATATTGTTCCTAAATTATCAAACTCGCGATAGTACATTTTACATCTGACAATTTCAAGATAATCTTCTGATGGGGGCATGTTTTGTCAAACGGCGGAAACTTATTTGTACACCTTATAGTTCATAGTGAAACTAGAGAAGTGCGGAAAAGTAGCCATACCCGTTCCGAACTAGGAAAAGCTATTTACCGCACGCTAATATTTAATTCAACAGAGAGTATCACTTTTCGCACTACTTTTTTCACTTTATGTATTGATTGGTATACATGAACCTCAGATAAATTATTGAATTCACGTAATTTCCGGTTCTTCGGAAGAATGTCAAATTTAATGCTGAACACTGTTGACAACCGAAAAACGGATTACTAAAGTTCAAGAAGAGTTCGCAACTTAAAACAAAAACTCCATTTAGGCACAGCTACTAGAATTACGCCCTTAATCTCAGGAACAGCATTACTATACTTTTTTAATTTACTGGCCGAAAAAAGTCTAGAAACTAAACACTTTTTCTAGGAACTTCTTAGCATAAGCAAAGCATAACCCATTAGAGGGCAATACTTTTTGAAATTAAATTATAAATTCAACCTGTATTGCTACCGCTCTTACATTTTCAACTTCCAGCAAGAGTCTTCATCCAGTATATAATAAATATAAATGAAACGTATACGTAGTTCTTCTCGCCCGAAAAGGGGATAAAAGAAAGCTGATTTTTAGCATTTTAAATTCCCTCCCTTTAATTCACCATTACGCTTTAGTACACCCTCCGATTTAAATAAATAATAGGCCATTTTTATGATGCGGCGGGCCCACAGCTAATTTGATCACATACATTATTTAAACGGAGAAGAAAATTCCGCAATTACTTTGTGCATTGCTGCATGAAAGTTTTAAGCAAGATTATCGCTAGTCTAAATTGAAATTTATGTTTGCTTTATTTAGGTTCCTGTTAACATAATTTTTAGGTAGAAATATAATATTATGGCGTTACTGCTGCGGTTTTAATATTAAGAAAGTGTTCCGGAGGAAAATTTTTCTTTCAAATACATTGAACTATAATATTTTTTCTTTGTTTCAGTCCGGGATCCGGGTTTAGACCGATTATGGATAGTGCAAGTGGACCTAGAAACACGCCGCCATCTTTATTTTTCCCATCCCATTTGGCCTCTCATATCAGTACTCAGTTTTCACCACCATTATTTCCTTCTTTGAAAGGTAAGTCATTATTAGTATAACAGTATAACAATAGTACATTGTCTCACTACTGCTGAAAACGCTGTTTTTTATACAAAGAGTTTTTCGGTACAAGCTAAAAGTGAGTAACACAATGTCCTAATTGAATTTGATAATGATGATATTTTATTTAATTTGATTTTATTTAAATTGAAGTTGATATTTCACACAATATTTGCTCTACTACTGTGAAAACTACATGAGCAAAGACTACAAAGATATTGTAATCTATTTCATTGGGAATTTTAACCTCAAAAGACACAATATTATTATTATTTGATTAGTGTGGGAAAAGTACACTTTTCCCACTTATATAAGGATGCATATTTGTTGCTGACAATTTGAGATTTGTGATTTTTAGGTAAGGTTATCAGTGTGTTCGCGTTTATTCTCCAACCAGTTAGTAGTGTAAAGATTTTCAGCAGTATTATACCTTAGCAAAGTTGTTGTCTAGAAAGGACACTCGGTATGAACTGAAAAATTGATATCAGCATAGGTTTTAGAGACAAATTTTTCGTTCAGTGAAATGTTGTTCAAATAGTATTTTCTTTGATTAAATTAGAAAATCTATCTAATTGAATGTTTAATAAAAATTTTTAAAACTTTAAACTTTAAATTCTATAAAATCGGAACTTTAGAGGTCTATGTTGTTGGGGAATCTAGATTTTTTTCTTATGAACTTTTCGCATTAACCATATTCAAAATGTTCAATAACAGTGACAATTATCAAAATATTCAATGACAACATAGATCCATATCTCATAACAAAGAGGTAAGGATTGTTTCTATCATATCGCATATCCCAACAACTTTACTATATACTCTGATAAATCTAATGCTGTACCAGCTTATATTCCCAATACAGCTAATCTAGTTAGGTCCAAACAATGTCAATACTTAGTTCTTTAATCCTCTTATCGAGTTAAAAGTTTGAAGTTTCGAAAGATAATTTTAAAAGTAGCAGGTGCAAATTGTCGACAAATTGGCAAATGTATCGTGTTTATCCATGCGAGGCATTAGACTAACAAAATTAAGAATGTTATACGGTTATTTATAAGATCATTTGGAAATAAATCCTGATAACAAGATATTACGAAGAAATCCAAAATGAATGCATATTTATTTAATAATTTTTGTGTTAACATCTGTTTCTTGCTCCCAATTGAAGGTATTAGTGAATGTAGGTGGGCCTACTACAAAACTTAACCTTTAACTAAATTATGCTTAAGGTCTTTTCAGATCAGAAAGAGATCAGATACGATTGGAAGAAAAAGAGCTTCGATTTTATCGGAAATTCTGCTTTCTTACCGTTGGCGCATTCATATTTTCACTTATTTTTTTAGTGTAATTTCCACGTACAATTTAGGACTAATAATAATGCTAGCCACTTCAAAGAATCTAAAAAAAATGACAGATGATGATAATTATTATAGAAACGACAATTTCGAGTTTTGATGAAGGATATGAATTGACTACTGCAATTTATAGTTTGAAAGTAACCTCCATTATTGCCCATAATTCACCATAAAACGAGAATCTAGTGAATGCTACCGTTTTTCGATTTAATGCTAACTAGAACTGAAGGTGAAGTTCACATTGAAGTACTGAAAACCGAATGTCATATCTTTATAACTCACCCTATTATATCACTTTCAATATGATTCATCCAATTATCACCTTCAACTCGTTTTTCTACATATTATTCAATCTCTCTCTCCAAGACTATTTTTAAATAAATATTATTTCCACTTGTACTCGTCTATTCACATTCAAATCACTTGGACTATGTTTAAAATTCTGACAAATAAATCGACTCTTGATAAACAACATGCTCTATTTTGTTGCAGGTTTCCCAGGATTTTGCTCCTGCTGCCCAATCAAACCTTTAGGCAGCACTATTTCCCCACACCATTTACTTCCAACAAGCGACTCCAGCTCTGCTCTTTCGCAGAATTCTCCCGTGGGAAATGACCAAAGGCAATCCAGTGTTGCAGAACTACGAAGAAAAGCCCAAGAGCACTCCGCAGCTTTGTTGCAGAGTTTGCAACATGTGGCCAGTTTCCAACAGGCAGCAGGGTTGAATTTCCCTCTGCTACCACCTCTGACTTTGCAGGCTCTACAGAGAAAGCATGATATTGGAGGAAGAGCGAGTCCTGAGAACCCTGTGAAGGAACATTCGCCCACATAGGATTAGGATAATACAATACAAATAGAATCAAAGATCTAAGTGGTCAATTAGATCTAAGGGATCTAATTGCCAGTAACGCAGCTAAATTGTTATTCACATAATTTCACCTCAAAAATTATCAGCTATGACGTAATTTAGTGAAATAATATGTCGTACAACGCAAATATGTAAATTCACGAAAATGAAATGAATTTTAAGTACTGTAAAATATGTAGTTTTAAGATACTTATACAATTCAACACTTTTAGACTTACACAAGATGTTATGCAAATAAATTATATAGCTGTAGGCAATTATTACCTCTTTTCGAACTGAGACATTGTTTCAATGGAATAATATGTACAGGTAGTAAGCTGATTTTGTAAAACCAATGAATTTTGCAAATGTAACTCCAATTGATATGAAGTTTAATGTATATAAACTACTTAGAAACGTACCTACTGGTCATGAAACTTAGTTATAAACGCAGATTTATTGTTACCAAAATTATTGTGATGTGATCGAGGTTTTAGTGATTTTTTTATTAATTTGTGCAAATGTACATTATCTTACGCAATATTTTACATTTAGTAGGAATATTGAATAAATTATGAAAATACAATTTTAAATTGATATTTTATTTAAAAATTCCCAACCCTTGTCGGTCTGAAAACTGGAATTTAACAACACGTTATACAACTAAGAACTTGTAAATATTTTACCCATTTAAATTATTTCATTACTTTGGGTTAGTTAGACTGAAGGTATTATTCTCAATTAGTAATGAGTATTTACACACTTTTTAACAAAATTTTATGCATTTTTTAAATAATTTAATAACTGAAGGCTTTAAAATTATTTACAGAGAATCTGTTTCAGATTGTTTAAAATCCTTTTAATGTTTACAAACTTATTAATTAATGACCTCCATTAATCCATTAATGTATGATTTTTTATTAGTGCACGACTTTGAGAGAATTATAATTTATTTGACGCGGTTGAGGAAATGATCGCTTGCATTTAACCACTTACAACACCTATGGTGGACATATATTTGTCTCTTATAAAAGTTTGAACTTTTGACATGAAGAATCAATGACGAAATAGAATCAACAAAAGGCACTGTTACCAAATTTACACTCAAGCTCATTACGGTTTGTTGAAATATTCAAACCCAAACCAGAATATTTAAATATAAGTAGCTACAATTTAACATCTAACATATCTACTAAATCAACTTAAGACCTGTATAGAATGCATAATATATGTCTCAAGGAGACTGTAAGGATTAAGGTATATAAGATGTAAAAGCTTAATTTCAGTTTCCACTTTTATCTCATCATAACTTCTACATTTTTTGATATACTATATTGAAATTGAAAGAATATGCAATTCATTGAAGACTACATACATAAATTTCACAATCGTTTGCCTCAACCTACGGCCAGATATTTTTGTGAGAAGGGTTGGCCCCCCTTATCCTTAAAAGTTCACAAATCTTCAAACGACAAAAGGAAAACTACAAAGCAAATAAAAGTGCATTGGTGTTTGATCATACTTCTGGTCAAGGTGTTCTTCAAATTTTCGAAGATAATTCAGATGAAGACGCAAATGTACTTATTTTGCATGATTAGGTACTAATAATCTAATTTCAAATTAAAAAACCTTTAAAATATTAATCACCTGTTGAAAGAAATTTACGTCCGTCAGTCAGTATTTAGTCAGTGTTAGTTATACAGTTTTTTTCACACAGAATTTCACCTGCTTTACTGTACCAGGACCTTAATGAAATAATCTATAACGCAAAGCAGTATCATAAAGAGAAAATCATTGAAAATCAAATTGTACATAAAAATTAAAACTAATTAACGAAAGGAATGTATGAGCGCAAGAGCCATCAATGATTGAAAAATAACCACCTCATTAAAGGATCAAGTCAAGCAGGACATCAAGCAAAGATCCACTATATTATAGAGTCGTGGATAAGGGTATTTAAACAAGTTCAATTTGTGTCCTCTATCTAGAGAGATGCAGCAATTATTGCTGTTGCTGCTTTCATTTTATTAAACTGAGGAATTAATTGAAATTACCTGCTTGTATTTCATAGTGCGAAATAAAACCCGTTTTGCCGCACGCTCAGAATCAGAAAACTTTTACTCTTTTCGTCAAAATCATAAAAAGTTATTTTTCGATTAAAAGAAGCATAAATAATACTCTTAGTTTCAAAACAAATATAACTAAATAATCTGCCAAGAAGGTCGGATCAAAGCGTGAAGCCGAAAGCGGAATTCGTAACCGATTCATACAGACAAAATACAATCAAGTATGAAAACAAACGGACGGCGTCGCAAAAGGCGTCGCGACGATTATCGATGCGTCCGAATGCGAGGCAACCATTGGCAAGACTCAAGGATGGGGCGGGACCCCTCTGCATGGGGTTCAAACCGGAACTATTGTTTGAGTCTATTAACGGGACGTCGATTTCTTTTGCCATGCAATTTATTCTGATTATATAAAACGCCCCTGAAGTTAGGATAGAGTATGTAACAGAAAGAGATTTTTTTTATTCCTGAAGATCCTTCTGACATCTGACAAAAATGTTAAACTGCTGGTCAGCTATACTGCGAATCAACCCAACAAAACTGCGTCAACCCAATGATGGTACAAGTTTGGGTAAAAATTTGTTTTAACTAGATCCTCTCATGTAAAAGGTTTATTGTCATGTAAAATTGATCTTCAGTTGGAAATTCATCCGAATTAATCATTAGGAATAATTATCACGTTTTCACGAGGTAAATATTAATATCATTTTGAGTCCTCTAGCGTTCTCCATTTTAATGAGATATTGAAATAGTTTTTGATATATCTGAGATTAATCTATTGTTTAAGCATAGGTAATCAACTGTTATTCAAGCTTTTCGTTCCTACTAAAAACACGGTTCCTTGCAATAACTTTTTGGGGGGAACACTTTAAATCTACAAAACTCCATTAACTTTAATAATCAGCAGACGAGATCACAATCTCATGTAGAAAAACGTTTCTTACTGAACTATGTGGACATAGAATTACAGACTAGGTGGTTACTGGTTTCGTGCTTGTGAGCCCTCTTCAGACGACTACGCAAATACACTCGTATAAGGCGTTCTTGAGAAGAAGGAAAATACAAGAATCATGAACCATTATAGTTAGTTCAGGTTTAGTGAAATGAGGGTGTGTTTGTTCACATTGTTTAAAGATGAACAATGCGACTAACGACAGATGTGGCGGCGAATGACAGCGCTGAATAAAAACAATTTTTTTTCTCCCTTATACTTTTACTTTTAGCTTTTACTGTGTTCAAAAACATAGACACCCAACATTAATCTTTGATATTCGGTAATCGTCCCATACTACAATGATATTATACCTTTGAAATAACACCTACACATTGCACCACACGAGTGGAGACTAGCTTTGACCCGGAACTAATATACCCGATGCAAAAGCAAATGAAAGAATTACCATAGAGAGGCTTTATGGCAGCCACCGCTCAGCGTTTCAAAAAGTGGACGAAATCAAATGAAAAAGCTATTTAGTCTCAATTCCAATTTCCATTACATTACAGCGCGCTCCACCGGGTGTCTGGATAATTAATCTGGAATATCACGAATATTAATATCCATAAATTACAGTGGCAAACAGCATCAGCAGCCAATTCCATTAGAGAGTTGGAGAGCGGCTTGGAACTTATTACATGGAACGACGAGTTGTTTATGTTTATGTAGAGTTCTATAATAATACAGAGATGTAAATGAAAAAATACATTAATGAGAGGAATTGAGAATGGTAATTGCATCCAGCAAAAATTTCCTGTGAAAAGACCTTGAACCAGGTATCTTCAATAATGCTTAAATGACAATCTTTCGAAGAATATTATTTTGGTTCTTTTTCATGTGAAATCTACCATATACTTATGTGTAATTCAGATTATAGTTATTTTGGTTTAATCAAACATTTTTTTAAAGTTAAACCCTCATTTAGTTCAATGAAAATCATCATATGAGTTTCGTTGAGATAGATGGAGTGGGCTTGAAAATTCTTATGACTTATAAAATATTTTTTATTTTAGATTCGGAAAATGAATTCGAGCTAAGCCCCCATCGTGCAATTTGGACCGATCATGAATGCAGCCAAGGCTCAGGTATACGGTGTTCATATCTAATTTCACAATTGCTCTCATAATTCAGTCCAAATTAGGCACTACGTCACACGTTTCTACTCCAGGAAATTATACACAATTAGCAAACGTACTGATGTAATTTATAGTCGACATTACTAGAGCATTATTCAAGCCGAGTTTTCGAGAAATGGCGCGTAATTAATATTGCTAAAATTCTGACATTTGAATGGAGACACTGAGAACTGGATTAGGTTTTGATGAATTTTGCTGAAAACTTGGAAATAATTTAATTTGTTTTTGTGATGATTATAGGACGATAATTATTTA
This sequence comes from Euwallacea similis, assembly GCF_039881205.1. Lineage (NCBI taxonomy): Eukaryota > Metazoa > Arthropoda > Insecta > Coleoptera > Curculionidae > Euwallacea > Euwallacea similis. Next base: position 1,713,863 of record NC_089638.1, on the reverse strand, counting down.
TATCATAATTTAAGGAACACAAGAATATTTATTTACTATTAAACTCGTAATCCTAGTGGTTTCAAGAAAGTCAACGTCGCATTGATGAGACGTCACAAAGAAATAAGAAATAAAAGAGGTTCAGGAGAGATATTTTCGATTGATTTACGGGTAGAAAAATGGTGGTAACGCGCAAAAAGACTATGCCAGAAGTAACGAGCAACTTATCCAATTATGGGCTTGCTCGCAGCTCACTCGTTAATAATAATTCTTTACACTATTAATGAAACTCAATCCCAAAAGCTGGGTCCAATTAACGTGATATTTAAAAATAGATAAAACGCTCAATTATAGAACATCTTTCAGCATTTTGTTTAGTTTTCTTTTATTTTGAAAATCGTTCGACAAATAACATTTTCACAGCTTTGGTTGCCTTTCATGCACCTCTCTGTATATCTCCACATCTTCAAGAAGGTTATGAATTTATTACACAGTAAATTTCACAGGAATTCAACTCAAAGAAAAGCATTTTCACGGTCCCATCTGCTTAAGAACTTTTCTGCATTTGAACTAATGGAGATTGCCTTAATGAAATGTGTTAAAAGTTACAATGCTCGAGTTAAATTGTAGGAAAGTTAAAATTAATGGCTTTTGTTCTAGAGCATATTAAGCACGTATTTGGGATTAAATACTTCCTTTGCAGCTTAAGACAATAATCAAGAAATGGGTTTAAGATTTATGAAAATTTCCATGTTGTCTGAGACAATATGGAGGACCAAATTGATTCAACTGTTTTATTCGCATACACAAAAATAATATTTTATAATATTAGTTAGATAACAGCTAAGCTAATCAGCGCAGATCTTTAATTTTAATCTTCTTCTTCACTGCGTTGCTAAATCCTTCTTTGTACTGAAACCAAATATCGTTCTTCGAAGTGTTGCCTACAATTTTTGCTAAAAAATATGAGAATTTTTATTTACACACCCTGAAAACATGAAATAAATTCAAAAATGAAAAAAAGTATACTCTGTACTTAAATGAATAGAGCTCTAAACGAGTAAATTTGTCTAAAACTTGAACACCTGTAAAACCTAATTAAAAAATATCAAGGCTTTTAAAAATTAGCACTTTTTCTTTAACAATTAATTAAGCGACGTAATCTGACCTCGACATTTTGAAGGGCAACTTGTAGTATTCCCTTATATTTTTATCAGCGGCATGTCTGAGATTAAATCATCTGTTAGTCCGACATTTGATGGTAAAAGCATAGGGCTTAATCAACACTTTACGTTTACGGTTAACGTCCTACTGTGAGATTTTTTTTCACGATCAAGCGAAACTGTGCAAGCCCTCCATTCCCCAATATCGACTTATTAGAAAATTTAAGACTGCCCTACATATTCAATTTCTACATTAGCCAAAGACTTCCGGGTTGGTATCCCAATGCAATACGAGTCGAATAAATACATTTACAAGAATATTCCATCAGAACAATAGCTGATCGCCAGCGGCAACCCGAACAAAGTAATAAGGCAAATTGTAATTTCGGTGGGCAAACAATGGAGCAGGATTCCATTTGGAGGCAATTACCGACATCTCGTTTCTGATGATATAAATTACCGCTCCAACAGACGCGTAATTACGCGACGTCGATCCGATCCCGAGCTCAATCCAGTTGAATCCGTATTTCCAGTTATTCTGGTTGATAATTTCTATTTTCGCGCTTTCGAGGCAAAATGTCATTATTGAAATGGCGCAGATAGATATTTCTTCAGATTGAAGTAATTTTAATTACCGAGAAATTAAAAAGCAGGTACCTACTAAGCATAAAAATACAATTTTTAATTCGTTAACAAATCAGGTGGAAGGTGGAATCGCCTGTAGGTTAGTCGGTCATAGATTTGATGAATTTTTAATCTCTACAATATGGCCATTTTTAAATCCTGACGTTTCGCTTTTTCCTCCATTTACCCTCAATTTATTTTAATTTAAAACGAATAATAAGTAAGCTTCTGCATTTTTTAAATCAGAGCCAGAAATTAATTCTTTTCTAAATTCGACGATGATAGAGTATACTGATAAATTCTGTCAATACGACTTTGATATTAATTTCCTCGCCCACTATAAATATCAATACGTTAAATTTTGTTATAATATTTCGAATTTGAAATTGTGATGTTTTTTTTTTGTTGCAGTTGTTGATGCCTTTACTTTTACCACTGGGCACAATTGATGTCTTACTTTCTGCTGTACAGTGCTAATTTATAAGTTTTATAAAAGAATGCGGTAAAGTGTTTTTAATCCATACCCGTCGGAGATGAACGAAACTCTAACGCTTTAGTGTATAATTCTCACCCTTTTACTACCTTTGTTGAAAAATGTATCGGTATACGTGGAAAAAAGTAATAAGTAAAGGAAAAGTCCTAAAATGAATTAATGAAAAAAGCACCATACCTGATGTTTGAGCCTTTTGTATGATCCTACCGAAAAAATCCCTCTTCACTGTGAGCTGAAACAAAAAATAATACTTCTAATAGTTTTTCCTTCAAGATTAAAATATGCAGATATTTTTATATTATTTATAAATTATTTTTCATATCGTACTTAACTATTTCAGGAGAATTTTGAAAATGAGATGAGACACAGCATTTCCCATTAAAATGCAGCATTACATTCTATTTATACGGTAATCTCAACTGGACAAAAAATATTACTTCAAATTCAACCACCAGAATTTTTTTCACGTAAAACTTACTTAAAACAATCCTGACCAACAAAATCTAACATACTTTTATATTGTTGTTCCCTTTTAAAGTCCTGATAAAATTCTAATACCCAAGTGGCCCACAAATTGATTAGAGCGGAATTGAACTCCGGAAAAAGGATTTCATAGTTTTCAAAGTTTTATAAGGAATAATGATCCACAGTTTATTTCAAGAAAGTTAGAATTGAAAAATTGAGGGCTTAAGTTATCTTCAATACAGAAAAGTAAGTTATTCAAAAATGGCAATAACTGAGAAATTTTGAGAAACAATTAGAATTTATTCGTTTTATAATTATTCCAGATCAGTATTAATCATAGAAGTAATAAAACGTTACGTCCAGCAAAAAGAAATAAAAACTCAATAATGTTTAATCCGGAAATTTAAAGCAATCAATAGGATTAGGTACCAAAAAATTTTGATAAAATGAGTTTATGATGGGCGATAAAACTGGGAAAAACGTCAGTCTCGCGACAGAAATGAATTGCAAGATAGTGATAATATTGATGTTCCTTAGTTACAGTAAGTTTTTTTTTAAATGTAAACGATTATTTTTTACAATTCTATTTTTGTTTATTACAGTTCATTCGGATAAAGATTTCACCACAAGCTACAATGAAAATTCCAAAACTGCACAGATGAACCAGCGGATCAAGGTAATAGCAAGAGGAATTGTGGACAAATGGGTAGCGGAAGGTTTAACTGTGTCTAAGCAAAAGGTGGCAGGTTGGCTTGACATTCTGGACAAATCCAAAGACAAAGGCGCAGTTTCGGCAACAACAACTAAACCAGCAGACAGTGCAGACACTTTGGGAGGCAACTTTAAAGCAGTAAAAGATATGATGGTTGAAACTTTTTCTAAAATAGGGCAAGTTAAATGCACGACTTGTAAAAAGAATGAAGAAAGTGGGGCCGAATTAGAGAAACCCCAGATTGACAGTAAGTCAATTAATAGAGACGTTCCCTTAGATAATTTAAGTATAGAAGAATTGAAAGCAAAACAAAAAACCATTCAGCAATTTGCTCAAATGAGCAAAATGGCACAACTAGTGGGAAACTTAAGGAGTGCACCATACAAAAATGACGAGAGTACCACTCAATCTTCTGCAACAGTCACAAAGTTTCAAAACGTTGACGAGGAATTGGAAAAAATGAGTATTGAAGAATTGCTAGAGAAACAGAAAGCCATTCAGCAGTTTGAGCAGATGGGGAAAATGTTTCAATTGCTCGGAAGCGTATCTAATCTGACTAAAGCAACAAAGAAGACTACACCAAGAGAGGAACTTTGAGAAAAATTAATATATTTCTATGTAAATTTTATATTTTCTTAATAAATAGAACTACGATTTGAATATAACTTTCTCATTTAAATACCTACAAGAATGTATTCTACATAGCCATTTTTTCTAAATTTGCACTCTTCCCTAGATTTATTGAGCAGCAATGTAGTACCAGGATTGTTATTTTAATTTCAGTTGCTGTCTAATTGCCCACCTGCTGCTTTTTGCGTTTTGAAATAGGTGTCTATATTATTTTTAAACATTACATCGCAAGTAAAATATCATTTTTTTCACACTCTCTTTAAATATTTCCCTTTAAATGCTTTCTTCCAATTTTTCTGGACTGTTTCCATCCCACGTGGTAGTCATAATTTGAATTGCCAGCAACTTGGTATTTTTCCTCTTTATGGTAACCGCTACACAATTTTCTTATTGGGAATTAAATCCTGGATGACCTCATTCTCCTATCTAAAGTTCTTGTTTTTTACAAATGTTGTGCTTCCTCTTTATTCTTCTTTGTCACGTTTCCTTTTCTTAGTAGAGTAAAAAATAGATTTTTTTGCTTTATTATATTACAATTCCAGTTATTGCTTCCTAACTATACTCAGCTTTTATTTATTATCATGCATGTCATAACTACTTTCATCTTTGATTCACTTCTATTAGCAACACAAGCTCTATCATCAACATGTGAAATGATTTATTATCATCTGGTTCCAGTTGGACTTTACTCATTTTGACTTGCTGATTTTTTTTATTATTAAAATATATTTTTAGTATTAATCTGCTATAATTCCTTATTACGTCTCTTTAAGTCTTACTCGAATCCTGTTAATGCAAATTCAGCTCGTTTTTCTGTACTTCCCTCCTCCATTTTGATAATTCATTAATTGTGTACATTGCATGGAATTATTCCTTTAAGATCGAGTTGTGTTTTATCTTAAAATCCTGCTGGGACGTGCTCGGTATCCTCGGTTATCGAGGATTTAAAATCCTGTAAAGGTCATTTCAGAGAAAAGTTTCGCGATCTTTCAAGTCTTTTAGCGCATTTAGAAATCTGCACCTGTGTGCATTAAGAGCGAGTTTTACCAATATGGGACAGGGTGTGAGAGGTATGTTTGGTGAATTTTATTTTTTTAAGCAATAAAAAATTACACAGTATATTCAAAAATATTTCTTTTTTTAAATTACCCTGCACTTGGGAAATACCATACCTCACCCAGTTAAAGAAAATAAATTATCTCTAAAATACCATGTTTTACAGCTTCAGTCGCGTAGCCCAATTTACTGTAAAAAAAACTTTTCAATATTGTCGGAGGTTAAAAACAAGATATATAATGCACAACCATTAGATTTACATTAATAATGGTGTCAATAAAGTGATTTACTTGATAACACAAAATTACGATCTCTTATGTTCCATAATCTCGACCCCACATTGCAGTTTACAAGCGGTATTAACTCTAAATGAATAATCAAAAATCTTTTAAATCTTAAAATGATTTAATTATCATTGTTATGTTGAATCTAATTGATAAACGTTTCGTATAAATGTTCATTTGAAATAGCATGTTATCAGTAATTTTCTGTACAACTACCAACATGAAGCTGTTCTTATTGGTAACGATAACTTTGGCTCAATGTAAGTCTTTAGTTATTAATAATGTTTAATTTTATGGGATGATTTTTGTATTTACAGGTCTAGCTTACCCCGCGAAAAATAGTGAAGATACGGCCATTTTACCTGCTGAATTGAATACAGGTAAATACTTTTAACTCCCAGAAATATTATTTTTTTCTACCTTTGTAGACCCTTTACTTTTATTTTAAATCTTTAAGAGATACTTTTTATTACCAGTTTTATTTACAGTAGCAAAATTTGTTGACACAATAGAGGGAACGTCATGAATTCAAACTTCATTCTTAAACATTTATTAATAAACGGGATATACACTTAACATAGAAAATGGGACCATATGTCTGGTATATGACGTTTTCTTTTTAATTAGCCTGTTCCAGTGTTAAACCACGGTAACACCCTGTATATTACAATATACTTATAGCCAGAAAAGTAAAGAGACAAAGAGAGGCAACTGATGAAAATGTCCAGGTTGCCCGAGAAATAACGGTACAAATAAGTATTAGGTGCTAGAAGGTATAAAATAGATCCCAAGTCCACAAGCTTTTGATGTAAATCTCTGAATTCCTTTCCAAATTTTTCGAATGTTACATAACGTATGTCATATACTAATTTCTAAATCTTTTCAAAATATTACATTAAAAAGATTACGAATTTTTGCACTTTTAAGAGTGAAAGCTCAAAATACTCAAAAAATAAGCTCAAAAAATAGAGCAAAACTATCCTTTTTGAAGTGTCACTAAATTTTGACAAGATGTCAAAAAATATTTATATCGGGATTTGACTTGCCAAGATCACTCAGAAATGTGAAAGCAATTTCGGTCGAATACTTTGTAGAACAAATAACGATAAAGAACATTTGAATAACATTCGATAGGTGGAGAAATTCGCAGATTTTCAAGACAAATTCGTTTTACCTAGGCAATCAAGTAACAAAGTTTCACCACAACACCAAACTTTACTAAATTAGCCTCTTGTTTTGTTAGATATGCAAAATCTTTTCATGCGTTTGTTGATTTTGTTTTTTTAATTTTACAACTCAGGGTTCTATTAAAATAAACAGCTTACCTGAACAGTTTGCCGACCAACGTGAGCTTACCCTAGTATTTACAAAATTAGTTATTAATGTAATGAAAATTTGCGGCCTTTTACCAATATTGTTAGAGAAACATCACTTATCAGCTAACAAGTGGGATATTAACAATGTTTCTGTCAATTTTAACAATCTTGGTAGTAAAAGGACCTGTTAACATTGAAAGGAAAAACACGTATTAATGTGACAGGTACCATTTAAGAATATAGATCCAAAACATATGAAAGAAACATAGCTAATAAAAATATTAGCAATATAACAATAGTGACAGTAGTCACAATAGTCAGAACGTTAAACACGATTAATCTATTCTAATTTAATTCTATTCGTTAACTTCGATTTAGTGATATAAAACAAATTATTTTCTCTTTATTGTAGCAAAATAATTATACTCATTCAAACCTAATTTCAGCTCAAGACTCCTTAATACGCCAAAGGGTGGTGAGAGGTAAGCATATCTTATTTATACTATGAAGCAAATGTGAAGGGGAACACCGAAATCAAAATTTAGCATAATATAGATATTCATGATATACGAGTGTTAAAGTGGAAATTCGAGGCATGAACATCACAATTTCAAAAAAAAATTTTAAGAAGAAATTTCAAGTGTCATCTTTATTAAGTTCAGAATAATTTTTTATGTGGAAGTATCAACACTGCTATTGTATATTAAGAGGGTAAAATAATTTAGATATTGTGGGTCTATGAAAAAAGAAAGACAGCATCTCGTGCACGAGTTCCATAGCAATTCAGCAAATATAGTATGTAGTCCGCGCTTAATGCAAACAAGTAAAAGTTTAAAAATAGTTTAAAGTATACTCGTAATATAAGTTTACCTCGTAAAACCACTATTTTGGGCTTCCTTTTGGATGTGCAGAAATTGTGTTTTACGCTTATTTGCAAAAAAAAATGGACTTTTATAGCATTGATATAGCAGAAATAGTGAGTGTATTAAGAGTTAGTATGCCTTCATGTTATTGACACAAGTTCACGAAGCGAACTCTGTAAAATCTCATGGGGAATGCCTATTAAAAGTGCACTTTTAACACTATTATAATAATTTTGACGTGTCCTTTTCACATTTAAACTTCAATACTTTTATCACTAAAAGTATAACTATACTTTTTTTCAGCAACTAATTCTGTCAACTTAGTGTTCCCGCCAGGTGGTGCACTCACATTGACCAACGAAGGCACGAACGATTGTATTTTAACTGTAACTTAAACAATATTTGTTTTCACGATGTATTAAGTACGATGAATATATAATAAATGAATTAAGTAGCATTATTCGTGCTTATTGATTCCAAAATTGTTGATGTTTGGAAGAAATCTGTTTTCCTCAAATATCTACAACGTTTATCTATCTGTTACATATTACCCTCGCAGCACAGGGTGGTCCAAATTTGAGGCTCATCGTTGGAATCGCGAAAACTGTAAAATACACAGCGTCAACAAAACGAGGGAAAAAACTAATAGTTTACAAAATTGTTTTTCGTACCTAAAAATGGCGTCGTAATATTTTATATGTTATAATTTCTAAGAGCATTTGATGATATTTTGAAATATGTAAAAAGTAACGATTAAGAGAAATCCAAGTATGAAATGAATATTATTTGAAACGTTTACAAGTTTACTACACTTGAATATCAAAAACCATTTAATGACATGTCAAGTAGCAGCTTATATTAAGTCTTTTCAGAAACTATCATCTGGATCGGATTGATAAGTAGCAGCTGACTTTCAATCAATCGAATTGATCTCTGATGAGCCAGCCACTCCGATTAATTGAATATGAAGTGGCAGGGATTAATCGGATCTTGATTTGTGTTTGTTGTACTAACAACAACCAAAGTACCTAATTCTTGAATTTGAGGAGTAGATTGCTCCTCAGGAATGACGTAAAAATGACATATACATGTACAAGTCATTTTTACATGTATATGTTGAAATTATAGGTGACAGATTTGATTTGACAGAGCATTTTGACGTCATTGCCTGGTAAAATTTACTCACCACATTCAAGAAGTAGGTCTGTGACCAAGCTGGGATGTACAACATTATACGCAATATGAGATTATTCATGTAGATACCTAGGGCTCAAAGTTGTATCACTGCCTCATTCACATTGGATCTTAGAGTGAAACTAATTTTTTCAGTGCATGGTACGAATGATGTATAAATAATAATGTTCTTTATAGTAGTAAATTGGACAGTTTTATTGTGAGCTTACAAGCTCACTGAATGAACCAGATTATCCAAGATCAATTAAGTTTATTTTTAATATAAGAAGAACCGTTTAGAACCATATAAAACAAGGATTAGCCAAATCCACAATTTTCTTCAATAAAATTTGAAGATAAATGAGCATGGACTAATGATAATATTCAAATAATTCTAATATTTAAAAAAACTGAGGTTTTTCTCAACAAATAGAAAAATATCTTGGTAACCTATTTCTAGAAGAAAAGGGAATAATAGCGTTGTCTTGGAAGTTCGAGAAATGAAATTGTTCAGATTTAAGGTTGACAAATGCATCGAGCTTAGCCCGGATTCGCCAGGGAATCAGATAATCTGACAAACAGCGAAATGCTGTTGAAAATGGACTTTTCCGAAGCCGCTTTCCCCTTTTCTCGCTAACGATAAGCCCGCAATTTAGCCAGGTCATTTTTCATTACTTTTAACGTCTAATAGAAGACTTACATAGAACAATATTATAAGAATTACGGAATTCGGAGAGAATATAAATATTTGATAATGAGTTTGATTGATTACTAGTGTAGAGTCCTGTACAGAGAGTGCGGAAAAGAAATTTTGTAGCAGTCGACGCGGTAAAGTCTCCCTTCCACCCACAAATGAGTGCGGTAAAATTCACATTTTGAAGAAGGGAAATCTATATGTTCTCAGCAAGAAACATTTTTTTACTCAAAAACGTCTACAAAATTTGCACTTAAAATTTCAACACTTTTCAAAGCAATACAACACATATATGCTTCGAAGTATCAACTCAAGACAGCAAATTTTTGTTGCCAACTTCCTGTTCTTCAAATTCGATTTACGTAGGAATACGACGAAGAACCGAAATTCAACTCAACATCTCGAAAACTACAGAAGCTCTAGATTATTGATCTATTAAAAAATATCAAAAACTTCAACTTCTAGTATTTCAAAAACGAAGTGTTTCGAAATACAATTGTATATGACACACTTTAGGTTGACATGCGTTAAAAAAAGATTTGGTATCGACCGAGTTGGAGTTTATACTGATAGAGACGTTCGATATTTGGTTTTGTAATTTCTATCTGTTTAAAACTTCTTTAATACATTTTAACAATTTCTACGAATAAATTTGTTGGCAATTAGTCTCCATTATCTAAACATTATCCAATTTTCATATTTAACATATGAAATGCTGGACGGAGCTTAATGGAGCTTAGCGATAATTGCCTACAATAAAGAATACAATAATTGAAAAATGACCTATGAACGGTTTAGCAGATCATCGCCAATAAAGATAGAGAAAAGATTAGATCGCCAATTCGTATATAAAGATGGTCATTTCCGAGCAAAACCATCAGCTTCGAGTGCTTTGAATCAAGCAGCTAAGCAGTAATCTACAAAATGAACTCCTTCGCCATCATCGCTTTCGCTTTTTTGGCTTGTGGTAAGAAATAACTTAATTTTTTTTCATGAAGAAAAATTATATTTCCTCTTATTTTTGAAATTGCCGGAGACAATAAAGATCGATGTTAAACTTCTGCATACAAGCTATTACCCTGCATTACACAATCTACTTTATTTCTAGCTTCGGCCAATACCATCCAGATTTCCAACCTCCCCAGTGAGCAGATTGAAATCTCCAACCTCCCTAATGAGCAGGTTGAGATCTCTAACCTCCCAAGCGACATAATTGAAATCTCCAACCTCCCAAGCGACATCGGCGATGGCATCGAAATCTCCAACCTCCCGTCCGAAATTGAAACCGACGAGACTGAAATTTCTCACCTTCCCGCTGAAGTTGAAGGGGAGGGCATTGAGATCTCTCACCTCCCAGCTGACATCATCTCCGGAGTCCAACCCGTAGTTGAAGCTGAAGAAGTCCAGGGAGCATGTGACATCTGTTTCGCTCAAATGTCCGAATTGATCAAGGAACTCCAGCGCACCGTCGTCTAGACTTGTGACTTATATTATGGTGTTTTAATTTCTTATGAGAAATTAAATTCATGAAATTGTAATTTGTTGTTGTTTTTTTCATTTTCCACAAAAATAACAACTCAGTCAATTAGTGCTAGAACAAGTTCCGTAACATGTTGAATGCTCTTCTTCAGTTCATGCGAACATTTCGCAATAACTTCTAAACTATCTTAACGTGTTGAAAAAAAATCTATTAACAGTTTCCAACGAAAGAAATAAATGTGATAATACATTTAAAAAAATTATGTATGTGCACATACCATGATAAAGTGTTACACGTCATTAAAATTATTTGGAGCTGAAAAGATCGGAAATTTTTATGATTTCATGATAAGTTTGTCAAGATTAACAAACAAAACCCATAAAAGAGAACATTAACATATATTAAACCTCAATAAAAAAATATTAAACCTCGACTGTTTGACTGATATCTTTAACGATTTTACTGCAATATCGTGCAATTTATAGACCCATAAATACTTACAATGGTATCGTAACAAAACCGTTTCTTTCAGGGCTGCAAGTAATACATGAATATTTTGCAAAAGTATTCCAGTTACGCATATTATTGAAATCAGTATTATAAGAGACCGAAACAATGTACCCAACAAAATATGTTTTTCTTTTCGTAATCATTTGCTATAGCGAGTGTACGTATAATCTTGAAGGAAAATGAAAGTTTTATTTTCACTAACATAGATCATTAAGGCTTAAGGGATGTTTTGATCAATTTTAGTGTATGCCGCAACAAATGCGTCTCCAATAAGCAACGAAGAGGACTTTGAGGAATCATCAGCTTTGCCATCAGCCATTACACCAAACCCCGTAACAAAAACTATAACAGAAGGAAAAGTCTCGTCATCCAGTACGAAGCCATCCCTCTTAGAGAAGGTAAAAAATGCTTTGAACTTCACTCAAGACCTCTGGTCCATGCTAGGAATCTCTCAAGGAATTATTATAATCAATAATGGTAAAAACGAGTAAATCGACTGAAGTCTTAGCAATTTAGGACGTAAGTTTGGGGTACGCAAATATTCTTGTAGTTATTTTATCACGTAGTTCACTATTAAATATTAGAAAAACTCAGTTTTTTCTTTGAATCTGTAAAACGAATTTTTGCGGACAATCACTAATCAAATATCTGATACCTAAACACATGAACTTGCATTTATGGCAGGATTACCTACCCTTATGCCTACAAACCGTTGCAAATGAAAACAAACATTAAAAGAGTTTCAACATCGAATCATAATAAGTAAACAACGTTGTATAGTGTTAAAACAACAAAGCGGGTCGGATTAGACATATTTTATTGTCTGAAGGGCCACCACTCAACCAAACAGAAGGGCCTTATGCCGAGCCCCGACAAGCTATTAATGCCATTGTGTGGAAAAAGCGGTGGCAGAAGCCACAAATCGCCGAAGGGTGGCTTAAGAGATATATTTGCTACTGCTAATATTGAAGGGATGAGATAGATTGGGTTGATACACTATTTTTTTTTTGAAGGGAGCGATCCTTGGTTCCATACGATATGGTCATTTATTATTTTTTTTATTATGTTATTTTGGGAGAAATGATGATTTTTTTTGTATGAAAATAAATGACTTTTCACAAGGTACTTTCAAAGTTTAGAGTGGTTGTAAAACTCGTTGGCATTTGTTTAGTTTTATGGCAGGACTTTTTCTTTTTTTCGGTCACTCAAAGAATGATGAATTTGGTGTGTAGGTTCATATGAGAGTAACTCTTATCTTTTATAACTCTCAAATTTAAGTCTTAGTAGAACTCATTTCATACTTATACTCCGTAACTCAGAAGGTGAGTTATGAGTGGGGTGAGGAGGAGAGCTTGGCAGCGTATGCCTCCCCCAAACTCCTCACCTCCTTCTACATTGTCACAGCACTGAAATTCTGGCTAATTTTATGACATCACGTAAAAATTATTATGAGTTCAGGTCAAAAGTTTTTCATTATTATTTTCAAATATTCGAACAATTTATTTACAGAAATACAAATAGTTTGTTTGAAAATTTGGACTGTAATTTCTTCAACGCTTCCGAACAAAGAACTACATGAAAACCGACTGAACTCTTTCTTTACAACGTGTTAAACACTCAAGAAACTAAATTTCAAATCAGGCACTAAAACTGCTCCCTTCTCCCAGATAAAATTAATTGAGGCATCCAAATAACTTTAGCTAGGATTTCCGTTAGAGACGTTTAGCTCTAGACTCCCAGACCATTCTCGAATGATCCATTAAGTAAGGAAACAATTTTGTAGAAGTTAACACATCAGCAACGTTTAAGGAAATGGTCTTTTATTAACATTTTGTTATTTCATGTCCCATTTCGATTTCTATGAGCAGTCAATTTTAGACAAAATTATTCTTAACAAAACATACTCAATGCATTTATTCGTAAATAATAGAAAAAAAAAATTAGATATTTAGTTGGAAAAACAGTGGATTTTAAAATTCTAAAAACATGGACTGTACTCGTTGCTCAATTAATTGCCATTTAGATCCACAAGAGAAAACCTAAATCGTTCCATACATCAAGTTATCTCCATTAGGTCGAAACAAAACGAAACACATCCTGAAAACGTTAAATCGTGGAAGAAGCGGAAGGATCGCCGTAATGGAGAGGCGGAGGAAGTTGATGAGATCCATTTAAAGGGTCGAAACTCCTTTATTTGGATCGTTTATTCGAGGAGAGGTTTTTTCTAACTTGATCATAGATTTATCTATTAGCAAAAAGTGACATTCCGTCATACATAATGTTAGTAAAGCTTATAACTTGTTACTTAATATGGGGACAATAAATAGGCTATATAAATTCCGGATTAAAGCTCAATTGAATAGTCTTCGTATCTAATCATATAATATTTTTATGAGGAAATCTAACAATGACTAGACGTTCTTTCTACTCTGACCTGCTATATGCAAATATAAATCGTCATTGATAACTCCAGATGTTGACTAAAATATCAATAAAGCATCAAATAATCCAACCGAGTAATAAAAATATTTATGCTGTGAATTAAGAACCATTAACACAAAAATAGATTCCCCTCTATTGCTAAAGTGACCACTGCCTGAGGGAATTTATGACCCTATACAAAGAAGGAATCTGAATGGACGAAGGAAGGAAAAGGGTCATTTTTCTCTTTGGGAGTGCTCGAAGTTTCCGCAATTTCGATGTTGAGCTGGCTAAGTAATGTTATAACTTGGAAACATTAGTGGAATTGCAGAAAGGCACTGGAATTACATCCTATTAAGCATTTCCACAAACGTCTGCAAATTTAGTGTATGAAAACATTATCATGTGCTTTAGACGTAACCTGTTTCTCGTTAAATTTGTTTTAATTTTGCAATTAACTGATAGTACACAGTAATAAAAAATGTGACGATTGGCCACGAATAATCAACGCAACCTTTGGTTGAATTATTCTAGATAAAGGCATTATCAAACAATGAGTAATAAATCCGCACTTTGTTTGGACCTTTCGAAATATCCAGCGAGGGTTTTTTGGTTTAATGGCGCGTCAAAGCGATATTTATGTCAGTCGGATGGCATAAGTAGAAGATAAACCGCTTTTAGAACTTCCTGAGAAACACTAGAACAATTTAGGATGCTTCTGGCACCGTTAAAGCGATTCGCACCCCCGGAATACGGTTGAATTGTCTCTGAATATATCAGTGCAAAGGCGGAGCTCTGGGATAAATAAAACATCATTTGATAGTTGTTTAGCTACCAGCCAGACATGTCAGTTTAGTAAAGCGTTAAAAGGTCACCTCACACAGAGTGTTTCCTAAAGGGGCGATTGTTGTTGAAAGAGTAATTCCTTGGATGAGATGGCTCTAGAAGCAGTCCGCAAGTTTTTTTGTTGGCATGATATAGGGCGTTTAACTTTGGAGTGTAAGTTTACTATTTGGAAAGATCTACCTTAATGTATCTGCCTAAATTATATTATGTACTTTCGTGCACAATAAAGGGAACTACAACTTTTCACATAACTTCCTATAGAGTCTTGAAGTATGATCTGTACTTTAGAACACAATTCGTTATGGTATTCAAAGAAACAAATTTGCTATAAAAATGTGGCCAGAAACACTTAGATTCTGAGATACAGGATGTTGAAAATTAAAACATATATAATTATTTGAAATAAATTTATAACAGTGAATCCTAAGCTCTTAAAATTTTGCAGTTATTATACGTTGGTAAAGAGTGGTATTTTTACTATAAAGTCAATTTTTATCTACCGCTAGGGGTGTAAGCCAGTCGATACATATGAGTCATTCCAGCGTTAGTAAAGTTATTCATTTTCGAATTTGATTATCTAATTCACAGTTTTGATTCACAACTTATAACTAGCAAAATGCCAACAATCTCGGTGCCGATGACTAAGATAACAAAAAATGCATACAATATCTATCTCTTATTTCAGTTGCAGCTAAATTATAGAAATGTTTTTTTTTTAAGTATATGCAAGTATTAGGCAAAAAAATTAAGACACCTTTTTTGTTCTAAAATGTTGAGAGAGTCCGAAAATAATAATCAGAATATTCAAAAATTCATTGGTGTTCTACATTTCATGACGAAAACATCGACTAACGCCCAATTACGCCACTGGCAGCAGACAAAATTGACTTTATACTAAAAATGTAGCTCTGTATCAACGTACAATAACTTCAAAATTTTAAGAACCTAACATTCTCTGTTTAAAATTTATTTCAAATAATATTTTTTTTATTTTCAACACCCTGTATCTCGAAATTTAAGTGTTTCCGGCCACATGTTTATAGGAACTTTTTTTCTTTAAATACCATAAGAAATTGTATCCTGAAAGAACTGTATTCAGAAACACCCTGCATACTTAAATAATTAATAAAATAGAATTTAATTAAATTATATATAATTGAATATCTAGAATAATTATGGGTTTTACTCAAGATAATGTAATCTACATACACACACATAAGAGAATTTAAATTCTAGAATATTTTTCATCACATTTTGGCATTGATAAAAATATTTATGATGTTACCCATATCTCTTTGGTGATGAAACCTCACACCAACATAGTGTTTAATGGAAAAGTCTGTAGAAATCCTCACAATATTCAAAACCGAGATATCCATCAAACGCTTTGCTCGAATGAAAGAATAAAAACTAAAATAGGGTCGCAAAATTGCATGTCATACCCTCTAAAACCAAAAAAAGGCAAAGAACAAAATTAATTCTTTCCAAACAATGACGGTCAGGAAGAGAAGCCCTTTTAAGTGAACAAATAAATTCTAAAGGGTAATAAATAATATTCCTTCGGGCTTCCCATGATAAATCACTTATGGAGCTATGGAGCCGGCCCGTGGTCTATTAATGTAACGGCCAACGAAATCATTTTCTAATAATGACAGGGTCATTTCAATATGAAAAGAATTCCCGAAGAATTGCCGGTCTATCCATATCATTTTAATTATGGAAAATAATAAAGATAATGGCAAAAGCTAATGGAATCTGCTCTGTGAAAGAACAGTCCGGGAGGGTTTGATAAATTGGTTGTTGGATCATCGCAAATTTGCTATTATTGGAACTATAGGAAGAGATGAATTTATAAAGTATTTTTAATTGCACAAAATTGCTGAAATAAAATGTGAAAGGAGTGCTTCAAAATGAGGTTTCTCCTACGCTTTTCTCAGGACATACCATACTTCAATCGACACTGAAATTAGCTCTATTAGGTTCAGTTACTGTTGATGCCAAGAATCAAAGTATGGGTAACTTTACCAGTGGGGTAATTCCCATAGAAAGTATCTTCCATACAATGGCACCAGTACTTTATGATCTATTATCCCTAAATACCAATATATCAAAGGTCTGATAACTTTGTCAACCAGATAGTTTTAATAGAAACGCTGAAACTGCAGAAGAGAATTGATCAAATCCTCCGTTCTCATAAAAATTATTATCCTCTCGATAAGATTAACAAAACTTTGATGGTCTTTAGATCTTCTGATCTTCTAATCTTCTGATTAATAACAACAATATGAGAAGATTACCGAGAGCGGAACCTAAAGAAAGAGTCAAGAGAACTTCAAGCATGCATGTTTCCATTCCAAGCCCTAATACAAAGAAATACAGTTCCAACCAGCCCGTTACACAAACGTGTTTATTATTTACCATCCAGTGCCTTTGATTACCCCTTATGTATATAATATTCCCCCATATGGTTTCGCAAATCGTGGGGGATAGAACGCACACACTTGCGAGCACTCGTGTTTAATGAGCTAACCATTTTCAAACAGTTTGTCATTGTGCGAATATAATTGCGTTGTTATATCATCATTAAACGATGACAGGCGGTCGCTTCCCGTAAAATATGGCTCTTTCCACTTTAAATTGTCCGAATTAATATTTGATATTAGGTGGAAGGATTGCTTTTGGGGTGATAAGTATTCCAAGTTGAATTAGTCAGTGAGCTACGATCTGTAAGGCATTTGAGTATTATTGATACTAGACAAATTGGCTTCGAATATAGGGCGTTTAAAAGGGATTTTAAATGGTACACAGTTATGTTAGTAAACGAATAATAAATAAATATAAATAATAATTATGTAAAACTTGTATTTTAATCTAGTTAATCATACCATATGAGGCATTTATTTCCCTTAGCAGCGAAACTTAACATATGAGAAGTAGAGGAGACTATGTACACCTATGTAGGGTTTTTTAGGTAGTGGTTACATTCCATTAGAATTCGTAATGACAATTCATATCAAAATTTGGTTGTACGACTGTGCAAGGACTCTTATGATGTTGCGCTGCGACCAAAATATTTTGTTATATTTTGTTTTTCATCAGAATTTCTAAGTATAATCCTATACAAGGTATCTCTGGTTTTACGGTCAGGATTTCATAAATGATTAGAAACAAACACATAGGTGCTATTTGGATATCTTTTTGTTATATAGACACCACGTTCACTTAACGATATTCAACATACCTCTTTGAACAATAAAGTTTTTAATGTTGTCTTTTGATGGTATTCCTTAAGTGAGTTCCAACTCTCCTTATTGTTTTTGTCTTCCTGACGTGGAGCAATAATTAGCCACTTTCGATCAGTAGACCAATTTTAGCACGAACTTTGTCGTTACTATTTTCCACATGGCAAATTTTGTGGAGTCCATTTCAGAGGATTAATCCTCTGTTATCGCATCCTATAAATTTTATTTTCTGCTGTTCACTGTGAAACCTCTGAATGGCACAACTGAGCGAACTCTGTAATTATTACACAAATGTCTTTCATACTTACTGTTCACCATGCACTCTTTAGTCAGCGGTTCGCACTGTTTAGGTCACTTTTCACTAATGATAAGTACTCTTTTTAAGCCTAGCTATTCTCACTTAGTGAATAATACGTAATAAACAGTACAGAATAGCGAGTGAGGCACAATAAATATAGGACTAAGGTCTACGAAGGAAGGCATATAAAGGTCTACGTAGGGAGGTGTAAAAAGGTCGTCTGGGATAAGCACTGTTTTTGTTTGGACTGACTTCGCAAATAATCCTACAGTGCCACTTGAGTTTTATGATGGCCATATAGTCATCTCACCCTTTCGGGTAACCTTTTTGAAGCTTCAGGTAGAAGGTCTTTAAGAGGAATGTATTACTTTTGCTTATTACACAATATGTACATCTAGCCCTTTAATCGAGCTATTTTAACAGACTGCATCATTGAGGTTAAAAATTTCGTACAGTCCCATTAAAATTTGATAATTCCTAAATGTATGACCACATTTATTAGTCAAATTTGTCCAACGTATTTTTGGTTTCTATTAGTAGATAGGTTATTTAATAAAGCCAGAGTTCATAATAAATAATTTCATTTTAAAATCGACGTTGGATTTGGCTTTGGTGCCAGCTGTTAACGTTGGCGCTGTATTTATAGCTTAACAGTTTGTCAGCCTAATTCATATTTATGCAGTTAGATTTAGCATTGGACTACCTACCTAAACACGAAGATATAACGCTTAATTTCATGTTTAATATTCCTTCAAAAATCGAAGCTATGCTACGATCTTGTTAAGAGCGCCGACGTTGAAAAGATGAAATTGCTGGTTCAGCGGCAATTTCACATAGCACGGTATATATGTATAAACGAGAAAATAAAATTTATCCCTATTTACCTTTCAGCACGAAAGGCAATATGTCAACAAATGTCAACGCTAAAACATAATATGTTGAATTCTGACATATGGCACATATCATATATTTTTAAGATTAATTCAAAAACTAAAAATAGATGAAAATATGTTGAACCTATGAACTTATAACTTTTAATTGCCCTCCATAATATGGTTATTTGATGTCAGAAAGTATGCAAGCGCAATTGAAAATAAAAATTGACGTGCCCGAATTATATTTTGAGACCAGTAATATCTGGACAAAAACACTGAGTTTGTAAAGTTAATCCCTCAGTTCGTCCATGTTTAATCATTAAGTTCCTTCCAAGTCTAGGGTGAAATAAAAATTCACTTAGCTACAATAAACACTTACCTTAGTCATCTTAGAATTCGTCTTCAAATCCTTAAACTTAATTGTCTGCAAATGGTTTGGCAAAGCTTTTTCGTTCTTTTCTGCACCACTTTTCTCCGCATCCTTGACTGGAGCGTTCTTTTTAATTCCTTTCTGCTGATTATTGCTAGCAGTGTGTAATTTATCCCCTGTACCATCTTCGCTGTTCTTTAATGTGTTAGCTTCCAACCTGCGCAATTTTTCCATCTCCACTTCTCTGGCAATCAACTGCCTGTTTGAATAAGAAAGACTAATTCTACTAGTCTCTTTTTTGTCAAATAGCATCGACTCTTCAATGTTTGGTTCTAATAAACGAATATATTTTCTGAAAAGCTTAATCCCTTTTAACCCGAACTAACCCAATTTGAATTCATATGTTCCATCCGTTGTCCTCTCCTGAATGTAATTAAGATTATAATCGGCCATAACAGCCGCAACCTTAAGCAAATTGGCTCGTTCTTCCTCAGTATAGAGATGTAAACTAACAGGCCTTAGTGATGGAGAAATTATTCTCAATAAATGAGGCAAGACATCTAACACTAATGGTAAAGCTGATTGGTAGCATCGAACGGAAGGCAGCATTCCCCGTAATAACTCTGTTATTACGGCGTCATGTCGGTTTTTTTTTATCTTAAACTGAAACAAAGTAAAATACATTTTCATAAAAAAAGTACGATAGAAAGCTGCACTCTCCCCTTTCGACCCCTTCATAAAACGTCCGTTATCACAGCTATATCGAGTTGGTTATTCATACCGAAACCCGCACAAAGATTTCCACATTGCATTCAGTACTAATGAACATCTGAATTATGCACGCCAAACTCAACTCTTTAGGTCCGGACATTAAAAAAGACTTCATCCAATAGCAGCCGAGTAATTAGCGAAGCTACTTACGTAGTTGACTCCGCTTATATCTGAGAAAATGTAGCTTAGGACAAGCTATTTATTTTGTAAATGGGGATGTTATTACCGGCTTACAATGCGAAAAGATTATTTTAAAAAGGCGTATTTTAAAAAGGCTTTTAATTCTTCTTTTGTGTGCTGGGCGATGAAAATTATTTATTTATGTTCGAAAGTTGATCAAAAATCAGTTTTGCGTCATGTACCATGAAAGGTATGCGTGCGGTAAAACTTTTTATAGGTAAAGTGCTACTTTCAGCTCGCAAGTGTGTGCGGCAAAGCCACTTTAAGCATATGGATAAGAAAATAAACTTAACAAATTGAAATTAGCCTAAATTTGCAACTCAAATACAAAAAAAATCTTATAACCATCGAATATTTTTCTGGAATTGTAACAGCCCTTCCCATGTCCCTAATGCGTCACTTAAAAAATTTAAAATCAAGACTACAATTTCGTAAATTAAAGGAAAACCTAAGGAGAGAATTATGTCTAATTTTTCCAAGACGATTACATTTTCTTCTCACAAATAATGACAGAGCCCTGGGGGTTGAGCGAATACCGTAACTAAGTCATTCAAAATTAAAATGGAAATCTGAGGCTCGCGCGGACTTTTTTAACGCATTTTCATTTCTTAAAAGGTTTTCTCGTTGAGCGTGGACCGCAATTACATTGCAGAACAATATCTCATAAATAATTTGGCAAGCGGCTTGGTTAAAATTTGTACGGTAAACGAATGTTCAAATAGCAAGAGGAAACAAAAGAATAAAATAAATTTGAAACTTCTTCACTATTTCTAAGCGTACAAGCTAAAAATTGTTAATGTTTAACTACCTTTAAAAGACGAAGAAAGCCTTTTTCCCATACATCCATTATAAGAAAAGATGATGGTCCCCATTTATGTTCAGATTGTTATGTTCAATATGATTTTTTTAAAAAACAGAAACAGTTTTATTATAAGAGTATTCGACGAGAAATTCTCCCACCACAAAGGAGGTATAACTATAGAATACGTGTATCAATGATAAAATTGAAGGCTGCAAACACATCATAACGCAGTGCGAAATCATTGAATCTGAATTTGCAGAAACGATAAAAAAAGATCATCTAAAAAAGCAAAGCATTCACATCGGTGATACTGATGGTATGAAACCATTCAATATGATTCCACATAGATGACTGAAGAAGATATTGCATATTTATAAAATACATCCTTACATTCGAAAGTTCCTCTCTCATACAATAGAGAAATCGCACACACAATGACAAGCAAGAATAAATTAGTATCAATAAAGGGATATTTCAGAATTATGTTTTAACTGCGCTATACCTTTGCAGGTCACTAAATTTGCTCTCTAAAACCCTTAGTATAAATTGATATAAATTGAAAAGTGATGCATCATTATATTCAATGAGCCATTTCACGTATGTAGAAGATATGAAGGTGCATAGATCTATAAATGCACAATTACAAAAAATACTGAGGATATTCAATGACATATTTGAATTTCGAACAGAAAAATGTAAGGTCGTGCATATTCAAAAAAGCTTAAAGGATAACAATACATTCACCATCCCAACAGGAATTGGCAATAGAAGTAGAGAGATTATGAAAACAAAAGAAAGGTAGATAATTTCTTTCACAACATTAACAACCGGCATTAACCGACACAAAAAAAAAATCAAACAGAGATCTCAATGGTTAAATGCAAAAAACGACATCCCTGCTTAGCAAAACAATATTTCTAGTCAAGAAATAATTGAAACTACCTCTTATTGTTAATTATTAGTTTACGCAGATATTAAACAGCATTTGCTAAGCGATTAACTTACTTCGTAGCCAGCAGAAGGGAAATTCAGTTTTGGTTTCTGGGTTGATGCAAATACAAAATTCCAGACCACAAACGCATAATTCAAGTATGCGGTTAGAGAGTAATTCTGTTCTGAGTATATGTATTTAGTGAATAAGTCGTTCAAACAGAACCAATCCAGCCCACAAGACGCGCTCTCTAAATCCTTCTCTTTAGCTTGTAGAAGAGGAAAATTCTCGTACACTCCTTGAGCCACCCTTTCATGATCCCCAAAGGAACTTATCACATTTAATACATTTTGCATGCGATGCTTCATATTTGGCAGAGACAAACCTCCGTTGGCGTTTTTCACACGTTTTATTTGAAATATGTCCTGCCAGACAGTAAACAAACCTTTCTGCATGTCCTTCTGTCCAACGCTAGCTTTATGAATATCCGTCAAACCTATAGCCTTATTTTGGGCCTTGAAAAAATGTAGTACTGACAAACACGAACGAACGTCGTTATTGGATTTCTCAGCTAAAGCCATCATGGCGCCATTATCGGTCTTAATTTGTTGCCTTCTTGCTATTTCCATTAGTCTTTCCGCCAATCTCGTGGTAGACGTAGAAGGGAAATGTATAACGAAGGCGATTTGTCGTAGGGGCCGTAGAGCAGGTACATATCCGTCGTTGCAAATGCATATAATAGGTCTTTTAAGTATATGTTGGCCTTGCTCCTTGGTCTTTGATTTTTTCCCTTTTACTGGAGCGGAGCCAGAAATAAACTTTACTAGAAAATCTATGGAGGCTTGTGGCGCGCCGTCGATTTCATCAAAAACAATGCAATTTGGTCTGTTGTGTTGGTCTACAACAGATTGCATTTGGGTAGCGTTTTCTAATGTTGTTCTGAAAGCATCCGTGCTGCGATCATCAGAGGCGTTGATTTCTATCACATTGTATCCTGCGTGTTTGGCAACCATGTGAGCTAATGTGGTTTTGCCTGGAAAAAAGAAAATTCACGTTGAGTACATTTTGTTATTTGTCGTCAACCTTTCTAATGAAGACTGTAGCGAAAATATAAGAGTGTGCCACTGATCTCGAGACGTTTTTCGGCAGTTTTCGTTGTTTTTTTTTTAAGTTAATTTGATTAAGCTTAATGCACATAACATCTTACCTAAACCAGGGGGTCCACATAACAGCACCACTTTATTATGAGGTCTTCCAAGCTCATCCATTTCCGTATTCAACTCATTAAATTTAAACAACTTCTTTGAGACGATTTCACTTTCCGACTTAATTTTACGCCTGGGAGTTTTGTTAAAAACCACCTTATCCCAAAGCTTCAACCATCTCAGCAATGTGCGATTAGTGCTCTCATCACTGAGAAGTTCAAGGTATTTTCTAGGTTTATATAAGTCGGCCCAAAGTAGTTTTTCCTCGTTATTAGCCTCAATAAGTTCAATATCTTTAGTCGATGTTTCAGGGATAACAGAGAGTTCTTTGTTAATCTAAAAAAAATGGTTATTAGAAAAAGGGTTTCTAACGTTTACAAAATTTTAGGTAGTTCGGAAATACAGAGTCTTGAGCGTTTATGAAAAACTGGATATGGTACCGAACTGAAAATTGGGTTAATTAAGTAAATAACCCTTGCCTATTGATCTAAAATATTTTTATCATTGCGGCGTTGCAGTTTATATTGAAAACTATTAGAAACTTCGTTACTTCAAATAATTCAACCTACACAAGGTGTACCATAAGAGACATCAATTGAAAGCTGGTTCTTCAGTCAATTTTAAGTTGATGATGTTTTCTATACAAATGTGTCAAACTCAACATTAAAGCAATTATCCGTGGTCAAGAAGACTCATCATATTATTTATGTTTTGTTTACACAACGAACTAAAAAAGTTTTATACCGATATACCGTTTAACACAAGATTAATTTCACAAAAGGTCAAAAATGAAACAGCTGCTATGGTTATAAAATTTATTGTCTGAAAGTTTCAGTCACAATATTCTTTTTATGAGGGTGTGGAATTCTAAAGCCAAACTAAGGTACACTTCAAGTGGGGTTAGACTATATATACTTTATTTTTCGAAAATGTACTTAGGTCAAAATAGACAAAGTTGCAAGTGACAGCACCCTTATCAATGACACTGGTTGCAGGGTGACATTGGCAATGGCTTATGATGCAAGGTTGCAATGGCATTGGCACTGAGGTAATGGCACACAACTGGTTGCAGGACCACACTTGGCTAACAGCTTTTGTTACAAGATTGCAACTCCAAATTAACATTATCCTGCAGCAGTGGAATATCACAATTACAAACTTTCTTGCACAAAGACTCAAAATATTCACCAAAGAAGCTGGTAATATTTCTCAGGTCAGTTACAGAATTATCCTGGAATGTCATCAATCTAGGTAATTGGCCACTCCCATTTCTGCAGCAGGTAAATCTCCAAAATCTTCTAGAGCTCTAGATTTCTAGAGCTCAGGATTGATCATGACTTGACATATTGAGTTTCACCAAACATTTTATGAAATAGATTAACAAAGATGAAAACCTATATTGTCATGGTCAATGCTTATTTTCCAGATATTAGATAAGCTAAAGCAGCCTATTTAATTAACCAAATTTTCAGAACAATCCAGAACAAAATTTGAGAAAATCATGTATGCAACTCATTAGTAAATGCTATTTTATGTAACTTGTGCCATATTGTGGTCTCCCACTTTGCTTATTCCACAAAATCTCACTTGTTACATAACTAATTGTCAACTTAATAAATTTGAAAAACTATACACTTACCAGTGCATTTGCCTCATTCCACATATTATTAAAATTATCGCCCATAATGCCCCTAAATGATTTACTTTCCAACAATCTTAAGGTTTCCTCCTTTTCATATTCCTCAGAATGGCATCTTACATATACAAATTCCCCATCAAATGACTTTACTTTAACAAAGGGATATTTGGGTACTGAGAAAGACAAATTACGTTTGTCACGAGCTAAATCTCTCATTAATTTGTTCTTAGTCACTGGTAAAGATGACAGATGCTTGCTCTTATTTTCATTTCTCTTTTTCACAATCAACGCTATTAAATCAAGGTCTTCCCTTAACTTATCTTCCCCTTTATGCTTTTTTGTTGATGAGGCATTTTCATAAAAGATATCATCAATGTCAGTAATGTCTCCAAATAAATCATCAGCTAACCTTTTCCTAGAGTTTACTGAAGTATTAACATTTTGTGATGAGAAATTTAGGTCTTGAGATTCACTATCAGGTCCTGCATTTTGAATATCTGAGTAACAAGACTCCAACGTGGTATCTGCTTTCTTAGTAACAGTGGTAACAGGGCTTTTTGGAGTTATTACACCTGTATCAAAAGTAAGGCTTCTTTTTACTTGGGGGCGAGATTTAATTATCACATCCTCATCTTAAAACATGAATATAAGTTGAATATGCCAGAAATTACCTCAATTTCTCCATTTTGGTCAAAACATACCTTCAAAATCTTGTTCTCTTAATAATTCTAATTCATCTGCGTGCATCAACTCAAATTCCTCCTCAGGATCTGGAAAATCGCTCATTTTAAATAAAATAATTAATAAACTGCAAGACCAAGAACAGCTTTTCCAGTTTTCTATTCGTTTGTATTTGTTAATTATTATTTACGTTTTTAACTTTTAATATTCTTACCGCCCAAAACGTATAAATAAAGATGACAAGTAAATTTAGGACAGTTCAGTCGATGTCAATGGCTGATTCAGCTTACTCTCGTACACAAATATTAAAGTGAAATAGAAATATGGCAACGCTGAATGTAGAGCGATAGTGTTGTAGCAAATAAAAACGTTTAAATATATTAATCTTGATATATTAAAATTTATACCAAAATTTAAAAAAATTTCACTCAATTGTGCTGTATACTACTATGTCTATAACTTCCTTAAAATTCTATTTGAGTCCTTTCAAAGTAATTAGTTTTCTTTATGCGATCTAAGAATATCTATTCCGGAATAGATGTTGAGAGAGACGAAAAAATTTCTAAATTGAACAAATAATTTGAATTGCAGTGTAAAGAAAAGAAGTTTAGCTCCAGAAAAACACCCATTCTGTAGATTTTAATGATTTTCAAAGTCTAGTTGTGTAGACTTTAAGGACTAACGTGTATATATAATTTCAACTTATCTCAAAGACTGAAACAGTTTAGAAGTAGAATTTAAATGAAAAATCGGAAATTGATGAAAATTAAATGTTTCTTGATAACATTACATCAAATTGATAAAGGTTTTTTTTTTATTTAGGAAAGTATTATATCGGACGAATAATGCTACGAAAAAGACAGCGATTTTAAGAAAATCATGTTAAGGCTAATCTGGCCGTTCAGGTTAGGTGATAAAAAATTTGACCAGGGTGCTGAACTTGCTAAGGCCAGCCCTGTTGTCAGTCAAAGTTTAAAAAGTGTCAAAAAATGGGTACCTCCCTCCATCTGACATTTTTGAAACAAATTTGAAATTTTGAATCATCTATTTATCGATCCAATGGAGTCATATAGGCCTTATAACCGTGAATACTTTAATTATGGTTGTGGAGCCTTGGAAAGATATTTTTTTCGAACAGT
The DNA here is from genome assembly GCF_039881205.1 of Euwallacea similis. Lineage (NCBI taxonomy): Eukaryota > Metazoa > Arthropoda > Insecta > Coleoptera > Curculionidae > Euwallacea > Euwallacea similis. Next base: position 1,687,021 of record NC_089638.1, on the reverse strand, counting down.
GATTTGTGGCGCCAAAAATTCTCAAAATTCACGGACCAAAATAATACTGTATCTCGTAATTTTAAAAGATATTGATAAACGGTTTGCGGCATTTTATAGAGCTAGCTTTTTATAGGCTCCACGCTCAGTACCGGCTTTTTTATGGGGGTCGACAGACCAGGAACGGAGGTGGACACAACGATTTAAAAAGTACTCGCCCAAGACGTCAGTTTTACTAAGGCCTGTCCTGTCTAGATGCATTACGACATCTCTATCCTCCCCTAAGAACCCCGTCACTATTATGACACAAGTGCTGTAAAACACATAATTTGTTTCAGTGTCTGTCTCGCACACGAAGGCCGAAACCCAGACAAAGATAGCCATTTTGTCTTGATGTTGAAATTATAGTTTAACTCTCGGCTGTCCGCTCTTGCCTAGGACTCTTGCCTAAAAGTTCGTTCTAAAAAAATTAGAACCGATGGAGTTGCGTTTCATTGAATAGTTTATATTGTAGAATGGAAAAATTATTATTTTTCGGCCTATGCAGGGCATTTTAAACATCATTTTTTAAATTGGTAAATTGAAGAAATTGTTTAGGCCGGGTAAAATAAAATTAATAAAAATAAATTTCATGGAATTAGCTGTACAAAATGTGATAAATACAAAATTATAACTAAAAAGAATAAAAGATTTTTTTTCTCAAGTTGCAAATATTTTATTTCAATAATACAATGAACAGTTTTATATGGCGAAGTTATTCGTTGATTCGTTTCAACACAATGGATAGTTTAATATGGGGAACCCTGTACAACAAAGAGGATAAGGAATTATCCCTAGTAGGCAACATAAATTATCTAATTATAAGGCAATTGTCCACTTATTCATTCGACCATCCTCCGAAGTCTACAAACGCGAAAGGAACGTCACCATAAAACTGTTTATTAACGGTACTCCCGCGCTAGCCAGTCGACTGCAGGTACCAGTATATCGTTGTTGGTTCTACATTTTAAACCGGAAAGATTCCTCATCAGTATAAAAAAGAAACACCAGTGATTATAAAACAGAAGGTAGGTCAGCCCAGTTTTTATTTTCTTTTATTCTAATAATTAAGGAAATTCAATGAAGAACGCCGCAATATGAACCTGGTACAACCAGCATATTGACTATTCTGTCTATACTACCTGTACTATTATTCTCTACAGAAGTATAGGATTTTCCATGTTCTACATATATATATATATTTTGTATTTCCATTTTCTACATATATATATATATATATATATACATATATAATATATATATTATTTTATGTTTTTTCGTCGTTTTATTAGTATGTATTTACGTACTTTAATTAGGTAGCTAGTTGTACCTTGAACGTTTTATATAGTCATCCGACGAAAACTTGACCCCCCTGAATCTTGAAAAATTTTTCGGAAAAGTCCCAAATACGTCAAAATAGTTTTTTAGGTGGACCATTTTTGTATAAAATTAAATCCCCAAACTTCACTCTCAGGCACGTCACGGCAATCCTCTCAAAATTTTTAAATGAGGTCATGTGACACCTTATATTAAAAGTCTTTCAAAACTACATCAAATAGTGTAATGCCACTCAAAATCTATCGATTAATTTTTGAAAAAAACAGCTAGAAATTTCATAAAAAATACAACTCAATTAACAATGAAAAACTTGTTTATTAATAGGAAATTGTTTTTTTTTCGATTTTGTGCTTACAAACAGTCTTTCGTTATTTTTATTTATTTATTCTTTTATTTTTTTATATTTTCGTTCTTTTTTTTGTCAAAGACTGTTTGTAAACACAAAATCTAAAATCAACTAATCCTCTATTAACAAACAAATTTTTTCTTTGTTTACATACTATTTAACTGAGTTTGTATTGCATTTTTTACCAAATTTATAGCTGTTTTTTGTTAAACACTAATTGACATATTTTGAGTCGTATTACACAATGGAATGTAGTTTTAAAAGACTTTTAATTTAAGATGTCACATTACCTTTTGTATAATATAAAATTTGTGAGAAAATTGCTGTAACGCACATAAGAGTGAAGTTTGGGGATTTAATTTTATAGACAACGTCGCCCCCCTCAAAAGTTATTTTGACGTATTTTGGCAATTTTCCGAAAAATCCTTATTTTTCAACATTAAGACGGATTTAAGTTTTCATTAGATGACCCTGTATAATACGCAGTATAATATACAACATTATTAGTTAGATGTCCGCAAGAAACCATGAAAAGAAGATTTTTCGACTACTTGCTTCAAAAGACCCCATTATTGGATATTTATGTATTGCATTTAATTACTGTGAAGTCCGTGATCTCACCTTTTTTAAACACAATAGAATTAAACATGACACGTATATGGCTCATTGTTAACCTAGAGAGCTAATAGGTCCCAATCTGATCATTATCCTGATTGTTGTACTTATAGTCGCCATGGAAATCATTGTCAAATGAATCCTCACTGTTGTTTAATTTTTACGGGGATGTCAACTTATACAGAGTGTTTCCTAAACATATGATACAAATTTACGTCAATACATTCTATCGCTTGAATAAAAACAAAAAAGGTTCTTTGAAACAAATGTCCGAGACCACTTTAAAATATAATCCTAATAGGAAGATATTGAAGATTCATAAAGATTAGAGCCTAAAAACCCGAAAACAGTTTTTTGGGGATATAAAAATTTCAGAATGTTTAGCAGTCGTTTTAACAAGAAGATTTATCATTCGTTATTTATTTTTATTAAGCTATATTATATTCCTGTTATTTATATTCTATTTATTATTTTTATATTATTTTCCCAGGGGTAGTGTGTTTGAGAATAAAATAAAAATTGACGACATTTATTTCGCAAGCTTAGAGTTTGACAGTTAAATGACAAGTGGGAGGCTTAGTCCTAGACACAAGGGCGACTGCTATTTCTAATTTCTAACTATTATTCCAGAATTCCAAGTTGAATGCGTGGGAAGCGCCTCCTGGAGAGGGCATATACACTTCCTTGAGCAAATCTTTCAGAATATCGATTCATAGTGTAAGAGTTATTGTGTATAGAATTACAAACACAAATATTTGATCTAATATGTATTATCGACGAATGTGTGTGTTTTAACGAGAAATAAATTTGTATGGAAATACGTAAACGCCCCCGAGCCCACCCAGCATTAAACCGTAAGCTTAAATTAAGTAACAAAACACATTAAAAAAATTTAATGCTCAAAATTCTTACAAACGTTATTACAAACAAGATGTTATCGGACTTACGTGACTATAAATATTTAATTAATGAATTCGTTGTAGCAATTTAATAATTTAGAACTTTTCCGGCAAATTCCGTTGTTTGGTTTGCCGCCTACATATGAACGTACAGGGTGTTCCTAAATATTATGTACATACGAAAAGGGATCATTCTTTAGCTATTTCACGACTAAAAGTTCATATAAACATAGGTCCACAAACACCTCGTTACCTATCTACAGGATGTTCAGATTACAAAAATTAAAAATGAATACCTTTGATACATTACGAATTCGAATATTAGTTGTATTTGAAACCGTAAGAAATTCTCTGAAGGTATTCGAAAGAGTACGGGCATTAATGACAAGGGCGGACGCATGTGTAAGAATGGGAAGAGGTCACTTTTAACAGTTGCTGTAACGTAGCTGTCTTGTTAACGTTATTATTATTATTTAAGGTCATCCCGGCCTTAATTTTTAACAAGTATTGTGGTTCCAAATAAACTCCCAAAATCCTTAAAATGGAGAATTACCTATAATAAATAATTACTTCCCATAATAAATTTTAATTTCATCTGGTCAACTACAGAATTTTTTTTTCTCGATAACCCACGCAGATACAATAAAACTATAAGAGATCAAAAAGCTTCCAAACAAAATAAAAAAGTTATTTTGTATTTTAGAACCTACCAGCGGGGTACCGCAAAAAAGCTCAGGAAAAGAAAAGCGGGCAACCCCTTAAAAAAATATCACCCTGTAGATTATCCAAACCATTTGACATGCCCAATGATATAACGCCTATAACGTAAACTAAATTCAATATTTTAGCTAAATATCTCAAAAACTGCAGCAGCTATAAAGAAAAACTGAAAAATTTCTGAAATTTGAACATCCTGTATATAGGTAACGAATCGTTTGCTGACCTATGTTTATATGAACTTTTAGCCACGAAATAATTTAAACAATTACCCCCTTTCATAAGTACATGGTATTTAAGAATATCCTGTATATGTATAGGGTTGTTATATTCCGAATTCGTTTATTTAGGAAATATCGTTACTGTAAGAGACAGAGAAAAAGGAATTTTTTATTGTCTTTTTCTTAAAAAGTAGAAGAACAAGTTCAATTTTGAAGATTTTCAATAAAGCCTCGTCATTTAGTTGTTGTGTTAGTTACTCAAAGTAATTGAAATATGTTTCGGACTCATTGTCGGAATTACTATTGCTTTGAACATACAGTGTCAGCGAAAAGTGGATAAACAATTATAAAATATGGCATTTTTGATCATTCATACTATAGTCTTTATTGAAATAGTTGCTATTGAAAGCTGCTATGTCTTACAAAATTATTTAATTTGATTTAAGTAAATGGAATTTAAAAAAATTGAATGTAAGGTTCAAAGAGTGAAGCTTTATTAATTATTATATTGAGCACCGTTTGGCTACAGACAGTAACACAGTGGTAAGGCATAACAGCTTTAAAGGGTGATTTAAAAAAACAAATACATTCAAAAAGCAGAATTGTGTTCAGGAAAATTTTAGCTATCCATTAATGTATCTCGGGAGGAATCTCCTATAATATTAAATTTTTTTAAGTAGTGGTACTTGGGAGTGAGTAGTGAGTTGCAGTACATTTATTTTTGAATTCAAAGGTGGCCCCAAAAAATATAGATCTACGTATTTTTGAAAATTTTTTGTACTGTAATAGTTTTTGAGATTTTTTGGGTGGATAGGTTTTTAAAAAAATCACCCTGTATAATGCATCCATTTTATTTATGCGTATACAACAAACTGAACAACCAAATGACGATGGTTTATCGAAAATGGCCTGCTGATCTAGATGAAGATCAGTACACATTACTTGCAAAACTGGCTAATTACGTTCAGTTAACCGAATTTAATAAATTGCCACTGGTTAATTGAAGAAGCACAATCTTGATTCATATATTCGCTTCTGGGCATATTGATTTTTCTATTATCAGTTATCGATAAGGATATCAACAATCCACGATAAGACTGCCAGCAGTACTTTTAATACAAAATGACTAATCTACCTAGTTCAAAATACATATTCCTTTCTTTACAGTGCCTAAAACCATCCCAAAAGAAGCATGTCCTAATGGATATTGATAAACGTCTAATTACCAACCATCCTACCAGAAAGATAGCAATAGACCATATCTGAGTAACCTTCAACCTCCGTTATGATAAGTAAATTCTTGTCAGCGTTTAAATGTAGTTTGTTGGGCTTAGTTGGAGTAAAGAGTGATGATATTTAAATCATTTATGAACCCGCTGTATTATAGATTTTTGTGCATAAGAAATTTATTTATATAAAGTTCCAGTATGGCTCACATAGTAACGGGGATGAATTTCTATTCTCTTTTAATAACCGCGTATTTTACGCTAAGTTCAGGGTTTGTTCTGAGTTCCTCTGCAGCCGGCTCAGACAATTACATAAGCAGCTTTGTACCTGGTGAAAAACTTGCATATTCATGGAAATCATCGGTGATTATGAACGAAAATTCTGGGAACACCAAAAATATTGGATTTGAATTGGAAGGAAAAGTTTTGGTCAGTGCTTTATGGGGAAATGGACAGGAGCGGATTCTAAAAATTGAGGTTGGTTTTTACTTTTTTCTTAATGTACAAGAGTGACATACGCATAATATTTCTTTACTAAAACACCCTGTATATTATCTATCAAATTTTTCAAACGCGAATACTTTGAAAAGAATTGATCATCCCAGTAAAATATGTTACATCAAATATTCGTTAAATTCCAAAACGGATCCAAAAATGCAATGATAATAATATACCGGGTGTTTACCATATTATTTATCACATTTACGCACACCAATATCATCGTTATGACCCACCCTGGGTGCTTTGAAAAAAGCACAGTAAAGTGGCCAATCCTTATATTGCAGTGTAAAAGTTTTTTTTCTGATCTTTCAATCAGGATAGTTATCAGTAACAATTCTATATCTCTCCAACATTTTATTGTTTGTATCTTGAAGTTATTTCTAAGAATAAAATTCAGTTATCGAGGCAAAGTTGAGCAGATTGTTTGCAGAATTCGTTGCCATTTTCGGATTTCAGAGTAGTGAACATTTTCGCTTATTAAAATATGCAGGAATGATCGTTTCGGAAAGTAAATTAAAGTCAAGAAGATTGAAATTTAAAAGCAAATTCCACTAAAATCGCAATTATTTTGGTATTTGCTAAATTTTGTTTACAAGCTTTCAAAATTGTTCAAATAGGATTAATTATAACCAATACTTTCACTAGTTCAACATTTAAAGAATACATAAACAATGCAAAATTTAACTAATGTGATTTAATGGTGCCATTCGACAAAAATTCAAAAGAACAATTTATATTCAAATGTGTGTGGGCTTTTTGCCAACGAGCATTCCAAGGATGCTTAAATCGATTTTACTTGTTTAAAACTTTAATTTATATTCAGATATAATGATATCGAAAATTCACGAAGGAATACAATCAGCCCAAAGTTTATTTCTCTTCAGATGGAACGGAAAATTTTCCTAGAGACACAAAAGGATTTTTGGACAAATTTAAGTACACTCAAAAAATTTAATGCCGAATACATTTTTAGAAATATTTTCGAATTACCTCTGAATATTTTATGTATTTCACATGGAAATGAGCATAGAAAAAATAATTTATATATTTATTAAAACTAAGAAGAGGAATCAACTTTCAATTCCGTTTTTTCAACTTGCGCTTCGTTTTAAAGTTGACTTACACAACACCAAACCGTGTTTTCATAATTATGTCTTTATAAACGGCCACTTTGTGATAAGTAGTCGAATTATAGCCTCTTGGTAATGGTTAACTTCGCAATATTGCCTAAAATCAATTCCGAATGATCTCGCCTTATCTCCAGACTCGACCTCGGTACCACCCTAGAATTCTTTTTTCGTATCTACACTTGATGTTGGTTCAACGCCATAAGTCCGACGCAATTTATTACATTTACACTGGATACTTAGGGAACTCAGTCTGCGCCACAGGGAATGTAAACTGGCAGCCGTCTCGTCGCCGCAAGAGCCTGCAGCTATTCTCGTACGGCCGATGCGTAATCCTTTAACGTTGTCCCGTAGCCGTGCCAACTAAAGCCAACAGCTGCAGGCATCGCCGACGCTACCGGTCTCTGGCCCTTGTCGCAGTTCTGCAAACCTCCCTAAGATTAACAACTGCATTGAGAACCGCCCCTTTTAATATTTCAGTCACAAGTAGGAAAACTTCATGAAATTCGGAGCATTTGCATAAAATTCTGCTCATCTTTGCATTTATCTGGTCGATTTTCTATGTATATTATCAGAAGAGTTACCATTATAACGAAATAAATAGTATCCTGAGCAGTTTAAAACGTTAAAATTGCATTAGTTCGTATCATTAATTTTCAGCTAAATGAACCTCAATTGCAAGCGAAATCAACGTCTCGAAAAAATGAAAAATCGACATTGCTAAAAAACTACCAAAGCCAACCGTTTTTCTTACTACTAAAGAATGGCATTGTAGATAAACTTTTTATTGCTAAAAATGAGGAAATTTCCTTAAGAAATCTCGAGAAAGGGCTAGCTAGTCTTCTACAGGTAAGCAACTAACGAGTTACTAAAAATTTCATAATGGTAGTTAACACTTATCTTATTAAGTTCCAGAATCATGCCACACAAGAAGATACGGAAATAGACGCATCTGGACGATGTAAAATCTCATACATTTCCGATTCGACCATGAACAAAATTAAAACTGAATGTGATTATGATGACTTAGATACCTTCAAACACTTGGATGAGATATTAGGTGTAAACGTCGCTTCTTCAAGAGTTACTAAATATACTGCTTCAGAAAGTGATAACTTGATTAGATCTATAAAGCAGCATGAAAAACATACCATCCACATGCAGTCTAAATTAGAACTGGGTGCTGTTATTGAAGTCAGTCAACAACTTACCTACGAACAAACTTTAAGCTGTGATAAAATTAGCTCTAGTAATGTTGATGATGCCATTAGCCAGATTCTTGCTGGCGAAAGTTTGAACCTCCATGAAGAATCTCTAGTAACTAATGCGGAATCTTCACTCAAATCAAACGAGAAGAAGCAGTTTAACAAAAAAGTAGCCACTCTTCGAGGGCAACTCAAGACTGACCTTATTGGCTCTGCGAAGTCTGCAAAAGCGCTCTTATCTCTATTGGAAATTGCCAGAGTCAGCAATAGTGAAGATATATCTGAAGCTCTAAGTGACAAGAAGAATGAACGTATTCTGTAAGTTATATTACTTTGCGATATTCATACTAATTAAAAATTGTAGGCCTCAGCTCTACGACATTCTCGGTTACGCTCAAACTCAAAATACTCATGCTGCGGTAATGAAACATCTTCATTTAGATAGTGAAGTACACACTGACCTCATTGAAAAATACCTCTGGGCTTTATCGTTCTCCGTCCACCCCAGTATAGAGATTTTAGAGGACCTTTTGGCAAAATATTCAAAATACTTTGAGATACCCGAGAAGACTTCAGCAACATTAATTTTGACTATTGCTTCTATAGCCAGAACGTTGTCTCAGTCGAAAAAACAGGATTATGATAGTTTGAAGGTAAGAACATTTTTTTGTTGATTTCACTGAAATTTAGAAATCTGGAATCAAAATCAAGAGAAACGCGAATAGTTAATCAGTAAAATGTCAGGGGTGGACTGAATTTTTGTTTTAAATCCGCAAATTCGGTAACGCTAAGATCGAAAATACTGTAAAAAAATGTGTTAGGTGGACTTGCCAATACCAATGAGGGCAAAATTGCACCTAATTACATTATGAATAAATATCTGATGAAAAAAGATAAGCATGTGGATGGTGCACTACGAGCGCGTAAAGCGTACTTGGAGACTCATTGAAACAAACTATGCGCGCGTAAAAGAAATTTACGAGCACACACTGTTTCTGAGATTTGTTTCTTTCAACAGGAAATGTAACAGAATATTAAGATAGAAACCCAAGTCTGAAAAACTCGGCGTTTTGCTCTTCGTTTCGCAATATACGTGTGAAAAATGAGCATTATAAGTCGTGCATCTTATATTATTTTTCCAGTTGAGTAATTTACATTTTATTAAATCATCTTTTGCTCCAGATTTTAAAAAGAGTTGAAGAAACTATCATCAACGATTTCGATTACGCCAACGGAACCAAACGCTATGTCTTCCTAAATGCATTAAAAAATCTACAGTCTCCATCAACTCTTCCCAAACTGACCTCGATACTTCAAAACGGCACACCAAAAGAAGAAGTCTTGGCCTGGAAAGTCATTAAAAGCTTCGGAAAGACCTACTGGACCCCAGAAATTTTGAAACGAGCCGAAAGAACACTGTTCCAATTAGACAAAAAGCATGACATGAGCTCTAGAACTTTAACAGTGGACTTGATACTTGGGGCAGGACCTTCTGACTCAACTTTAGAAGAACTTCTACACTTTGTGTCAAGCAACTCTACTTATGAAGTCAGGCAATATGTGTTCCAGAGTATTAAAATGTTATCAGACAAATGTGAACGATTTAGTCAGAGAGTTTCCAGTATTATCAGAAACAATAAAAAATTGAACAACTATTCTGCTCTAGCTCCTAGGGGATTGTCTACAGCTCTAAGAAGAACCGTTTTTTATGGTAATGCTGTGAATGGCAGTTTGGTGTCAGTTCAAGAGATTAAATCGGGGATCGTGAAGAGAGGAGTTGTAGATGTGATTTTAACAAAAAACGATCATTCTAATGATCTCTTCACGGTAAGACAAATTTGTTCCATTATTCAACATTATTCACATTTATCACTCCAGCTAGGAATCTTCGCAGGGGGTTTATCGAGTTTCGTATCTAGTACCGATGATGAGGACGTTGATGACGAGTCTGCAACAGCTGGCATGGAACTTACAGTACTGGGAACTCAGATAAGGCCGTTTGTATTCTTCGATGGACAAGGTGAGCTGATGGGACATGTTTGGTCAGGCACCGCTTCGGAGATGACTCCTGCATTTCAAGTAGGTGTTCATGATTTTAATCTATGAATAGTTCATTATAAAAATGGCCTATGATTTTCAGGCTTTAATTTTGATACAAGATCATAAAGAATACCTGAGACTGGGTAACGGATTCATTGTTGAAATTGATCTGAAAGGGTCGGTCTCCTTTGATTTGTCAGGGAAAATTGAAGTGTCAATTTGGGGCCGTAATGCGAAGTCGTTAATTAAGAAATCGTGAGTATGCGCAGGTGTTCTCACTTTATTTATGGTACTATAGATTTCCCGCGTCACTTCAACCATAATTTCGTTTCATTCCTTCAGGGCAGGCTACGTCACTAAAGGTCACATAAAGGTAGAGGCCCCCTTTGCATGGAGCCAAATTGAATTGGAGAGTTCCATAGAACCGCAGCTAAGCTTGGAAATAGATTCAGATTTTTCTGGAGATGTTAAGTTATGCATGCGATTATCCCAGCCAACTTCGACATACCGGTAAATATTTAGTAGATAATTTAATTTTTTATTATTTTGTCGTTAATTTTTAGGTGGAAATTGAATAAGTCTGAAGCCGTGCCTGAAAAAAAACATCATCTCAAGCTAAACACAAGCCGGAGAAAAGAAATCCCAGGATTCACATATGCTCTGAATCGAAAAAATAGTGAAATGTGTAGTGCTTTGTTTAACTAGTTTAGTTTAGAGGTTTCGAACTAAAAAAATGTGTGCTGTGGATTAAAGACTTTTTAACAAATTTTGTACATATTTCTATGATAATACATCGTTGTTGCAAGTGCAGTTATCGTTTATAAATTTGAAATTCGCACACTGTTTTTAATGAGTGAAAAAATGAGGGAAATTGATTTTTGTTTATGATGAGATATATAAAGGAGAAACGAGATAAATGGTCTAAGAAACAATTTTCATACATTGCTATGATGATGCATTTCTCACTCCGACAATCTCTTCGTATCGCAGAACAAAGCAAATCGTAAACGATGCATAATTTTAGTTTATATTTTAATAAACCACTTTTTGCCAATTATTATGTTCTCTGCATGATCATCATGTAAAATCTCAAGAAACTATATTTTGTACAAGTTGGAAATTTGTGCTGTTTAAAGTCTATGATGTCTGGAAACCTCCTCACACTAGCTAAGATACTGAAAAAAAAGATCAAACTACTAGACGAATAAGTTGATTTTTCCACAAAAACCCGAAAATTTAAATTGCTCGTTTCAAAAGCCAGCAATTTTCCGGCCTTTTTTATTTAATTTTCACGTTTCGTGTTGTGCGTCCGACACGCCCCTATTGTTAGTGTGTGACGTCTATGGTTCTATGAGCTCTCAAGAAATTAAAAAAAAATGGCAAAAAAAACAAAAAAAGATAATAAGAGAGGGAATCAATTTAGTAGGAACTGTAAAATCTGTAGTGCTAATTAGGGACTAATTTCGGCAGCTAAAATGTTATACACAGCTTATTCGATAAGGGAAGTTAATTGAGATAAAGAGTGAAAATGGATTTCAAGTGTTTCCAGCCAATATCCATTGCGTCGAGACGCCTGGCGTCCACATACTGCCTTAATGTCTTACAAAATGTATTTAGGTTACTTCATACTGGTGCCTTTACTGTTAGTTTTCTGGATTTATATTATACTACTAATAAGAAGCAGTTTCATATCTAACACATCGATTGAAGTGAACATAATTGGTCACGAGGGCAGCGAGATTGCGGGAAAAGTGACTGAAAGGAATATCACGGGTATAACTGAAAAAGTTGTAAAATCGGTTAGGAAAATAAAATATCACGTTCCAAAATTTATGTTGGAGTTGTATGAGAAGAACAAGAGTGCAAGAAGAAGCGATAACGCCGATTTGGTTAGAAGCCTGATACCAACACAAGCAGGTAAGGCCCACCCGTTGTCTTCAAGAAAATGGTATTCCTGCATTGACTTGGAAATTTCCTTTAACAAATTCTCACACGCGAGAACGACTTTAATAAATCATATTTCTATTTATTGGCTGCTTTAACCATGAATAATCAATTTGAATTAGTTGAGAGTTGCTAGTTTACGTAAAATCATATGTGTTAAGGGGCTTAGAATAAGTACGTGTATCAGTGTTGTGGGGTAAACTGGCAACATTTTCAAAAATTGGGAAATTCCAGAAAGAAGCCAAAGTGACGGGAAGTAGTTGAAAGCTTGGAATGCTGAAGGTCTTAATATTTCACTGTACTGGTTTGGAGTGCCTTTTTAATTAAAAAAAACGCGCTCCTGATTTCGTGAGTTTATTGCGTAAACGTTACCTGCAGCCCAGCGGGATTGGTACGTGAAAATTAATCTAGAAACTCGTAAAAAACAAATTACGGGCACAGACGCGGCAAATTACGTATATTAAATTGCCGGGATATTTTTCGGGTACTGGGTTGGGGTTCAATTTCAATAAAAAAAAAAAACGTGCTTCCCATTTCGTGCATTCATTCCGTAAAAGCTATCTGCACGCGAACGGGGTTAATACGTGAAACGAGTTGGTGAAAATTAATCTGAGGGCTCGTAAAACATAAATTACGGACACGGATGCAACAGATTACGTATATTAAATTGCCGGGATATTGTTCAGGTACTGATTTGGGGTTCCTTTTTAATAAATAGAAAAAAAAATAGCTCCCCATTTCGTGAGTTCATTGCGTAAATGCGGCCTTCAGCATTCTTCGGCAAACAGAACCAGTTTTCCGAATTCTCCGTCCAACCTTGGCAAATCTAACGAATGCGAATAATACGATTAGGAAATCTTCATTCACTAGTATGTAACGTTGAAAACGTGCTACTATTTATCTTTATATTACTTACTGGACAACTAAGGAAAACTAAGAGGAAAGAAAGACCAAAAAGAAAGGACAACGCAGTAGAACTAAAGTGGACATTAACATTAATAGCGTTGTGGTCGATTTCACCCTCTGGTTCTTTTTCCACGTTAAGATTGGCGTTTCTCTGCACTTACCCTAGTAAAACCCATACTACCATACTACCCCCCATACACCATACAAACCCATACTACCATACCCATACTAACGACATATAAACTTACTCATTAAGTGAAAAATTTCCACCTATTTTCAATTGCATACTGATGGAGAATCACCCTTTACGCTAACGAACGTGGTGTTGGCCCTGACCTTTCCACAGCCTTTCTATTTAAAGCAGTAATATTTCCATATTGCTGTAAATAGTCTGTATTGATTTATATTGTTCTATGTTCCAGGCAATTTACTGAATTATGTAATGCACTTCCTTTAGCAATTCAAAGGGATTCTAGGTTGCTAATGCCGTCTTTTCTAAGATGGATTCACCACTGTTTCTTCTGATGAATACTCAGAAAATTAACGCATTTTTACAGAACATTTTAAGGACAACGATGTTTTGGAAGAATTCACAGAAAACCATCTCCTGATATTCAACATACCAGACTCAGCTAAGGATGAGAAATTAATTGGCGCTGAACTAAAAATTTTAACTAAAATTGAAATTCGCTCAAAAGAAGAATTAGGTGAGTCCTAAAACCTTAAAATTCAAGCACAAATTTACGCAATTTTTTTAGGCGTAAAGAAAACATTAAAACTAGCAATTTTTAATGAAATTACGAACTCCTATCAATCTTTCCATGAGCTCCAAATACACCATTTCAACGATACATGGCTGTCGTTTAATTTGACCCATGAAGTTCAGGAAATACTGAACGGAAATTCTTCAAGACGAACAATGAAAGTTATCATAACAGTTCTCTCTTTGGTCCATCAGCGTATTGCTGATCTCCCCAAAAATAATCTGAAACTCTCTATTTTGCCAATAATTGAGAAATTCGAGTCAGACCATGACTATCCAATTTTGATACTTTCGTATTGCACCGAGGACAAAAGAACGCAAAACTCTACGAAAGAAATGGTAAATCATATTAGAACCAGAAGGAGCGTTGAGGAAGACTATGAGGAAGAGACAAATGTTATTTGGAATGATGAAATTCCCAAGAAGAGTGCTAAAAGATATAAAAGAAACATGTGCAGAAGGAAACCCATGTATATAAATTTTTCAGAAATTAATTACGATTTATGGATTGTGCAGCCCACCGGCTATGACGTAAGTTTCGGATACAAAAATATTTATTTTGGAATCGGCGGTTATTTACTTAACAAGTGCGGAAAGTGATATTTGATAATAAGTGGAAAGACCTTTTTAGGTACTATTTTCCCTATGAATGTATGTTGTCAACTCCGTTGCCTTCTAAAAGTTCAATTTAATTAAAATTATCAAAAATTTACACACACACGTATCAATTTTTGTAAATTCGTACAGTAAAAATATTTCCACATGTTCATAGGACATAGTTATCTAACCAGTAGAGTGTTAAACCGATTAATAATCAAAAAGGTTTAACGCTGAGCGAAGCGAGCGTTTTAATAAAGTTGAGATTATTAATCACGCATTTACACACGAGTTAGTTACAATATTTATCTGTCGCCTGCGGGTACTAATTTCAAAGAAAATCCAGTTTTGGATTTAACGTAAATTATGTGATTCATAATTAGAATTAGAAAGAAAAGCTTGAACGTTAAAATAGATTATCAAGAATCGATTTTGAATATATTAGCGACGAAAAGGTATAATTTTATGGGGCTTTCAGGCCTACCAATGTCATGGGAAATGCTTCTACCCAGTTGCTGAGCACTTGAAACCTACAAAACACGCCATAATGCAATCATTAATTCATAGTATGGACCCGTCCAAGGCGTTAAGATCATGCTGTGTTCCAACAATTCTGGATTCAATTTCCATTTTATATGTCGACGATAAAGGGGTTTTGACGTATAGATTTGCTTACAAGGATATGGTTGTAATAGAATGTGGTTGTAGATAACTAATAAAACTATCTATGTAGAATATTTTTGCAGTTTATAATGTAGGTGTTACGTAAATATACTATTATATTTACCATAAAAATTGCATCACCTAGAAATAATGCGTGTATTTTAATGAAATTTTGGAAATATGTTAACAACATTATACAAAATAAATGGTGTAACTCGCAAGAAAACCCAAGTCCAGAAAGTCTTTAAAATTCGAACAATGCGTATAACCATCTTGTGAATTTCCACCCTCAGAAACTCGTTTGGGCATGCTTCTAAGCAAATGGTCAATTTCCTCTTGAGGTAATGTATCCCAGGCAACTTAAATTGCATTTTGTAACTCTGCTAAAGTATGTTATAGGTTCTCAAGTATCGTAACTCTTCTTTCTGCCATGTCCCATATGTGGTCTATGAAGGAAAGATCAGGAGAGCGTGGAGGCCAAAGAAGTACATTAACATTGCGATGTTATAGATGAGTAATAGTTTTACGAGCAATGTGTAGCCATGCATTGTCTTGCTGGAAAAACACGTTTTCAATACGTTGAATTTGTGGTATAGCTATTGGTTCTGACACTTCCTGGAGGTAACTCACAGCGTTATATGTAAAATCTGATCAAATATATTACTACTGCAACTAAATATGTATACCAATTTTGGTTGAATTTGATGCATTAATTCTAGGTGTTGCAATTTTTGTGATAAATAGTATATTTTTTAGGTTTTGGTATCAATTTAAAGAAATTGCACGCTATTCTCAATTAAAGCTAACTGAAAATAACATCCATCCTTTACTAAGGGAGCGAATGAACATTGAATAATAATAATAATAATAATGTAGCTATAAACACAGTAATAAATCTACCCAACAAAAGCCTTTCTGAAACTCAAGCTCTTGTCTTTTCTAAAAGCTTAAATTACTCTGTCACTCTCAAATACGTTTCTAACCTTGACTACATTTTAATTATACAAGAAACACCTCAACTCTCACAACAACAACACCAACCACAGTTTTAAATTAGGTCAAAAGAAATTTTAAATAAACCTTTTAAAATTAAGCAAAATTTAAGCCCCATCGAACGAAAGGACCTCAATGCTTTGCGTAAAGGGAGTATAGCAAAAAATGCTTAACGCCCTTTGTAAAGTTAAATCATGAAATTTAATTTAATAAAAGAGTTAAAGAGAAAATTATCCACTTCAGTCCATCCCCAGAGGGAGTAAAGTTACTACTTTAGTCCTCGATGTGCAGGAGATAATAAACGTATTATTACATGCCCCACTAGTTACGAGATTGTGATTGCTTATTAGTGACACTTGAAGTGTTGGATGTGTTGGGCACAAAATCTATTTAGAGAGATAAAATGAAATAGAAATTTATTTATTTATTTTTGCTTTAACAAACTTACCAGTCGAATTTCAAAACGGAAAGTTTTTAAAAATTACCTTTAATTATCTCCTGCCTCATACCCCCATAACATTGCCTAAAATATAATTAATGTACCTTAAACCATTTTTAAAATAGTGCCCGACGACTCTTTAAAAATCTCACCCGTTGAACGATTCAAACAATGTTACGTTAATTACAATTTAAATACTATATTTTTTTCATTTAATACTATATTTGTTCATTTAAATATGACAAAATAGTGCAAAAGGGAATTTTAATCCCCTAAATTAATACCTAAAAATATTCCTCTAAAAACCTAAATTTGACAAAAAAGCGAAGCTATTTACAAAGAGCTGACACTTTCATATTGTGTTATCGTCAGCTGACATCGCTAACATATGACCGGACTGCTCCCCCCTAATATTTGCAGTGTTGCGAGTTTTAGTCCATAGGAGTTTTCTAGTAATATTTCAGGTCTTTCTCATGTTTCAGGTTGCCCCTCTAATATTTTAGAGCATTCTTTTAATATTTCGGGTCCTATTTCAGATTATTAAAAAAAAAAAGCGGAAAGGGGGGCTCTGTACTGGGGGGCGATCTACAGCACTTCCCTTATAAAATGAGGTTAACGAAGGAGGAAGCAGCAATGGCAGCAGAGGTGCTGAAGCAGAGTTCTGATGCAGATAAATAAGGACTTCCTGAACGTCCACCAGAGCTCTCGTCAGGCGAGAGGCTTGAAAGAATACTGAAGAATACTGAAGCTTGTAATCAGCGTTAGGGCAATCTGTTCTGTTGTTTGTTTGTATTGTTCAGTTTTTTCCATTGTATTTGCCTTCAGTATGTGTCCGTAGTCCACCAAGAGTCTGCACACGGACTCATGTGGCTGTGTCCAGTCCAATTTTTGGGTTAGGTATTATATTTCCTTTCATCCATGTGGCTTCTATGTGTAGTCTAATGGGTTGTTGAAATAGTGATCGTTTCAGTCGTTCACCTAATTCCAGTTACGTTCATCAAAATAGCAATTGTCGAAGTTCTAAAAGCCCTGTGAAATTGTTCGACTAATGCGTCACCTTTATGTTTATCTGTATAATATGCTGTTTCATCTTTTATAATTGTCCAACGATATATGGTTTTTTTCTACCATACGTGGTCTTTTTTGCCTTTTACCAGTACGACCTTCCTTCACCTTCTTTAATTTTTTGGTATGCTTCCAAAGATTTTTCCTGTTCATATTCAACTATCAAAGGTCTTTATATTTCTGTCGAGGTTGTTAAGCGTTTTTTCTAGTCCATTATCTTGTGCATGTGTGCAGTGTCCATACAGGTCTCATATAATCCCCATATGAGCAGGTAACCACCTATGTATTTGGCAGCTATAAGGATACAATCTCTTCCATTAACCCATGCTACGCGAAAGTGGTAAGTATTGCAGTATGGTGGAAATAAACGACCCTCTCAGAGATTCCGGCCAAATTGAGGCTTATATGAGCGTTAACTTCGATTTGTAGGTTTTGTAAGTTAGCTGCAAAACTACGTGTTTCAACTTCTTTCTCTTTCCCCTGCTAACTAGAATCACTTTCCATTTAATTTGAACTACTGAAATTTTCATTAAGGGATGAAAATCGAGCTGGCAACTCTGCCCTCCGCCCCTATTCTTTGGGGGTAGTGGAAGTTAGATGGCTGCAGGGTATTGAAATAAAGTCGGTCGATCGTCGCCGGTCACATGTTCGTAGACATCCGTATAGTTATTTTATCATCCGCAATTTCAGCTATGCATAGCTGCATGGCTACGCTAGATCAAAATTTTTCATTGTGATACATTTGCTTGTATTTATATAGTCAAATATCAAAGGAATATATTGTTAGTTCTCGCATTAATGTAAAAATTAGTGATCGTAAGTCGTAGTCAATATTTTTATACACTTTTGGTACCTATCTCACGGTGAAATTTATTGTTCATTGCTCAACGTAAATATCTGGAGATGTACGGATTGAATGTGTTAATCAACGCAACGGCGGCTTCATGGAATTATTTGAGGAGCAAAGTGGATTATGCCAGTAGTAAGTGCAGAAATCAGTTATGTAATAATAAGTATTAACGAAGAGGACATTTTGAATATTTAGTTCCAAAGACTAACAACAGTTCGGCTCATTAATTAAAGTACTTCAAGTGAAGTTATTATGTCCAAAGACTTGAAATCACGTTATCTTGAGCAAATAAGATTAACTTGATTAAATTAAAAGAAATTAAAACTGAGCGTCTTCAATTCAGCTGCTTTCTTTGAAGTTGTACAGATTATCCAGATTTCCTTGCTATTACGAGATATATCAGTTAATACAAAAGATAGATAATAATTGTTGTTTTAACAAACCTGTGCTAAATTTGATGATCCTTTATGAATCTTTATGAATCCGCTTTTTCTTTAAATAACAGGGAAAAACTGAAAAACTGATATAGAGTTAAAAAGTAAAATACATTATTTGATAGATATTCACGTAAAATTTAATGACGTAGGCTGTGTTAATCTGCTATTCTTAGTTTTCGAGTTATCATACAAACTTAGGATTTTTTAAACGGAATATCCTGCATATCATTAGATATTTTTCGAAAAAGTGTAATCTTTTTTATTTTATTTTTTTATTTGTTCGGAACTCGGTTGTCTTTTCAGTTTTCAGGAAAGTAAAAATTGCATATAAAAAATTGACTATTTTATGGTTCGGTCACCACAAAGTAATTAAACATGCTATATTTTACAGGCGGTGAGTACAATGTTGAAACCTTCTTAAAAATCACAAACAGCGACCAATTAAATTCTCCATTAGATTCGAGATAATCCTTCTACTTCGACAAGGGTTTTGACAAGGGACATTGACGTATCTCATCAGGTGGGGTCTTGAAAAACCATAAATATCACTCATTTCATTCCATTTCAAACAATGGTGACATACGTTGAACAGCAGATTCGCTAAATCTTTCTCCGTTTATTCTTTAGGGGAAACTATGAAAGGTCTGGGGAAGGGACGGTTTAAGATCAATGCAGAATTTGAGAAGACGCATACAGCTTTGCTTGAAAATGGAGCGTGAACCCTTGGACCATCTCTTATAACTATTTTTACTTATATTTTTTTACTTCCAAGACGTTTTTTGGCAAAAACAAAATTTTTAATATTTTTACCAAATTGCAAGCTTGAACTTTAACGTGTGAATGAAGAAATGTGAAAATCCAAGATGGCGCTCATAAGAAAAAAGAAAGTTGGTAATGGTTGCTGAAAATCGAATCATCGAGTTTCAAATGAGGCGTCATGACACTGTAAAATAGAAAAAGTTGCAATGATAAAGTGTAAATCATGTTGAGCGAACTTGTCAAATCAGCCGACGAAAAAATAATGCGCAAGGCGGTATGAACGGTTGGGATACCCAATGTTTCGACTTGTTAGGTAATAGTGTGTAGTTAAACATTTAGGAATAATAGCATATTATTAAATTTCCTCTAGATGAATAAAACGAACTCTGGAAAACACGAATGACAAGACCAGACAGAACGAAGTTGACTTCTAGTTTGTATGGCTTGTTGCGGCCTACTTCTACTTTGAATTTTTGAAAAAAAACACCCATAAGGGCAAAAAACTGCGCCCCCGGGTGGGCTCGAACCACCAACCTTTCGGTTAACAGCCGAACGCGCTAGCCAATTGCGCCACGGAGGCTACATTTGTTGTTATCTAAAAAACAAAATTAAACAAAGATAGAAATCCAAAAATGGAGTTTCAAGTGATAATTAAATATAATTTGCTATAGACATCTAAACCCGCGCTATTACAATCCCCGTAGCATCGATATATCCTTAAATGGCACAAGCTTTATAGGTGCGCCTTTCCTTTAAGTAGGTAAGTACCTATCTACCACAGTAAGTATCTAACTATATAACTATGGAATGCTAACCACGATTCACGTCCTATAGAGTCGTATCTAGTGAAACCTACATAAACATAACAGTTCTAGGCTTCCATTTCAAACGAACTTTAGAACTTTCAAACATTTTATTTGCGAAGATAATACATCTACTTAGATATGGAGGTTTTATTATGCATTTGAGAAAATGTTCTTAAATGCATTATGAATGTCAATAATGTTTTTGAGAACTTAATCTGTTTGATGCGTTCGCAAATTTCGAAGTAATAAATGATTATGGCGAAAAGCAAGAAACCTTGCTAAATAAATATTTTACTAAATTAAATAATAATCTTATTAATTGCGTGATTTAAGCATTGTTATGGGCGAGATAGTAATAAAGCCTGTTTTGAAAGTTATAAGGTGCTTCCATAGAAACATCTCTATACCCCAGTAATATTCTGATTCTCAGGCCTTCAACACTTTTCAGAAGGTGATTTAAATTATTGTAGAATTCATATGATTTCAAAAAGAAGTTAAAGGATGTCAAATCTGGAGATCTTGCGGAACGATTGAGTAAAGAATGCTTGCTGAAGAATAATTAAAAACACTTTGGAATAGAAACTCTTAAAAACTAAATAAAAAACTGGTTTTCATACGGCGGAAAAAGAATAAAGATTTTTTGTTAAATTCGAAATCAGTAAGTCAATTTTGCAAACATAAGGAGTATACTGGGCAGAATTTAAAAAATAGACAAAGCTTAAGAAATACAGTTATCACACATTTATAAAAATTTGCAAAAATTGACATGTGCAATATGACCTTGATAGAACGCTAAAATACAAAAATAAAATATCTACTGTTTCGTTTTTCGTATAGTTAATTTATTTATAACCGGTATACTTATAATAATTAAAATTCCGATCGGTATACTTTCGCAACTTTTGTAGCTAATATGTTTCCTAGTAACACAAATTAACTAAATTCTATGGTTGTTCAACATAAAATCATTAACGAAATACTGTTGAGAAAAATAATCCTTCTTCTCTTTGAGGTTCTGTTACCTTAGGTACCTATTCCAATGATTGCATCTCAATATGAATTCTTAATGTAGAAATAACAGGTAGAGGAATTTCTTATTGCTGAAAGTCAGTCACGTTGGTTACTAATACCACTTGAAACTGCTTGTATATGTGGTTTCCATTGTTGAGAAAAAGTTAAGATTTTATGTAAACTCATTCTTATTCACATATGTTTATTATTTAGTAGTTACAAACAAGAGAGATTTAACATATACTTGGTAATTGAACATAAGAATTAAGTGCACTCTACAGTTGATTGACTCATTGTATTTACTTGTTCAAGACCCTTGCGCTTTTGATTATATCGAAAACAAACTTCAATTTTATTATTTTTAGCATAACTTTTAGTTTTTGATTCACCTCGAAATTCTAAAAATATTTCACATAACATACCGCATTTCGGTTCTCAACTCTTTTTGCTATTCTCGTTTTAAGTATGATCATTTTCAAAACATTTTGCGTGTATTTGAATTTTCAAAAGCTTTTACTAATAATAGTACTGATTGCTTCACATTTAAAAATTTTTTTGCTTCTATTTTATTGATGGGGAACACAATAGTTTAGCACCAAATTTTAAACTCTTTAACATTTCAAATCACCAAATTTAATATATATATAATATATAAAAAATCTTTATTTCATACGAAATAGGCTATCGACCTTTTGGTCTTTCTGCCCTTGAGTGTGTACATTTCATTTTAGAATCTAATCATTTACAATTTTTCCTAAACTATGTGTGGTATAAGCGGGAGCAGTGCAGGGAGTAAGGGAGTAAGATATTAGGATAGGATTTATGTTTGGAGGTGTTCTAGGAGGGTGTTTGTGGGAGAATGGAAGCGCGACTGTCTAGTTTGTCTTGTTAGGCACAGTGGGATCAGTAGTGCTAGATTGTGAGGATTGTTTTTCCATTTTGTCTGGATGTGCTGTAGTCGTTCCGTTATTCTTATCATGTGTGCGCGTTCGTACAATAGTTGGTTAGATGGGTTGTATAGTGGGTTTCTAGGGTTTCTTATTTTTGTGATAGTTCGTAGGGCGATTTGTTCCCAAATTTAATATTTTGTCTTCAATTTCAATTGACAAATGAAATGATGAATTCATCACACAAATTTTAATTTCATGAATGACGATAGAATTTTAATTTTTTTCGCAAGTTTCAGATTTTTAAAATTTTTTGCCAACTTGAATTTACACAATTTTTATTTTTGATTTATAAAATGGCAAAGCAATAGTGAATACTAAATTTAAAAACATGGATCGAATTTGAATTGTTTTCTTGTATTTAAGGAGTGTCAGTACAGAACTTTAACTTTTCTTTAATTTTAGGAATTTTTTTAAGCTTTGGCAAGATATACAATATATTGATATACATATATATACATATATATATTCAATTCGATATATGTATCGAATTTGGTAAAATTCTGAAAAATTACGATATCTCGAAATGCGTGATACTTTGTATAATAGTATACATTGTCAAATACGTTCAAAATCATCGTACCTACCACCCTCTTTCGAATGTGTATCGGAGAACCAAACACCCTGTACATATATGTATATACAGTGAAAGTCGCGAATAACGACTTCGGTAGTAGCGACGAAGTCGCTGTTAATGTCCGCTAAAGAGACGTTTTTGCTGATTTGCTAATCGGCTATAACAACGCTACAGAATATTGTATAGTAATTGTAGTATAAAGTCAACACTGCCGGCATTATTTGGAAAGTCATTCAAAGAGTGACCGACATTTTTTAAATAGCAGTGCCTTTAGCAGCTTTATATACAAATCATAGAAAATTTGTTTTTAATATACATACATATTTCAAACACCTATGTAGGATTGTGTTTTTTCTGCAATTTGTAAGTAAAAATGTTAAAACATCACTTTTTTATAAGTTTCGATCTCTTTTTGCGAAATTTCTAATTGAATACTGGCAGTGTCGATTTTATATTGCAATTACTATAAATATGCCAAAAATCAATTTCTTTGAACCATTTACAGACATTAAGCAATTAAAAGTGTGACAAAGGAGCTTGTTGATTTAAGCCTCATTCTAAGTTTTTGGTTTCCATATTTTTATTTATGTTTTGTGTCGGTAAATGGCTCAAAGAAATAAATTTTTTATAGAAGTGTGGAGAGAATAGGAATTATGAGGAAAATTCCTGAATTATGAACAAGAACTATAGTATAAAGGTTATGTTCATTGCATGTATCCAGGTTATTTGTGTTGTGTATTAAAAAATGACTTCATGAAAAAGAAAAGCTTTGTCCTTTGAGAAGAAAGGTATAATAAATTCCAGGTTTGAAGCATGTGAAAGCAACAATACCATTGCAAATGAGTTGCATTTATCGCATTCGGCTATTTCTACAAGTTGGAAAAACTGAGAAAATATCAAAAATGCTTTTAATGAAAAATTGTTGCTAAAGAAAAAACTTGAGTTATCTAATCATGGGGATATTGATCAGACATTATTTAAGAGGAAAAGGAAAGGAAAAAAGCTTTAAAAGGGAAAGAAATAAATTATCAGCAATCAGTAGCCCAATACTAGAGGCAAAAGCGGTAGAGTTTGCCAAAATAATGAATAAAAGCCCGGAATATAAATGCTCAGAAAGTTGGATTAAACGCTTCCGGCAAAAACATAACGTTTTGTACATAAAAATTAGTCGTAAATCTGCTAGTGTAACATTTGCAATGACAGAAAACTGGCTCAAAATTGTGTGGTCAAAAATTCGAAAAAATTACCAGAACGACGAGATTTTTAATGCAGATGAAATAGGTCTTTTCTACAAAATGACTCCGTACAAAACACTGAAATTTAAAGGAGAGAAGTACATAGGTGAAAAAATGTCCAAGAAAAGAGTTACTCTTTTAGTTGTTACCACTATGACAGGATTAGAAAAACGTAAGTTGATTGTTATTGGAAAATCAAAAAATTTTCGATGTTTTAAGAATGTTACATGTCTAATAAAAAAAGTGTGGATAACGTCAGACCTGTTTATGAAAATTTTGCAAGAGGGGGACACTGCATAAAAGAAAAAAAAGAACAAATTTTACTCTTGAGAGATAATTGTCCAACGCACTCAAAAGTGTCAAATTTAGAGAACATTAACGTTCAATATCTCCCACTAAATACCACATCAGTTTTGCATCCGATTGACCAGGATAGCATAAGATCAATGAAAATTCATTTTAGAAATCTCCAGCTAATGAATATTATTGAAAACAATCAGCAAAACAAAGAGCGTGCTATTAATCTTTTCGATGCAATATCAATAATTTCTAAAGCATGGAATCATCATTCAATATCACCCCAAACAATCACGAATTGTTTTAGACATGCAGGCTCACAACTAGCACTAATTGCAGACAACTTTAAAGAAGAGGATGATCTTCCTTTAGTTGAAGTGATAAGAAGGATAAATAATGACTTTGAAAAAGAAGATGATGTGCATCTTGCTATGATAAAAGAAAACCTTACTTCTGCAGATAAATTATGGACTAATTTTGTAAATGTTGACCTTTATTTGTAAACAAATGGTGCTTTATCTAACGAGCAAATTGCAAACGAAGTACTCACTATTCAAGAAATCCAAGATGAAAGTGATGAAGACTCTGAGGATGGTGAATATTTTAAGCCACCATCCAGTTATTCCAGCGACAAAAGACGTTTGAATGAAATCAATTTCATAGAGAAAAAAATCGAATTCATTTATTAAACTTACTGAATATTTGAATAAATAATGTGTTTTTATCATTCATACGCAAATATAAATAAGTTCGAAATTATATAAAATTATTTAAGTTATAGGTTTTAATTCTGTTATAGTTTTTAATTTTTTAAATAATTTTTTCTGTTTACTGACGCTAACTGAAATAATTTTTATGAATTATTATTTATGAAGAGCAAGGAAGATACGCAAGAAGAAAAGCGGAAGTTTTTAATGTCAGAAATTCTTCAAATCAAAAAACTTCTAACGTGAGTCACAGATACTATAGACTCAATAAAAAAATTTACTGAAACGGGTTCTGTTGCAAACAAAGAAAAAGCTGTTCAGCCTGTTTTAAATGAAGCTGCTCAAATAGAGATTCTGGGAACCTTCGTCACAGAACCCAGCAATTTACTGCGTACGGTCGCTAGTCAAACTGGAATGTCACTTGAAACTGTACGAAAAGCACTGAAATTAAATTAATTTCATCCCTACAAAATATAAATTCTACAGGAACTTTATAACAAAGATTTTAATAGAAGAATCGAGTTTTGCGAAATCATCACCAACTTAATTAATAATAACCAAATTTTTAGCAAGCATTTACTTCAGTGAATGATTCACCTTTTTTCTTAACTGTCGGGGTCAATAACCAGAACTGCCGATATTGGAGTGACGAAAATCCCCACGTTTTTAAAGAAGATACTACAAAGTAGCCAGAAAAAAATAATGTTTAGGCTGATATTCTTGGAAATGTCGTTACAGGATATTTGTTTTTTGAGGAAAACTTAACTGGAAAGCTTTTGAAAATGTAATTGATCCTTTAATAACAACTTATTTGAAAGATCAAATTGGTCGAAACATGTTGCAAGAAGTCCAAATATGTACATTTTCAGCAAGATGGAGTTCCACGGCATTATTTTTGCCTATAGCGAAAATGTTTGGATGACCGATATCGCAACAAATGGACTAGTAGAAGGGGATCGGTAGAATGGCCTAAAAGATCACCAGATTTAACGCCGTTAGATTATTTTTTATGAGGGCATATAAAATCGGGTGTTTATAAAACCCAGCCCGTTAATATTGATGATATGAAAAGAAGAATCACAGAAATAAGTAGTGTTATTCCAGAAACGGTATTTGAAAATGTCAGGGAAGAGTTTTAAAATAGTTTTTATAATTATTTGGAAAATAATGGAGAACATTTCAAACATTTAATAAACTAGAAGTGTTAAAAATAGCAATTCCAATTTTGAACGTATTTTTTTAAAGACCAGTAATAAGAAAAATTATTTGTTTTATAATTTAAACGATTACGCAGAAGTTTATTACAACAATTTCTTAATCGTAAAACATGTTTGAATAAAAAAGTTACTTTTAGCGCTATGAAAATACTAATAGGAAAAATGAATTTAGAATGATCAAAGGCGCCTAACTTGATAACGCAACAGTCAAATGTAACAAATGAGATAACCAAATGGAGAGAATAAAAAGCAGTTTAAAGTAATGTATCACTTAAGCTCGTTTACCATTTAAGACATTTGAGAGGGTATCTCTTGGGGGTAGAGGGTTGAAAAAGGCACAATGAATTTTACATAAAAATTGATTCCCCTCGATAACAAAATTGACGTGTTTCGGCGATTTAAAAAATCTATC
This sequence comes from Euwallacea similis, assembly GCF_039881205.1. Taxonomy (NCBI): domain Eukaryota; kingdom Metazoa; phylum Arthropoda; class Insecta; order Coleoptera; family Curculionidae; genus Euwallacea; species Euwallacea similis. Next base: position 1,660,143 of record NC_089638.1, on the reverse strand, counting down.
CCGTTTTATGATAATGGGGGGAGGGGGTTAAGTTTTCAAATTTACATGTATATATTGGATTGTCTTATGAAATCACAAATAAACTCATAGGAGTCCGAGAAACTGGCTATTAAATGGATACCCTGTCGATCCGTCCAGTGGAATTGCAACAATGGCGAGATCGAGACATTTCTAGAACGATATCGATTCGTTTCGAAAAGGTTACTTATCCGTGAATTCCCGAGAATATTGTCAGTAACGTTCTCTAAACTACCGAGGTACCTCTATAAGTAGTCACATATCCTGCTCAAAGATAAATATAAAATGTGTGGGGTTATACGGGCATCACCGTTGTGTGACAGCCTAAAGGTTTAAGACTTAATACTAGAGGGGTGAGTTTGGGACACCTCTAGTACGGTATTGCCAATTAGACAACTCTTTCCTAAAAGGAGAATTGTATATGTGTCTCATTAATTTTTCTTTGTTGGTTGTACCATACCCGAAACCATCATCAAATTATACTGTACTTGTGCGCTACGGAATGGAACTGAATCAATTTTCGTTGTGTATTGATTTTTATGGTAAACAAATAATATTTATCTAGAATGAATGAGAAATCCCTGAAATGTTTCTTTTCATTTCATTTTAGACACCCTGTAAGTCCCAAAAACACGGTTTACTTGCAATTGCATTTCTTATATTCTTATAAGCAGTTTATCTACAAGTCATTCTCCATTTATGTACATCTATTTATGCGTATCTAAAAGCTATTAAAAGCCAGGTTTCAATATTAATAAACTGAATGAGACGTTATCTACTATTTAATTAGGCTTTTTATCAGTGTTGTTCGTTGACGTTCTTTTAACAAAGTCCTATTTATTTGAATGAATTTTGATACGCAGGGTTTGTTTTGATGCACGATAATAGTAGTGCACATGAACGAGGTAAACGCACTCTAAAATTCGACTTTTTATAAGTGTTTTGGGATAAGTGTTGATGGATCTTCGTCTGTGAAAAGGGAAAATACAATATAGCTTGTGGAGGTAAAGTTCTCTATTATTATTGTAAAAGTATATTACGATGTGAATTGCAGTTGCCTCAGAAAAATGTTTTAATATCAGAAAGGAGCAAAGAAATTTTAATTCTGAAGATGTTTTTGCATAGTTTTTGTAAAATTTCAGACGGTTACGTATGTCAATTTAAAAAATAACAAAACATCCATCTGATTTTTTTTCACTTAAAATATTAACTAGGTACATATTCAATCCTATCCGAAATAAAGTAAAATTATATATGTATATGCAGGAACCTTCAATTAAAATCTCACTAGAGTCAAAATCTTTCTTTTTACTATTTAAAAATTTAAAAACTTTTTCCAAAATGAAATTTTCTAAACCGATGCACTGATCGAATTTCCTGTCATTTGTCAAATGTGATAAGTACGACGCCATCTTGAATTTTTTAAAGAGCAATGGACCAATATTTTTCTGCGGTTGGAAAGCCTATACCGAGCAGTTGTCAAAAATATGTAATTATTAGTTATTTGCACCAACGGTTTTTCATATACATATAATGTATGGAAGTTACTGAATGTCTAAAATCCATAAAAAATAATCTAAGAATGTCCACTAAGTCAGACTTTTTCGGGAAACTATCACATGTGATAATTATGGCGCCATTTTTGTTTTTTTAAAGATTCTAAAGAACATACAATTCAATGTCCCACTATTTTTGGTATTTACTATACTATTTATTATGTTTCAAGTTTAATAATAAATCTATAATAAATGATCAAAAAACAGAAACTAACCTGCACCTACTACTACTCTGAAGTACCTATCCATTAACAAACCATGTATTATCTAATTTTCGTCAAGTCCGTTAAGCCGGTCATTAAAAAAAAGTCTCTCGTCATTCGATTTCTCTTTTATAACACTCGAAATATACCGCTATAACAGTAACCAAATGAGGTGATGAAAAAATGAAGAATTAAACGTCAACAAAAAAGTGAGATTTATCAAAATTTTGATCCATCACGATCAAATTATTAAAATATAGCGGGAATTTTTATTGAAGTTTAATGGATCGTGAGAAGTCGTTACCAGAGCTGTATTCAGACATCAATTGTTCCTTTGAATTCTTCGACTGCAAAGATATATTTATAAGTACATATAATGTTTTGAGATTTTCTATGATAAAAACGCAGCAGACAACAATACTCTACTCATTTTTTACGTATTATAACACAATCCAGCAACTTCTAGAACGATATTTTCCGCGAGTAATTAATTGCCTAACGGCGTGGAAAATTATTTCCTTCCTAAGGAGAAAATGTGATATTGTGTTTTGTAATGAGTGAGTATACATTAATTCCTGTAAATCTAGTAGGAAAAAAATAACAAACATTGCATGCACTGAAATTAAAAATGTGAGAAGCTTTTGATCAACATTTTAAACAGTTTCTTCAAATGATACTTCAGATTAACAATTAAAAAGGTTGGTCGACACAAATTTAAAAAATGTATGTCGAGAGGGGGCCAAAGATATTCCAAGTTCGGTACTGTACAATTTAACCGTTAATAAAATCGCGGAACTCGAGGTCGCGGTTATGGTAATAGCACAAACCCAGATGGTACAGTGACCAAGTGCCCAGTTCGTTAACCTATCGATGTAGTAGTAGGAGTACTATCTCTTGCAGCTTGTACCTATAACTCTTCGTCGTGTATCAGCGTCTAGATGTTGGATTAGACTGCAGTTAGAAAGCCGACATGCATTATTTACTACCAATTAGCATAACGCTTTTTTAGCACCTAAACGATATGCACCGTTTGTCACATTTCACAGAGGTGAAAATAAAGCATATACGCTCCTAGGATGATAAATAAGTTGTTGAATGACGACTTCTGGATTGGAGTTAATTGCTACTTTATTAGTGTTGGATTAATTGCTTTTTACCAGATAAAAATAACGAGGATGTGAGAACAAAGCACAAAATCTATTTTTACGTTATAATATTATACTTTCTTAATAAAAAAAAATATTGCAAAATGTGTGTAAGAGAACACTGATAAACTTATTTGGACTCTGCGAAATTTAAACGACGATTTCGCTCTTTATTGAAGAGACACTAAAATTCATTAAAGACCGAACCGAAAAAATAACACTGCTGCAATAAGAAGTGAGAGGCATTTACTAACTATAATAAAGAATTTGAGTAACATCCTCCTGCAGCATTAAACCCTTTTGCAATCCACAACCAATTACTAGTTCTTGAAAGTGTCCAATAAAATATATATTTAGCGGTAGTGCTTTATCAGATCTTCGTTAATTTAAAACTCAAAAATGCAAATTTAGAATCATTAATAACATAATCGAAATTGCATTTTATCCTATTTCCTGCACTAGTGAAGTATAGGAAGTAATACGATAGTATAAGAAGTATAACTATCCGCACTCAAACTCCTGCGAAAGAGTGCGCTTTCCTGCACTTGAATGGAAAAAGTACTATAATTTCCAAAATTTGAAATATTTTTCATATTTGTAAAAACATTGATGCGGTGACTTTTTTCGAGTTATCCACACGTGTATTCAATTTGCAATTACGACGTTTCGGTTTTGAAGTATCAACATGAACTTTTTTCTTATGGGATTATTGTTATTTCATGGGTATAAAAATTGCAAAATTTTCATTACGGCTATGAGAATGTTGAATTGGGACCGGTTCAAAATTAATATTGGAACACCCTAGATTTCCGTATACTTAAATTTCGTAAAGGTTACTTGAAGTAAAAAATTAAGTTTTCAAATATTATAATGTAATGACTATAATTACATTCAATTAACCATTCACATTTAATTAACCTACTGTTAGTGTACAAATACATGCTTTTTAACATAAATATTATAACTCGAGCATTGTTGTTGAAATATATTATTTGAACGTGTCCATAAAAGTTCAGAAACTTTTCCATACTAAAACACTCCTTCGGTCGATTCCTTCACTATTTCACTCTGGTTCTGTTTGATTAAGCGATTTTATGTTCCCTACGCCCAGCATTGAGAAAATATCTTCCGTTACATACTTGCTTGTTCAAACTTTCTTAAAACGAAATTGAAACAAAAAATTTTACAGACCTTCATTTAAACGTGTAACTACACAGAAGATAATAACCCTACAAACATCAGCGTAAATTAAAAGCAAACATGGAACGCTAATTGCGTTCTTAGCGAGTTATTTGTTGCAGTGCGAGTACCATCACCACGGACGTACCCCAAATTCAACAATGCATTAACCTACTTTTGAATACGGCACATAAATTGCTTCATCAATGAGTCAACGACCCTTCATCTTCAGCGGCTATTTTTAACCGTGTATGGTGGAGACCCATGAAGCATCAGAGGGCAATTGCATGGGTTTAAATGATGCTGCGTTGATGCATTCATCAGGGTATTGCCCAATCTCCATCGTGTACTGAAAGAACTTATATTTTGGTGGTAATCATCCTCAACCAATAAATTGACGTGCATTGAAATGTTTGCTGTTACTCATAGCTATTACTATTAATAGTTCTAGTGCTCAAAGGAGTTGAAGATCTGTTGTCCTTTAATTTTTCGGTCTTCAAAAGGGGACTTCTTCACCTTATTATAAAGATGTGACGTAACTTCTCTGTCCTTCAGCTTTTAATTATATCACCAAAGTAGCAGTCTTTCTTCATTGCGGTGGGCAATTTTTCACCACCTACATGAAATGCCATCTTCCATGTGGGTAGGGTTGGGCATTTAAAGCCATTTGTAATAATAACCTACATTCTATTACAAAGCCTTTGTCTGTTATGCAGATCGCAACAGGGAAGTGTTCCTTCAGTACTTAGTCTTTGTAACTCCTATTAGTGTGGGCGTCAATAGAGGACAATTATTGCTATGGCAGACTATTAATTTTCTATACAGATGTTTCTAAGCAAGTTTCCAAGCAGATAAACAGTACATTTTTGGTAGAGAACCATAACACAGGGTGAGTCACGGTTGATGGCTGTTTAATGGATAGCGGGTCAAAAGGGTTTAAATTTGGCAGATTTTGTTGTTACTACAACATTTATGGCTTTATCTCGTCACCTAATCCCGGCCGCTCACCGAAGACATTTTTGCAAATTCAACCATTGGAATCAAATGGGCGCATCAAGAACACGGATGATGCTAGCGATAAACGTGTCCTTGGTGGGAATGTGCTCATTCGATTGTACATGTTTGTTCTAAGACGAAATTTTTTTCTACCACATTTATAAATGTGTGCCGGTATGCGGCTGATCTTCCAAGTTAAAATTTTCAAAATTCGATTGGCAAAACCAAAGTCGAGGGTCCAAACTTGAAATGCAAAAAATCAAAAAATGCCCAATTCCAGACAAAATTGTAAATTTTGTGATATTAGTCGTGATATTAGTCTATATTGTGGTCTAAAAGCTAAAAATTTTAAAATTCCGGACAAAAATAAATTGTGGCGTTTGAACTGCGGGCGCACAATGCCAACAATTCTCAAGACCAAGAAATAATAAACATTTGCAAATTCTGCAATTTGCACTTCCGATATTTCTGGAAGCACACGCAATTAATTAAAAAAATTTTTTTTTGTCCAGTAACTAATCGCGCAATTTCACCACAATTTACTCGAAACTCTCTCTGTCATCGCTTCCAAAATTCCAACAGCGAGCCGTGAATTTGGACCACCCTGTACCTCTGAAAACTGCACTTTGTCTGCTATCTACAAATAAATTCAGTGTTTCATATTAATGAGCGAATTGAATTAGCTGTGGATGGCGCCTTTGAGTCGAAAGGATCATGAAAGGTACATTGTATTGTATCATTTGTATCTGGGAGATAACCCGTCCATTAAGTAGGCGTCCAACCTGAATATATTGAATTAATAATCTATGCATGGGTAGTATGAGTACTTGTACCAAGTTACCTCCAAGTTTTAGTTTTTACCTACTTGAATCTAGACCTAACTAAAATGAAAATCCCTGATACATTATTCAAAAGTGAATACGTTCTCTTGCTGATGTTTTAACTTAACTAGAGGAAGTAAAGTTTCGTGACTGAGTTGATCTCTAGAAACGCTAATAGCCGGTTTTTATGTGCCTCTGTATGATGTAACTGTCGCATTAGTACACAATTCCACTAAGCACTAGCCATTTCCAAGCCATAACTGCAATAGTCATAAAATAGCGGATAAGCCGGATATCAAAATCGATAATCTACCAATCCTTCTTAGACCTAACTATTCAATTGTCCCAATTAAGGCAAAAACCAGTTTGACCTGTGTGCAGATCTTTCTCTTCAAAACACAATAATAAGGCCCGAAGAAAATCTTCCGGCTCACACCTCGCTAGTTCTTCATCTGTTGAAGATCGTCCGGAAACAGGAGTCCCCTCTCGCATTGCCAAATCTCGGTTACCAGCATTTTACCGACAATTTACCGTAATGTTTGCTCCAATTTACCGCTACGACGTACTTCTGTAAAATGTTTATTCTATGCGGTGACGCGGGTCTTCTCGTTTCATAACAACAATTACGTTTTCCGTTAATTTTTTCGACAAATATGTGTTCGTAACTTGATTCAAATTCCTCTTTTGTGTTTGTTTATGGAAATTAGAAAAGTAAAAGTTAATGCTGAGGTGCACAATGCCTTGTTTGAATAGTGCGAAGGAGTGTTTTAAAATTAAAGCCGATGAAATCAAGCAGAAGAAGCAAGCTAAAAAGTCAGAGACCAAGAAAAAGAAACATAAGCATAGGAATCGATGGGGAAACTGTAAGTAGACATGTTCTTCATGATTCTTAAAATTTGCGCAAGAGACCACCCGAACTACCTTTTACATAGTATTATCACTGGTACTGCATTAAAAAAATATTCTTAAATACTTTTCCATGGGAAAATATGTATATTTGAGGCCCGTTTCCCTATACCCATATGAAAAACCAATTCTCTTTTTAGTTATGTCGATATTTACACGAGCGATATGCAGATTTTTGCGTTAAATAATTTCGAGATTAAAGGTATTTCTAAAATATCTGACTATTTTCATTTTTCTATTCCTTTAATACATCAAAACTGTTTCGTATTTAGGCACCTACCAAACATTATGTATAGAATTCTCTAATTTACTGTTAAACAAAATTTACTAGGTCATTGAACTTTTAGCCATAATTGGGTTCAATCAAAGCCGCCTTTCGCCAAAAATCTTAAATGAAATAAAGTGCTTTCATTCGTTTTAAAACCTTTTAATGGGATTCTGCTTTTTATTGTGGTTGTGTTATCAGAAGTGAAGCGTTAAATTAAAATATTCGTTACACTGGTGATGATATACCTTTCTTAGAAAAACTGGTCTTTATGTAGACGGACTAGTGCACTTAAAGGATTTTTCTTTTCGCCTTTAATTCCTACAGATTTTCTGTGAGGTGTATATGATGATAATCATAGATACATGATTATCAGCATATAAACCTCACACGTATATTCATAATCGTCATACGTCACACGTCATACATCATGCGTGATATAGGCTGATAATCTTCGATTATCAGCTATATCTACGGGTTTATGCTTTTATTTAAAGAATTGTTCTCATATATAATTCAACAATGGAAAGCATATTTGCTTCTACTTTGTAGCTTAGACGAAGAAAATATGAAAAAGTAAGTACATGATGTAGAGGTCTACGGAGAAATGAAAGAAGCTATGCGAAAACATCGAAATTATTTAGTTGTGATAACATTGACCTCAGGATAAACTAATAAGAAATATTTAGTACACAATTCCCAAGTTCAGATTTACAGATTGTAATAGGTAAACTTCTCTGTGTGACGAACTTTTTTTAATTAAAGAGAAATATTTGGACATAGGTATTTTTACCTCCCTCATTTGAGGGAGGAAACAGCACGTTTTATTTTATCACAATTGTCACATTCCGTTTCCACATATCCTTCGTTTCATCTACTGGGTTTCGAAGCTGACTTCCTCCACGTGGCGGTCAACAACCCAGACTAAAAATGTTAATTTATTTTTTAATTTATGAAAATGTCTATAAATATTGCGTAGTACGGGTAGGCCAGTCAAGATCAACAATTTCCCTAAAAATTACTCCCTTTGGGATCAAAGTTAGAAATTTTGAAAGTACGCACAAAATTACTCAGTTCAGGTAAGCCAAACTTAATTTCAATTACATATACAAGGTGAGTCATAAGTGTGAGACATATCTCGATTCGTTTTATTAAATCCAACACTTTGTTTTATTATGCATTTTGATTTGCACTTTCATTTACTCTTCTGACATCCAACCGTGCAGGAGTAAACTCAAAGAAATGAAATCACTGCATATCTGTAGTACGATGTACATACACCCATAAAGAAGACATGACCCTCCCCTTTAACAAGTCCAATGACATAATAAAAATAAATTGAAATTCTTCGCAACATAATTTTTTTCCTAACGAGCTTTCGACGTTTTGTAAATGGCAATAAAAATTTTTTTGTAATTATAAGTTGTAGGTTAAGAGGCCAACAATATTTATAAATTCATAGTCTGATGGAGATTATTGCTTTTCCCGTTATTCCAATTTATATGAAGGAGATTAGGTTAGTGGTTTAGGAAAGTCAATAACGAACAAAGTATTATGGCTAAAATAAATGGGGCAAGTTTGATATCATTGATACCTTTTCGTTATTAATTGAATCTTTATTGTTTCCTATAAACTTATGACTAAATCAACATGTATCTTTTATGCTCTGAAATATGTATAACAGTTATGAAATATTGCAGAAAATAAAGTTATTTGAGTGTGAAATGTGATAATTTTAGTAGAAAATTATTTCTTAGGGGGATTAATTTAAAAAACTGTACATGGAAATTGAAATATAAGGGAAAAAGGGGAAGAATGAATACATTCTAACTCAAATATATCTACTAAATCGCAGTTTGATGCGAACTTTGCCGATTATATGATGAAAGATCTTAACATAAGAAAATAATAGAAAAGAAATGGGTATCAATATATCGAAGTGTACTGAAACCTTTTTGTCCCCCTGTTTCTATCCCCCCATTTATAGTTGCAATTAATAATTTTGTAATTGTACTATGATAGTGCTTATATATTTTCAATCCCTTTAAACCGTAATTTATTTATTACTGACCAACTGATCTATTTTTAAAGTTATTCCAACCAAATGAAAATTCGTGATGTAAGAGTCTAATATTTAATCAATAAATAATATCAGGAATTACCAACTCATAATTTATTAGTAGACCAAAAATACTTATGCATCGCTTTTTCTGATCAGTAGTTTACCCTATGTAGCCATCTATAACAGTTTATCTAAGTAGTGCACCACAAGAAAATTGTAGATAATAAAATAGTTTCAAACTCCAAGTGGCATAAAATGGCGTCGAATAAATATCATCTTAAAGATTTAAGCACTCCATCAGCAAATTTGTATTTTTCACGCAATGAATATACTATACCTTGCTAATGATTAGCAATTTAATATGGCGATATGTTTCTAATTAAATTGGTAAACAAGGTAGAAGTCAGAAAAATAATTATGTCATAAGATGTAAGATTTTGCGTGAAATTCATGTAAACCATAACATTTGGGAGTCCCATTAAAAAACTGTACCTTTCATAAACTTTTGTTACTGAACCACCCTGTATACTCAATGACAATTGAATAAATATCTGATATCGAAGGTGTTCCGAATAAAAATGCACTCGGCAATAAAACGATAAAAAAGATGGCTAAAATTTCGATAATTTAATTAAATCATTTTGTACGAAAAAGAAAAAGTGATGATAAAAATGTGAAATTCTTTTGGCATATAATTTCAAAAGAAATAGAAAACATTTCAAAAATTAATACACTCTGATCTGGAGCAGGGGTTGTGTTAAAATACCAATGTACGTATTATAAAAATACATTAAATTTGGTATTCAGTACAAATTTGATGATTATTTCACCCATCAACACTTAGGATCTGAAATGTCATTGTGTCCGTTAATATCAACTACTCAAATATTAAGATTAAAACATGTTCATTGTTAGATAACCTCCAGAGTATACATTAAAATTGATTACGGTATTATACTGCTTAGTGTTTAAAGTTCACGTACAACGCGGTGATAGTACCAAGACAAAATGCACTTATAATTTGTTCAAAAAAGATCATAAAATTTTGGCAAAGTCTTGATCCTGACGAGGCCAAAGTAGTAAAAATAAGATATCAGGAAAATCCCGTCATTGTATGGCGGAAGACAGTAGCTATTTCTGTCCCATTCCCAACATAAAACACACAAAAAAATCCACAAAAATCGGTCTTTGTTTGTACTTTGTCTTGTACCCGCGATAAATGTGAAAATTGTGCATACATTTCTTAGCATTGGGTGGCATTCCTGATAACAGCTTTCGAGGCAAAAGCATTGCATCCTTTCTGATTATAGACAATTTCACCAACTGTTTATCTCGGCAAGTTAGTTAATTTATATGCAGTGAAAACAAATTACATTTAGGTAAGAAGCTTGGTTGTTAATGGTGGTGGCTATTTCAAAACGGGTACAACAGGTCAGTGTTTTTGAACGGTGGTAGTGTAGACGCTTGTTTACGGTGCATTAAATGTAATGTGGAACCTGAAATAATCTAAAACTGTATTTATGTAAAAGTGTTTCATGTGGAAACGTGCCAGATTGGTTAGTTTTCGCTCATAGTGACGCCAATACTTAACAGTAAGTTACATCACGAGCTAGGTAATGATGCCACGCTTTCCCGATAGCCGATTTTTTTTTTGAGTCTGGATTGGCAAGTAAAACGGATTTTAAGTGATGTAAATTAAATTGCATTCAATTAATAGTAATTTGTCAAACATTTAAGTTTGACATATTATTTGCATCTACATAGCTATCTAAATGTGAGTAGGAATTCGAATAAAATGAGACGGTCTGCACACGGGGGTTCCAACGGCATACTGTATTAATTCAAAACAATTTATGACACGCTTATTCGTAATATTTTCAAATACTCTCAAAAATATTATTAGATGTAAAACAAAAAAAAATATGCAAAGTTACACTTTTTGTCATGGAAGATCTTTATACCTAATGACAACAGAAAATGGGTACGCCCCGTCACTTTTTTGTTATGTTAAACAAATTTTCGATATGTTTTCATCCGTGAAAGCATTTCCTAGTAGATATAAATAAACCATAAAATCCTTAAGTTATTTTCTGCGAGCGTACGTTAAGGTCGGTTTACCGTGCAGATAGTGTACACGTAGCATACAGTGCACGAGTTTTCATCCCAAATTGTATTCAGGCGTCATATTACTCTAAAACCTAGTTGTTATAATAAATATCTTATAGACATTAATGAGGCAAACGATGATCACGTTCCAGAGGTAATATTGTAAAGATGAATTTCTCAACGAATGAGACTGAATAATGAATATTTAATGTACACCTCGATAAATTACTATACGGAATTCCTCAATTCTTTTATCAATTCAAAACACACATTTCCACTTAAAAAATGCTAAAGATTTAAAATTATAGTTTCTCTTTGTAGTCAATCCAAGAAACCATATTCTACCTAGAGATATGTATGTTTCAATTGAATAAAAGATATATTTTCTGGGGCAAATAGTTTTAATTTAAATCTTTTGGCGTTTTCACAGATGTTAGTACAATGAACATACACACAATTAAGTATAAAATTATAAAATGGAATTTTGCAAGTGAGACGAATTTACTTGCAAATTACCAATGCATAATTTTTACTTACTTTATATTCATTTCTGTCCTATTTTTCCTCATCCGTTTTCTATAACAACTTTAATACTTCTAAAGATGCATCAAGTTCAAATATAATTTACAACTTTTGTCAAAGAAGTCCAGTTTAGAGAAAAAACGCCAGTGAAACAGGCACTTATATTACAACTGATAACTGCTCCTCTATAGATACAAATTACCGCTGTAATTCGCCAGTGATTCGTTCACCGTAGAAATAAGATACCAATATGGCATTATCGAAATGGCAGACTTTGTAGATGAATAAAATTCTCTATAAATAAAAAATACACTTAAATTTCTACTTTAGGCAACTAATTAATTTTTACAGTAATTCATCCAACAAGTTAATACATACGTTTGTAATGTAATATCATTGCGAATTGCTGCAACTTTCCTCGAGTTTATTTATTTTCATAATAATTACTTATCAATCAAAACCAAAGTAATTGGAATCCACCGATTATAAATTACGAAGTAAGAAAGTAGCAATTCAATTTATTTCTTGTTTCTGTTTCAGTGGATGATATGGAACAATATCTGCAATACATCGGTGGGGGTGCAGGAGCTCTAGCTCTTACGGGAGTAGCAGCTGCATCTGCATTCTATTTGGCAAGCAGACCAGCCCCACAAAGACCTTTATTTCCCTTAGATGCTCAGTGTCTTTTGGAACAGGAGGAAAATGGCGTAAGTAGATTTTTTTTCATTAGGTACTTAACAAAAATATAGGCTGGTTTAGCTAAATGAAATATAGTATACTGATCAACACTAGAAAACAGTATGTTCTATCATTTAGAGAATACTTAGTTCTCTAATTACAAAAAGTTAATTTTGACGAGTAGAACACAATACTCTGTCAACAAACATGCATAATGCGTATAGTAATTAAATAATTAATCAATTTGATGATCGTTAACCTTCATTGTTTACCTTGCACTTTTGTCTATACATTTACTTCGAAAATGGAAAATTTACTTCGAAAAAACAAAATAATTAATCAAGTTTCGGAGACATATCCACAGTATTTCACGATACTTTCGACGTCTCAGAAATACGGGATAATAGAATTGTCCCATTATTTTCTCAACGTCGGAAACAGGAATCATTTCTATAATAACACTACAATATCTGATATTTTCGATCTTCTACTCCATTTTTCCGAGAATCAATATAATCCCCTGCGGGCACACATTTAGTAGATGTTAATAAATTCCCTTTTCGTCGTTTTATTATAAATAATGGATACGTGTATCCGACCTATTTTTTAATGGCAATGTTGCATCATAATGAGATTTCTTGAAGCAAATTGTAGAAATAGGTTATATTCAAATGAAATATGATATACACGAACATGTATCTATGTATGTTTTTGCTCTTTACCTTGTAAACACACCATTGACAAGATCCTATGGTATAGAGTAAGGGGTAACCTTCCCTTTTCTGTTATTTCTCCATCTTTCTTATTACAAGTCTCATCAGTATTAACTAAGCAAAATTATACTGAAAGTTATATATTTTACTTGGCACTAACTTAAAGAGGTGTCTGGTATAAATAAGCAAACAGAACATGAAAGCAATCGTGGAACACACTTTCCCCGGATATTCATGTACATTTTTTAGCATAGTTTTAGCATTAATAAAATGCATAGTTAAAAATTTATCTAGAAAAGGATACACATCATTAGAAATAAATCTCATGTACATAAATCGTCTGTTCCACTCAACATAAATCGACCTTGATTTAATATTAGATTAGGTGACAAAGGCTCAATAAGTAGTCTATTTTTATGGTGAACTTAGGTGTTTCTTGGCACTGGTCCCAATTTGGTGTCTATTAACAATTTCAGGATTGTTGCAATCTGTCAATATTGATAATTTCTCATTGTGTTGACCTGATTGTTGTAATTAAGCCAAGTGTTGCAGAGGTATCGACCTATACTTACAGTGTACACCATGTACTCGTGTACGCCATAATTTTTTTACTTACGTCGATTCCATAATAAAATAATAAAACAATAGATTTGTAATTAGAACGCTTTTTAAGTTATGATAATGGTCTAAATGCTTACTAAAATATTTTATGATTATTGACAATTCGTTATACTGGAAGCAGATAAGCGGCAGTTTCCTAGGTATAAATGAAACATTTTATACACGGTGTCCGAAAACGAAACTAAGCCGATTAGTACAATCACAAATATGATTACGATTATTAAAAATGTATTTATTTCAAAAATATGATGATGTATAAATGTTGATAAAAAGAGAAATTGACTGTAAATTTTCACCGTCATATCGATTGTTGGTTATGAAATTTCTATCTCAAAAACCCTGGGCTTTATAAAGGACAAAAATTGGCTGTGGGAAAAATTCGCACCTTATTCAATGTTAAACACCGCATTTGTAAAATTTAAAAAAAAATGTTAAAAAACACCACTTTTAAACGGTCTTTAAAAACAGAAAAGAACAAAACATACTAAATTAATAGTGCTTAATAATAAGAAACAAAACTAAATTCAGACCCACCACTTTAGCCCAACAAAAATTAATCATATCTGTTTTGAAAAAAATGACTTCTTTGATATTTTAATGCGTGATTTCTTGCAAAAAATTTCAGATTTTTTTCTTTTTTTTAATTATTTTTTATTATTTTTCATATAAGTATCTGCAATATCTGTACCAATTCACTCTACGGTCCCGAAAGCTTACAGATACTGCAAATACTTATATGAAAAATAATTTAAAATAATTAAAAAAAAGAAAAAATCCGCAATTTTTTGTAAAGAATCACGCATTAAAATATCAATAGAGTAATTTTTTCAAAAAAGAAATGATGAATTTTTATTGGGCTAAAGTGATATGGACCTCTAAATTCGAACCATCTTCAGTATATAAATTCATCAATATGACATTACTGAATTTTATGCAGTACCAGCTATACGGCTCTAAAATAAAAAATAAAATCGAAAGATGTCAAACCAGGAACTTTTGCTGATCATTTTCCTAGATATCGCTAATTTAATTACTTTCTGGAGAAGGGGAGCATCATTTTGTAGAAAACATCAATGTTTTCAGCCAATCGTCCTGACAATGCAACAATTGGATATATTATTGTTATATCTTGACTTTTATGATGGTAGTTTTGTGGCTTTGCAAGCCGATTGCTTCAGACACCACATAAAAATCTTGGCAAAAATTGACACGCTGTAAAACGATTCCATTGGTCCCTGTTTAATCAAACAAAATTTCAAGTAGTATTATACCCCAAGCTTATATTTTTAGAGTGAGGTTGGCAAGCTTAGTTAAGAAATTTACAGACTATCCCGCGACGCGGTAACTCCAACATTACGACAGTGTCACGAATGCATGTTTCATTAAATTTCTTAAAGACTCCCTGGAGTTCGTAATAAATATTGAAGTTACAAAAAGTGCAAGTGTTTCAGTTGTTCGAATTTTTGGAAACATCCAGAGAGATACGAGTTTCGGTGTCCTGGGTTTTCGAATTCAGACAGGTGTTTTATGAGCTGTTGTGTAACCTTGATATAATTATTTATCACAAGTAGATGCTTTCCTTCTTTTTAATCAAACACTTTATGATTTAACATTTTCAAAATTTCTGTTGTAATATTGTGGCTAACGTAGTAATACGCATATAATATCGAATTTTTATTTTTACTAAAATCTTGTGCAATTTTAAAATGGAGTTAACGATGCCATTCATCAATTTTATTGCAAAAACATGAAACACGTTAAAGTAGTGATAATATCTAGACATCGAGGGCTAAAATATCTGAGAATTACTAATGATACGTAGGAAACACTTTCTGGATCGCAGCATATATCTAAGGCCGCTTTGTCACACTTAATAGAAGACTGACATGACCTCATGATCAATCACATTTAATTGCTTGATTAATAAAGCTCTAATTTAAAGTTTCATACATTCAATGATTAATTATTTTCCTTTTCCCCACGTTATTGCTCTTAGCCTGATGAATGTAAGTATGTAAATCATATATCAAACTTGATACTTGAATAAAGAAGAATTTTTCTATGTGCCACTAGCTGTGGTATGCGCCATCAATCGATAAGTTATTGGTTTTATGTCCACTTTGCTGTAACACAAGATATTTATTATTAGTAAAAATAATGTAGCGACATTTCCGTAGAAATAACCTTTGGTCTTTCAAAGTGTATAAAACATGTCACTCTAAAAACATATTGCGTAAGCAAGCGCATTTTTGAACAAGAAAATCACAACAGTGCCAAAATGCATTTATCTCAAAATAAACAGTATAGGTACCATTTGATGCTGTATAAAATTAATTTCCCTAGTATTTGTTTTAATAGCTTTAAATTATCCAAAATTCTTATTTATTCCAGTAAAATTCTTATTTATAAAGCAGATGAGAAAGATTTAAGTACACACGTCAATCGGACCTGAGAAAAATCTTTTAATCCTCATATTTCTAAAACATCCTGTTTGAAGTTTTCGAAAACCCATGATAATTGTATTATAAAAAATTTCACTCTTTGAACAGTCGCCAAAACTTCGTCGCTCCTCACTATCATACAGACAAAATAATATTTTGAGACTACAGAACTATTGAAATGATTTATTTAGATCGGAAAGTGTCAGGACCATAACAGTGAAATTACAATAGGTAAACCATAGTGAGTGTAAGGAAATAAGTGAACATGAGTTGCTGTAAAAGTGTTCCTCCGATTATTACTCCAATCAACCTAAACAACCAGTCGGATGTCTACAACTGGCAAGTAAGTTTAGATAACAATAAATTCACATTTTCAACGAAACAATGGAATTACCTTCTGATTCATCGAGCGAGAAACAAATTGGTGTGTGATGAAGTTCTTGTTATAAGAAACCTTGCTAGTTTGAAAAATATATCTAACAATGTATGGCATGAATATCTATCAATATTAAAAAAATCTAGTAAAGAATGTTGAGTTTAAATCGGTAGTCCTACAGGTGGAAACGTTATTAGCACTTGGCAAAAATATGTTATTCACGTAGTTTACTATTTTTTCGACAGCTAAAAATACAAAACATTTTTGGTTCGCAGATTGATTGAACAAAGTTTCATAACTACAGTTGTGTTATATCAGGAAAAAGAGAATTATGGAAGATTCTCATAATCGATCAAGCCATGGCCAACTCAAGTATTACAATATTAATTCCGTATTGTTCGATACACATTTTGTATCATATTTGACCTGCCGTGACCAGACCGTAACCTAACTGGTAATATGAAAAGTTTAGCAATTGATCTTTAATATACAAGAAAAAAAGCGATGAATACTCATATTAACTTAAGATATCTAACCTCTCTTTCATTTTTTTCACATTTGGTATATCCAAGAGAAATGTGAACCTGCTGAAAAATTCAAGCTCTCTAGTCACGTGGTGCCTTTTCAAAGTTTGCGCTTAATAGTTATTTAACTAAAAACGCATACTAATCACTTATTAATTCTTCATCATATTCATTCTTATTAATATACGGGTTAAAAGCAATGTTTTTCCGCAGACTTGGTCATCGTTCTTGAAGATCTCATTTTGATTTAACGTAAATAACTTAATTCATAATTCAAATTTCATAGAAGAGTTTAACAGCGTGCCATATATGAAAGTATTGCTGGAGGTATGCGAGTTGCTGGCTTAGTAGCATAAGCAGAAAGGCAGAGGACAAAAACTGAATCTTTTATAACACATCTCTGTTTATTGAATAACCATCAAATAAGTCAAACATATTACCTTTTTTTTTACTTTACTTGCGTTTTTGGCTACCTATAATAAACTCGTGCATTAGAGCAATGGTGATTTTTCTCTTACATATCATGATTCTGTCATTATCATCGAATTTCGATTTTTGAAATAGGCAACTGGCAATCTTCCAGCAATACTCCCATGAATGACGGGTTGCAGTCATGCGTCACTATCAACTGTTTTTTTAACTCAGACTTACGAAGTATTTTATTTACATTAAATCCAAAATTAAATTTCATATAAAAACCATGACTAATACATGCAATTGACGAACAAATATTGTAATGAAGGCAGCATTCCACTAAAATTGGTCCTATTTTTCGAAAAGAAGGTCGCCATGTATCAGTACCGTAAACACGTCATTTTGACGCAGGCGTAGTGCGGTATCAACGCATACATAAGACTTAATATATCGTGGTTTTACGGTATTTTCCGGAGTTCGTCGCCATATATTAGGGTCGAATTTGCCAAAAAGGACGAACAAAACTACAAAAAACAATGCTATATCCACTTCTTCTGTATCATTGGTTGGGACAAATTGTCAGAATATTATTCATATTGCCAAATATGAAATATTTATTGTATGTTTATTTTGCACAAACTAAACTTCTTTTCAATTGCAATAATTAAAAATATATATGTAGGAACCTTCGTATTACAATAATATTAACAATCGTTGGTGACTCAAGCTTCATCCAGTTTGGCAAACTTTCAAATTTCACGAAGGATGTTATTTAACATATGAATTTTATTTCTCGGGGTATTATGAAATATTGACAAATTTCCATTTAGAATGCCAAAGTTCGTCGACTTACATTTAAAATCATAATTTTTCCTGGAAAACGCACGTAAACAGATAAATCGGCACAAATGTAACGGATAAATAAATAAAAGCAAATTCGAAATTTCACAACGTGTTACTAGATTTAGAGGGATTAATTGAGGTCCTGCCAAATTACAAGAGACACTTCATTAATCATTATTGTTCATAGACAAAAATAACATTTTATTCTTAAAGCTGCACGCAATAATATATTATCCATTCAAGTTGTGAAGTACATTATTATGACCCGAACGTCAAATTTAAATCTAAGACATGAGGGTCTTAAGTATTTCACAACCGCGGTGTACACGATGTATATATGATTTCTTCCATTACTAGCCGTAATTCGATTTCATCAAATTATATTAAGTTTACCTAAATGAAGGATAAATTAAATCCGAAATACAAAAACACAACGCATATGGAAACAACAACAGTGGAGATAATGACGATATTGTGACCAACTAGCTCGCTAAGTTTCTTAATTAGCCATACACTGCTTTAAAAAAAAGCGAGAAAATGTATATCATAGTCATTCAACATACCTAATTGGTATCTTAAAACTAAAGAATATGTTACTATGATATGTGGTATTAATTGTTTTACTCTTAATACTCATCGTATTCTTACACACAAAAGACGTATACTGTCATGTTTTGTTTCAGGGATCAGACGTCATAAGAGTATCCAGATTCTACAAGGATGCAAAACAAGGAAAGTTCGTCAGTTATTTGCATCCAGATGCAACCACTCTCTACGAAAGCTTCAGAAGAGGCTCCAAAGTGTCAAGTAGGTTCCTATTATTATTATTATTATTGATTGCAAAAATCTGCTACTTTACAAGAATTTCTTCCATTGAACATTTACATTCAGCCATTAATTATAGAAGGAAAATATTTTTCAATCCACTGACTCAGAATAAAGTAAGAAACTTATTCAGAATAAAAACCTAGAAAAATCATTCTTGTTAGAGCTAGACCTTAAAGAAAATGATTCTGAATTAACTCACTCAGCTATACATACAATATTTAAATTGCTTTAATTACATATTAATAGAATCGAATAGCATACGAAGTTTTTCTTCAACATGCGACGACAATTTAAAGGGGACATTCCTTGAATCAAAATAAGAAAAAAGTGTTACAGGCCTTATAATTTACTTTTTGGGAATTCAAAATAAAAATGTGTATATCGTTGTTAGTCATTCACATTAAATTACATGATCATATAATATGTGGCGGTTATCTAAATTCAAACGGAAATACATAAACTTAAAAGTAATATTTAAAAAGGATGAAGGAGTAATTGATTCAAGATTCAGCAATTCCCTATTTACTCAAGGCCCGTTCAGTTTGCACGGCAAACAGGTTTAAAACACGAGTTTTATAAAAAGTTTTATTCAGTTTTAAAATTATTGTGATAAAAAATAAGATCAAAATTTATATTTTATTCATATTTTTTAGAAAATGTAATGAATTTTACAATATACTGTCATTGGTGTCAGCAGATTTTTAACGATAAAGAATAAAACGTTATTTAGAGCGTTTCTATGTATTGAATAATTAACTACTAATATCTCAAAATGGGACAAAAATTGTTTCAGTATTAGCTTTAAAAGACACTATTGTCTCGTGTGTTAAACGACTATACGTTTTCCCGTCTTTTTCTAAAAACAGTTAAATAACAGGTCAATAATGTCACGTATATTGCTTATTTATTACCTAGCGAGCTAATGTTCTATTTATGGTTGCCATGGAAATGAATTTAAGGGAAACATTACGTCCAATGTTATGATTCAATACGTTGTCTTTTTCTGTTTCGAATTTAATAAATATGTACTTAATTTAGCTAAGTTTGTTCTCATTTTATGAAAACTAGTTTAGTCTAGCAGTTGAGAAAATCGTATATGTATCGTAGTTGTGAAATATTTACGACTCACACTTTAGATTTATGCTTGACGTTCGGATCATAACAATGTACTTCACAACCTTGATAATATGTTATTATTAGATTGAATTGGTGTTTTCAGAATAACATTTTTTATGTCAATAAATTGTGTAGGAAAAATGAAATGCAAACAGAAATTTATCTAATAACTAAAAATCGTTAAATAGCTTTCATGATTAGAGATGACTGAAAAAGAGCTTTAAAAAATTGATTAATTACAGATGTACTTATGGATGTGAAAAATATCGGATAGCAAGATTAAAGAACTAATTTTTTTTTTAAATTGAAGTTCATATAAAGTGTGTTCGTGACGTGATTTACCCATATAACTTATTTATTTTTGAGTGGTTTAAAATCAAATTTTCAGATTAGAAACAAAACATTAAATATCATTAAATGGAACTACTCAAATTCTAAATGCTTCCGGTTAAGCCGGAAAAGATAACTATATTCAAATTTCAAATAGAACTTTTTATATTTTTTGATACTCCATGTAAATTCGAATACATATTATATTTAACTTTATAGCTCCTCTAAACCTTCATGTAACATTTTAGATAATGGACCATGCCTTGGTTGGAGAGACTCATATTCTAAACCATATCAATGGTTGACATACGACGAAGCTCTGCTGAGAGCTAAAAACCTTGGTTCGGGATTGGTGGAAATCGGGCTGAAACCAGGTACCAGCACAATGATCGGCATCTATTCCATAAACTGTCCAGAATGGATTCTGTCTGAACAAGCAGCTTATTGCTATAGTATGGTTATAGTTCCTTTATACGACACATTGGGAGCTGACGCATGTTCCTTTATTATTAAGCAAGGTTCGTACTATTATATTTAAGTCTAATTAAAAGAGATTTCTCTGGAAGTAAATTAGGCATCTGCATGATTCCTTAAAATTACATTTTTGCAAAAATTATACAGGCTAATATGTAGTGTAGGTCCTTTTTGGGAAGATATATTTAATGGATTGTTATTTGTGCACAAAAACATTAATGAATGACCGAACCTACCTACTCCTAATTTAAGTATTTAATAAAATTTCGAAAAAGTGAATTAATTAAGTTGGGCGAAAACATTCTTTATGCCAAATTAAAACGATTTTTTTTTCAGCCGAAATACAAGTTATTTTAGTAGAAGACGACGCAAAATGCAATTCTATATTAGAAAAATCACCTAGATGCTTAAAAAAACTAATAGTGTACAGGGACGTCAGGCCGGCCACCAAACAAAGGGCAAAAAATATGGGAGTAGAAATTCTCAAATTGCACGATGTGGAACTTTTAGGGTCCAAAGCAAACCATCCAGAAATAGTAAGTTTTAAATTCATCATTTAAGTTTATAGGGAGGCAAAATATAAAAATCCCTAAAGGAATTCTCAATTTCTTTTCTTTTCCGCTTTTGGTTCAACGCTTTGTTAATAATTTTCAAAGGTAAATCGAAAGGGGTTAGGGATCTCTCTCATGTTGTAATCGAATTTCTAATTTTCTACATCATCTGTTTGATGTTTTCTTCATTTTCAATCATACAAAAAATAATTGTTGGCTTTTACCCTCAATTTTTATTCTATTTTTTACTGAAAAATTTGAAAGAGAGGATCCAATTTCTCCTTTTATGCATTCCATATTAGATGTTTTATTCACTTCCCACGAATGATAAATCGAAAAATGCGGGATATTTCTTAGAAATTTTATCCGAATTTTGATGGAAAAATTTACAAGGCAAGTCAATTTTTTTGAGTTAACACTAAAAGTTCGACGCTATTTCTCGGAAACTTCTATTCAACTCATTTTTAGCCCCCAACACCTGCAGACTTGTGTACTATTTGCTACACAAGTGGGACCACTGGTCAACCTAAAGGAGTCATGTTGACTCACGAAAATGTTGTAGCCTCTATGAGTGCAGTTGTATTGCAATTTGGCGATCATAGACTTAGAAGTGATGATGTAATGCTGTCATTCTTGCCTCTAGCTCACATGATGGAACGTTGCTGTGAGGTAAGTCCACGAGAAGAATATCGTAATTCCATGTTTTTAAGCAGTATTAGTTTTTCATATGCACCTTTAAAAAATGCATAAGTGGACATTAAAACCTGATTTTTTTCCTATTTCTTATCACAATAAAAAGTACACACAACTACTAACAAAATAAAGTCTCTTTTATCACCAGCTTTAATAGTGACAAAGTTACTTTTAAACTGTCTAAATTAGAAAAACACGTGCAAAAAATGAAAAAATAGATTGTGAATTTATTGAGTGGCTGGTTTTGTCGTTTACCTATACCTACATATTAATGATCATCTAAAAGCTTTAAATACTGGCTCACAAGTTCTATGGAACCTTAATTTAAGTTGGTTTGACACAAATATGTATATACATGGTAGGTCCCTGCCGAAACTTCCTTCTAATGACTAATTCCTTTTTTTTTGTTTTCTATTTTAGAGTGCAATGTATATGCAAGGAGGAGCAATAGGATTTTTCTTAGGCGATATAAGAAGATTATCAGACGATATGAAAGCACTCAAACCCACAGTGACCCCAGCTGTGCCTCGATTACTAAATCGGATATATGATAAAGTTCAATCAGATATAGCCGGTAATTGTATCAAGAAGATGCTATTCAACATGGCGCTGAGTTCAAAGGAAAGTGAATTAAAACGGTAAGCTTACTTTATATTTCTGTTTAAATTCAGATTAACAACTAACCATATTGGCGTTTCAGGGGTATTGTAAGGAAGAATAGCATGTGGGACATGCTCGTTTTCAGAAAAGTACAAGAAGGAATGGGTGGTAGGCTGAGGCTAATGTTAGTAGGTTCTGCCCCATTAGCAGAAAACGTGTTGACTTTCATTCGTTGTGCTATGGGATGTGTGGTAAGGATTTTTCAGTAAATTGATAATAAATCATTAACCGACTAAAACAACAACAGTCCTTATTATAAATATTGTCCTACTTTAGGTTGTTGAAGGATACGGGCAAACAGAATGTTGTGCACCAGTAACTTTGACCATTCAAGGGGATCATGTTCCAGGACACGTGGGTCCACCTTTAGCTTGTTGTTGTATAAAGCTTTGTGATGTTCCAGAAATGGAGTATTGGTCAAGAAACAATCAAGGAGAAGTTTGTGTCAAAGGTAAATAATCAAAAGTATATAATGTGATCATGTGAAGTTTTATATGAAATAAAATTTAATTGAATTTCAATAATCCCAAAATATTAATTTATAGAAGCATGTTGTTTTCAAATAATTCCTAAACTGCTCAAGTAGTTTGTTCGCTTAATTATAAATCATTTGAACACCTCCGTTGCCTAGAGGCCGACTGGTCTCATTAAGTTTAGTTCACGGGAGCTGCTCTTAATCTAACACTGACTATTTTTTTCGAATATTGTGTGCGATAAAAACTTTTACTGCACGCAATGTACATAAAGATATTACAACACGCTGATATTTTATGGAACTTATTTAAATCAATAATATTAACACACATGAATTTATGGAAAAAATATTGTACCAAACAAGTGTGGAAGTTCTTTACTGCACTTGTTAGAAAAATAACTTTAACAGAACATTATTTTAGGAACCAACGTATTTAAAGGCTATTTCAAAGACGCTATGAAAACCGAAGAAGTTGTCGATGAACAGGGATGGCATCACACTGGAGATATTGGCATGTGGTTACCGGTAAGTGTAACCATAAAATTTTATGAAACAATCACTTAATTCATAATAATTCAAACTTTTTATGTCCAACATTTTTTAGAACGGCACTTTAAAGATCATCGACAGAAGGAAACACATTTTCAAACTCTCTCAAGGGGAATATATCGTTCCTGAAAAAATTGAGAGCATTTACATCCGATCCCAATATGTAGGCCAAGTATTCGTCCACGGGGAATCTCTAAAGGTAGATAATATAAGTTCAAAAACAGTATAGGTGTTTACGAATTTGCAAAGAGTTCCACCTAAATGGAATTACATCGGCATAAATTAGATGTAATTTTGACGCCATTCTTCACAACTTTTCACAAATTCGAGGAAGGCTTCAGAGATATATCAGCAGAAATACTGAAACGGTCATTTTTAGTCCTGCATTGTGGCCGTGGTGGTACCGGATGTAGACGTAATTAAGTGTTGGGCTCAAGAGAATGGAATTTCGGGAACGTTCAGTATATTATGCAATCATTCGGAGGTGAAGCAGTTAATTATAGATGATATGGTCGCTTGGGGAAAAGAAAATGGTCTTAAGTCATTTGAGCAGGTAAGAATAAAATTGAGCCAAAAATTCCAGTGCATACTAGAGTTTATAAAAAAAATATAGTACATTCGTACAACATTTTTTTAATTGGATTATTGACACGAATTGTGAATATTCGAAAATTTGAAATAAACAAGAAATGCTGTAGTAAGGATATTTTCATGATCGAAAAAGAGTGAAATTTTCTATCAAATGAGATTACACTGAGAACATTTTAATAATAATCAATTCTTCTTTCACAGGTTAAAGACATCTACTTACACCCCGATCCATTTAGTGTGCAAAATGGGCTACTCACCCCCACATTAAAGAGTAAGCGACCTCAGCTGAAAGCGTATTTCAAACCACAATTGGATGATATGTATACTCGACTTACTTAGAAAACAGGGGATTATTTTAACTATAATACCCTAACTTAAGTCTTACCTACCTACCACGTGTCTCAGCCACATCACCCACTATTCTTGCCAGAATATAAATTTTAGAAATCGTTCTTGATTTTAGACTTGAGATAAATTTGAAGCTACCGCTAGATGAAATGTTGCATTTAATTCTTAAATAGTTAATAAACAATGCCTCTTTACTGGGTTTTGGTGATGAAATTCACATTGATCATGGTGATACTAGTTAAGGAATTTCTTAAACTTCAATTTCAATTTAAATTGCAGAATGTCCGATATTATTGTTTAGCGGCTACAGCACTACGTCGCAAATTGTCAGTAATTACTACAGCGACAATAATAATTATTATTGTTGTTGCGAAAGTCTTTATTTAAAATGAAAGACGAATTCACTATGTGCATGTTTTTGTTGGTCCTATGAGCCAAAGGTATTTACATGTTTCAGATCCTCACTCTTCTCTGATTAAATATACGTCACCAGCAAATATACGTATACCTAAGTATACATTTTTGCCTACGTATATGACGCATATTAAAATATTAATAAAATATAATCTACTTCAATTTTATATCGATGAAACAATTATTATTATTGTTGTTCTGAATCACTTTGGATAGACTTTTAGAAGCAATAATGTTATTATTATAGTTACAAGTAATTATTATTGTTATAACTACAATAGGACAAGCGAAATATTTAGTTCTTTAGGAATCTTGGTTATACGTGAAAAAATACTTGGAAAGTGAATATAATTTATTTGCACATCAATGAGTTTTACTTTGAATTTAGCGGGCGTTTTTCTATTGTAAAATGGACCATAGGGATTTCAACGTATTTCGCTGTTTTTTTTTCAAATGAGCTATAGAGAAAATTACATAACCGAAAATTAAAATATCTCAAAAAACAGAACAGCTGTACGTCTGTTAACATACGTTTTTTAAATGTTTATTTAAAAAGTATTTTCCCATTTTCTACCATTTCTGAAAAGATGTATGCCTGAGAGGAAACGCCCTCTAGGCGATCTTGTACGTGATTCTAAACACACATTTTGATGTGTGTTTAGAATCATGTGAATACTCTATACCAATATTGTTGAATTACCTGCGATCAAAATATTCACTCCAAACATGTTCATCAGGTAATTTAACGCCATAGATTTTTCTAATTTGCTGAATATCATTTGTGAATTTTTCTCTCCGGCAAAAATCGATTACTTTCAGCAAGTACCAACCCTAATGGTGTTAAAACACAAGTTTGGCTCTTGACATTACTTAGGAGTTAGGGATGTAGACTCAAATGGGATTGTCTGGAAATAATGTTGTCATTGGGAAGATGTAAATAAAAAATGGAAAAGTTTACACACTTAAAAAATATCTCTTTATTTCTTCTTAGAAGCCTGTTGTGCCTTCAGCACTTTAACAACGATTTTCTGCTCTTCAATAAGGAAAGCCCTAACAATCTTTTCCTTAACACATCTGTGGCAGAGAACGCCGCCATAAGCACGTTTCACGGTCTTCTTCCTCTTGCACATACGCAACCTCTCCATTGGTCTGGTAGGTTGAATACCTCTAAGCTTTTCTTTACATTGACCGCATCTCGGGATCTTCTTGGGCTTTTTTAGGTATTGATAGACCAATTTGCCGCCAGGAGTACGCACTCTGAAACGAAAGCATTATACATTACTATGATGCAATGGTAAATATTACTTCCTCGTGTTTTGAAAAAATAATTTCAGTAGTAATAACGAACGAAAGGGTTGTCGTCATATTACACTATGTGCAATTAGTACTCTAGCCAAAGAATCATCATAAGTAAAACAGTTTTGAAACCTTTCTTAGTAAATATGTGTGGGTCTAAATTTAACAACCATATCACACAGCCCTGGCTATTAATTCCTTGAAGTAGTTAACAGAAATATCAAAACAATTGAATTTCCTCTAAATTATTTTAAATTACTTTCTTCCCTGAAATGAATTGTTACTTTGTTCATAACATGAAAAACTAATAAATTTACTTCTGCAGCATTTTTATTAGCAAAGTTGGAGAAAAGGTTATAAATGGAGCTTGGACAGTAAATTTGCATTTTCCTCAGGTAAAACACTTGTTTCAATTGTATATTCAATATACAGAGTGTTTGTTAACATAAGCCATAAGGATTTCAATTCAACATAATTTGCCATTCTTTTTTCAAGTCAACCATACACAAAAATAACTAATAGTTATTGTCATTTATGAAAGTTGGTTACATGTTTTGCATCTGACATTACCTACAAATTTGAGATACAAATATTCAATAAAAATGTACTTCTAATCTGTCTTTTTTTTTGTATTTCTTAAGAATAGCAGATCAGTTTGTAATATGACTTCAATGGAATTTTTACTAAAAGTTTTTGTCACAACTCAAAAAATAACTTGAGTTGAAAAAACAACACCTAAACCATGTTAATAAATAATAACTTAGTAATATTTGCTATAGCTTTAAAGAAAAAAATGACAAAATGCTAAATTAATCCTGAATAATATCTCTATTGCTCACGTTAAAAAAAGCACCTTATAAGCTTCAAAATTTTTGAGTGAAATTGGCGGCAATTCTTTTATAAAATACTGATTTTCAGCTAACTTTTTAAGTGGAAAAGATAGCAAACCAGCACTATTGGCCTTTTTTTAATTAGTTACTCTAATGACCTAACCTCAGGTGGCTCGGCTTTAACACCTTTTAAAACTGAAGTGAATGAATATTAGAGTGTTCACATGGTTATCCAATTAACGCAAGTATTTTTTGAAGTCTCTACACTAAACAATAAGTACATTCAGCACTCTAATACATTTGAATCAAACCATATAATACCTTGGAGATTAACTCTAATTTAAGGAACGTTACAATGTTATCAATAGAATAAATTCAACTTACATACGTCTCCTATTGCTTTTTGTATTGTAAGACAGTCGTCTTCTAAAGACAAGACGCTGAACCATTTTGGCCTAAAACATAAATTTCTGCTTAATACCTACGAAATTTCTACGTTGTCTGTTAGAACAACATTTGAAGAGTAATTTCCGACAATTAAAAAGGAAATATTGGAATTTTATTAAAGGATGAATTAAGATTTAGAAAATATAAACACGAACCTGCCAAAAATTAACCTGGAAGAAATTTTTCCGGAAGTGGTTTTTGACAGAATTCAAGTTGACAGTGTTGACACTTAGGTGAAAAGAAAAATTTTGATCGATTAGAATCTGCACGTAACGCGAACGCCTACACGTTATCGATATCGATATTTTCGAAGAATCAAATTATGAACAAGCTTATTTAATTAAAAATTTGATTCAGTTTTTTCTACTTTAACTCCAATAATTCTATTAAATATTGTTCCGAATAAAAATTAGTTTTCATTTCAAACTTTATGCCTCCAAAAAAAGTCATCGGCATGAATGATGTTAAACGCTGACATGTGTCAAAGTCTTAGTCATATGTTTATGTTTTGTTATTAATGAAGCTTTGAAGAATTTAATTTCTTTTAAAATCATTTTACTTGAATTCGAATCGTATCCATTTCCTTAAAGTTTAAAAAATTCAAAATAATACTTTGTATTTGACCGTTTTAATACATTGGAAATGGGCATCTTCCTCATTATTCAGGGAATCTAAACTTAAATGTTCCTTCCCTTATCTGTTATCAATTCTCCAATAGTTCTCAAGATTACAAATTTCCTTTTTCTATCATCAGATATGCACCAAGTCTCCATGGCCAGCGCATAGTACAGAATATTAAGTGAGATAACATCGTGTTAAGTTAAGCAGTAAGCTGACTTGGCAATGGCAACACTTTTTGAAAATTATGAACAGCAGTATTCTGCCTTAACAGCAGATATCACAGCTCACATAGGTCTCTTGACTGCATCTGCCTCCAGTGAGTATATTCATTATACTTCTTGTGAGTTGTGTTTGTGAGTAAATGTTTCCTTTTGTCTTTGATACTTGTATTAGATGTGGAATCAGTGGTGACTGCCTTTTGTTTTTGTCGTAGAAGATCGCCGACAACTTATCTCTACAATAGAAAAGCATGTAGAAGAAGCAAAAGAATTGGTAAGGAGTATTTTGCTATCATAAAGCTGTCTTTCTTCAGAAACTGTGTTCTCTAGATATTTAATACATTGGAAAAAATAATAATATAATTTTTTATTTATTAAGTACAATAATGATATACAATTTTGGCTGTTGTATATAACTGCCAAATTGATACAAGGACAATATGGTAGTTATTACACAACATTTTTAGCTTGAACAAATGGACTTAGAAGTTAGAGAAATTGAAACATCTAAGAAGCAAAGATGTAAAACAAAATTAGAATGTTACAGAGCAGAGCTGAAACGCCTGACACTTGAATATATTAAAGCAAGAGCTGTAAAGCAGGAATCCTTATATGATAGCACAGAAGATGTAGATTTGCGAGTATCAATAGATCAGAAGCAAAGACTTTTAGATAATGCAGAAACTTTAGAAAGGTCAGGCAGGAAACTGAATGATGGATATAGAGTTGTTATTGAAACAGAAGAACTAGGAAATCAAGTTATGAGAAATTTGAGTGAACAAAGAGAAACCATTCAAAGGTCTAGAAATAGGGTAAGTTTTTATTTACATATTGTATAAATACATGGAACACAATTAAAAATTACTTAGAAGATATATCAATTAAAGCTGATTTATTGTGGAATACATGGGAACTTTAAAGTAATAAACATACAAAATTTATCTATTGTTTTAGTTACGAGAAACAGATGAAGAACTAAATCGATCATCTCGAATATTGAGCTCCATGTTAATGAGAGTGATGCAACAGAAAGCTGTTTTGTATGCTGTCGGAGCGTCTTTTATAATTTTTATTTCTTTAGGCATTTACATAAGTTTTTCCAGATAGAAATACTTGCGCTACAGTTATATTACAAGATGTTTATTTATGTTGCCCAAAGAACCGTAATTTTATGTAAGTAGTTAGAGAAATTTAAATATTGATTAATCGATCGCCATAGAAAAAGTTTAAGATTTTATTGAGCTAATCGACAGCTTCAGAGCCCAACATGCATCAGGATTAATTTAAATTAGAATACATTCTCAGGTTCCATTTATTGAAATAATCGACATATGCGCTTCGTTCTCTCGAGTCTCGTCTAGTCTCGTCTAGGACTCCAAGACTAAACTCGTTAGCTATCTTTTTATTCGCTTCAATCACATAATATTTATAATACGTAGGTACGTAAAAAAGTATTTATTCGTTTAGGATTTATAAGTATTTTCTTGTAAGTAGTTAATTATAAACCTTTTCGTGTGTACACAGGCGAACTTATCCATAAACTTATCCTTCAACACAGTTATCTTTCCCGAGGAGGGATTAAGCCATATTTACAAAGTCTTATCATATTGGAATAATCAGCGAATTTTAGTTTATTTAAGTCTTAATAATATACACATCGTCATGTTTCCAAACCAATAATCAAGACGAGCAATATTGGCTGTGGAAATATTTCTCTAATTTAAATTAGCTCAAAGCAATATTCAAAATTGCTTGAATGTGTCATTATTTTGTGATGAAAACTGCAGAGAGAAGTCCAGTCGCACTAGTTCACAGATGCGTGAAACATAAAACATGCAACTTTGATTTTCAGTAGTGCTACTTAGTATATTGTTTGATGTGTTGAAGACATAAAGTGCAAATCAATTGAATTTAAATGGTTGTCGCAGGAGATAACTAGTTAGCTGAACATGGCTTCAGGCAGTAATGCTGCATCTCTGTGTGCGACCGAATTAAGAGCTACAAGACTGGGAGCTCACAGTCGTTACTAATAGTCATTACATTCCAGTATAATCCAAATTTCCATTATGGGAAGTTATTAAGTGAAATTTGATCAAAACATCGAAATAATTCTAGGTCAGCAATTTTAATAAACTATTCAGTGAGTAAGTTTACTTTTAATTAAGTCGAAAATCTGTCACAGTTCAGAAGTATAATACATCGCGAATTGTATATTTATAAAATATAAATACATATACAATTTCCAACTTACAAATTAATGGTTGTTAAATCTTCTTTAATTTTCTATGAATTAAGTATTTTAAGATACTTTTTCTCTTAGTTTGTCACGTAACTTTGCTGTGTCTCACATTCCATACAACTTTTAATTAAATGTGGAATTATTAATAATTAATTTTTCGCCCTACTAGAAGAGTTTATTAATAATATTATTTTTAGTGATGCAGGTAATAGCATCTTTTTGTTGGTAATTCACGATCTATGGCGGGCAGAGAACAAAAAATATATATGTATATACAGTATTTTCCTGAAATGATTGTTGAAATGCTTGACCAAAATTTCTGAACCAAGAATAAAGAGTTCTAGACATACTTACCTAGGTTCAATGTGGTTTCGTTTTGCTGCTACAGGACCTCAAAGTTTTCAAATTAATATCGTTTTTTCGAAATAATTGCTAAACGCTTTTATAAATTTTCACTAATTTTGGAAATAAGAGTTACTACATAAATTGGCGTGTTTTGACGTGAGCGGGACCCTTTTTTAATTTGTGGAAATATTAAAAATGGTGTGTGGTTTGCAAACAAAAGTTTATATTTTTGTTACCCCTTGTATGAACGACTTTAATTTTTTTTCTATTACAAGTTAACTTTATTTTGAAACTTTTTTATCTCTTGTAAAATTTTCACCAAGGATACAGTTTTTTTGTAAAACAATTGTTTACGATACTTTGCAATTCATCATTACTGTGAAAACCATATAAAAAAAATTGTTTTGCATTTCCTATGCAATAATAAACTAAATATTCCGTAAATCTGATATACCAATAGTGTTTACTATGGTTATTGTTGGCCGGATTTGAGTTTATTATAAACTGAATAATTTTTGGTCTTTTAAGATGAAACATTTTCTATGACGTATGAATATCAGGGTCTACCGTAACAAATATCTAAATCGCAAAATTCCGAATCATCAAACTTTCGCTAGTACTGCAAGGCAACTTTGGAAAACAAGAAGTTTTAATCCAAGTAATGTAAATTTAAGATGGTAACACTAAAAATTGAGAAGAAAAAAAACAGTGGCATCCCAGTTGACGAGTACCGAAGAAACCCATTCTTATCGAGTTCCCAATTATTTCTACTATGAAAATAAATGATAAAAAAGCCTTCAGAAGGTCCATCAAAAGGTAGAATTGTGTTTATATATTTGTTACAAATATTTAAATAGTTACCTGTATAAATTAGAAACATGTTATTAATAAAAATTTCAAATTCTGGACAATTTGATGAAGAAAAAGTTTTTCCTTTCAAGATCACCACATGATGGTCATGGCTATTGTTTATTAGATTACTATTATTATACAACTATCGAGAGCCTAATAAATGATAAACAAAAGATGTTAGAAAAAGAAAGGGTCTTATTAAAATTTAAAAAATATATAATAAATTGCGTGTTTTACTTAACCTGTTTGCGAACAATCCTATTAAACAACAAACAGAAAAGAAATTATCATCATATCTATTAATAATTGGATTTATTTTTAATTTTCAAGAGGGTATCTTTTTTGCTACTTTTCAAATTTGAAACGCCGATATTTCGAGAACGCATGGGACAATTGTCTTGAACAATATTTCAAAACTAAAATGCGATGCGTTCTATAACCCCACAGAAATCGCTTTACAAAATGTGCTCTGACTATACAATCTAATTAGTTTCTACAAAAATCGCATACTAAAAAAAAATTTACTAATTCTGAACAATTTGATGAAGGAAAAGATGCCACTTGAGGATCGCCATATGATGCTTAGACCGTTATTCCTAAGAGAATAAAATTTATAAGCTCACATATATTATTCAACCCTCGAAGTTATTAAGTTTTTAAGAGACTAAGACCAAATGTTAAGGTTGACAGTGGCTTTATACTATTTATTTTGTATAATTATATATTCTTATATATCTTTGTGTATTTATATATTCAGGAATTAATATTGAATTTTTTTGTTTTTTAGGTGTCAACTAGATATCCTTTTGATTCAAGTCGAAACTAATTCGAAATTCTAACGGTTTTGAAGTTTTTTTTAGGAATTAAAATTTTTTAGAATTAAAACTGTTTTCATGTTTTCGTTTCGACTAAACAGAATGATGAATTACAAGGTATCGTAAATATTTTTTTCTAGAGAAACTACATATTTGGCGAAAATTTTGTAAGAAATGACAAAGTTTCAAAATAAAGTTGGCTTGTAGCAGAAAAAAATTAAAGTCATTCGTACGAGAAGTAACAAAAATACAAACTTTTACTTACGACCCACGCGTCATTTTTTATATTTCCACGCATTAAAAAAAGATCCTGTTCACGTCAAAACATAGCAATGCATGTAAAAACTCTAGTTCCAAAATTAGTAAAAATCAAGAAAAGCGTTTAACAATTATTTTGTAAAAACAATATTAATTTGAGAACTTTGGCGCCTTGTAATGGCAAAACGAAGGAACATTAGACATAGGTAAGTTTGCTTAAAATGCCTTATTTTTGATACAAAAATTTTTAATTAAGTGCTGAATAACTATTTGTATATCAAATTCTGCACTAAATGGCGGGTCCGTATTTTCGGCGATGACAAATTTTCAAATTACGTCTCATTTTAAGGCGTTTAATTATAAAGGAAGAAATAAAACTATTTTGCCAAATACCGTATTCAGCAAACATTCATTTAATGCAGTATAGTTTCGCTTACAAGAGGAGCGTTCTTTATCGCAGTTTTAAGAACCAAATGGGTTCTTTATTCTAGTGTGTTCAAATTTAGGTATTGAACAGTTTAATTAATCTTTAGTGCTACGCATCATCGGTCTTATGAGGGGGCGAGGTTAAATAGTAAACTTTCCTGGTTGGCAGTTTTTCTTGGTGGTAAGGAGGTGGTAGTTAAAAATTTCGCTCAAATTTGTCAAAGCCAGCTCTGGTGCTATCCTAAGTATTGAAGTAGAACAGCGATTTCAAGATATGTAAACATTGTCAATAATGTACACAAAGCCAAAATTATTGTTTATTTTGATCCATTGATCTTTAATTTCATCTCAACTTAACTTAAATTTGGTACATTCATGGTGATTTAAAAATTAACGTCTGTCACTTTAAGGCAATGCAGAAAGTTAAGTCCACGTACCGCTATGGCTTGTGCATTAGAGAGAGACACACATTTTATTTTTTTCACCCATCAGACTTCTCAATTGTCATTGTCAATTTTGACGTGTATTCTTAAGCTCATAATTTTTAAGAATTAATTATATTTTGGATCAATTTTGAGAATTTTATTTGGAATCCACATAGAAATTATGGAATAATATTTGCTAAATTTGGGTGTTTTTTCGGTTTTTATCGTTTTATCTTCTATTTACTCGCGAGTATAGGTGGAATGACATTTTCGCCTTTTTACCTAAATCGCTTGTGTAGTTGTGTACCAATTTCAGAGGACAGAGATGAAAAAAACTAATTTCGAAAGTGTCTGCAAATATTTTTAGTGTTGTTGAATAACAGTGCTTAAAAACTAACAAAAATGCCGGGACTTTGGGACAATGAAACCGGGGATATACTGTCCTTCTTTAATCTGTCTGTTGCTGAAGGATTAATTCAAATAGGTAAGTGAGCTACCAAATAATATCAATAGGTGCTTTGCATGGTCAATGTGAGTCTGATGTTTAAGCAAACCCCGACTAATTCATAGGATTGATGGTTTGGAATTAAGGTCAAAAACAAATATATTGAAAATGTAGGTAACGGTGTAGTCATTGTTGATAGTATTTTATTGTTTTGTTATATGTCATGCTATACATCAATAAATAAATATATGTATATATCAGTCCACCCTGGTTAAAATCAACTAAAAACAACATTCATTTTTTATTAAGGGTTCAATAAAACTCTTGTTAAAAATACAGAGATATAATTTGATGTGTCACCTGAGCCTTTAGTAAAGGGTGAACATTATTTTCAATTAGTTTTAACTGTGAACACTATGCAATCTGTAGTTGTATGTGAGGCTATATCCCCAAACATAATAAAATGCACCATCAACCTTAAACATATTGAATACATTTATTTGATAATATTATTCTCTTAAATCTGGAAGAACTGTATTAACTAAATAAACAATTTGTTATATCTGATATTTACATGAAATAGTACCTACTGAAGTTACATATAGTAAAAATGCTTTTAGGGCTTCATTTCATAAATCTTTGTTTCATATTTATTGTAAATATGAAACACCTAACTCAGAAATGAAGAAAATTGGAACTTGCTCTATTATATAGCAATCCACCTTGAAATGTTCTTTTCTAATCATGATCTTGATTATAAAACTTGGGACACTTTGTATAACATGTTGCATATTAAGCTTTTATTTTTATGTTTTTTTACTGTATAATTTAAAGTTCAGACTTAGTAATGCCCAATCAAGATAGTCTTGACTGCCTACATCCCCATATCTCTTTTAGTTTTCACCTTTTCAATTAATGGGGTAAAGCTGTATGTGGTTTATAAGAATATGCCATTTTTGTGCCTATTAAAATCATGATGGGTACTTATTCTGTGCTATGAGCTGGTGGTCAGCAAGGCATTCTGAAGAGTATTCCACTTTCTTGCAATGACTTTCATTGTTAAGTTGATGTAAATTTTTAAATCCTTTTTCAAATTATGTGTTCTTACCGTTGGGGTAATAATTAATAATTAGCATGTGGTATGTAGACTTACCTAAGTGTATTTTTTTAAATTCTTAATTCGTAAATAGGTGATTCAATATGGATTCAGATTATATCCCACCCATCTATTATTATTTATCTTTGGATTTATTCAAGCACACATACGTAAAGTAAATTATTATTTCATATTTGGGACCAAAAGAATTTCATTTGCAATATGTTGAATTACATGTAATGTTTTTAAAATCCCTAGTAATAATTCATTTAATTGTTAGAAGTAAATGAGGTAACCCTGTCTGTTGAGAAAGAAGTTATATAACAAAAGCAAAAAAAGTAGCGCCCCCGGGTGGGCTTGAACCACCAACCTTTCGGTTAACAGCCGAACGCGCTAGCCAATTGCGCCACGGAGGCTATATTTCTTTCTATTTAAAGTACAAAAATGAAGAAAAACAAATATCCTTATATGGAATTTCAAGTGATAGTTCAGTGCCCAAGTGTGTAGTTTATAGTAGGTATCTAGATCGATGTCATTACTACCATTACCTTCTTTGTGCCTTCAATATACATATAACCTTAGAAGGTAGACGTTTCATTTTCGTAGATGTTGTCCGTCTTCCTTGAATACTTTCCATAGGGTATCTGATTTAAAAGAGTAACAGCGTAATAATTTAATTTTTTATTTTGCGATTTATAGATAAAAGAAGTCGTAAAAGGTATATTTCATGTCGGATTTCATCAAGGTTTATTAAAAATTTTAATATTACTCTTTATTTTTAACTCTATATGGCTATCCTTAATGTCAAGAGCTGTGTCTGTGATGTTAAATTATCATTAAAAAAAGAATCGAATGAGTTATTAGGCATTTTTTAATCGAAAAAATTGCTTCAATAAACTTGTTGCTAATCGATTGAAATCCCTAAATACTAAGTTTAGTCTAATACTCAGTAGGTACGTACAAGGCCTTCTAACTAGGATCGAACGCACCTGTCTTCAGTCATCGTATTTATTTAAAAAATTAACTATAACCGTTTTGTGAACTGATATCTGTAGAATTTAAAAATACTGTTAAAAAGATGTTAAAAATAGATTTTATATTAGAACATCAGGATGTGCCATTATGTTCCAGTTTACGCAATTATAGGCCAATCAAAAAATTTATTCACGAAATTGCAAGTTGTAGGAAGTAGTTCTGCTTCACCCTTTTTTTTATTTTTGGAGAACACGCTTTTCCTTAATGCCTATTGAAGAATGTTAACTATTTTCCTACTTCTTGTTCTTCATTTCACAAAAAATCGTCCTCAATTCCCAGGACTTACGACTACTAAGCAAAATTTCTCATCAACCTCAAATTCAGACGTCTTTTTCACAGAGTCATCCAAGGGAAGATTCAGAATAGTTCTGAAAAGATTATGAATAATGGAATAGTAAATGTTCAGGCTAACTAATAAAACTCACCGGTTGGTTTTCCTGATTTTCTGTTAATAATATTCATTAATTGAGAACCGGAGTTACTTTTGTGTCAAATAGGCGAAATATGTGTTTTCAACTTAATTTGCAGTTTTAACAAAGCAATTATCTTATAGCAAGTCCCATAAATTTTCGTTGTTGTTCAAAATCTAGCCAGAATTGGGCGTACTATTGGTGTAAATTAAGATTCAACTAAAAATTATACAAAAAATTAACAATTCTCTATAGATTTGGCAAAATTTAGTTTATTCAGAATATCAGACACCAGATGGTCTCCCACTCTCTAATTTAGCCGTAATATTTGACCATCATCATAAGACTGCTTTC
Organism: Euwallacea similis; assembly: GCF_039881205.1. Taxonomy (NCBI): domain Eukaryota; kingdom Metazoa; phylum Arthropoda; class Insecta; order Coleoptera; family Curculionidae; genus Euwallacea; species Euwallacea similis. The sequence continues at coordinate 1,622,613 of NC_089638.1, read as the reverse complement.
ACGCCCAAAAATGGACCCTTGTTTTGTCCGAGGTTTTATGCAATTCACCCATATGCGCATTAAAATCGAAAACCGTTATTAAGGTGAATCACTGTTAATATGCACATTACATGATATTCACATATACATTAAAATCAAATTGATGGTTGGAATGATTGCTAATGTCAGTTGATTAAAGTCATTAAGGCGAACAAGGTTTCAGAGGACAAATACTGCGAGTAAGTTTTTTAAGCCGATCGATGTCATTTCGTTTTGAAATAACGTTTTATGGAAGCTTTCGATAAAAAGAATAATTAAGAAAATATGCAAAATATATGACAAATGTATTAATACAATGAAATATTATATCCCCTTTGATAAGATTAATAACTTTATTTGTACCTAAGTCCGTATCTAAGTACGTTTTTTATAACTGTAATGCAGGCAGCTTTGGTAATTATGCATGGTAAAATATGAGCGTGCATCTTCGGAAATATAAATATTCTTAAATATGTAATTTTTTACACATCTATATTTACACTTTACATATTTATATTTATATTCGTACATCAAAATTGTACACCTTTTTTCAGCAGTACAGCAGTATTACAACAGAGAGAAATGTATCTCTTCTGTGGTGGAATCATAAACTAGATCATAATTTTCTTTTCATCAATTTTAATATGAACGCTAATTATTGAAACTTTATATGCTCTCCGGGTCTATCAATCCAAAATAGATATAAGTATTTTTTTAGAAGTCAGATAGTTGGGAAGGACGTTTGTTTTGCTGCATTGAAATCTGATTAACCTTGCCGTTGGCTAGAGAAACCAGTTGCAAACATAGTAGCAGATAAGGTTGCCTACCTCAGAGAATGCATAACAACTAGAGTTAAGACTAGAATTATTGATCATATCACTAGTTTTTATAAAAACTACTTTTTATGGTGTTCGCGGTTATTTCAGTTGGATTAAACCTGCAGTCCTGAGTTGTAACTTATAAGTAAAACCTTGTATACAACACACAGACATAAATGTTTTTACGATTTTTTTTATCTTTCATGTCTATTATCTTTGCTAGTTTTGAAAAGAAAACCTGCCAAATTTATAACAAATCATAATTGGTAGGTACTTAATTATAAAACGCGAACGAACAAAAATTGGATATTTTTTTATTAATACCCAGCAAGACCGTGGAACAGGGGATACTCGGTACGTTTCAATTTCAAGCTTAACTAAGATCAAAATCAGTAGCATTTAATATTTTTGTTTTCATTCAGCAATACAATCGTCCAATCCAAACGCAAGAATTATTTTCTGTTTGATTTATGATACATATGCCTATTTTGTCTAATGATCATGTTACATATAACCGAATAACTTGATACATAAAACGTATGTTTAGGCTGAGATGTAGGGTATTTTTTTCGAAAATGATCTGCTGCAAATGCTCTTATGTTAACCTAGACAGACATACATTCTTAATTCTTAAGCTAGAGATATCACGTTTCAACTGTTACATAGTAATATCCAATTACTTCGGATTTTGAGGTTGGTTGAAGATAAATTGTAGGCTCGTGGGTAGTTTTGTTTTGTGTTAATGATCTCATGATTAGTAACGCAGAATAGTGCACTAGCAATTCCTACAATAACAGCAGTATAACTGTTATAAAGGTTTAAAAGAAAATGAAGAAAAGCTAAATGTTTTATAAAGTAGCGAGCAAAAAGTTTTGGTCGTTCTCGACTAGATGGTGAACGTAAGTCACACGTACAGTGATGTGCAAAATAATAGCAGCGTTAAGAGCAATTTAGGTAATGCTTTTCAGGAATCATAGATGTAAACCTTCTTACGATGCTGTATCAGATCTTGAGTGAATATAATTATAGGTACTTTATATTGAAACCTTTTCAGGATACCCCTACACACTGCTATTGTTTTGCACACGTCTGTATGCAACTATAAATTATACAGAAGTAGTTTATTTTGTTCTGGTTCTACGAAAAATTCTACATATTTTTTGTAGACAATATACCGATTGAGTTATTTTAATCGAAAACATAATAATTTTTTTTTTCTTTTAAAATATACCTTTTTATTTTTTATTTTAATTTTTTTATTAATAATTTAATTAAAATAAGAATGGTTAACGCCAACAGGTGTGCACAAAGAAGTTAATTGGATTTAAAAACTAAAACACGTTTTTATTGAAAATTCTCAAAAGTTTCGTTCTTTTTTGTTTATTTATCAATCTCCATTTTCTCGGTAGGTCCACAAGCATCAGTTTAAATTTAAACGTGACTTAAAGTGGCATTTCTGTAAGCGAAGTTGTCAATTTAATTTGTGTATCTATGGAACATGTGGGGGTTAGAAGACGCATACATGTAATTCATTTGTGTATACAATAGGATCCATTCTACAGGATGATCCAAAAAGTTTCAATAGATGTGGAAACCTTTTTGATCATTTTATTTAGCGCTGGTCTTGGTTCATCTACTAAAAAAATTTTTTTTTTGACGTTGATTCAGAGTTTAAACCACCTTTACAAAAGCTATCACATTTGTAAGAAATGTAAGAACGAAGCGTTCCCATTGCGTTGGGCTATAAAACACGGCACCTCTATCCGACATTGCCATCACTGAAAAACGTCAACGCGCGACGTAAAAAATGGAGGTAAGAGGCGAGATTTCGTCTCGCCCGAGCCATCTCATTTCAAGATCTACACTGTGCATAATCGAGCTTATTTACAGGGTGGTCTTATAATGTTTTCTCTGGACAGTCTGGTTATAGTTTTTCTAGATTGGCCGCGTTCGGTACAGTCACACCTTATGCAGCTGTTAGGATTTCTGATATATGATACGCAACCCTTCAAATACATTTAGATGGTAGATGACGTAATTTTGCTAGTAATTTCAGATAGTTGACCAACTGTTTTCCCGCTAAATGTAGACAATGATTAACCATTATTAAAGCGACTTTAAATATTTGTCATTTGGCAACTACATTAGAAATGAACGCTGTAAAGCATATACTAAAATAAATGGTAATTCACAAGTTGATGGTCGAATTAATTATAGTTTGAGTAGAAGGTGATAGGAAAAATGAGAACGAAGCAGTTATTCGCTTTTTGCTGAACTTTGGTGTTTGTTAATCTTCAGCATTGCGTCCCTGTATCGCAGGGTCAGCATTTCAAAAGAACCACCGCGAAGGACAGGCGTGACAATGGGTTCTTCGTCCCTCGACCTGCCTTGCCCGCGCATTCGTTTCGTTTAATTTAAACCGCGTCACATTTAATGCCCCTGGCGACCAACAAAAACGCCGGTCTTCTCACCCGAAAGCTTTATCGTCGGAAATATCACCACAACCGACAGAAATATTTAAAACCGCGTCCTAACCAGTTTTTTTAACAAATACTTTTGCTTGTAAAACAAGGTATGCATGGTTATTTCCGTGAGCTGTAGATAACCCATTCGAGCGGGCGACGATTCTCGAAGATTTGCTCTTTTCTTCGGTTTCACTTAAAACAGCAAGATTTCGTGGTAGAGTCATTTATTTTTGGATGTGAAATCAACCCTAAAAAGAAAAAGTTCAGTAAAATTTAATCTTACATTATGGGTTATCAGACATGCTGATATAGAATTCAGAAACAGCTATTAAAATCTTTCAATTTTATTTGATTTCAACCAACGCTTCAAGTCAAGTGGTTCGTGAAAACATGGGTTATCTTAATAAAAAGCGGATATTATACAAGGTGTGTCCACCACAAGGTGGTCATTAGTGTCCGAGTCTGAGCGCTCTCAGTGATGGAAAATCCCAAAATAAGACGAAAACATTACGTCAAAATCAGACATTAAGAAATATGCAAGTTGTTAAGTTTAAGATTTTTATTTTTCGTTTTCTTTGCATTATACATTTCCTACCTATAGACCTATACCAAATAGTCAAGATTTTGACGCACAACCTTCTCTAGATGTTATTGCTTATATGAATAATAGTCATAAGGCACTATTGCTGAGATTCTATGCCTACTTGTATTATGTATGTAGGATGAGGTGCATAAATGGTTCTTTTGGTCGTGACTCTTGAAAAAAAGAAATATATACTGTCGACCATATGGTCAGTTTCCTTTATAAGGCTTAAATGATACTTAAGGGCCGTATAAGAAAATTAATAGAAGATTGAGTGTGAGCGTTTATAAGTTTGTTAGTTAAAAAAGAGCTTGCTGATCAATTTATTTGTCTAAGCACTAAATTATGAATGTCCTGTCAAAATTAATTGCTGGCCAGGAATAAGAATATATAATATAGAATATGTATAATAAGAATAAGAAGTGTTGAAATAGAGCCTAGATATTGGCTGGTTTCTATAGAAACTAGCTTGCACATTAATAGTTTGGCCCGAACGCTCAGTTTTTCAAACATCTTCTTCATCAGCAAAATAATTTCCATAGAAATTACGAAATCAGGACTGAGCATTAGTCATTTCCTCTATTTTCATGGAAATTATCTGGCAACTTCCTAGATGGAAAGTTACTACGAATTTGAAAAACCGTTCTTTAGGCCCAATTGTATATCTTCATATTAGACTGGACCTGCTGAGAGATTTTGACAATAAACAATACCCTAAATATGTTAAATCTTAAACTTAAACTTCAGATGTAATTTAAAATAAAGTTATAAACTGGGTCTAAGTGTAATCTTGTTTGGCATGACCTCGTTTAATAAACTGACTGAATATACATAAGAATTCACGTAACGATCCACCTATCTCCTGAAAGTCATGTGTCGGGTCGTTCTCATTGAGTATCCCATTTTAGTAACACATCCAGACAAACATTTCATCCCGTCTGGACATCGTGCCAAAAATACATGTCGTCTCAACATACCGTATTCCTATTTCTTTTTCTGGATCGTCACATACATTATTAAAATTGATGCCAGGATTACATTTGAATCAATGCTGATGGTGTCAATCATTATTCCTTTTAGGTTTCAACGTTTCTAGTTGTTCCTTGATATCTTAACATTCGTCAAAATAATGAGTTTAAATATAAAAGTTATAAGATAGAAGCAGAGGTATAGTTTGAACATAATTTTTAACACGGGGTAGCTTAATGTTGCATTATGATTAAACATTTTTTTATTTTAAATTCCCGGTATATTGTTGCATTTTTGAATTCCTCGCAATTTATATGTGCCCTATTCCGAATTTTAATGCTTTTCGAAACCGACGAAAAACTATTTTGTATAATTTGATACTTTTATGTATGGATATCACAGAAACCAATGGACATTTTTATAATCTAAAAACTGCATTTGATTCAGGAGGTAGTTGCACAGCTTTGTCATCTTTCGACCGACTGTGGCTGAACAACAATGGTTACCCTCGAATTTAGGATACCTTGTCCAGAGTCTACTTATGTTTTCAAAATTTGCCTATAGTTGTAAGAGTTTTTGAGTTGGATCAAGCGATTATTAGTATCACTAATTTACATTCAGTTCAGATTTAGTTCAAGTTAGTTCCGGTTGGTACTTTTGTGGTGCTTCCATGAATTCCGTAAGTAAATTTCGAAGATAACCGTTAATTATTCAAAAAATTTGGCAGTATGCGGTGAACCATAAACGTAGGGCTTTGATTAAGCCATTTATTATTTACAACAATTCATCTAAGACGTACCTCTGAAATATTTTCTGAGATCTTATGAGGCTTTCAATGTTTAAATATTTGTTATTTATTTTCTGATGTTTGCAACGAATGCAAACACGCATGTTCATTGTAATTTAAAACGATGGATAATAGCGTTAGTGAACAATTCCCTAACGTTGATCATCAAAATGCCTGCATAATCTCAATTTAATGCATCATAAAAGTACAAATAAGAACTGAATAATATCCTAAAACCCACCAATATTTTATTATCATCTATAGTGGCTCGTAGAATTAAAAAAGACCTCAAACATGTATATTATAAACATTATTGTTGTTTTACCATATGGTCTTCCGTATAGCGGCACGGGCCGTTGCGCTGCATGGGCGTTATAACCAGCTTTCACGGAATATCTGTCGCGTGGGTGTTCTATCAAATCATACGAATGACTAGATTTCCGTTACTAGTCGTGTTTAACAGAGTTAACACCTTATTATTTAATACTATTGAGAAATCTTTGTCTATTAAAATCGACTTTGCCAATGATCTTGGTTTATAATTTATAGAGATAATCTCTCTAAGTATAAAATTGAGATTTTAGGTCGTCAGTTGATTGGCACTTCAAATCATGACTCTCTATAACAGTACAAATAAATGAAAACACATAAACACTGTTCGTTAAAAATTAATTCATAAAAACACGTTTGGAGTTCAATTTCGTTTTCGTCGTCAGTGTTTCTTGGAACACGGTGAACCCGTCTGTGGTACCGATTGGACACGTTTTTCGATGTAATGACTCTAACATACAATATGCATGTAGCATGGTGTTACGTCCGTGCAGTGCAAATTATAAGTGGTTCTCCGAGGAAACAGCGTCACGGACGTAGCGAATTGGAGGAAATTAGCATAGGGTACCAGAACCAAATTTTAAATGCGGTACTTGCGGATTAGTTACCAAAGGCTTTTTATTCTTTTCAGGTAGACAGGTAGTAGTGGCCTATTATTCAGAAGTTTGATGAGGGTTCCTATCCTTGCAGGTTAGAAACAAATAGTGAATCTCTGAAAAAATAACAATTTTTTTTCAACAAAACCCTTCTATAAAAAGGTCCATGTCGTCAATACATTAATACATTATATTAAAATTAAATTTCTACCTTCTAGCATATAAAAATCCAGATAAAAATCATCTTTAGGGAATTCGTTGGTTCATTATTCCTCCACACATTTTTGGTCTTATAAACTTAACTTGACACTGGTACCATAAGCGTAAACCCCCTACGAAACGATGCTGGACAAAAACACTAAACACAACGGAACTGGGTAGCCAGTGATATTTGTGTCGGCCGGCCCTGCGTACGTCACAAATCACAATAATAAAGAAACAAACAAACCACTCTAAAAATTTGGGGATTATCTAGAACACTCGGGAACAGATGTTTGTTTCTGTGTTTTATAGGGGAGGCCGTTCTTGAGCTAGCCGAGTAGGTAATTAGTAGTGAGATAAGATAGACGCTGTAATAGAGTTAAGTAGATACGTGAACAAAATGCGGAACAGAGACTATTGCCGAATAAGAAAGGTGTCATTTTGAGCAGAAGGAAGCTGCTATAGCAAAACAGGATATTGCGATAAAGCAGAAACAACATCAGTCTCGAGCAGAGGGAGAAACATAAAAGTATTAAAAAGAAACTGGATAGGAAATGTTGAGGGAAATATCAAGAATTGACTCTTGAGTCAAAAATCAAGAATCATAACATTCCATTACGAAAAATGATCTTGAAATTATGGGATAATTTTGAGAGAGAGCAGCATACACTATGCCCCCGATGGGCATGTGCTGAATCAGGTTCTTAGCGGTCTGAAGAAATGTTTTTATTCATTTTCCTTCTTTGCTTTACTCACAAGAAGGTAATGATATTTTTAAGTTTCCAATAGCTATTACCTTTCCGCGTTGTCATATTTGAATTCCCAATCGCTGTTGTTCTTCCACCATGCTTTCTTTCATATTAAGGTAAATAGAAGGCGGAGCTATAAACTAAGTCAACAGAAGTGTCAGGAATTTTTCAGTAACTGTAGACACTAAACATCATTTAGCAATATCTGTCAATTATTATACCGCCAGTTCTAATAAAGCGCCATCCATTCAATTCAATAAGCTTCGCGCCTCACCATAAATCGATCTAAATGCATTTTCCCAGACTGTTATTACATTGATCTCGTATTTTTGTATCATTTCGTGAAATTTACACTGTTTTTAGAATAAATTCGTTTTATAGCTCTTTATTTCTTTAGGCGCTATGTTATTCATGATTTTTTTATTGCAGGATGCTTGAAGTACAGATTTTAATTACTTTTGAAACAATAAGATACGGTAAATTTTCCGTGGTAAACGTTAGTGGGATTGTGGTAATTTTAATTATTAGATATTTTTTAATAACATATGCTGTTGTTTGTTATTTTAATATTATATCTGATATTACAGACAGGGCCAAGAAAACTTAATTTTCATATTCCTGAAAAACAGTATTTGTCTGATTTTATTATTGTGCACATTTCTAAAATACTCAAAACCTGAAGCCGATTTAAAAGGTTTATTTAAATTGTCCACGGGATTCTCCAAACTTACTGCAATTTAACCAACGATATCCAACAGTAGTAAAATAAAGAAAATAAAGTATTATCTCTGTGTGGAATATGATTGGTAGGCACTAATTTCTGCTTAGCCTAATCAGTGATTTGAGAACTATCGAATTTTCTTATCTGCATTGTTTATGTACATATATTAATTTCCTTTAGAATACATTCCACCTCAACATAAATCGTATGTTCGTATCTGACAATCAATCTATCCAAAAAGTTTAAATAAATCGGTGGATGCGGTCCGTTAGTAAACAATGGTACCCAAGTGATCAATTCCATTATCTTTCTCACCATTTTGGCGGTTGTCTTTCTAAATTAATTCAATAGGGAAACGTACGTTTTTATAACGAGGTGTTTCCTGTCATCGCGGACCAGTTCGGGACGATCTCTGATACCGATAAACGGGGTTTTGAATGTTATTAATGTGGAATGATCGTGGTGGTAGCCAATTATTTTAACCAGCCTTGGTAAGGCGATACTATGGAATAAAAAACATTATACGCCCGTGATGTCCCTATCTGTGGCATCAGATTTAATTTTGTCTTTCTACCTAATTTGCGTGGGTTCTCGGGTACCAATTGATGTTTGCTCTTGGTAATCTTATACTTTTTACTCAACTTTTTACGGTCGGTTAACTTGTCTAAGTATCTCTACAGATCACCTGTTTCACGACCATGAGGTGTGGTTTAATTTGTTAAAACTTGATGATACTAAAATTTGACGAAATTTTCTTCAGGAAACATCAATAAGTCTGGATCCAAATATGCAATAGTGTTACGAACAATTAGTTGGGGCCATTCGGAATCAAAATTGTTTTTTCGAGGAAGTAATGCCAATTCAATTAAAATCGAAGTAGACTGTGACACAAGAGGGTAGAGGCTGTGTTGTCATATACTTATCCCTTGTTATACAGGGTGAACTGGTTTACCCCTAATAGACATTTATTAGAAAACATTAAGTGAATAAAAATAGGTACCTCGTGTTCAACGATATTCTAAATCTCGGTCCTAATTATCAGAGATTGACAATTTGATTATATCACGAACGTTTTGAAGTAAAAGGCTGAATGGATTCTACACGTAAATAAATTTAGGATTCACGTGAATTATACCTAGAATTGGGCGAAAAAATTTACAAAAAAGTGTTTGCACCATTGATATAAAACCATTTTATACCTTCATGTAATTATTAAACAATTTTCAATTGCAGACGCAAATGTTGAATTTTTCGCCCTTCGTACAAAAATAACTATTAAATATTTTGAGTACATTTACAGTTGTAGTCTCTACTCTGTCGTAGTTTTTGATATTTTCTTAAGCCTGTATCATTAGGATCTTTCTAAGTTGAAATTAGTAATTCAATTTACAAACATTGATTAATTTTGGTAAATTTATATAAGCACTGCAATTAGCGTAAACGATTTAAGTTGATTGCTAGGAATATGTTGTTTGTTTTTTCTTAAATGGTGGAATATGTTAACTAATGTGGTTAACTGGAAACTTAAGCGATTTGTAAAGTTAGGTCTGAAATTAATAACCACGTTGTCTACGTTCGTAATGACTGAACATTTGTTTATAAGTTGTCTGTGCTCGATTCATGAAATTAAATCATAGACTGGTAAAATTTCACACATACGGTATTGTTTTTTTCCAATGGGATAAATGCAACGTATGGAATCTGCTAGTAACTCTCGAATATACAGAGAGATCATTTAAATTTCATATCTAGCCAGCTGTGAGATTTTACATAAGAGAAATACAAGATTAAAAGTAGGTCGTAGTTTGATCATATGCCGCAAAATAACGTTAAAATTAATTTTTCATAAAGGAGTCGAGTGAGGTTATGTGGTTTTACTTACTTTTATCGACATACGTTCTTTTCTTCAACAAACTTCATAGTTGCTTAGATATGAAATTTAAATGATCTCTCTGTACTATACATATTTCTTTTAATTCATCCTAAGTAAATATGTAGTTCATTGATCTGTTGACAAGAAGTTAATTGTACCATGTACTTTTCCTGAAACTGATTTACATGGCTTTACCTTTGTTTCTATATAAGTCAACAGCGACTTACCTAGATACTGAAGCACTAACGTTGTATATAAATCATTTCGTTGTGTCTGTAACTTTGTTCATCATTTACTTTTGCAACGATTAATTTGTTTACCACATGAATTGCTCTATGTTTGCAGACTGCAAGAAACAAATAGTCTCTAGTATAATAAATTATTATTAAAGTATGATAAAAAAAATGGAAAATGTGTTATACTAATATACAAAACGTGATAAGATTAGCTCAATAAATATTTATTTAAAGGAGACCCGGAATTGTAATGTGTAGATGTAACATTGGTATCTAGTATGAGAACAGAGTACAACGCAATAGTTATTTATGTAACCAGTTGCTAAAAGTCAAAGCGGCAAAGGTATTATTTTTTGTAAAGAGCCGATTCCTCATTGAGAAAACATAACTAAATACATTTAGAAAAGGATGCGACTTGCGCAAAATAGTAATTTCCCAACGTGTTTCATAGAAGATTGTTTATAATTTTGACAAATAAAGTTACAGTCTCTTAATAAAAACTGATAACGAAATGGGGTTTGTTTCGTAACTAAGTCCATAATGATAGCAGGGTCCCTCTTTTCATTACGGGTTAGATTTACAGAGCACATTTTGAATCTGTTCAAAAGTTTTGAAAAAAAAAACAATATCTGCATCTACAAAGCAATACTTAATAGGATTTGGGAAATGTAACTTCAACTTACTTGATTTTCGACAAATTTGCACATAAGCGCTGCTCTATACTGGATGTCCTAAATTTTCTTGGCGTGTAATTATTTCAAAAGATTTGAATGATAGAAGAACCGTTTAATCACAAAAGTCACAAAACAGAGGTGTAAATAGAAGTTGAACATAAGTTTAAATATACGTAGTGGTTCAAAAAAGAATAATAGAATTACATTTTTTAATTTTAAGTTGCAGTGTATGTCACTGATTTTAGAACAAACCGACTTTCAACAATGATAAAAAAGCAAATATTATTTCATTTCTGTTACCAGGAATATATTTCACTGGTTACTTCATTATTTTCTTTACTATAAACCTGCTGAAACCTAGAGTAAGTAAAGTGACTAATCTGTAAACAAAGGTTATATTAAATAGTATTTTTATGTCTCAATTTCTTACGTTTGAAAATTCAGGCAAATTCACGTTAAAAACAAGTGTGTACACTTTTTGTGATTAGACTAACAGCCCAATGTAATATGATGACAGTGCGGTTACTCTCCCTTTATTTCAATTAATTTACAAGTTGATAATAGTGTCATTACCAAGAGTCGCTTCAGCATAGAGATTCCAACAGCTTTATTGGGCTTTATAACCTTGTTTTTATGGATTACCTATTTTATCCAGTACGCTCGTTTACGAAGAGACAAGATAATTTTTCTTCCAAGAACATTTCCCTTATAAAGAGAAATCTACGAATGGTTTTTCCTTTGTTTTTGTGTGTAGGATCGTTATAAGTTTAATGAGAGATTTAATCTCACAATTACACGCCATGACCATTTTTGCCCGGTCGGAATTTATCTACGTTGCTGGTTTTGAAATGGTGTGATTGACATGGCAGATTTATAATCAATGTACGCTATGTTATCTAGTGTATTCAGTGAGTTTCCTGTTTATTAACCCTTGGATAAAGGGACTTTCTTTAGTCGACATTGTTTAAGGCGTTAAGGGTTTTTTGTTTAATATCAAAATTCCGAGACAGGTGAGAAATTGTTAAATTTGGTGCTTCTGAAAATTAGGTGCTACTCAACGAACAGCCGACAACAAAAAAAGTGGTTCGCTGATACATTCCCCAAGAGAGAAGTTGCCACTGAAATCTTGATGCGAATAACAAGACTCGGAATTATTCTGCCCTTTTTGGTGCCTGCGACTAACGACGACTTTTGTCTCGGTATGGCCGTCCATCAGCGTTACGCCTAATTTAGAAGAAGAACGAAACAAGAAACAGAAGGTGGCAAAATGTTAACACCAATTCTGACAGAGAACTTTGCGGTCCTGATGCAGATAAGATAGAATTAACTTTTGATTCACGTGAAATTTTCTTTGACTTTTCGAAAATTTTCATTTCCGGTCAACTATTATAAGTGTATTATCAGAACTCTTCAAGTGTAATTAGACAAACAGTTTACGTCACTATTTCATTATAAATCAACCTGAAACTCTTACGTATATTTTAAACACAAAACTTTATTATTGACTTTATTACCTTATATGTATATGCACACATAAAATTCGATAATAATATGTATCCGTAAAAATCTGTACAGGGGTTATTAAAATATGATCAGAGAACTTTCGAAAATTATTTATAGACTTATACTAAATTAAGTATTCCTAAGTTGGACATATTTTATTGATCAACAAAGTCTCATTTCACAAGCTTCAAATTGTACAAAAATTTTTTGTCGAAAACTATTAAGCAAGAAAATTTATACCTAGGCAAATGTGCCATCTTTGACTTTTTCTTTGTCTTTTTCTGGTCCCATAAATATTCGAATTAGTTCTACCAAATTTGAAAATTCTTTAATATCGACAATTATCAATCAAATGGCATTCTCCAAATTTTTCCAGCTTTATATATTTTGAGCACCTATCCCCATGGAACTCCCTTTATTTGGGATACTCTCTCTATATTAAATTCATTCATTGGATCAGCAACCTACATCCACGAATATCTTTATTTATTTTTAGCAGTTTATTTCATTAATGCGCATGTTTTAATAATTGCTTATTATAACTCTTAATTGTATTTCGTAGATATGCTAAAATAAATTAATATATTAAACCAAATAAAAACTAGTCTTAGAACCCGATTGCGTATTTGGGTTGTCAGAATAGTCAGTAAAATGTAACCTAAATATTTAAATCCGAATTAAGTTATATCTTGTAAAATTTTTACGTGTCATACAATGACTTTGAACTTAGATCAATTTCTATTTTTGATCCCTGTATTACATATTAGGAAGATTAAATTTTCACTTATTCTAATTCAGTCGTTAATGCCTTTAGATTGAACAGACAGCCATCGGTCAATCAAATTATTCTCCGGAAACAGTTCGTTAGGTCTTGTTATACTTCAAGTGAATATAATAAATTCATTATATAAACCAACAGTCTTCTGAAGATTTTAAAATCTATAATATTCTATGATGGCCACATTTAGAATCTTAAATTACATGTGTTTTTGATTTAAGAGACCCCGGAACATAACTTTTTTTTTCAAAACGTAACCCCTTTAAAAATATTTAACTTGAAAGGAATTTCAAATTCAAACCATCAATTACGTGATAGAGTAATGACTGTGATCTCTCGCATAAAAAACATGCCTAATGGGCACAATCAGGCTACCTACCTGCGCTTTCGAATCAAAGGAAACCACGGTTAATACCGGTCTGAAGAATAGCATGCTCATCCGTGGATATAGTCGTAATTTAGTCATTAGATTGTTGTTATATAATTTAAACGTTTATGATTAGATTTTAACCTATTATTACTGCGTAACCAGGGGAGCTCCCCCTTGTGGTGCCCGCGAAAGAACAGGTCAAATAAAATATGTTATATTTTAATTTTTTCGATGATTGTTGCAAACTAGTACTTTGCCTAGAATATAAGTTCTTCTATTTTAGCACTTAAAGCATATATCAATGTCATTAATCACTAGCCACTTGCATGATCATGTTTCGAAGTGGTAAATAGTGACAAATGACACTTGCTCACGTAAAAACGTCACAAATTCTGTAAGCTGAAGCAATCAGGTGAAATTCTTCTCTCTATTACAAATCTACAACTATTCCGTAACTTTCTTCTATTATTAGTTTCTAGGTACTTTTATCCGTGTTTTAGTGCTTCTTATTACAATATACTTGACATAGCATTTCTTGGTTATCGACGAAAATAAAGCGCATTTTCTATAATTTATGTAAAGACTAACTAAATTCCTTATGATTATTATTTATAGCCTAAGTTAGTGTGTGTGGGTGGAGGTAAATGTTCGAATTGAATATTTTGCATAATTACCTCATTTTTTGAATAATTTTGACATTAAAAGTTAAGTTGGACAATTAAAACTAATTGCATCTGCTAACGCACGACAACGACCATATTTGGAGATGAGTCGTTATTTAGGCGGATTAGAGATTTTGAGTAATTGAGAATAAGTAATCCATTTAATATGTAGATTACTGTGTTAACAAAACTAGAACTACTTCAGGTACAGCAGTTAGATTGCCAAGCTTCTGATATCTAGTTTATTATTATTATTATTCATAAATATCGTCTACCTAAAGGGAAAATATCATTTCGGATATGACTCTCTTTGCCTTACAAGTCAAACACTTATCCCGTCATTATACTTATTGTATGCAAAACAATGTCTACATTTGGAACTCGTTCAATAAAGTGGTTTAAGGAAAAGAAAGATGGGTTTGTCTTGTAAAGAGAGTTCAGAATAGTTTAGTTGTGACGATTGTCTTTCTATATTGCTTGAATTTGTAGCATTTTTTCAGTTGTTCTTGTTATGTGTTCATGTGTGTGAGATCATATAGTAATTGGTTAGACGGATTTAGTAGCGGGTTTTTATGCTTAATTTACATAAAAAATGTATTGTATTTTTATAAAATCGAGTTAAATCTAGTAGTTCGGATCATAATAATGTACTTCACAATCTTGGCGTATAACGTATTATAATTTACCACTCTATGTGTAATGTTGACATTTCTAATCTCATCACAGGTTGGAAAATTTCATATTACATACCTCTACTTTCAATTTCCTCTATTTCTCATTTAACTTACCCTCGTTTCCAACCCTCATTTTCCGTTCTCATTTCCTGGCTTACTTTAATTAATTTCTGGTATTATTACGAGCAAACTATACATCACCTGCAATCTTTATGGTTTCTTCTGTTTGCTTTGTTCTCCGAAATATGCCATTAAAGCATTTTTAGAGCTCAAACTCTTTACCGTTTACCGTTCTTACCGTTTTGTTTATTTATGCATGTCACTTAGTAATTTTACATGGCAGACATCAAATCAAACAACATATAGAATTAGTTCAATTTATAAATACTTATTATCATTGTAAATAAAACAGGATACAAACCACGATGGAAAGATTCCTTATTGTCTCGAGATTGTAGCTGATCTAGACGCTGCCCATCTGGGTAAACTATCAAATCTCTCGACAATAATGACTTTTTTTCGAGGTTTTAGTATCATTTAGAATATTTCTCAGTGTATCTTTATCTTAGACACCGTATGTCTTTAAGAGGGACCCAAAAATATTTCAAAAAATGGCATAGTATCAGCATAAACATTGGATTTGCCTTGATACTGTTTATTATCTTTTATTACTCATTTGTTTCATAGGTAACTGTTGTTAATTTGGATATTAATATCTATTTTAGTGGCAACATTTGATTATTTGCTTCATCAAGGATTCTACGAGTAATAGCATCAGACATAGCATAAGACATATCGTTTTTTTATCTTCTATCTTCAATGCGTATCGTTAAAGATATAAATTGCAACACAGGTGCAACAAATTTGTTTACCGCACATTGGACAAGTTGTGGGTGCGATGTTTAGCATTATCCATTAGTTATGCACGCATGAAAAGTTTTCTTAACTTTATGAAATATTTGCAGACACGGAACAATATATGTTAATAACGTTTTTAACCTACTTAAATGGAAAACAAAAATAATTTCGGTGCAATGACTCATGTGTCTGATACGAGGAAGAGGCGATGTGCGATCGCACATTGCCCTGGTGTGTGTATATTTACATTCTTGGGGCGAAATGTTACGTTAAGATCGAATCCGAGAGTCTGGAAACTCGATCGTGGCAATTCGCTTATATATTTGATGTGGACTTTATGATAATCAAATGTACCATTATACTCCTTCTTGAGGTATTTTATGAATGATTTTTAGGTTAGAAAAGCAATCGCAGATCTGGAAAATCCAGACTTGCTTGTCGCTACACAAACGTGCTTAATTATCACAGATGTTTTCACACATTCCTTGCTACTGGATTTATGTCTAAATAGGATGCAATGCGACTTGCACACTATGGGTATATCAGGTGCCCCAACAGCACATTTAGATTGCAAAATCACAGTAATGAACTATTTTTAGAGCTTAAATGAAAAAAATGGATCCTGTCATTAACTTGAATGAACCCTATGACACATGTTTTTTGCTTCTTTAGGCTGACTGCGTCATTTTCACTTATAGTTTAAAAAATGTAAAGTGAATTCCAAAAACATCACTTGTATTTCAGAAGTCGTTATTTAACTTTTAGAATGGGTATTTGTATTTCAGAATTTATTTTAATTTCAGAACATGTTATTTGTGTTTTAGAACAATCACTTTCATTTAAGAATGTATCCTTTGTATTTCAGAACAATCTGTTTCGAACTAAGCTGGAATTCAACATGTTATTCTGAATACATCAATTATAAGTGATATTTCTGAACTTGAACTTGAAGTGACGGTTTCCAAGATTAATATAATGCTTTCTGAACAAGATCTGAAAATGGCCTAGTGCTTTGCTTACATCTCCATGTAATTTTTTACTTGTTTCATTCATATTTAATCAAAATCAATAATTAAAAGCTAGAAAGGACGCATCTAATTTTCATAGTTTACGAACTGATTCTGGAGGAGGCCATGTGGGCGGCTGAGTGAGTGGGTCTCCTCTGATTTCCCGTTATAACGTTTTCGTGGGCACGAGTTTAGAGCCATCTTAGATTTGTGGTACTTGCGTGACCTTTGATCTCATACGATATGTTGCTTGTGTATAACTTGGGAAATTAATAATCATCTAAAAGGCCTTTACATTATTGGATTTTTTCATTCAATTTTTAATTTGTCGAATGAACGGCCCAAATATTTGCTTATGACATCATTCCATTCGGTTGCGTTGGGTTTCACTTTCGATTTTCCTATTAGATTTCGAGGAATACGAAGGCATTTTTCATTCATTCCTCTACAATTGAGAAGAATTTCAAAGTATTTAATCAATTTTAGATAGTCACTTGTCGTTTATTCTAGTTTATTGTTTATTTGCATTTTTTTAACGCATTTTTCATAAATTCTGAAAACGATAGCAGTGACTTAGAGGATCGTAGGTGTTGTAAAAATGCACTGTTAAAACTAATATTAGAATTATACATGAAACTAGTTTTTGCTTGGAGTGGTATAAAATACTATTTTTAGTGTGAGAACAAGGAATTTCCTCCTAAAGTATCGGTTTAAATTTGCAAAAAAAAATGTATGTATTTCTACAACTGGCGCATTAGTCTCACGTACTTCAGCAAAAATAAATCTTCAGTTCATTTTTGAAACATAAACATTTCGTCCATTTCTGGATGGTAATGTCTTAATGGTGTTTATTTTAAGTGACCTCTAATTAGCTGTTAATTGAACGGCCGACGTCAGTTTCACCGTTTATATTAAATAACACCCCGAAAGGAATAATGGTTTATGTTTCTAAATGCTAGTGTATATACAGTTTTCATTACCAACAGCGTTTAATTGCTATTGTAAACTTTTAAAATCTGTAACTGTTTGTAAATTATCGCTTTTTAATACTAAAGTTATAGGGTTCATAAAAATAACAAAATGTTTTATTTCAGGTAAGTTTCACGAAAGGACGTGCGTCTAATAAATGCTGGTAAATGCATGTCCCTACCCACTCCATAGATACAATATACCTATCTTAGAAGATAGTTGGGTTGTTATTTGACCGTAAGTATTTAAACTCCATTTCATCCGCAGTGTTTAAATATACTCACGGATACTTGTTCCCTTCTGCAGGTTTAAATATCACTTGGCAGTAAGTCCATGACAAATGGCAGTTCGTTTGCCAACTAATTAATGATTTTTTCTTTTTATTCTGGCCATGTCCGTTCTTAAGATCTATTTGAGTTAAAGACGCGTGCGTAGGTGAAGCGGTAGAGTAGCTTTGGTTGGCGGTTAAGTAAGTTCCGGTTGGAGCTTTTAAGTTGAGTTTTTTGTTTTTTTTTTATATATAAGTACCAGTAATCTTTTATGCTTTCTGTGATTTTTGACGTGTGGGCGTCAATTTCTTGAGTCAACTAATTTTTTTGAAGGATTCGAAAATATAAGGAGTTTTCATAAACTCAAATTCTTTTTTCTTTTCGTTTTTCTAATGCCGGTTTGATTTCTAAGGAGTTTTTAATAGCGACATTATTGCGATAACTTTTCGGCTTTGGCTTACATATGTCGTTGAATAATTTAAAAATACAATGATATTACTGATATTGATCTCGTGCAATAGATTTATCTTTTTTTTATGTTTTAATTAAATATTAAAGTCAAATAGGATTGTGTTCATATCCTGCACCTGTCGCAGTGTTTCTAGCATAGACCTACGTGTAAAGTTTCCGTGTCAACTCACAGAAAAGTACAGCAAAGGCGAGAAAAGAATGAAACACACCTGTAAGCGCAAATTAAGACCTACGCAAACACCTTTGTACCTTTCCTAGATTATGCATGGTATCGCACTTTACGACTCATAATTTCAAATTATCCCATTTGAAACTGGTTAGTCACGTTGGGTAGTAAATATATATATATATGTATATATGTATATATATATAACAAAGTAATGTAATGATAAAAACGATAAAAGAACTATTATGTGATAATAAAACACATAAACCAAAAATGACGAAGACAGTTTCTTGAATCGAACCCAGTGACTAAACTGGACTCAATTTATACTTAGTTATTAAATGAAAGTAGGTAATTTCATTTTACAATTCATTAAGAACGGATAAGGGGGAATTCTGATCTAAAGTTATTCTAATGATAGATTAATCGCGTAAGATCTATATTAAAATTACAAGCGGATTTGCAAAAATTTTCTGTAATTTCTGACCAGTTATATGAAGAAAAAAGAAAAACATCTTTCATTAATGTTCCGTTTTTAGTTCTGGACCACAAGATCACTTAATTGCTGACTTGAAGAGTATTTAAATTTAAATTTAAATTAAATTAAATTTAACTTTAAATACAAAAGAAATCATTTAAACTCTTTAAATACAAAAGAGTATTTACAGAGTTCAAATGAAGTATAGAATGGATAACCTATGTTCGGTAGATTGTTTCGTATGCATTCTATAAGTAAGAACGTTAATTTAACAATATCTAATAGTTAATCGAGCCAGCAGACTAGTCAATACCAGGTATAGTATCACTCTCATATCTTGGCAATTTTTGCACTTCGAAGTCAATCTTTTGACTGTTGCTGGTAAATACCATGCTTCGTTGGGTTTTTCGCTCCATTAGCCCTTGTGATTCTTAAAGGTTAGTTACGAGCAGGTGTTTTAAAGGTATCACCGGTTAGATATATGTCAATCCGACAGACATACCAAAAACTATTAAAATTTGTTTGAGTAATGGTGATGGAAGATGTTTAGAATTTATCGTAATGGTAAAATTACGATAAGCATCTCTCTCCGCATCTTCATAAACACATAATATAGTAAACGCAAATACTAATTCCTGGGGCGGAAGGTTTGAAATACGATTGCCATCCATATATTTTTTGAAATTAGGTGAGAGACGGAAAGGATATCTAAATGTCTTCCATATGTTTAAAGGCAAAATTTAGTGAGCGTTAAAATACACATGAACTATTCTGTAAGCAATAACGTTAGCTTTTACCATTCCGTTAATATATATGTATATGAACGCAAATGGAAATTCGTAGAATGCGGTTTTTGTTTTTGTTAAAATTTAACAGAGGCTGGGTAAAACTTCTTTGCATTGCTTCGTCTTTCACTGATTATTAACGGCTGAAACCACTCAATGCACAGAGTGTTTGTTAATTGTGGTGTCAAAATGAAATGGGTATTAGATTATCGAAAAATAAGTCCAGATGTCCGCAAATCTGTAACTGTAGATTAGTGGTATACAATTGTTTTTTCAAAATATCCAGATTAATATTGTTGGGCACGCCACTGGAACTAAAAATCAAAGTCGTTCAGCAAACCAATCGTCTTTGGTAACAGATATTACTAATAAAAATTCACACATTTTTTAAATAGTTTTTATAAAAGTTTGACTTTATTGTAGGATGTTATGCAATTATCCATAATGAATTATTAGATATTACCCTCTAGTAGAATTCATTGAGAGTAGGAAGGATTAATTTTTTACTTATTGCAAAAAATTATAGTTAGGGGTTCATACAATTACGTACTAAGCTCTAAAACGCTGAAAACCTTTATAGTTTCCGAATAAATCGGAAATAAATATGTCAGAAGCAGCAAGACTAGCAAGCGATAGCGTGTGGCAGGTTAGCGTTTTGACGTCATACGGCGCATCCGCTTGTTTGAAACCACAGGCAGTTTGCGGCAAAAACCTCAAAACACGGTTTTTCTTGGTAGTACAGACAGTGTGAACTGGTAAAAGCCAAATTTCTCCCGTAATCCTCAAATGATTGCGTGTCGCACTGGCACAGGTTGTCAGCCTGGTTAATGTCGAACATATCGCCCCGTGACGTCACACCGCTGCGGGAGCGTTTCGCGTGTTCTGAGACTATTTCTAAAAGTTTTATAATATTTAAATAGAATTTAAATTTTTTGTGGATTTCCCCACTGAATGGATTACTCTCAGTATAACACATTGTAGGAAGTAGACATAAGATAGGTGGCCCAATAGAATTGTGGAATAAACAATTCACGTTTTGATGCCCAATACGTCTGCAGAAAATACTTTCCTGGCTGTAGTTTCAACTGATACAGGATGAATTTGATTTATCGATGTTCAGAGAGGTCAATTCAAATAATCGCTCTTCTGGCTAAAAACAATTTACAAGGTGAAAGTAAATATGTGTAATAGCTCTCGCTTACCTGTCCGTGGATTTTACATATGAAGGGTACATGCTAATATTCTTCATGCAACGATGATAGATTGATGAGGGAAGTAAAACGCATCGTTTAAATCGACAAGTCTAGACTGCCTCAGTAGCGAGCGACTCCACCTGCCCAGGGCCCTAAAAGCCATGCTACCGCACCTAAGAAAGTAGATGGCCGATCAACCCGTGGGTTATCTCTATTGCTGCCGTTTCTAAAAGAAAAGAAAAGCGAACTTATTAATTTTCCGTGTACATTGCGTCGAGCAAGTGCGAGCAAGGTGCCTCGAAGACCGAAGATGGTATGCAGTTTGTCGTTCATACGCAATTTTTGCGTCTGATCGCTTACCGCCCTTCCGGGTTCGCAAGTTTTATGGCAATCCTGCATCGGCTCGGTGCAACTAATAGGCCTGCATCGATGGAACGATTTATAATTTTATTTTTGATTTGCTGCGACCAAAGAGGAGACAGGCGGCTTACCGTAATACTGGTAATTAGCAGGTTATTTCGTCTAATGCGTTAACTTTATCGCCTAGTAAGAGTGGTAAGTGGTCGTATCATTCCGGGTTTATAAAGATACTCATTCCGGCTAGATGCCGAGCAAATTAAACGCACTTGAGACACACCTTGTGGCAAGCCGGTGCCTTGTAAAGAGACCGAGAGATCTTTTGCTCTCTTTCGTAATATTCACTTTCTTCGTATGAAGATCCAGTGACCGCGACAAGCGTTTGCAATCCGTATCTAATATTAATAATTCATCGATAACAATGCATTTCAATAATATAGGACTTCATTTTAATTATCATTGTTTGAATAAATACATGTTGTGACATGAGTATAACCACATACAGTTTAATACCTTGCATTTATTTATTTTTTGTAAGGTGACTTAGCATAGGAAATTGTCTTAGATAAGTAGCAACTGTTGATTCCCAGTTAATACAACAATTGTAGCAAAGCGAATTTAAAATGCTACGATGAATTTGACAAGTTTGTTTAACAGTGGTTTAACCAGTTTCCAGTTTATCAGGTTGTGTCTTTGACTCCTGAAATAAACTGTAAAAAAGGTGTCAGATTTAACTTTAATATTGTTGAATTCAATTTCAATTAAGGTGTTTTGTGTGAGGACAATGTGGGACTGTGGCTATGTCAAATTTGATGTTTTGAGACTTCGCTATTAATCATTGTCAGCCTTACCATAATGCTGTGTCTCGGCTATCAATTTACATTGTTAGCCGAGAATATGATTTTCCTACTAGATCACCATTCCTCTTAGATATACTATAATATACTAAAGGGTGAACATAAAAAAATTCAAGTTGGCATTGAAATATCAGAGGCATGCCAGGCGTTTGATGTTAAATAGTAAATTGCTTAATTACCTACGGTTCACGGTTCACCGTCTACCACGAAGTTTTTTTCTAAATGGCCACCCGTTATTTTCGATGCATGACTTCCGACGGGTTTTGTATTTGTGCACCTAATTACTCAAAACTAATTATTTCAACCAATTACTGGTAATTTGGCTAGTGCAATTCGGGACACCCAAAGGAAGTTATGGTAATTTTTTTTTCTATTTTTATTTAAAAAATGTGTAAAATTAATAAGGAATTCAAAATTTTAGATATACTTATGAATGAAAATGCAATTCTGTTAAATAGAGTCTTGTTCCTGGAACAAGTGCACCCTTTAGATTTTCTCAAAACAATTTGTCAAATCTATTGGAGTTCATTCCACAGACTAGTGAATGTACTAAATTTTTTTAGCGAGTCGTAGAACAAAAGCATTAAAGTTTTATTTGTTTATGGCTATAGGATCTTTTTTAATTAAAAATTATAGGGATTGCTCCCTGAAGTTCGATATCGCATTTAACAGATACATGGTGAATCTAGAAATATTTTTGTCACTTAAGCAAAATTGAATGCGTTAACGACCGGCGAAAAGACGCGGAAACACACATTCTTATGGTGAGGTGACGAAATTATGTGGTTGTAAGTAAACTCATTACAATGTGGGATAACTCTATTTTTAACCCCCCAGGTAGAGATATTACTCACATTCATTATGCGTGACATAATTTTGTTTTCGATTTTCAGTAACCATCTTTGTAGAGGAATGCAGAACACAGTTTCTAAAATTTCACTTTTATTCCAGGTAGACATGTTTAGGCTGAAATGCTCTAACAGGTCTAGTTTTAATTCAATAATTTTCCTTGGTCTGACCAGCAGTAGAAAGAAAGTATGCCATGCGTGATAATGCCAAATGTGGAAGCTGGCGAAATCAATACCACTTACATCGTCAATAAATCCCCATCTTTTGCTTAAAAGCTTCTGCCCACGTGAAACCAATTATTAGCGTTGTTAAAACTTAAGAAGTTGTGGAGCAATATTTGTAAAATGAAAATAATTAAGGGACGGCCCACGCGGTCAGCAGATTTCTTCTGGGTACCACTTACTTCGGTCATTTGTTTGAAGATATTGACACAAAAACGTCGAAGAAGACATGCAGGGTAAACACTACGCAACGAATAAGATGTTCCAAGTTCCTTGTTTCTTAATGGAGTTTGCGAAGGTTGTGTCCAATTGGTGGAGAAATTAGCCAGTAAAGTTTTACAATGTAGACAAACTTTTCTCTTCTTTACGGTCAAATCATTAATCTGCTGTTAACTTTACCTGCAAGTTATTTTCTATAGAAACAGTTTGTTAAAGTCAACAGCACATAATAATTTTGTCCCTTAGGACCATTTGCACACTAAAAATCTACCAAAAACTGTAAAGAATGAATATATTGTTAAATCTCCACCGGATGAGGACCGTTATTATTCTTACTGCAACTCTTTAAAAAATCTCATCGCGTAGGTACAAAGTAATAAGGCGCGTGGGTAAAAAACTTTTTGAAAGTACCATTTGCGATCGTATTTCTTCAGTATGGAGGCGGAAGACAGAATCTCATTTATCTTTTGGCACAGACTTCGGTTATCAGATTACGGGTCACTGAAAAAGGTATCGGTTAAATTGGTCATTCCGATATATTTAATTTATCAAGATTCGGTTATAAAAGTGAATGCAGAACGCTTTTTAAATCGTATTTCGGTCTTATGTGGGGGATGTCGATTAATTATTTCTAATTTCTATTACTGCTACCTGTCTTGTATGGGAAATGGTTTGTTTGATTCTGTAGTAGCTGAACATCAAATTATTTTTAAGATTGTTGATATGCAGTGGGAAGATAGAAAGAATGTAGACTGATCGAAATGATAAGTGTTAATCAAAAGTTTATTAGAGTTGGAGTAATTTTTAACAGTTGGGTTTATGTGGATACTTGACTCTTAACTAAGGAGATTTTACTTTAATTTTACTGCTGGATATAATGTGATACGATCTTCTTGAAAGGTATTCTATTGAAGCTGAATCATTATTTTTATTTTGCTTGTATTTTGGAGTTGGACTTGTAGATTTCCTGTGCACGTAGCGGAAAGGGATATTTGCGGTACAGTCAAATGCCTCAGAAATTACTATTTTTCAGAGTTTTCTACTGAAATATGAATATCTATAACTGGGTCCAACTTTTTGAATCAGGGCATAGCTTAATTATAAATACATTTTTTTAGTTTTCAAGAGCTCCTTTATGTTAACGTTCCGTGAAATCAATGAAAATTGCTTCGTCTGCGTCTGTTTGTAAGTGGGTAAACGGGCTATTATAAGATCATAACTATAAAACCAAATCACCAGGGTAAACCTAATAGCATAAGTTCCCAATTTCCGGAAAATTAATTAAGTTATTATGACCATGCACAGAGTGAAAACTCGATAATCTTCCATTAGACTTTATCTTTGTTCAGTATCTTTGTCAACTAAAATGGCGGACGCCCCTCCTCATGTCGCCGACATTAAAACCATCCCGCTGTTTGCCAAAGTCGTGATACACTGTCAATATTTGCCATAAGAATATTACTGCTAAAGCATTAACTCGGACAGGATGTACGTCGTATGTGAGCATGCCACCTCCCACGTTCTACAAACAAATTTAACTCAAGTATTGTCGAGTATTCAGTAAAATAATAAGTTAAGATTGGTTTCTCAAACTGAAAAGCATGTCGACTCGGATTGCACTTGATGCTCTGCACCTGGATCGCAGTTTTCTTGGAGAAGTGAAAAAATGTTTTAAGACTAATAAGAGGCAAAATCAGCGTTAAGTGCACGAAAACAATTCTGCTGTTTTTGTAACAGAAAGCTTAAGAAGTGGAAGGAATTTATTGACTCTTACCAGTCGGTTTCTCAGTTCAGTTTCACGAATCAATTATTTTATAATAGGATATGGCATTCGTGTTCATTTTTAAAACCGCTTATTCCCCGATTTATCAAAATTAACGCGCGGCTTTTGAGCAAACATCTATAAATAACGTTTTTTTGCGAAAGAAGTCCGATTCGTTTATAGAAATATTCATTGATAAATCCCATAAATATGAATCGCTTTTGTCATTGTCTGTTATACGTATAGTCGAAACTTGCCTCGAAATTATGAATGGATGAATTAATGAATGGGTATGCAAATTAGGAGTGCTTGTAAACGGCGCTGTTTTCGTAATCGTGAATGTTAATGGCAGAGCCAATGTAAATTTACTTAAAAACGCGTCTACACTGTGAGGCATATATGATCAGATGAATTTATCAGTATTTTTGGTTTTTCCAAGCCGAACAAAAGTATTAATTCTCATAGGCCATGGAAAATTCTGTAGATTTTATAATTGTGAGCATTCGCATTAGATGTTCTGTAGTACTACTCGTATTCATAGGCGAGTCGAAAGCGAGGCTATAACGAGGCTATAACGAATAAGCTAAGACATCAAGTGTGAACACATAAAAAAGTACTCGAACTTTGTTGTATTTCTTTATTGACAATTTAAAAAGATTAATGGTAATCTGACCGATATATACGTATGGTTCATAACAACATAAAATAGTTGCATTTAATTAATATTTTTTCTTTTTCTGATTGTTATCGATATATTAAAAACGGCTTACAAAAATACTTTGCTAAAGCGAAATTTACTTTAATATGCAATTTGATTACTTCATTTCCGTCCTCGTTCATCATTTTAGATAAAGATAACTTCGCTTACAAACATACTAAAAGACATTAAAAAGGGGCTTTGGTTCGGAAACCTAACACCAGTCTTCAGCGACTCAATAGGAGGGATACTTGAGATGCTTTTTATGCGATTCTCCTTTTCATTCCATTACTAATGCGGCGGAATTGAGTTATTAAATTCTACTATTTATGTTAAAAGCACGTTCAAAATTGTGCTTACAGCGCTAGGAGTTTGATCACATAAAAAGAGACATGAAATAAGATCACCGTATATTTTGGATGATGAGAAAAAAAGTATACATACTAAGTTTCGAGTCATCGGTGAAATTTACCCCGTTATTTGAACCTATTGATACAACTCTAAAAGGTCCGATCCCAAATAAACTTTTGTGAGTTGTAGGTTTAATTTTTTGTTTCTATGTCTGGTCACGTAAAGATACTCCAGTCTTATATTAAAATATTCTTTGAGAAAACAAAAAAGTCACGGAATAGACTGCATGAAATGGAAGAACTGATTTGATAGAAAAATACTGCTCACAAATTATCGATTTCGATAAGATAAAAATAAATATTTGGGGTGTCTTATGTATTTCCAATATTGGTAAACATATTGGAGTGAAGTGTTATATACCTACTTAATTAAATTTGTTGGTATCGTAACTCCATAGAACAATACTATTTTTATACTAAATTATAATGTTTAAGAGATTATTTATTTTCCCTTTGGCGAGCCAAAATGACATTTCCTTAGACTTTTTATAACTTGGTTTTTCCAGCGTTTTTTTTTTTTTGGCAAAAACGTATTGAAAATTTTACTAGAATTTAAGCTCCAAATTTAACGAAATACTTTAGAGAAGAAAGTTAGTTCTATAAGAACAATGTGAAAAACGAATAAAAACTACCCAGAAAACAAATAGTCGCTTTCCTGAATAACGGTGTGTTCCCATCGGCGTAAGAATAGCATTAGCTATCACTGTAACTGAAAACATGCAGTTTTATTTTAAAATTTCAATGTTTGCTATTCAATAAGTTAAGTGTAATAAGTAGCATGGCGACAACTGTGAGGTACCTTGGGTAAGAAGTATTGGGCGTGTTACAGATACTATAAATAAGCTGGAAAGATGCATTCTAACGAACGTACATTAATCATCCACATAAATCAAAAGTAAATGAAGCATTTTAAAATAAATTCAAGGATTGTGGAGGGAAGATTTCTGCCGAAGATTTGCATTTTTTAGCCTCATTGTGTGAAACAGCGTGATCGTTTGTCCGCCACTTTAAGTTATTTAACATTGATGTTTTTTTTGCGCAGTATGCTGTTCCCTGTGGCTAAAATTTAAACAGATATTTTCAGGAATATTGATTGACATAATCGATTAATTGCTTCGCATTCTTCGGAACTCTTTTGAGGATGACAAAATTGTAAATATTCATGGCAAAGTCAGAAATAGTCTGAGGTGGCGCAGATTTTGGTTTACCGTAAATGTCGCAGAATGTATTAGAAATTCTAGGAAAGCTAAAACGCAAAAAGTGTGGAAATGTGTCAAGAGCAGAAACTGAAATTATTTTAAAACATTCCAAGTGATTCAAAAAGGCTTGATTCATTAACCATGAATTTTTTAAACGGTACATCCTCCAAAAATCAATATATTTTTCAGTATTTTTTTATAGATACTTAAATTTATGTTTTTTTTTTAAATTTTTGCCTTTGAAATATTTTTACAACTACTCCATTTAAGCGTTTTACAAATTTCTAATCCTAGTAAGGTCTGAAATATTTACTGTAAACGAAAGTCTGAGACACCCTGTTACCCTGTGCAGGTACTTTAATAATTATTCTACCTATTGACCAAGAAAATTTATATTCTCGTTTATCAAAATGGACAAATCGTGTAATGATCATTAGCAATATTCAATTATCGCATTCCAATTACTGGTAATGAATAAGATAGTAATTATAAAAGTAACTAACCTGTTTTTAAGCTAGATTATTAGAGTTTAAGAGGGTTTAAATAAAAATACGCACATCGCCAGCCTGAGGTGAATCTAGGTAAGTACTATATTTAGTTACGTACTCCATTCCGTTCCAGTCACTGCCCTAGATCTAATGTCAGCTTTGAATGGTCATCTTAACTATAAAATATGTAAATTGCATCTACCATGTTTGTTTAAATAATCGCATATTTCGAAGAGTATTTATAGAATCGCCCACTTAACCTATATGTTTTGTTTATACACGAATGAGTATTTTTGCATTTTAATATCTTCCGGTGTATTCGAAATTTCTGTGAATTTACGTTATGGAGCTGAAATAAATTGAATTGAATTGAGTGGAAGAAATTACTTTTACGTTAGCGTTGTTTTTTTAGCTATTTTGATACGCTAAGTGAAAACGTTATATAAATAAAGAACTCAGTATAATTGGAGATTCTATTTAGTATGGAGTATTAGATAATAGTTTTTAGGGATCATATTTATGTAGAATCGATTTATCACGTTTCCTAGAAAGTTATTTTTAGAGGATATTTTCAAGGGATCCAGATTATCATATAAGGGACTCAGAAACCAGTGAAATTACATTATATTTCTGTAGCAGAAATTAATAGCTATGGTATTGCTCTTAAGTATCATGGCATATCAAGATACTCTTAATAAGCTAGAGAGTTGAATTAATGTAACGTGCTTCCTTAGTACAACAAAAAGTAAACATGTTTCTTTATTCTTAGGAATAATCTGAACCATCTAATTTTTATTTACATAGGATGATCATAAGTTATATATCAACTTCATTAAATTTTATGCTAATGAATGATGTTTTTTTTTCACAGTTTAAAAAGAAATTAGACAAGTTTATTAAACAATTAAGAAAGGAAAATTTATTTAAATCATGAAGAATTCTGCTGTTAGAAGAACAAAAATGTTTTCAATTCTTGAACAAGTTACAGCTGGAGCTTTCCATTATGCTTATCATAACAATTTTACACGTGTAGCTGTTCAGGAACGTCATTTATTGAATTCACTGATCAAAAGTGTAAACAGAGCACTACTCAGCAGTTTGAAATACATAATAACTAATTGTTTAAGTTGTTTAAGTACATTGATTAATTGTTTCGTTTTTAGAGAAGTTGATTAAAAAGACACTACGTTAACATGGTATGTGAACTTAATTTAATCAATGGGATGAAATTCGTTAGAAAAATCGAATGAACGTAAAAGTCGCAAAAAAGAAAAAAGTCAAAGTTAAGCTCAACAGGTAAGACAAAAGTCGAAAGAATACAATAAATATAATATAAAAAATAGGATAAAATGAGAGAAAATTCTGAAATAAATCGAAAGTTGAAGCTGAAAGTAACACACAATAAAAAGTTTTAGAGCACGCAATTCAAGGTGACCTATA
This sequence comes from Euwallacea similis, assembly GCF_039881205.1. NCBI lineage: Eukaryota > Metazoa > Arthropoda > Insecta > Coleoptera > Curculionidae > Euwallacea > Euwallacea similis. The sequence continues at coordinate 1,592,911 of NC_089638.1, read as the reverse complement.
TCAGTATCAAACTTCTGGTGGGTATTACCTTAACATGCGTGCAATAAACCTTACAAAAAGGCTCCAATTAATTTAAAATGTTTTCTTATATTTTAGTTTCTTAGTTGGAAACAATAAGTTTACAACCACCAAGCGTTGTTACATTTTCACGATTCATGGGTCACAGCAATGGGCATTATTTATTCACGTCAATTCGTAAATATTCACTTTTGATTCCTGGTCTTACAAAAACGCCACCCAAAATCAAGTCAAACTAGGCAACTTTACGAAACTACAAATTTTCCGTTTAAGGTTTTCCAGGTTTTACGGGGGCTTTACTGTAATTACCTAACCATTTTTCTATACCCTACAAAATAGTTGTTAAAGGCTTTGTTACATTTTTCTTGAGTTCTTTTTGTATTTGGTTTTGTAGATAATTGAAATGTCAGTACCGAAGGATTTTTTTTTGGCAATAACTTTTTGATGCAAAACATGTGTTGTTAAACTGCCAATAAAATCTGATGACATGAACGCGGCACATGCACTCCATTGTTCCTTTCTCCGAGTGTTTGGGCAGTAAACAAACAAGTTTACAGGTTAAGCAACTGAAAGAAGTGTAAATTAAGTGGGCACACACACCTGACTGCCTGGCTGCTATGAAAATTTCAATTTCAAACATCTACATATTTCTATTTACAAATGGACGTGCATAGGTTGACATTAAGGTGGAGAATGTGCGTAGGTATATGAAATTTGCCTTTATATTGTCTCGTGGTTTAAGTCCATATTTTTTCATATGAAAATTTGCTTTCATGATCAGTCTATCAATGAATTGTTATAATACAAGCTTTGACAAGGTAAAGATGGGTACAATGTATGTGACAATGATGATGGGACAAGGTAAAAATACGAAGAGGGAATTAATTTTAGACTTGTAAATACCGTGACACGTATGTGTTTCTGGTAATCCACTCAATCAAATGAATACTACTCTAATAGCTACAACATTTATTATAATTACTTTCACTTCGAAGTGCACAAAAACAAAAACGGAAACGTGTATGTTATAACTTTGTGTAAATGTAATGAATGTAAATGTAACTTAACAATTCAAATGGGTACATACATCACGCGGTAATAAAGCATCTGCCAAAGCCTGTTTCCTAGAGGTTTGCTTAGAAATATGCCGTTCATGTCTGCATTTCGTAGATTAATCGTTTTTTCTCAGCAAATAATATTATTTTAATAAGTTGATTTCACAACGACGTTTAAGTTTTTCTGTTGCTGCCAACAAGTGGCTAAAACCATATACAATTATGTTATGTATACCAACTTAAACCTGTACCACTGGTTTGCGATTAATACTCAGTAGTTATGTGGATCATTTTATTGACCGGTGCTTGTTCGCTAACACTTCAGTTGCTGACCTGAGTTATTTGATGCATTTCTTAGAATCTGGTTTTATAACTGATATTTTTTCACATATATCAAGACGTCCCAGATAATTGCGCAATATACTTTCGTACTTTGTCTTCGACATCCCTAATAGTAGACGTATACACAATTCCACCAACCATCTAGGAGAGACTCACACGGCCTCTTATCAGGTTCCACAATAAATTCTCCACCTATGTCCATCTCACGATGTTGAAAATATATGCAGGCTGTTTATGGAAGACCATAAGTTTGCTGGTTTTTCTGCAATATGGCCGTCTCGATTTCTCGCATTGTACTTTTATATTGCCTTATTGCCTATGAATGTTTACCAGAGACGGATTAGTATGTGAGAATTATGGTCCATTATATGAATAAGTTGAATTATACTGCAGAGCATTGCAACAAAAACTTAGCTCGAAAAATCGTGAATCGTGGCAGAAGTATACAGCTTGCTAAAAATTCGCCGCAATGTACCTTCTAAACCATTAGAGATACAGGATTGTTTAAATTAAAGCAACCATGCACGATTTAATGCTAATTTATAATCCGGTTTAAAGTTGGAAAAACTTCGAATACTTCCGGAGATATGCGGAAATAACCAAATGTTTCGTATTTCAGTTTTTATCAATATTGTGAGAAGTACTGATTGTACAGTTACATAGAAATACATATCAGGCCGGTTCCAAAAATCCAAAAATCACATTAGAAATCCTATGGCACCATCTTCTAGAGAAGAAAAAATGTCTGTGAAAAAGTCAAATTTATTTTAAGAATAACCTTGAATTAAGTCGAGAAAAAAATGAAAACTATTTCAGTAAGTGTTGTATTTTTTCGAATACTTCTGGCACAAATCGGCAAACTGGGGTTGCAGAAAATCACGCTGCGAAAAAATAATGCGGCATTGGTATTCGAACACACAACACTGTCTTCCCACATCTATCACACTTTACCGATCATCTACACTCACTTTCACATGAAATGCACCACCCAGTAATAATAATAATTAAGTCTTGTAATTTTGGCAAAATAATGCTTCATAATAGAGTATCAAATGATCAAACTTTCAGTTAAAAGATACAACATTTTATAATGAAAAAATTAATAATGAGTGACATCGTCTCATACGGCAATGCAAGCACGTACTCTTCGCGGTATGCTTTGCAACAAATGATCAATATCTTCCTGGGGTATTTCATTCCATGCTACCTCAAGATGATGTCGTAGGTCATCCACATTGTTTGGAGGCCTCGGTAAATTTCGAAAACGGCGACTCATCATATCCCAAAGATGTTCGATGGGCGATAGGTCCGGTGACCGTGCAGGCCAAGGCAGTATTTCCAATTGTGCTTCTTCCAGGTATCTTCGAGTAATGTTCGCACTATGTGGTCTTGCATTATCCTGTTGGAAAATGCCATTTGGTAAAGTTTGCATGAAAGGTACTAATACTGGCCTCAGAACATTGTCAATGTAGCGACGTGCGTTTAGGGTGCCTGGAACGAACACAAGAGAAGATCTTCGGCCAACACATATCGCACCCCAGACCATAACACTAGGTGTTAAAGCTGTGTGGCACCTTTCAGAAAATTGCAAATTTCTTCTTTCACCTCGGTATCGTCTTACTCTTCTACGACCATCATTGATCCATAAACAAAATCGCGACTCGTCACTGAAGACGATATCATTCCACTCATGATTTCAATCAATTCGTTCTTGACATCAGGCCAATCTGGAAGCTTGGTGTTGGGCGGTTAGTGGCAGTCGTAGATTTGGGCGGTATGAATGCAGGCCAAAAGACGAAATTCTTCTGTAAACTGTTGCCATCGACACCCGACGATTTAGAGCTCCCATCCAATCTACTGCAACAGACATTGTTGTTTGAAATCGATCACTAATGGCCATCCGTCTAAGAAGTCGATCTTCACGTGCGTTGCTGCTACGGGGAGGACGTCCAGCTGGACGATGTCGCTGAACCCTTTCTTCAGACCACGAAGACCATATTCTCGCAATCGTGGTGTGGTTCCGATTCATTCTTCAGGCAATCTCACGAAAAGAAAGTCCACCCTCCTTCATGCCGATAATTCGCCCTCTATCAAAATCCGAAACGTGGGAAAAATTTCGACGCTGTCTCACTGGGAGCATTTTGAGATGTCTTGTTCACAGTTCAACAACAAAATAAACTGATATTTCCATGTAAATATTATTTTATTTATTTACAATTGAATAAAAAATCTAATAGGTCGATGACAAAAAAACCATTAGCATTCTTTCTTTTTTACTCAAAGTCTGATCATTTGATACTCTATTATGAAGCATTATTTTGCCAAAATTACAAGACTTAATTATTATTATTACTGGGTGGTGCATTTCATGTGAAAGTGAGTGTAGTTGTAGTGGTTATATGTAAAGTAAAATTCATGACTCATTAACCCATAGTAAATTTTCAAAGACGATTTTCTCGAAAATGAACTCGAAAACTATTAAAGGGTAGTGTCAAAAACGACTTTACCATGACATATTTTATGGATAATACTATAAATATCAAAAGTTTCAATAAAATCGGTGAGTAACATTTCGTAAACTCCCCTTGTCAGCTCAGTGTTTAGTTCAATTCAATTCACAGCGATGCGATAATATTAATTATACACACGAATTAAGCAAAACAAACATAAAACTTTTGTAAAATAAAAATGATTAATGTAGCTACAAACTCTCATATTTCGATAATAGTTTATAACCAATGTACCATTTCTCGAAGTAAGTAGTTAGCTAGTTGCTATTATATTGATACATAAATATGAATTGTTTTTTAAATAGCTTGGATTTTCATCTATAATTTACTTTCATTTACATCAGTCGAAGAACACATACGCTCCCGTTCAGGACCATTCTCAAGTCTATCCTCAGCTTATGTGACCATAACAACCTTTTAGGCTCTAATGGTAAGCCAATCCTATCCTGATGAATTTATTAGCGTTAATTTCTGTATATGTAGATCACATGGTAGGCTGACTAAAATAGTAGTAAAAGAAGTTTGTGCGGGAAAGTTAACTTTTCAATATTTATAGAAAATATAAAAATACTTCACTTCCCTTAATACGTCTCTGTTCGAACAAAATGTACCCTACTGTAAGAGTACCTATCTTAACATTGGGTATTCATGTATTCAGGCCAGGCGTTTACCTTGTGGAGACATCTTCCCAAATACGTAAACCAAGGATGAAATTGAAAAAAATCTGTGTAATGGGACTATACAAAGAAGAGAGTTCCCATTGTATTTCCTAATCTGCTTGGACGCAAACGAGGCAGAGCAGATGCGTACAATAATTCCAATCAGCTCGTTCAACTCTTAGATTTTCAGTCTTAATGGGGTATAAACATTGGTTTAACGTATGTAACGCAAGTTTTGAGACAATATTCAAGGGACTACATATACTGTGTGGCCCAAACTGGGTTTAGGTATATGGGTATCTTGAAAACTATAAGATCGGGAAAAATGAGTAAATGGAAACATTTTGAGGACATATAATTAAGGGTGAATACAATATTGACAGTTTTTTGGAAGACTGGATCAGTGAATCTGCCACTGGAGTTTCCATTTATACTCCTTAAAATATCTAAAACTTTTTCTTTTAAACGTTGTATTTACAGGGGGCTCAACTTCATTCTCCTCATTTTTTACATATCTGGAAAGACAAAAATCGAGGAGTGTAATGTTCAAAAACAGCAGGGGGTAACTTGACAATGTTACTGAGTCGCTATTTGTATTAAAATATATGTGAGCTTTCATAAAGAAAGTGATACAGGGTTCCTTATCAATTCATTTAATGAAAGTGTAAAAAATATGATGTCTCATAAAGATAGTGTTACAATATTCTTAGGCGCATACAGTATGTCACAGATACCTGTTAGTGTTCCATTGTATTTTGGAAATTGACTAAACTTGTACTAGTTAAAATAGATCATTTATGATAAAAGGTAAAGAGGGTATGTTTATCACTTCGTTTAAAACATATGGAAGTGCGAAGAGAATGATTAAGAGATGCAAGTATGGGGAGAATGTGGAAGGTTTGGTGTCTATTCTTTGGAAGAAAAACAGATGCATTCGGGGTGACTCCGACGCATTGTACGAAGGATTGATTTGATTCCCGATTTTGGAGAAGTAAAGAAGTGTTACCTAAACTTGCTTTTTTATATTCTACAAAAAAATAATAAACATTTGACGTCTACATTAAAATAGAGTTACTACCTGGAGAGAAAATCGATTTCGAAAGAGAGCGGAATTTTAATGTTGGGTTAATTTTGATGAGAAGTGATTATATTTTCAGGTTTATAGGTACATTATGTGTTCATGTTTTCATTCAAGTAATACTAGTATTTACTTCCTTTGATTTGTAGTTCAGGTCTTATATTGATTGTGTATTTCTTTTCAAGTAAATACAGTGAACTTCTTATCTAACCAACTCAGTATACGTAAATTATGATTTTGATAGTAAGTGAATGTATATCTGCACGTGTACAGAATATGTATCATTACACAATTATACCGCAAAGTAAATTGTTCGGTTTAGGATTTTTTTTAAGGTTTCAGTTTGCGAAGAAACAAAACCGAGCATCGTACCAAACTTTGCTCAAATTAAGCAATAAAACCTCACTTGTGCAACACATTGCGGGCTTCTAAATTGAAGCCCTAAATAGTATTTTGTGTTTACGAAACGGTCCCACAAGAAATATTAGTCCCATATTGACGAAATGGCTTCCAGATGTAGGAATTTTAATAGGGGTGGTTTTAGGTTTGTTGTTGCTTGGATCCATGCAAGGGTATTTTGAGTCGTTGAAATTATTCTAAATTATTAAAAGCCTTGGAGTTGCGAGAAATTTCATAATTACTCAATTGCCTTATAGTAATTGCTAAGATATTCACCATACAGAATTAACGTCCTATTGAAGGATTACATTCAAAACGAAAAAGTCTCTGCAATCCTCAAAATTTATTTAGCATTATGAGTAAAATGTGTTATTTTTTTTTGCATATTGCAGTATAATATATTTAAATGACAGTAATAATTGTGCATAGCTCAGGTAGTTCGTTCACATTGCAAATTAACATAACGCGAAATCTGATACGCAAACCTCCTGTTTTCTCCCCGATTGTAATAAAACAAAATAAAAGTGTCGCCGTTATAGTTTATACTTTAGTTAGCAACGTTGCAAGCTAATCAGCTTTGAATCTACCAGGGCAGATGACGTTTGCGAATGTTGCAGAGTTCGTTATCAAGATCGACGAGTCTGCACTTAAAACTCTGGAACTTTATTTTCCTTCTTGGAAACATCTAAAGTTGCAACTGTGTTCACATATTTTAAAACACTTTTTTTTTCTTGGATTCTTTAAAAATTGTTATAGCGTTATGCATCTCAATATTTTTCAATTGGCATAGCTTATAAAATGGCTGCACAAGGCGCAATGTTAAATTCACATCATAGCAATAATTATTACATAATTTACCATTCGCTTCACATTCGAAGTACGTATTGGGTTTATGAATTATTCATTTTCAAGTAGTTGCTGTCACTTTTTTCTTCACATTTAATAAAACAGAACTCGTCTATCTAAATTACATATAAACTTTTCTGAATTACAAATACAGAGTTAAATCATCTGAATATCAGTCATGGCGCGTCAGATTAACACTTAATGGCTTCTAGAAAAGACTATGTGAATTAAAAATGAGAAATTTGAGAATTTCTTATCCGCGATGAAAAGAGTTTGTCACTGTTCAACAGTTAACTATTAGCAATAGATTTATGTTACCTAAATGTTCTCTACGCAGAACACATATACAGATTTCTGCGATTTCAAATATAATTTTTATTATTTTTATCTCCCTCCAATACCTACTAACATCATCTTACAAGCTAGTCTGAATTAGGACGTTATATCTTACTATGTTGATATGGAGATTAACTTTAATTTCTAGTTGGCACAGGTATATTTAGGCTATTTACACAGGGCGCCAACTAAGTTCCTGATTTATTTTTCATTTCCTGCTGGCAACTATTTTGTTTTAGAATAACCACCAGGTTTTTAGCTTTTGTGCATTCGATTCACCTTTTCCAATAGGATTTTCTCCGATAACCTTGTTTTGGGAGCGTGTATTGTTTGGCTGAACATTAGGTATGTATACGGTCTATAATTCCCGATAAGTATACCAGATCTTATTCCATTGTGCTCTTAAGCTCTCGACCATACTGGACCACAATAGCGACGGCTTTTAAACGACGCTGCCCGAGAAAATATCTGGCAATACAGTTTAATTGAAGGTCACAACGGATTATCGCGCGATAATTTACTGTGGCGAGAACCGCAACGCTCGATGCGCATCGCGCTCGAGCGGTTCCAATATGTGAAAAGTCTAAGAGTTCTTTCATAAACTTGGCTGGAGGCCATTTTTCTTTCTCTTCGTCTAGAAAACTCATGTAGGATCCTACAAGATGAATAATTACATGTGAGATTTTGCTATGTGTAAATAACGCAGCAAACTTTTACACAACTTAAAGTGTCGTGGAAAAATGTATGTACTTATAATGTTTATTAAAGACATTTTGAGACAAGAATTTTTACATTTTATGTATTGTAAACTACAGCATCTTCGAGATTTTGAGTTCCACCGTTCATTTGATGGCTTCGTTGGTCAAAAAACTGTAATGTAAACTTAAGAATTTGCATTAAATATGCACACTTTTATATTGAAGTCACTATAATACATAAAAATGTGTATTTTCGAAAAATCTAATAAAATATTTCGCAAACTGGCAAAAAAAGGTTTCTACGTCATTATTCTCTCGTAAGTTGCTACCGCCACTTGGCATAAAACATTTTATGATAATTTTAGACATGACAAATATAATTATGAACATGTGTAAGATTAGAATTTTTTCGTCGATAACTTTTCCTACCCTGAACTCTTTGGTAGGGTGGTTTTCTATAAGATATACATTGAATTGCAAAAAGAGAGATGATTTCCACCTTATTTATTATATTTCTTTGAAATCAGCATGGAAAGATGCATCTAATAGACCAATAATGTAAAGAGTGATTCATAATTAAAAACTAAGGTAGTGTTATTTTCACAAATTTGCGATGCTAACTTGACAGGAAACTGTAAAAAAATGAAAACATACATGAAACTTTGCTAATATAAATATATATTTTCTATTTTTTTTCAATAAAGCCAAAATATTTGGATATTGGGAAACAAAAAATGGAAGAGAAACTCATGATATTCTAAAGAATTTAACCTCTTAATGTTTTCTTTAATTGAAACAAAAACGACTTAAAGGTGTTTAAATCAGGTGAGTAATGGATAACTATTGAAATATTGGTGATTAAACCACAAATCAATTTTTGGAAAATTCATAAAAATCAAAGCAACAAATTGCAATCTTTGAGGCTGAGTTGTTGAATCATGGCGTAAGTTCGGTTTTACTAACCGTCATATATTATTAATCCTAAACTTGCGGCACATCGTGTCAGAAGGAATACAAGATACTGAAATATTGATGATATTGACATAGTTGAGTGCGGTTGCCTTCTACCCAGAAATAATCCTGCAAAATAAGATATTTTTCATATTTTTGATTTAGGCCACCACATGACGTCGCAGAAAACCTAATTTCGACTTCATCTTCTTGGTTATAGTTTATAAGCCATGTTAGTAAAATTGCAATGAATTAAAAAAGACAATAACTTAAAAAACCTGTTACAAAACTTTAATATGAAAAATTGTCCTTGATTGATGGATAAGGGATCTAATTTGCGTACTAAGATTATAAATCCGCCAACAACAATTTGCTAAGTTATAAATATAGTGCCTCCTATAACCAACGACTTCCTGTGGTCTGTGAGAAACTGTCAGTCGTATCGATCGCAATGGAAAACCCGTTCTAAATTAGCAACTAAAGTCTTATATGACGTCCACTGAGAAAAGGGAAATGATGTTTAGCTAAGGAATCTTCTCTTTCTGAAAAACCGTGTGAAAATTATCATTTTCAATGACTGTTTGATTATCGAGTATTATACACATCAAGCCTGTATGCAAAATTCGATAATTGGTGATCGAGTTTGGAATTTTTATGAATATGAAGTAATAAAATTGCAACATGGAAACTTGCAAGGAAATATGCTTTGCGACCATTCTAATAGTTGCAGTTGATTATTACAAATAGATAGCGAATGAAATTGATCAAAAATATTATCGACACAGAATAATTGAAGAAATTAAACAAAAAATGAGATTTGGTTTTGAAATGTGAGTCAAAGTCTTTATTTTGTGACTATGATCAATTTAATTCTTTACCTATTTATAATAATAATTAATTGTAACCAGTGCAATGATCGCCACGTGTACTTGAAAATTTCCATTTTATGATTTTATTACTTCACATTCATTACACCTACTTCCATGTCAACACTAAAAATTTCAATCTTAAACTACTTCGGACGAAAAATAAATCTTTTAGTCGATTAAATTCTAGGTATAATCCCTGATAGGAATTTTTTGCAAATACTTTTTTCCATTGACGCACACAGTGTAGTTCAATGTTTCTGACATAGGAAAAGACAAAAAAGTATTATTCGTGAATTTTTGTCGAACATTTCCTTGTTTTCACGAACGAATAATTCAGAGAATGTTTTAACACTTTATGCCCTCTGTTCAGCCGAGGCCTCAGCTATGAGTAAAGAGTAAGAAGAAATTATGGTGAAAGTTGGATGAACTGAATGATTGCTATATATGTATGTAGTAGTAAGGTACCGTATATTTCATACCAGTTTACCGAGACATCTCAATTATTGATTAAGTGGTAAGTTCTGACGGCATGTGATAAGTCGGGAATATTACTTAGATTTATCTGCCATAATGTCATCGTCTTAACCGCCAGTCGACAACGGAAACTGGCATCAATGGTGGTACTATTTAGTACTGTTAGGCAACGTCGCGTCAATAGGACGGTGCCGAGTACTTATATTCAAGTACTAGTACGGTTTTTCTGACTAATTACCGGTGGAGAATTGGTAGGAAGCTCCCATGTATTACCCTGGGAATTACGTTTGCCCAGACATTAAGATATGTTGACCATTCATTGCTTTTTGTCATTTAAGTTATTGCGTGAGATGTTTCTAAGGTTCCAGAGTAAGTGGTTTTGGTTAGAATAGTTTTTCTAGTCTCTATTCAGAGTAATTCAATAAGATAAGAGTACTGTATAGATTTCCTACAGTGATTGTAAGAAAAAGTGCATATGAACGTTGGGCCGCAAAAATTTATACTGCGGGAGGTTAAAGAATTTGGAATAAATTAATTAAAAATTTAGATATTGTTACTTCGGAAAAGCCTTCAGATCTGTCAGTTTTTCTTTTTTAGTTGTGCTTTTTTAAAAATAATTTTAATTTATACAGGGCAACTGAAAAACAAATTATGATAACTAATGTTATTTTAACAGGAACATTTACTTTTTCATTAGGGAGGAATAGCTGATTGACGGCCTTTTGCCTTAAGATTTTATAATACATTTTCTTCATTTAAAACTAAAAAAATAAAAACAAAGTTAAAGAAATTATTAAAATCAGTCCTTTTTACCTTTTTAGTCTCCACAATACCGTTAACGATAATCTGGTGTCATCGGTCACCTTAAAATCGTCTATCATTAGTTTTCTAACAAATAGTACTAGTACTACTACTAATTACAATATAACGGCACTATTAGCAACTTATTACCCTTCCTCTAGGACAATTAACAAAATTAATAATATAGTCTGGGCACATGCTGGTAGAACGTTAAAGATTAATTGATTTTGTCTACATTGATTGACGATTGGATTTATTCTCAAAAGAACTACTGTTCGAGTGCTAGCTCTAAAGACATAATTGGTTTTGTAATTGATGTTTATTATAACGTGAAGGATTCGAGTAATATATTATTATTATATTCTCTAATTTGATGTAGCGTATATTTTGTTTGGTAAAATATATAAACCAGAAATAATAAATGTTTCAGTTTAATCGCCCAATCCATGAATATTCTTCGCTTAACATTTTGTCTAAATTATTTATAAAAAAAATTTGAATGCAATTCGTATTTATTTAAATTAGAGAAATTAAGCAACGAAATAAACCATGTCTTCGACACACAAAACATGTTAATATATGTATACTTGCTGGGTACCAGTATTAATATTAACATCAAAGAGTTAGTGAAATAATAAATAATAACTGGACATAAGTAGGAGACAGGTTTTTTTCTAAACATGACACAGTTGTAAAAGCCTGTAAGGCAAGGTTGAAAAATGTTTTTATTGCATTATAAAATGCCATTATTTAATCGAAAATTGGGGAAATCTATGTAGCTACTAAAGTAAAAAAAGTTGTTCCCTTCATCTGATAAACAGTTTTTGGATTAGAACAAGAATATCAGTGACTGCAAACAAAAAATTGGGACACATTACATATTGTTAACTCTAAAAAGAATTGGTTTCTCATCAGCTACCTCTGAAGGATCCGATGAAGCTTATATGTGACTAGTTATAGCTTCAAAACTGTCTCAAATTTAGTATTTTATTACAAGAATAAAGATATATTATGAGCAATAATTAATTTTGTATGAGACCATTATTGAAATCTCAGAATTTATAGTAAAATATTCGTTAAATGACCAATGAATAATAATTTTCTCATCATGCTACTTCGAAACGGTCGTACTTGCCAGTGATGTAACTGGTGATTTAAAGTTTCCGCGGCCTTGCATCTTTGCTATCCTGTAATAATGATGGCGTCAATCAATTAAACATAATTTCTTAGGAATTCATGTTATACTTCAGCCTAATTTGTGGTTCTTGTCAACCAGTGAGTAAATATTAAGGTGTTCTTTTCTTCATTAAATTTCAATTCGAATTTGAATGAAACTTACATTTTTTTCATGTCTTGAAAGGACGCTAGAAAAAATTCTTGTTTTGAGTCATTACTTTATTTAAAAATATTTTAAATTACACATCTAAGCCAATAAGTTTCTAGTGTAAATTTCATATGGTTTCAAGTTTGCGTGAATATCAGGAGATAGTGCAAAATATTCAGTGTAAAAATATGAATTCTGAATAAAATTCTGTTAATTCAACTTCCAGTTTTGCTAAATCAGGAGGAGGGATTACAAAGAATCCTCTAAATTTACTTTCAAAATAATTATTTTAAAAGATTGTGGTTTTAAATAATCTTTAATAATGTGAAAGTATCTCTGAATCAATATTTTACCGCAAAGCTGAGTAAACACCGTGTTACTAAATCCTGTTAAGAATTTGCTGTGACATAGCTCCTTTCGGAGTACCTATTTGCAATGCAGCAAATAGTAAAGTAATTATTGCTTCAGCAGGTATCATCGGGTTCCTAGTAATGGAAAAACTTGTTCTCCTTCTGCTATGGCCCCATTTTTATTTTAATCGCATCGGTGTTAATTCTAACCATCAAAAATCTTGTTGTAGACCGAAGCAAATCGCACCTAATGATGATTAATTCGATCCCCAAAATCGGGCACACAATGAGCCAGACAATTTGTACAATAACAGAAAATAAATTACGTCGCGACTTATAGCCCAATATAAAAAAAAATAACTTCTAAATCCGATTATGAGAAGACCGGGGAATCAAATCGTACAAAAGCGACCTGTCTTGGTTGGAATAACTTATGGCTTTTCTCAGTGGGTTCCGACCGAGAACCACTAGAACGTGTTAGGCTACAAAACCATGTGCCGGGTGGGATAGTCCTTCGGGTACCAGTCCGTATGGGTCAAAATCCGGTAAGGTAGGGCCTTTGTGAGGTGTGATGTAGGATGGCCAGATGTGGCTTTGTTGTGTTGCTTTGTACCCCGAAATGCTGGACGATATTATGTATGGGTTTCTCAGTATTCGATTCTAAACCTAAAAGAATAAGGCTTTTTTATATTTTATTTATTGACAGAGACGGGATGGGTTATTTTGTATGAGAGTAGTAAGATGGAATTTTATTGTAAGTAAACGACGTTACTTGTAAGTAACTCAACAAATACGACTAACCTGCCTCATTCTGAATTGCAAGTTATCTAGATAAATCAATGAATTAAGTCTATAGCCGCCCCTCATACATATTCTTACATGTAACAAAATATCAAGTTCAAATAGCAACTATTAATGGCGAAAACATATTGTTTATTTATATTCGATCGTTTTACTTGTAACATACATGAACTCAGATATTTACTTCTTTGGGTACATTTACATCATAGAATGCAAATTGCTGAGACAGTACCCAGTGTAAATCCGGTGTTCAATAATAGTGAATGATAATTTTGTAATTGGTAGTGAAAGTTTTGTCAGAAATTTATATTTATGCACATCATTATACTAAGTGGGCAAATTTAGGTGCGTGCCTAATGACGTATCTGTTTAGTTTGGATGATATACTTGGTTGTTTTTCACATTTTTATGGCGATATTTAGTAGATCCTTATTTTATGCGACAACTGTTGGCAATCCAGAGTGTGAAATAAAATAGGCAAATCTCTTGTTTCAATATTTTTGTTTGCTGAAATAAAAATAATGTTTCAATCCAAGATGTGACTCCAATTTTACATTTTATTGCGACAGAAACCTAGTCACAATAGACAGAATATTTTCTTATTGCTTCGCTCAATATCTCATTTAGTTTAGCGAATGATCTCATACGGGTCTGTATGTGCGAGTGTTTTATTTAAACTATAGCGTGTCATGGAGTAATTAAAATTTTACATTTAATTTAGTATTCTAAAAACTATTTCGAGGATAATCTCTTCGCAGTTATACTTTGACTAGTGTGGTGGCGATTTGTGGGCGGTGCACGAGTGGGGCTCTCAGGAATGATTGAGGGAAGGAAGGAAGTATACGAAGGTTAGTTCAGGATTAGGCGAAAGTGTGGCAAATTACATTGATGATAATGCAGAATCACAGCTCAAAATTGGGTGATGTGTGTCTTAAAAATGTCTGTCGACCTTTTCGATGGTTCTTTTCCTTGAGCGATCAGCGATTTCTTTACTTTATTGTACCATTTTTACCTGTAGGCTCAAAGCCCATTATTCCAAAAAGATCTGCGTCACAATACCATGTCTGTTCTATTATTGAATTCGCCTTTGTTACTTATTTTCCCAGGTGTACGAACACCTGAGCTGCCCGAATTCGGACAAAGCAGTTGTAGGCAGATTAGAATTGCCGCAGTAGGTATTCTTAGCTTTGCTATGGTATGGTTCATCGACTTAGACGCGTATTGCACATTTCCAATCACTACTGTTGCGTAACAACTAACAAAGTAAATATTTCACCTCTAATGTGTTGTCTGCACTTGCATTTCAAAATTTGTTTTGGTCTTATAGTGCCGATTCCGATGTTCGTTCAACTTTAGCAACTGTACGCTTTTCATCATGTATTATTGTTTAATCTTAGTGGCGCCGACCGGAATTTTATATGAAAACTTGGAGCGATTAAAAGATTATATATGTGGCAATGTGACAATTATGTATTACACACATTATTTTCTTCTTTACTTGATTTAACGGGAGTGTTGATGGATGTATTGTTGTTGATTAGAGTTATACAGAGTGTTACATAGCAAAATGTACATATTAACACAGGAGAGGCCGCCGGGCCAAGGAAAACGTTATTACTATTAGAAAAGTTCTGAGGCTGTTTATTAATAATACACAGGGTGTTTTGTAAGTAAGTAAGTGTAAGTGAAACTTAAAAAAATTATATTTCTAAGAATTCCTAGGGTATGAAATCAAAGTTCGAAGAGAGTGGATTAGACTTTCGCGGCTAGGAACACAGCGAGGTAGTAAAACTTTAAAATTTTCCAAAACCATGAAAGAAAACCTTTAAAAAAGTAACTTAAACACAGCTACTAAAAAACTAGTAGCTTAATTACTTGATAGTTAATTACTGCCCAGCCTCCTTAGAACCTTAGGTGTATAATGATTCTAAACAACTTTTCTTAATAAGTTTCTTCATTCTTGCATTTGCCACATTAAATGCACTTTAAGTTAGAAACATCTATTTTTCTTTAATCACCTATACATATTTGATTTTTCATTTCATTTTAAACAGAAATTTTTCCCTTTTGTGTGCTGTAACATTCAAATGTTATATTTTGCCGGTAGGAAAATATTTTCTTAAGCAATAATCTCGTTTTTACTAATAATAATTTTTATTATTGAAGGTGTAAATTGTCTGTTCATGGAATCATTGTCGGCAATATCCTTTAATACTGACCGTTGGCCGTTTTGTGGTCCGGCTATCGCACCGTCAGTGTCTCCAAATTAAATATCTTCGTGTCAAACAAGAGGTTCGACCACAACTTGAGATAAGTTGAGCGGTTTTTTGATACCGACTCGCCGAGCAACCGTTCCATCTCGAAGAATCGACATTCTATAAAAACCAATGGTCGATTCATCGTTTTTTAAGCACTTTGGTGATGGTACAAGTATTTCTTTTATTTGCCTTGGGGTTTTGGATCAGTGAGCTACTTGAAAAGGAATTATATCAAGTACTTATGGTTTTTACGGTACCGACCTCTGACTGATCGACTATTTATATATTGATAATTTTGTGCGGACTATATTTGATTGAACGGAAGTTGTGAAATTAAAAACGATTTATGGTAACATAAACATAGAAATGTAGAAGGTTTTGCCATCATTCATTTCATTCAAGCTTGGGATGGTTAACAATAAACAAGGCATCATCGGGTGCGTCATGTCTATCTATGTGCTTTCATTATATTTAGTTAACAATTTTCTCAGAAATATGTGGATGCGAATATAATATCTTGGTTTTTAAATTTACAATAATATATTCATATTTAATCCAACAATCTATCGTGTTCATATTTGTAATATTCCGTTTTAGGTTTGTAACGTGTGGGAGATTTAGCTGATTTTTTATAAATTTAAAAATGGTTAAACGCAGACATCGGAGGTTAGCTGTTCATAAATTATAGATTAACTTCTACCCAAATTTGCCATAACTAGGAAAGACAAGGAGATAAGCTATTATTCAGAGTATACGGGAATCTCTCCAAACAAAATCTAATGGGTTTAAGCCGGGGAATCGTGGTAGCCACAGATGTTCACTACCCCGACCAATTCATCGAAGTGGAAAATTAATATTCAAGAACTTCCTTATACGTATAGGGTAATGAGCAGGAGCACTATCTTGAATAAACCAATAACATTGTCTTAAAGCTGAAGAAAAAATCATATTATTAAGTGAAAATCCATGTTGAAGGTGATGTTCTGCCATTAAATGAGGATTTTCTGTGTTGTAAGAATAGCTGCTTCTCCAATTAAATATACCTGACCTTGTAACTGTTGCCTCGTTGGTGAACAATATTTTATTAAATTTCTGGGTTGAAAATCCTTTGGCAACAAATTTTGAGCAGGCGTAAAATAGTATGGAAACAGCTTCTCTTTCCTTAAAAGTCTAGAAATTGATGGTTTGGTGACACCAGCCGCTTCGAAAATATGTCTAGCACTAGTTCCTACATCCTCCAGTATTCGAACGAGGATTTCCTCTTCTTGATCAGTAGTGAGAATTTTTGACCATCCATTATCCAGTTGTGAATGATACTAATTAGCCTCACTTAGTTTGTTGTAAAATCATTTAAAAGTTCGATGATCTGGTTATCTATTATTGGAATAAAGTTCCAGGTACCTTTCAGCAGCGCGACGACTTCTAAAATTTATTTGCGCATAAACACGGACCATATTTCTCATCTCAATATTAGTGAATTCATTTTGTCAAGGCTTTCGTACAAAGTATAACAAAATTTACTTATCGCACTAATGAAACATGCTGTTCGTTAGTAAAAATGTCAAAAATGGCGCCCGTGTGACATTTTATTGTTTTCATGACCTACGTCGGAATGCAAGCAGTTAATTGATGGCATTCATAAATCCTTGGCAGTGCATCCAAAAACTTAATTGAACATATCTCGAAAACAGTTAAAGGTACGAGTTTCTTTACAAAACACCTTTTTGATGTAGAAGAGAGTTTTTGATGTAGTTTTGTATAGAACAAATTAAACCGAATCACTCTATTTTTAGCGGGTAACACCCAATACTCATTTGTACCATTGTTTCGAGGACATCCTGTATATCGGGTTACACTTCGTTCTGCATATACCGGGTATTGAAATTTAAAAATGTATTCAGTGTTTTATTTAGATTTCTTGTAATTTTTTTTTGTTTCAAAGACATCCACAACAGAAGCCGGCATACCAGCGTGGTTTAGATATCTACAGGGCGGTCTTCTTTCTAGTGTGCTACTGATCATCTAAGTCATCCACTCACAAAGTTCCATATTCTTTCCATAATTTTAATCTTTCTGTATTTTCCATTTTGTCGTAGGTTCCTCAGCTTTCAAGTTGTTGGTAGATCTACCTAAGTCAGCATGTTATTTTCACCATTTTTTATGTTTGTACAAAACTAGCCGTGCAAAAAAAAGTTTTTGCCGGTAAAATGTGGCCTGCTTAAAAAAAATGACCGTGGACAATGGTAAACCTCTGCTGATATCTTGGCTTGTGTAGATGATAAAGAGTAACTCACCGACTAAATTTCAAATTCAAACTAAATTAAAAAAACATAGGAAGTCTGAGGCAAATATTAAACCCTGAATAACTTCACTATCCTGCATATCAAAGGATTCGTCTAAAGCGGTGAGAGATGAATTGGGAAAACCCAGTTTTTGATTTTTAGTGAAAGCATCAATTAAAATGAATAAGAAAGCAACAAAGCAACTTTTTGCAACGAATATTTTTTTAAATATCAAATCACATTAATTACCCACTTTTATTTATTATTTATGATGTTGTTAGTTCCCAATTTACTTCACCCTTCTGCACTTAACGGCTATAAAACGACTCTCACAAATCGCAATTACCACCCCATTACTTTTTCCAATTAATTTAGATATATCTAATTATTAAAGATCAATTACCAGTAATAACGTATCCTATAATTTGAATTACTGTAAAGTCAATTACTTGGACAGAAAAAATACAATAATTAAGCCGAAAGTGTTACTAGGGGACGTCGACTGACTGATTGACGATTAGCTGTCCTAGCTGATTAATAATATTCCCATGATGTTAGTTTCCTATATCGTCTTTGTATCTTCGCTAGCTCTAAACTAACCAATCAATTCCGGACGATCATTATCTTTTCACACGTTTTATGTCAAACTAGGTATGGTTCCGTCCATATGTCTTCCTGTCGTATTCTGACTAGACGGACAACAGTGTCCCCACTCGGAACTCGAGGAGTGTCTGTAGTCTGAAACAAACTCCCATGTCCGAGTCGATCTGTCGGTCTATTGCCGCCTGTATTTTTTACACCAACTACTATAACAACCTGTAATCTTGCTGAGAGTTCCCCAGTTGTTACGTTGCCGTCGCGTACGTAAGTCGTACACTCGCACGCGCTCGTAAACGTTTTACGTAAAATAATTTCGTTTACACGGGAGCGTCAAGCATACGAAGGGGCAAATGCTGTGCTACGGGGTGTTACGACGGAGACAAAATTTCTTTTTCATTGGTTTTGGCTAAAAGCTAAACTGTAGGACTTGACCAGAAGTACACAGACTGCTATTAATTCGTAAAGAAAATTTTCAAACTGTGATACTAGTGATATGTCTTCCACTAAGGGCGCTACTAGAGTACAACTTAGAATATAATCCTGTGATCTTATAGTATTTATGGTAAATTTTTGGATATTTATAAGCGGAGAAGCAACATGGCCAGAGGAAAAAAGCTGAGAAAGAAACAAGGTGAGACTTTATTTTTATTTTGGTTGTTTGATTTAACTCGTTATCTGCCCATTTCTGTTTGAACTCTAACGACCTTCAAAAAAAGTACGATATGTTTGGTGAGTTGGCCGTACTCGTCACTAACAACTTCAATGAATCACAGTGTAATTGGCGCAACGGTAATTGATTTATTTTGAAACACTTGCTATTAGGGGATTTTAGCGGCTATGTAAAATCCAGGAATAATAATCAGAAAATAATTTTAAAAACCTCGGAAAGTTCATTAAACTAAGTATGCCTATAAAAAATGATTAAATAATCGCTACGTATTCATGTGGTCCCTAATTATTTGGGCGTAAAACTTCATAAAAATATGGGAAAAAAGTTTAAAAGCTATGTCATTCATAACTGAAGAAATTCACACAGTTCTAAAAAAATACTATAAAAAGTCAGTTTAACAGACGCAATGCAAGAAATTATAATCTAGTTTAAAAGGATGTAATATTTAATATTTTAAAAATGTGGAGCGATGAATTAAATATCATATGGTTCTAATCCAGGCACTGCTCTAATTATGTTCATCTAATGATGCTGTTTGGCGATTATTACGTTCACAAAGAATATTTCTCGAATCCTGTTTTTGAACTTAATAAAAATAGATGAATGCAGTTCTTGTGAAGTGCTATTAATTACTTTACGTTAAAAAATGGGAACTTAAGCTACCGATAATGGCTTCAATTCAAGCCAAAAAAATCGCGATGAAGTAATAGTTAAACTGCTATTATACAACGTAATATAATGCTGCCCCATTGGATATGTACCTGACCTGATATTCCTTTGACTTTGAAAGCATTTCTTTTTCTATAAACGGTTAGGAAAAAAAAACGTAATTTACGTAATCTAGCTTTTTCTTCGTAAGATTTGTGAATTCACCTAAGAAAAAGCGGCTAAATGGCAGCTATAAATAGCTTCTCAAAAAGGCAATTTTCCTTAATTTAATTGATCTTCCACTTCCAACAATTTCTAATTTGACGATAGGCAATTTTATAAAATTTTGTATCAATTGGAGGATTCCATACAGAATCTTACATTATCATAAGTCGAAAATAAATATCAAACGCTCAACTAGGCAATTCATAATATATATATCTAAGTAAGTGACAAGAATTAAGTCTTTTGAAAGAAGGTCGTTCCTTAAAGATAATTCCTTATCTTGCCAACCAAATGTCTCAGTCACATTTCGGATTTACGGAGCAGTGTTGATAATTGTTGTAAATATTGTTTAAGTATGTGTCGTCTAGTTTATGATTTGTTTGGCTGTTGCCTTATTATATATTTACTAGCTCAATAGATCCCTCTCTGGGTGATGGATTAAAATCCATCACAAGCGTGCTCGTTCTGATCTAAGTGCATTAAAGAGTTTGATATCATGAAACTGCAACAATTATCAACACACTGACACAACAAGACTCAAGGCTGCCTGTAATGTAATCATCGAACTAAAATTCATTAATAAACCATCAAGACAGTTTACACTATCCTGGAATGTTCATATATGCTTGAGCGCTAATTAGGGTTTTTATTGACTTCTCAACAAACCATTTTGAGTTTTTGCAAATTTAATGATCCATAATTTTTTTTGTCGGTACTTGCGATGTTATTGCTCATGTCACTAACAAATTACAATATTCAGTTTATTGATAGCATGCGCTTCCAGAAATCAGAGATTTAACGATTTTCCAGCTTCTCTCATCTGAAATTAAGATATTTTTCCCCTAAGCACATTGCTATTCGACAAATCGTTCTTCGCCAAGCAATTTCTACCCCCTATTCCTTTTACTAATGGTTTTACGCCCTTGTATTTTTAAAATATGACTCTCCAGACGGACGTATAAGAGGGTGGGACATGATGTATTGAAACGTCTAACTGGGTTATTCCAGTTCTATAGTAAATAGAATTCATTATTTTGTTACTATGTTTTGGGCGGATTTTGTGATAAAACGAAGCTTTTAAATATAAAGTATGTAGGCACTAATTTACGTCAAAACATCCTATACATATACGCGTTATTTTTTATGTCTAGAGAATGGATTTAGTGCTTCAATGATGTTATCGATATTTATTATTTGTGGATTTCACGGTACTGCTTGTAAATAAATAATTCCACGTTTTATGAGTTATCATATTTTAAATCTCATTAAGATAAAACATTATTCGACAATCACGAAGCTACTACATGATGTCGAACCATTTGCCTATCTAGAAAGTATCCACTGCGTCGTTACTAAATCCTTGACAATTTGGATTGAACCAATGAAACTAAATAAAGATTCGATAATAATCTGTTCATAAATATATTTGTTTGCCATATCTATTATCATTTTTATATATGTAAATTAAAGTAAAACAAATGAATCTGAAGTGGTACTGAACTCAACTTACGGGAAAACTCAACACTATAAATGTAAACGCGAAGTTTCTTTTCATTTGTGTCGGTGTAAAAGAGGAATTTGAAAAACAGAGAGAAATTAAAAAAGTCAGGATCAGGAAAATCAATCGTTTTTTCTGAAGAATAATGATGAGAAAGGTAAAAAATAGACCAATTTATAGGACCTTAATTTTGTACGTCATTTGCCTCTTCTTTAGAATTGCGATCCAAATGTTCCCCCAAATGTGTGGATTCTGTGTCTATAGAATAACTAGAATTGGCCTGAATGCATCGTGTTAATATAAGATTTATTCCGAGTGTTTTGTTTATTTTATTACCTACTTAGTTTTTCCAGGGTTTTATTCCTAGGATTTTGAACTTTTTAAAAGAAACTAAGTCCAATGTAATTCCTCCATTTATATTGCTTTTGGGTTCGATTTTATAATTTCGTTTATGTTAATTAATTGTTCACCTCATAATTCACTTTATAATTCAAGTGGAGCACCAACTTATTTGACTATTTATTTTTATCTTGAGAATGGTCAATTTGTGAGGAAAAGATATTTTTGTAAATTTGATAAAGTAATAAAGGAATTTTATGATTTTTATCCGGTCATTTTTATTCTCTTTATTTTTTCCATTTTAGATGTGTTGCAGTTTTCTGTCCTAGTAATTAATTATATTTTAGAACCGCCCCCTTCTAGTGATACACGGCTTAACTTGATCGTCAAGCTACTTGACTTAAAAAATAAAAACAAGCTTGTATAAAACTTCACGTTCAGCATATTACTTACTGTGATAATAGCAGAATAATGCCAAGTAACTCAATAACATTTATTGCTTAGTCGTTTATCGGTTTCGGAGTCCAATAATGAGAAGAATCATTCATTACTCGTCCCTAGATGCATTTTGCACTGCTTACATCACTTCCCATGTTCAACTTTGCGGAAATTTGTTACGCACGCCCTAGAAATACATTACAAACTTTATGTGTATCGAACACATTACAAAATTCCAAATAAAAAAAATCGAGATTACTTGCATTATGTTGATTTCTTCCTTCCGGTGCACTTAGAAAATGCAGTTGATCGATTTTGGAATATCGCTGCTATTATCTATCTTTCATTCATCATTATTTGAATCTAACTTTTCATTATTTATCAACTATCTGAACTCCAAGCCATTCTATTCATAATTTGATCGGCATAATACATTTACTTCTATCGATTGAGAAATCTGCAAACTAATGCCTTTCTCGCGCATTGGCCAAACTGAATACATTCACATTTTACAAACTGCTCGAGGGAGGAATTGCCCAGTAATAATTAAACGGTAACGTAGGCGAATATTTTGTATGCTAATATCGGAAGACGTAAGTCTATTGGCCTCAATCATATGGAAATGAAATAGCGAAGATAGTCGTTAACGACTTATCTAGCAGGAGATTCTCAATTAACGCCAAAACCCACGACCCATGAGTGTTTTATTATTGCCAACGGGTACGATACTCTTTTCGAATTAGAATAACTTTTCTGTAACTATACAGAGTGTCCAAATTTTGTTGTCATTTTTCGTTTTAATCTGTCATTCTTATTATTTTGTTCTTTTATTCTTCTTGCTCTTACTATATTATTATTATAATCTTAAAAATATAATATAAACTTTCGTGTTGGTCGAATAAAATAAGTGAAAAATGTGGTTGCACGGCCTCAAACAGGTTCTTACTGCAAGCAATTCAATTGTTAATTTTCCCAATTATAAGTTTACTCAAATAAAATGGAGGAGGAAATGCATCGTAACAGTAAACAATAACATCATATCGACGCCGGAAATGATATCATCCTTTTATTATGTGCAATCCACATTTATCACGGTTCTCTGCTTATCGCTCTAATATCAGTATCATCAGTATTTTTACGTTTATTTTAACTGATGATATTTGAGGTACATAGGACGATTCTAGATCCTGCATGCCATCCAAAACATATATTTATGTTCCTACTATTGAAAGATTACTGATTGTTGTTCCTCAAAATGATCTTTTCATTTGGAAGCTTATTAGATTATCGCGTTCTTCACGTTATAATTTAATGGCGCCTATGTTACTTTAGATTTCTAATTGCTGGTATAACGTTATGTTTTTTACTGGGTGTTTTTTAACGATAGCCATAGGGATTTCATTGCAATGTATGTTGCTAAAGTAATTCACTCACTTCAGACAGCACAAATCGAGGTATAAACCTTCCTTGCAGAACTCAAGGAGTTTTAAAATAAATAATAATCATTGCACAAAGAAGGTAATTTGAATAATTTTACACCTACCGAACACTTTTCTGGCTCCGAACAACCTTCTTGTAGCCCCTCAAACCCGCGGGCTATGTCTGCGTGAAAGGAGATGAAATTATGCGATACAAAACGGCAGAAAAGGACCAAAAACATCGGTGTGGTTGGCAGACCAAAATTACAACGTGAACACCCTTGCCCACCATAAATTAAAAGGCTGTAATAATCATTTTGAGATTGTAATGTCCGATAAACGGAGGATGTTCAGAATTATACCAGCCACGTTCCGAAATTATGTGAATTCTTTGATTTTTAAAACTTTGAAATTTTTAAGTACTGTGTTGTTTACATTTGCTGAGCTGAAAATATAATGTACGTCAAGAGGTTTCAGTGGTCAAGTTGAATGGCTGAAAGTTGGGACTTCTATCGAGTTCTTCCCCAGGTGTGGTGGGATCTCAGAACGTAGCATTTTGGTTAGAGGTGTCGGGTATAATGATGTATTGATAATGACAGGCGGTGACCGGTTATAAACAGTTTCATTTTTATGACAAATTTATTTTTGTACTTTTTGTTATGGTTTTCACAATGTATTATCTTCATACTGGCAGATAAATTTGAGGGTAATAAATTCAATGTTACTTTGTTTCGATCGTTAAGATAATGGCAGTATACAGGAAGCTCCATAATTAATGTAACAAGTAAACGATAACCTCAAAAGTTTTAAATGTAATATAATTTTTCAATTTTGATTCAGAAGGTAACGATTGTCATCCAGAGACTTCTTTATATGCTTAAAAGTTTATAAGTAATTGTTTTTCGCCTTAGTATTCTTATAATTTAAAATTTATTTAATTGTTGGATATACTCACTCTTTCAATGTGAAAAAAGCATACCGAGGGATAAATCACTACCTCAAATTTTGTATGTCACATTCCAATTTTGCAGTATAATTTTCAACATTATTTTATGTAAGGTAAGCGAGTAAAAATTGCTATGCTTCAACTGAATTTCCAATGATCTTATAGTTGATTTTTAATGTTAGCACGTTGTGTTTTTAGGGATTTCCCGGGGGATTTAATTCAGAGATTAAAATAAAAAATATTTTAATCTTTGGAAAAATTAAGATACCTATTTCGATAAAGAAAGCATCGATGAAATTCTGAGGGGATTCTCTTGCTTTCCTAGAGAAATCTTATTTGACAATACATTAAACATATTAAGCCAAAATAAATTGTTCTAAAAGTGACTAAACTCAACAGGGAATGTGAATTTATGTTCGTTTACTTACCTAAAAGTGACGTAAGCTTTCCTAAAACTACAAACAAACTCATAAAAATGATCTATTTTTTATATGAATTTTTATAGCCGGCCCGAATAAAAACAAAGATTTGTAGGTTGTAATAACATGCACAAGCTGTCCTATACAACAAAATGAGCTTTAGTAGGAAACCAGCAACAAAGTATACAAATTATAAAATCAAGATCTGAAAAAGAACATTATTGCGCAAGTGGCAATATGTATTTTGTCTAAGTAGATATTGATATTGACTGCTTTTGATAGAAATATTTGTTACATTTTTTAAACATTTTATTTATCTTCGAGGCATTTAACCATTATTTAAAATTTTTTTAAATATCTCCTGTATCTTTCATATTTTCTGATAATTTTTGATTCTCCCATTCGCTCACTTTTCTTCCTTTATTTTAAGATATTCTGGGTGACATCTCCTGATATTCTCTCCCATTTTCTGCACTTTTAATGTTAGCTGAATTCTTCATTCAATTCGTTGAGTATTAGGTTACGGCGTGCTTCGGTTCAATTACGGAAGAAGGAAAGGAATTAAAGCATTTCATACTAATCAAATCCAGTTATTGGGGCACGAATCGGTAAGCATTATCAGGTTGGAAGCTTTCCTAAGGGAGGCCTTATCTGCTTTTTCGCCCTGAGGGGTCGGTGTGTATATAACGTGTAGTGACTGGACCAGGACTTTGACAGCGACTGATTATATCCAGTTTGCAGAAGATCTTCTGAAAAACACTCTGTAGTGGTTGTAAAATCAGACGTTCGTTCGTTCTGAACCTTAGGTGCATACAGGCATGGCGAATGACAAGTCCTAGTCCTCCATATTTAATAAAAAATAATTATTTGACTATACGTTGCTAACGGAACGAAAGACCATTACAGCAAAAATACCTTCGTTGTCCCAGCTTAGACCTTTACTATTATGTGAATTTGTTTATGATATGGTTGTAAAAATACTTATTTTCCTCAAACCATAAACCCTGCTTCAGTTTTGTTGACACTATCGATAAGAATTGGGGTAATCATTTCCTGGTCCGGTTTGCCCCTAAAGTGCATACAGCAAAGACCAAAGATAGTGGCTAGTTCAATAATACCCTAAGTTTAGCGGCGCCAGGCATTATTATCATTGGTAGCTACCACACTATAGAAAGGAAGTGGGTACCTCGGAAAATACATGAAATAATATATCCCGAAGTTTAATGGGCTGAGCCATGTGTGAAATGTTTTTCAGAAGAGGTTTTCCTTCGACTATATATATTTTTTGATTTCATCTCCTTAACAAATTCATCATATTTTTTCCTGCAGCATTCCTTATTTCCCAAGTTGCGTTATTTTGAAATGTTGCTGACGGATCCACGGAACGCTATTAAAAATGACAGCACTTCTCGTTTAATTGGAGAAAATATCAAGTTGAGGAAATTGACAGGGAAGTTTTACTGATATCACAAAAATGAAATTAACCGTTATAATTTTTATTTATTACCTTAAATAAAGTTATTGATTAATAGAAATATCGTCAGCAATCGAGGCAATAACCATGTATCATATTTTCCAACATATTCATTAATTTCTTGTCAGTTTCCACTTTTTCGCATAGATTTACTATCATTTCTTACATTTCCATACATTTTTTAATGGTCCGACTGGTGCAAGCGGCTAGGTACTTCAAAAATGAAATAACTGCAAATGATTTTTATCTGTTTATGGCGCCTTCGGACATGCATACCTATGTGATATAATATATCTCAAGATCTATCACATCCGCCGTTGTAGTTAAAATAAGCAAAGAAGCACCTGCGCTATTTAGTGCTTTCGTATTTATAGACTGTCAGCTACTGGTTGTGGCTGAGAATTTTTTTTGGTGGTTTTGTTTTGTCTCATCGTAGCTCCTACACGCTCGGTCGCGAGCGAGACTCACACATCACACTGCCAACTTTAAACTACGGTCGTATATTTTCCTTTTGCATAAAAGTCATAGAGCAACGGGAACATCCTGTAGAAGATTTATGATATTTTAACTTTAGAACGTGGTATTTGGCGGAAGACGTGTGAAAAACTTACAGAAATGATGCTCTAAGTATTTGCGAAGAAATTGTCAGGGGAATCATAGGTTTGCTAATAATATTTTTAAGTTTTAATTTTGGCTAATCTAGTGTTCTATTTGTCCCACTGTATAACAACATTTTGATGAGTTTTTTTCCAGTATTGACAGGACTTCCACTCTTTAATCTCTAACGGCTACTAGATCAATGCACTGGCAGCTTTATCCGAAAGGTAACTGCTGTAGAAACCACAAAACTGAGTCATACTCTGTCTTTATTTCAACGTTGCCCTGGATATTATCGTGTTGGTAAAATTGTCAGGACTTTGGTCTATCGGCCCCTAGGGTATAAGCTACTCCTGCAGGGGGCTCAAATTTTTGCCGCAGATCCTTTCATCATCTTTAAAACATGTCTCAAACTTCCCCGGCGTCTTGAAAATTAAATAAATGTCTGTGTAGACTTTCAGAGCCCGTCGAGATGGCAAATTTTAATGCATACTTTTTGATCCCAGCGGGCCTACAAATTCTAACGACTTATTCTTCTAGGTCTAAGTCAAATTAATCGACCTGTATTTTTAAAATTTTATACTCTTCGGTTCGGTTTTGAACCTCACATGAATACTACAAGCTGAAGCTGAACTTTCTTGACATGGTGTACGAACAATTATTTGTCTTTATTTCAGTTCCTCTACCCACTGCTTCATTCAAGGTTGCCAAGTTTTTAAATGCATCTGTGTCACGAGACCATGCAAAAACTGCATTGTCGTTTTATAGTTTATCTTAATAGTTTTATAGATAGAGTCGGATATTACATGTTTTATTTTTGCGGAACGAGAGCGAAGTTTACATTAAAACCAATTTCACTTCAATTCGTCTCTGGTCTCATTCTCATTTCCGAAATGCGGAATCTGTCCCATTCTTTTCCATTACCAGTCGATTTTAATTGTTCTGAAACATTGCAGCAGCTGCTCTTTGAGAGGGAATTTGTAGAAACCATCTCGGGATTGGAATTGTAATTGAATTTTCACTGATTACTGAGGACAACGCAAACATTCCCTCGACATATATCTAAACTCCAGTATCGATAAAATAACTGAGAAAACTAATTCTCAAGGATATATTTTTGAACAGAAAATTTAACGTCAGAAGAGATAACAATTTTTAAAAAGGCAGCAGCGCTTGTGTCCCTGTAAAATAAAAAATAAATAGTGGTGTTTTCTATTTTATAAAGGTGTTGAGATTGAATGACATCTGG
The DNA here is from genome assembly GCF_039881205.1 of Euwallacea similis. Taxonomy (NCBI): domain Eukaryota; kingdom Metazoa; phylum Arthropoda; class Insecta; order Coleoptera; family Curculionidae; genus Euwallacea; species Euwallacea similis. Next base: position 1,564,339 of record NC_089638.1, on the reverse strand, counting down.
ATTTTTTGTGGTTTTATTTTGTTGTCGCCCTCGTTTTACTTCCACTTCTACTAATTCACCACTTGGAGAAATGTCAATTTCGAAATTATTTAAATGCTACGTCAAAAAACTGGTTACATTAATTTCTATTATAAAACTTTGCATAAAGTTATTGATTGTTCCAAAACAATAAATAACCGATTTAATAACCTGGTACAGTATTTACTCATATTTTCTGACATATTCATACCTTACGTACATTTTGCAGGTAATTTTCGTTACGATTTCGTCACATTTCCTTCAGCGATTTACTCCTGGTCTTACACCAATTACTTAAAGTTCTAAGTAAATTATGAACGGCAACATCGCCTTGATGCATCTTCTATAGCTTTTTTTCAAAATAAAACGTGTTTGGGGCGCCAGATGAAAAAAGGTCAGAAGAAGGCCGATTCGGAACGGGACCATGGGGCGCAAACCTAAATCATTTGTACCTCTGACACTTAATTAAAAGTGAAGGTATTTATGCGCGGCTCGACCAGAGGCGTACTAAGCATTTAAATGTTTCAGATATTTTAGTTCAGTACCCACATTTTCGGTCGATAATGAATATAAATCGTGAACTAACCTACACGCACTCAAACTACCGACTACGCACATCCTGCGACAATTATAAGTTATTGTGATATTGAACGATCTATTTTTAGTTATTTTCGTTGATAAACACAATAAAACAATTCAAGTTATTGTTTTAGATAATTACCGAAAATAACTCCTTAAAGTCGTCGTTAAAGTGTTTGTATCACGTGATTAGTTTATGGCCAATCGAAAATCGGGCAGAAAAATGGGTAATCTCTTGTTTTGATTACAGAGTTTTGTATTCAAATTAAGCGTGTCTGATGCGCAGCCTTGAGTGTTCAGTAGTTATCTTTGCATGTAGCAAGGATTAAAACTAAAGTTTGATTTTTTATTTTAATTCTGAGTGAGTGTGTTAACTTGTAATATATAATTTCTACATGTTTTACTTTTCTACGACTTCTATGAATATGGTTTATCTATACCTTCAACTAATGTATTGTTTTGTTCCAGGTAATTTTAGTTCGTGTACTGAATCGTAATGGTTTGATGGAGATAAGTAAGTGTAATAGTATATTATCCACCAAGGTTATAAGGTCATCATTATGACCTGAACGTCTAGTGTAAATACTGAGCGCACAGCACTGATGGATCAAAAGACGTGAGGTTCATTGCATAAGCGCGGTGTCTATGAGATTTTCCACCACTAGATTTTATAAAATTTCAAGAAAATTACTCAAATTAAGCATAAATTAAATCCAAAACACAAAAAAGCAACGTGTCTTGAATCGTGGCAGTACTACCGGTGACGTTTCTTTTTGACATTAACTTTCATGGCAACCATAATCAAAAAACGACGGTATAAGTCAACTTTTTTAAAAATACAATTACATTTTTTTTTACGGCAATTTCAAAATTATTTTCCCAATTAGCGTGATACTTGGATGGACAAATCTACAATTGCTTTTTCGAAAACGAGTACAGTCCTATAGAACAGTCATAAGAAAAACAAACCATCAAGAAAGATGGTTTTAGATAACCAAAATATTCCATAGGAAATGTACCTTCATAATTATTGAAAATTTCATTAATAAAACTTTGATATGCTGTACCCCGAAAATCCCAGCTTTCCAAACACTAGTTTATTAATGAAATTGGATTTATTTATTTTAGTTTAACTCGTTCGGACCAGTACTTTTCGAGCGACTATTACAATTTTACCTTCAAGGTGAATACTCTTCTGCCCCTGTGTTCTCGGAATATATTTTTTTACGAAAACAAATTTTCCACATTCAGATGCGTGCGAGAAAGTGCGCATTTCTGGACGCGAAGAGGAAAATAATTTTTTCACCGTTTCAACAGCTTTAACCTGTTGTAAACTGCCACCATCGTCACCACTTACCTCCATCGTAAAATACTACAAAATAACTTTGAATTACATATTTGTCAGTCAAGTGGCCCTAATGTCCGTTTGTTTGTAGAAGATATTAGACATTTTATGCATCTGTACACTCGTAAAAAGTGTCTTAATTTGTTAGCAATTGCCAGCTTGACTGATATATTCCTGTGCACAATCTATGCATTGTCCCGCTTTTGAAAAATCCACAATGTAGAAATATGAAAATAAACTGTGGGTGTTGTGTACAGCTGTTTCACTGAATAAATAATTTCCCATTCATAGTTTCTTGTAAATTGCGTTACGTTTATTTTTCGACGAGGCGTAATCTTATCTTAATTGCTTTGGAATTTCAAATACCCTGTTTATCAGTTCCTAACAAAACACATTGTACCTCAGTAAAGTAGTCTTGAAGCCATTTTGCCCTGCGGTTCCACAAGGTAACATCGAACAAGAATTTTCTAATCGTGCGGCAAAATCGGCGTCTAAAGCGATTTCAATGTTGTAAAAGTTGTGCAGGAAAATATTTATAAATAGTAATCTAATGTTCAATGATAATGACATTATTAGAGCTATACAAGCGCGTTATGCAAAACAACTGACACACCTGTGGTCGCAGCTGCGGTAGATTCTGATTTTTCCTTATGATGCGTTGCCAGCGAAATTCCATTCGCTGCTGAATGTAAGTCATGCGTTCACTTTGCCATTCGGCTGGTATGATTCTTTGAATAATGCAATTCATTTGCGATTTGAAAAAGCATAATACCGGCTAAGTGGTATTTTATTGGAATCAATTAAGGAATGTAATTTGAAAGAAATTCCATCATAAACTGTGCGGTTATTATTAACGGTCATTCCGCGTACTAGTAAACTAACACCAAACTGTCCTAAGGGCACCAGATGCCGGTTGACTGATTTCAAGAATTATAGCTTCTAGGTTCTGCTCCTATTATTTGATCTTCGAAATCGAAATGCGAGTCCGCGAAATTGTTGTTAAATGGATTGATATTAAACAGAAATCGTTTTATATGGAAAAGTTGAAGGCAAAACTTACTCGAATACTAAACGATATGAAGCTTTCGAGATAAGAGCGCTTATCCGATTTAGATATCGTTCATCTCTAAAGAACCAAGCGACATTCGCATATTTTACCCCATTTTGGGATCTTCTTTGAGCTCAGTTTATTTACTATATTTAAGGACATTTCTTTCCAATTTTAAGCTCTTTGCGACCTTTGTTTCACGATTTTATCATCCTCCCTTTCTACATTGGACCGAATTCAATTGGTGGTGACTGCATAGCTATTTTCAACTTGACTTCTAATGAGTTTTAAGTCATCGTCTTTACTGCATTTATTTCTTATTTTATCCGGTTTTTAACTCGAGTTCTGTTCTAATTTTTCTATCTGGCTAGGAACTCAGTGTTCTCCTTCACCGTATGTCTAACGTAAAGTTTTCATCCAATTTTAAGCTTTTGTTGAAATATTAGTAGCTTTAAGCCTATCATTTTATTAAGTTTTATCATGTCATACACGTTTTTAGCCCCCGTTTGAGCTCTAAACGTTTCCAAATCTAAGCCTTTGTTTCTTGTTTAATTCCAGAATTTTAGTAGGAGGAAAATTGAAATTGGGATGAAATTCAGATGAAATTCAGATCAGACGAAAGCTGTTATTTCGAACGAAAGCTGGATTAAGATTTAGGTGAAACCTGAGATCAAAACAATTAAGGTCAATTCAAACACATCAGTCTCGTCACGTCACTGTGACGCCACAGGACTGATGTGTTTGAATCGACCTTTAGATGGCTAAAATTAGGAAAAAACTGTGTAGTTTAGTAGTTGGTTGTAGTAGTCGAGAAACTTAATTGTCAATCCGTAGTTTGGCAGTGAAAATCGTTCTGTTGAATAATTGCCAAATGTGTTTATTTAGTACCTGAGCTTGTCGAACCGAGCATCCCGAGCATTTTTGTAATAAGTATGAATTGTGCACACCCTTTACCATCACCTCAAAGGAGAAGGTACACAAGAAAAACATAAAGGACCTCTTTGTTGCGGCCTGCGCGTATAATGATCTTTTATTCAGTAGTGGGCCCAGGCGAGACCTCAGACACAAGGCGCCACAGGTATCCCAACAGTTTTTAAGACTGCCAGTATTTCGACTTGCATTATCAGGGGCGCGACCCAAAAAATTAAATCTGATCAAATAAACTCCTATCTAACGTTTTAATTCCAAGTCGGATCTGTTAATTAAATAGCGTGTCTGGCATCGCTTAAAATCGTGAAAAACTTCTCGAATGACGTCGGGAAGCGCCGAAGAAAACCACCTCTCTCACATCAGCAAGAAAACGCCGAGAAGGCTCCGGCATTTGTGCCATTTGATTTGGCGTCTAATTTTAAATAAATATCTTGCGTGTAGAAACAATTTCAAATTAAAATCGCATTGCTACGCCTATGTTCCGAACCCAGAGAATTAGATCGGGAAGAAGATATGTGTCCGAGACTGGGGAGAGGATGAAACCGGCATATGGAATCTTGATATGAAATCCGAGCTGAGGTTGACTTGTAACATTTTTACACATTAGGGATTTCAGAATTCTTACCCACGTACATAAGACACGCTAAAGTTTTTCAGTTGGAAGACGACTACATACCATAACGGGTAAATAGGGTATTTAGGGAATGGTGTCAATTCGATACTGATATTCGTCGTATTTGAGTTGTCGTAATAGTATATCGAGTCGTACGAGGAAAATAAGATACACTTAAGTGCAAACAGTCGTCAGTAATATCACGACAATGTGAAATCTATTTACAATCATAGTAGATTTATTAGCTTCGCAAATAATTTCACACTCTAATACAGTGTGTATCGTTTTTTTCTCTCCTCATTGGGAGTAAAAACTGTCACTTTTATAGCAACAGATGGGCAAATTTTTAGACTAGACCGTTTGGTTCCGATTTGATGAGCCATCTCCACATTTATGGTCAGATACTTGTATTTTTTGAAATTCAAATTTTATACTCATAGTCAAAAAAACGATATCCGCCAGTTTTTTGTATCTCAAAGAGGAAATAAAAACAGTTTGAAGGCAAATCTAAAATTAGTACTAAATTGTCTAAAATCTTTACCATTCAACGTATACGTATGCAGAGAACAGAAAATAGGAAGGTTTTAGCTAATCGTTAGTTGATTCGACTTTTTTGTTCTCTGCTGAAGTTTGAGAATTATTTTTCATATTATTTCCCGTAACATTTTAGCAGTCTTTTGAATTATTTTTAATATGTTTCTGTTAATCTTTCTAAATTCTGAGATACTATTTGTTGAAAAGTAATGACAATTAATAATACTCGAAAACCCGATACAAGTGGTATATCGAGGTAAGAGAACGAAAGCATGGTAACTAATATTTTGTTCTCTAACCTTTAGTTTATCAAAAGTTCAACTTAAACAGACCAAAACCTGAATACAATGGAACGTTTAGCTCTGCCATTATTGTAAAGTGTGGCGGGTACTGCAACAATTGCAGATTACGCCACATTCGATACAACTAGCATTTCGCCCGACTAGTTAGTTACCAGATAACCTGGTTGAGCAACCATCGAAACGGGTCAATCGAAATAAAATTGTAATTACTCCCACGGTGACCAGTAAATTATCTATAATGTATTACGTTTAATGAATATGAATAATGTGTAGTAAATATTGTATTTTATCTGTTGCACTGAAAAGACTACAGTTGCTGAAGTAGTAAGGTGATAAGAACGCCAACAGATTGGACTATTTGCTAAAGAAGGCAGGTCAACAACTGCAACTGTAAGAAAACCCCAAGTAATCTGAGAGCGACGACGACACGCGAAAAAAATGTGTGAAAATGTTAAAAAAAATTTGTTAAATTGCCGAAAACGTGCATTGTGGCGAAAATACACCCCTCAGTATTCATTGAATTCCACACCCGCCAGTTCCTTCACCTCAGAAAGGACGATAACAATTGGAATAAATATAGTTTTGTTAGTTTTTTTAAAAGTTTAATTAAAGAGTCAATAAGGTTCTTTTGTATTTTTATACCAGGTCAGGTTATATCAGCAGTACGACCTTGCCTTTAAAATAAAGTGCAATAGACACCACAACGTCGGCGTTGAGCTCTAATAAATAGGTACTTATAAATGCAGACAAACATGTACCTCGGGCACATTTGTTATTATATCACTATACTTTTAGAAAATTAATTTGTTTAGCGTCAACACAGTATAAAAACAAAGTGATGTAGGTAAATCTGATGCTAATCCGACGCATATCCTGGATTATATATCCGACATTTAAAGCAGATTAAAGCAATCACTGGCAATTTACATAAATCCAAATAGGTAAGCACATATGGATCTAACGATATGTTGCTGAATTATGGCTTAAGCTCGGGTTCTGTTAAATCCGAATGTTATATACAGACAAAATCACAATATCATCTAAATAGGAAAATCAAGGGAAACTATTTTCGAAATTTACGAGAATCAGGTTTAGGAAAACCAATCTTAAGCCGTGATGCAACAACTTGGCCTAATACTCGCATATCATACGCGATTGTCAGCACTACCATCGTTAGGTATTGTGCATTGCTATGGTTAACAGTCCGATTATTTCCCTAATTTTGTAACAGAATAGATATAGAGTACAAGCACTCTTCCCAAACTGCTTTAATAGCCGGGTACTAAAGTTCTACTGACACAGAGCTTTGCTCTAAGACCCTCCCAAAGACGATTAATTTTGAAACACTGGGTACTAATAATGCAGACCCGCTTTAGCTCAGACGCCAATACCAGTCGTGAGTTTTGGTACTGATACTTTAAACGTTAAAATTTTGACATGATACTGTGGATTTTTTCGATATGATTTAGTGCCACTTTTGTCTATCCATTACAATCTTCCTAAATTAGCTACTTGGTACGATAAAATTGGGCACCCATATAATTAGGTTTTCCATATTACGTTTTTTTTTTTAATTTTTGAGTGTCGAATTTACTAAAGAATGTAAATTTTTATGCTTTCTAAGAGGTCTGGAGATGATTTTTTTAAATTTCTGAGTAAGACCAATTACCAGGAAGTATATTTTAGAAATTTCTTAGTCACCCCTAAATATCAAATTTCGAAACAAATCACAGTAAATTGTGAGACTTTCTGCGATTTTAATAAGTTTTTGTTTTAATTTCTGTGTACATAAAAGAAAATTCTCATGTAGAAAGTGAATCCTTAATTTTTCTGCACTTCTTGAGAATTCGATCATCAGTCAGTAAATTTTAGAAATTTGCCAACAGTGTCTTCCCATTTGGTTTTTCTGAGTAACTCACTAATCGCTAACCAGCCGTAAACCTCTGAGCGTATATTCTCTTTGAATTTCATTAGTGATGGACATATTAGCGTTGGTACTACCTCTAATATCGTATCTCAAAGACACTGCAGTGCAAAAACTGTCGATCAGTGCCAGTGCTGTACCCTCGTCGTATACCTGACTACGAGAAGAGGCAAAGGCTGTTCAACATCTTGGAGCCAAGAAAGCAGAATCGAGCTTTCAGTCGTGGTATTTCCTTTCATGAAACGACATATAGTATCGTTTTCTAGTGAATATTCCATGTTAAAAAGTGCAAAAAAGCCTTAAAAGTGTCGGGTTGTGGTTGAAACGTTCGCGTTATGTATGTGACGGACTCTACATGGATTGGTGAGTTGTTTTCCACCTCTCTTATGGTAATTTGAAGGCCTTGATTGGACCGTGAACCCGAATTTTTTTATTCGTATTTGTTTGTTGTGTTTTTCTCGCCGATGGCCAAAAGCTTAATTTCCTACGAGCTTTTGTCAAAGAAGACAGTCGCAATTTAGCTGTTGGACGCCATATGGTACTAACATAGAAGGAAAATGTATACACCCAGCAAGTTGGCGATGATCGGTAGTAATTTATTGCTGTCTTTAATCAAATGGGAGAATTTATGGCAGCAATGTGTCTCTGGTTTGTCCTAAATGAAGTCTGATATATTTTTATCCGCCAACTGAAATACCTACGGTTCGTTTCTCAATAAATTCGTTTTATTGTGGAATTCTTGCTAACGCCATCCAGATAATATTTTTCATTGCAAACTTTATATATTCTCAATTCTTTTTCTTCTGAAAATAAACTGACGTTCCTGGAAAGACGTCGATATCCCGCAACTTTTGCAAAGAGTTTTGCTCTGATGGACCGTGATAGGTTCGAGGAAAGATATAAAGAACGAGCTCAAGAAACAGTAACTTGGATACTTTCTTGTACAAAATAGTTATTTTTTTACAAGGAAAAAGTGGTAATTTACTGCCGCAGTTTCATAACTCAGTTGAAGACAAGGCCATGAAGTAAGCTAAGGTAATAACTACGTTTTCGCCGAGTAATACTCAACTCGTAAATTTTGATATCCATAAAAAATGTGTTTCTGTTACAATAACAGCAATGTGACATACAAACTCGTTACGTGTGTCTTGTCATAGATACGAGGGCCGAGATTATCAGAACCGAGCTTAAACCACGATTCAGCCACTCGGCCTCAGTGTATTAATGATGGCGATTAATAATCGAAGCGGTTTAACGTGTGAGCGAAGCGAGTGCGTTAATAGAATTGAGATTATTAATCACTCATTGTTACACGAGTTAGTTACAATGACTGCAGATGTTGGGCCGGGTTCTTGAAGAACATTTAATTTTAGGTTGCACGTAAATAAAATAATTGATAATTCAAAGTTGAAAGAAAAATTTGAGAGCTACGCATGGTATTGCTGGAAGAATTCATGTGACCGATTTAAAAAACTCGAACTCGATGACATACCTGTGACATGAAGCAGGGAGACAGATGATAAAAACTAAATATTTTGCAGTCTGTGTCTGTCTATTGAGTAAGCGTCAAGTAGGACAACAATACCGTGTTTGCTAACCTTGTGTATACTTGGCTGCTTATAAGAAAATCATGCATTAAATTTAAACAATTGAAAAGTTAAGTGTTAAAATGGATTATTAACTTAGATTTTGTATATATTAAACAAACATGTTAATTGGCAGTAGACAGAAATAGTTGTTTAGGGAACAAGTCTTTAATAATCGAGAGTGTTCAACGCGTGAGCGTAGCGAAAGTTCAGATTATTAATTGATCATTAATATACCCGTTATTTATAATATTTTTCCGTAGACTGCATGGCAAAAAAACCAAGAAGTACTGCATTTCTACTTGCGTACGTGTTCACGGATGCTACAGAATTAATACTTTCATAGGAAACCGCTTATAAATTGGAAAAAATTTGCATGTGTAGCTTTGAACGAGGTAATACATTTATGTTTAAAATTTCAATTCAGTATTTCCAGAACTGAAAGAGCTGTGAAATAACTTTTTTCAAAAACTGCAAATTTTACAACCTGTCTCGGTAACGAAGTAGGTTTGTAGTTACAAAGTGTCCCGAAATTCATTGGTTAAAGTTAACCAAATGCGCAAAAGTTAACCAGCGAAATATTCAATCAAAAATATAAAGGCTCTTGGACCCGGAATCTATAATAACATGTGAGAGTGAGAATGAAATTTTTGACCAATTAACCCAATTAAGAGTATATATTAAGATCACTGAATAATAAATCATAAAAATTTCGTTACAATTTGTATGAGAACGAGTTACAATTTGTTGTTAAAACTTAGAGGATGGTTCCAAAGATAAAACTTTAAAAAATATATTTTGGCGTAAATTTTATAGCTTCGAAACACATAATAGAAAAAATTACGACTACAACCTATCATGATACAGGGCGTCCCAAAATAAACAGGATGTCGCTAATTCCTGAGCTGAAAATAGGTCCATTTACCTCAATTCACCCATTTGTTTACTACTTTTATAGACTAGAATTACCTTTAAGCTTTGTAAGATTTTTTGACTCTTACTACTTTTCATCGTAAACGAAAAGTGTCCAGAATTGTATATTATTTAAATAAATTAAGAAAACTTGACTTGCCGAATTTGTTATTTTTACCAGCATCCACTTATACATATATTAAAATTAATTGGCTATTTTTAATAATTGTTCAAGGTTCAAAAACATTCTGATATTGAAGTATAAGTTAAACAAAATCGAGAATGAGAATGTGACTATAATTTATGAAAACGTCGAATTGATTTAGAACGATGCAGAATTTGAAGATACAGGAAAAGATCGTAAAACTATAAGAAAAACTAATTTTTAATTCAATTTTAAATCACTCTAGTGCGAAAACGAAACAATTTAGTACATATGTAAATTGAGCTAAATAGGCCTTTTTTCACCTTAGTGATTAACAATGTTCTGTTGTCCGTATTGTTCTGGTATACCACGTATGAGCAGTAAACCATAAAATGATCTTTTCTAAGGATTCCTGATACACTGACCTAAAATCCTGGAATACTGCGTAAAAAAAGATGAACGGCCACTATTACCAATTACTCATAGGTCAAATATGGTCAACTGGTCCCGACTATGAGAACGACATTGCGTGACAGTCAATTTTTGTGAAAATTCTTAGACGCAGTCTTGTACAGTTAGAAACTTGATCAAACCAGACTGTGACTTTTCACCGCCAAACAAAGGAGAACTATCTCTAGCTGGTACCGTTAGAACAATAGCGAACCTCCTAAAGCAGTTCAAACATGAGTTATTTGCATTCGATATCGGATAAACCTAATCGGGTATCTGGGAACGTATTTTGCAAGCAGGTCTTGTTGAATAATATTTGTAAACACACGGAATAACTGGGCAAAATTGAGAAATTTAATGACTGTATCAGGATTACTCAGACAAATCCAATACTTGACTGGCTCCGCGTGTAGGTCAACCGAACCTGATAAAAATCAACCGATTTTTATGGTCTCGGGGGAACAAGAACCCGAAGCAATTTCAACAGTCATTGAACCGAACAGCTTATAAATTTAGATTGGGGTATTCATGCCTGAATAACACCAACCAACCCAAGTTATTTGAATTTCAAAACGCTCTTTGATCCTCACAAAGGCTCCCTTCAAATTCTTTTAGTTCCACTTTGGTCTAATTAGGATGCCTTAATTACCTTTTTTTTTTTTCGATGCACCTTTTCTAAGGCCGAGTATCCAACATCAGAAAAGCTGATGATAGTTAGATTTAGACTTACTTATCTATGGTTTTGATCTCGGCAAAGGGCAAATTTCGTTATTAACACTGCAACATTATTCTTCAATATTGCCCATTTTCGGGATATTACAGGTATCAACATTTTTTCACATATTCGACAATGTTTTTTTCAAATATACCGTTTTCTATATTCTTTTACATTTTCCTTTTATTATTTTATCATATTTTCTAGAATTAACATGAATTCTCCGACATTTCATTTAATTAAATTTTTACTAGAAAACAAATTGAGAATTTCATCATACGTATTTAACTACATGTAACTTATATGGGCGAGAACTTATTTCTGCGTCACTGTGTAGTTAGTTCGATTAATTTGACGCTGGATTCGACGTCATTATGCAAATGTAAATTAAAAATTTATGAGCCTCCTCTAGAATGTAATTAGTCAAAGACCAAATTAAATGGCTGTGTGAGGTACTGAAATGGGATGTCCCATATGTTGTACTTAATTATTTTAGAGCCTCATTATTATTATTTTTTTTAGATCTTGGGGTTTAGGTTTGCACCTCGTTAGGCAGCCTTAACAACAACAAAGCACTAAATAAAAAAATATGTCAGCAGAAAAGCGACATTGTGAAAGCTGAAAAAAGAAGAGAAAATTTATGCACGTTCCACATTGTTATACATTCCATAAATATTTTGTACCGATAATTAAGGAAATTCTGTAGCGTAGTCTTTAAAGCACCATAAAGTTACCTAGATAAATATCCGTGAAAATGGGAGTAGCTTCGAATTGATGCTACTGAAAACCACAAATGATGAGGTAAATTCTCTTCTTTGTTGGCCTCGATAGTGATGCACTAGATAAACCAGCCATAAATAAATGTCCCCAACGAAACTTGTACACAGCAAAAAAATTGTTATTTCCATGTATTATACCTTCTGGATCAAACATTCAAGTGAAAACAAAATAGGCTGATAAATTGTTCCATGTTAGCATAGTTATTTTTAATGCCGAAAACTTTCATGTGCATCAATCATCGGAAATCCTGTTTTCGCCATGGTTCTATTAGTCCCGATTGTAAGTATGCCAGATTGCCATTCAGAAACATCATTAGACCTGCCACCATCCATCATCGCTCATAAACTCGATGAGCTATACTTTTAAAAGTGAATTTCATTTCATATAGGATTGATTCAGGTGGGTGAATATATTGATACGTAAATGTAACAAAAAAAAAGCACGTACATGATATACGAAATAATTTGAATCTCTAAGGCAGTGGTGACTTCTTAGCTAACGATGGTTGTGACCAAAGTTAGAAAAAGTTTAGAGTTAATGAGATCATCATTTGCTTATAATAGCCTGTTGCCTTTTACTTAATGGTGTTTTAGATCTTTGCATGAACAATCAACCATAAGCGCGATTCGGCAACGGATAGATAATGTCACCAAGGTAGTAAGTATGAACAATCACGTCGTATTTTTCAGTCGTATGATCTTTCCCTTCAGACATGCTGAGTAAATATCTTCGAAATTTCAAAATTATACCACTTGCGTTTCTTCAACTGTAGTTGATACGATTTCCAACAATTTTCACTCTACGAATGTAACGAAGAATGTTCTACTATAAGTAACTATCACGATACTTCCAACTTTGTCTTTTTTTTTTGTTTAAGAGAAGAAAGCTCTAATAGACTAGACGTGTGAAAGTGTCAGTGATGGGTAAAACCATAATTTTCGGTAAGTGTTCCAATTATTTCACCGAACCACATATTTGCACTTACATTTTGCCTATTAAGGTGGAAAGTGCTAGAGACGGGTAATCTCTATAAAATTAATGTCGTTACGTTTTCCGGCACAAACTTTCTGGCAATTTAAACGGCATATACATTTTCAATGCTTTCAGTGAAATTTTTATGCCCACCCTATTTTTTTGAAAATCCACGATACATTTCTAATTTGCTTAAGTATTTCAAGTTCCTGGCAGAAAACAGAACTCCTTTGGACCGTTTGGAAACGTGTTAGCAGCTCAAATTATTAAGGATCACGTTAGTGTAAAATTTGTTAATTTCGTTCTAGAATGCAAAATTTTGAATCACAAGTTAAACATGAAATCTGCCATGTTCCGAAATTCAACTTAAACTGTCCTACTTAAACTAAAATTAACATAAATTGAATAATGAAAACAAGTCCTACCTACTGAGAACTATCCACCCAAAGCATTAAGTAAGCATTTTCGGCTACGTGCTTGACGGTAGTGAGATACCTCATTAGCGACTCTGATTTCTCCTTTGTTTCCAATTTGTGGGAATTTACCATCCACAATGAACTTTGAATTAATCAACTCGGTTAACAAAAGTTGGTCATGTTCCCACTTACCCCCGGACATACAACTTTTAGCCCCCCAAGTGTCTGGCTATAATGCCACTATAGCTCTGCGAGGGAACAAGGGCTTTCGCCTTGCAGGTAGTGCCGACGTTAAGGGGCTTGCAGTGCCAAGTGACTATTCACTTTCTGATCCCCAATTCTGGCTCCCTATAAAATCATACTTTTTTACCGCTTTTTTTTATTGTGTGTTTCTAGCCAGTAAATGTTCCTTAGTCGTCTATTTCGCTTCGTCACCTGCAATGGCAACGATGAGCATTATCGAAAATTTGCGTTAATATATAGATAGCTAACGATCGTTTATTATAACTAAGTTTACACATGTTGCAAATTAGCATTCCGTTCTGTGTTCAAAACTCATAAATTGTAACGCAAATATGTTAAACAAAAATGTTTTTGGGTGTGTTTGCTAAAAAAATGTTTGGTGTGGTAAAATGCAGTCCACCCCCAGAAAATGTCTCCCGGTTGTGTAATAACTTTGATAAGTCGACGTCTCTTAAAGTTTGGCACGGTTTAGATTTGGATCGAATATCTTTCAGCTGTAGGAGCTGAGAGGACGTATTAATTTATCGAGATGTCTCAAAATTCAACAGTCTGCATCTCAGAAACGAAGCGCTTTCCGCGGCGATTTCTGATGATACGTATTCATAGCACAGGCTTGCCTTAGTTTTCCCTTTAAAGGGTGTTTAGTATGAACTAACGCACCCTGTATATTTGTTTTTAACATTTATCTGGTTTCGGCCTCAACTGGTTTGATTTTAGCATTGGGCTCGCGATAATATTTGTTATTCCTGAACGGCTATTTAATAACCTATTTACGAAAACGCCCACCTCATCAAAAACACACATTCACATGGAACTAAATAATCCTGAAATCCACTGTCATAAAATCATATTAAACCATCCGTATTCATTCTCCTCCCACAACAACTTTATATCGCTTCTCAGTGCGTGTTCAATTTATTTTACAGTTATCAAATACACAATTATTATTTGAAACATATGGTTTGTCATATTTCTCCTTAGTTGGAAGCAGGCCGACATTAATGTATTTTATGGGTTATATGACTAATTTGCTATTATTTCTTTATTACAGTGAGGAGGCAGTGCTACTGCGAAGGACACTGTCCAAATGGAGATTCCAATGGGACATGTGAAGTCCGGCCAGGTGGGAAGTGTTTCGCAGATGTTGAAGCATACTTTGATGATGGAGAGGAGTATCCGGTGCTGCGGTATGGATGTCTTCCGCCTGACGGGGGCAGCTTGATGCAGGTTGGTATCATCTCGATGTTTTTAGATCGTGCAGATCCAATGTTGTACTAAAGCTGAAGCTAACGCTCACGATTTCGCCAAAAACCTCAGGGTTTATCATTACTCAAAATGGAATACCCATCAGCTTTATTGTTGTAGAAATTCAACCAAAACTGAACAAAGCTTTATTTTTGGACTTTCTTGTATGCTTCGATGTGTAGCTATCCGGAATCAATCGAATCAAGTTATCTCGGATTGTCCCCTTTAGTTCTTCGATAAGTTGGCGCACAAAATTTTTTAGATGTTTCTATAAAATCAGTGATTTTTGTTTATCTACTATTAGTTTGTTTCGAGGGACTTTTAATTCCTTTTATATATTTAGAAAACGTTTTAGCTTCCAGCAATGTAATACTTTTTTCGCTTTTCAGTGTAAAGGCCACCTAGTCCCCCACCAAAACGGCAAAAGCATCCAATGCTGCGACGACTCCGACCTCTGTAACAAATACCTCAAGCCAATGTACGCCCCCAGACCTACCACAGATGTGCCAACATTCGGAACCACCGATAACTTGCCATATACTGTCCTCCTCAGCTCAGTAACATTTTGCCTCTGCATCCTCTTACTGGGAGTCGCTTTCGTCTATATGAAGTATAGAAGGAAGGAAGGTCACGGAAAATTCAACTTCTACTCCAAAGGCTGTCCTTCGCAAAAGTACTCTAATATGGAGATTCATGGTGCTCTAGCTAGCTTAATAGAAAAGTCCAGTGGATCTGGATCAGGATTACCTATATTAGTTCAAAGAACCATTTCCAGACAGATTAGATTAGTTAAGCCTGTGGGTAAAGGCAGATATGGTGAGGTGTGGATGGGTACTTGGAGAGGGGAGAAAGTCGCTGTTAAGATATTTTTGACTACCGAGGAGCAAAGCTGGTTTCGGGAAACTGAGATCTACCAGACTGTGCTCATGAGACACGATAATATTTTGAGCTTTATAGCTGCGGATATTAAAGGAAATGGTTGGACTCAAATGCTCTTGATCACCGACTACCACGCAAATGGGTCCTTGTACGATTTCCTGCAAACCAATTATCTGGACCCCAACAGCTTACTCATCATGGCCCGAAGCATTGCGAGTGGGTTGTCCCACTTACACACTGAAATTTTCAGTACTAAAGGCAAACCTGCCATCGCCCATCGAGATCTCAAGAGTAAGAACATCCTAGTCAAAAGAGACGGAGAATGCTGTATTGCAGACTTTGGTCTGGCAGTAAGGTTCTTAAGCGACACGAACGAAATAGATGTTCCACCTAATGTGCGTAGCGGCACCAAGAGATACATGGCCCCAGAAATATTAAACAAAACCATAAACGTTTTGGAGTTTGAGGCTCATAAAAAAGCAGATATGTACGCCTTGGGATTGGTCTTCTGGGAGATTTCCAGAAGATGTGCCACTGGTGATAATATGAAGACGGTAGATGATTATGCAGTGCCATACTACGATTGCGTTCCTAGTGATCCGAGTTTCGAGGATATGATGCAGGTTGTGTGCATAAAGCAGGCTCGACCGCAAATTCCTCAGAGATGGGAATCTGAGGAGATTTTACTGAATATGTCAAAAGTAATGCAGGAGTGTTGGCATTCGAATCCAGACGTGCGGTTAACTTCCTTAAGAGTGAAAAAGACACTTTCGAAACTGGAACCAGATGTTAGCATTAAGATTGTGTAGTTTCGGGTGTACCTAAATAGTTTAAAATTTGATCTTCAACACGTTTACGTTTGAGGTAGTACTTTTGACTTATTATTGAGGAAAATAATATTTTATATTTGAATAAATAAGCTTTAAGTTCAGTTAAAGGTACCACTGAAAAAAGACATTTACGCCGAGTGTACATAGTGTAACTTTAATTTGTAAATATTAAGTTGGACAAGTTTCAGGTAGCATTAATTTTTAAGGGTAATGCCTCAAACTCAATGGTCGTATAGCGGTTGATGTATGAAGTTTCAGGTTTTAATTCCTATTGTTGCAATAAGGCCATTCGTCAGCCATGGCTTGTATAAACTTGTTTATTTTGGAAATTAATATAGCATTATGACAAATGAATATCTTATAGTAATAACATTCAAAATGACTACATTAACGACTCGCATTGTTCGCGATTAAATAACGGGAGACGATGGTTTCTCAATATATGATAAACAAATATAACATGCTTCAATGAGAACACACTTCCCAGAAATCTTTTTGGCATATAAGTGTACAGAGTATTCTACTCTAGATGTTTCATAACATTTTATTTATTTCGTTGCATCTAAAGTAAGAACGCTGTACTGCACAAAAATGTAATCATTCTTAGAAATATACTGGATCAACTTTCGTGGGCCAATCTATATCTCATTTACAATCGTTTCATTCCACTCCGTTAAAATGGATAACAATGGTAGACAAGATAATAATCTGGCTCTCAAAATTCGAACCGTACAGGGAACATTCCCAATGTTGATTTTTTTTGGTATTGACGATGTTGTAAAAAATCTGAACCAAAAATGTTCATTTTTTGGACATACTGTGTTGGTCAAATTCAAACGCTAACGCGGTTTGATTTCAGGAGTGTGTAGGGAATAATGCTATAATTAATTTCTAATGAATAAAAAATATTGTTTTTCAATTTAATCTATTAAGTATTCTAATTCACGTTTATTATATTTTATCGTCACCTCTGAGACTTCTTACGTCTTTCGCTTCTACATGGATATAAAGACCAACTAATATTGTTTAAGATTTTATTTCATAAATTAACTACTGATGGCTTTCAAATTTGAATCAAATGTGACATTTTCTTTGCCATATTGTTTATAGTAATTCCTAAGTTACTGTGCCATCCGTCTATGTAATATTTACATTATAGTGGTTGTTTGATTGACGTTAATATATTGAACATTTCAATGTAGCATCACCTGGTAAAAGTTTTGTTATAGTACAAAATAAGACGAAAGAGTAGTTTTGTTATTTTTTTTTGTGTGAGTCATCTTCACCGTAACGCCCAAATAATATCCAACTAGAACAGAACGCATTCTTGTAAACATTGTGTAAGTTTTACACAATGTGTCCCAAGTATGTGAATCATACTGTCCAAGAACAGAATGTAGATTCTTGTATTTTTAATTTTTTTAAATCACCTGTTAAATTTGC
Source organism: Euwallacea similis (assembly GCF_039881205.1). Classification (NCBI taxonomy): domain Eukaryota; kingdom Metazoa; phylum Arthropoda; class Insecta; order Coleoptera; family Curculionidae; genus Euwallacea; species Euwallacea similis. The sequence continues at coordinate 1,546,430 of NC_089638.1, read as the reverse complement.
ACCTAAAATACCTACTATAAAATTCAGGAAATATGCTATGATCATTATTTGAGACGTTATCTCTTACTATACTCACAGTATATTTCCTAGATTCTACTTACCTTTGATTTTTTTAAATACCATTTGCTCAACGGGAAAAAGTATTTAAGTGCAATGATTAAGAATGCCAACTTTTTCGTTTTTCATAATCATGATTTAGGACCGACTAAATCGATTTTTACCTTCAGATAGGCCGAGTGACTGTTGGAATGTGCATTTACGTTTGTAGATATTTATCGTTATTTTTGATTTTAAAAAGTTATTGTAAAAAAATAAATATATGAAGTACAGCGAGTGGTTGTTTTTTTTACAGTAAGACTGATATTCGGATGTTGTGTTTATGTATAATGTGTAACAAATTGTAATAAAAATACTTATTCTATTGTATGAATAGACTTTTATTTTTTATCGAACTAACTAATTTTTCCATTTGATGCAACACTGGACGAAATACATTTTTTTTGGATAATAATTGTTTCTTAAAAGAATACTCTGTTAATGCTAAAGATTTGAAAAATAGTTACGATGTAAATACTGAAGGTTAGATGTCGGATTTATGATTATTTTACTCGGTTTTTAGTCACGTTTGACTGATTTCTAATGGAATTTCTTAACGGGGGATTCAGTAGCGATACCAAGACTAGCGCGAAAAAGTATCATTCGCCGGTAATCATTGATTTTGAGTTAAGTTCAAATTTTAAGGGGTAAGTTTGCTTTAATTTAATTTGCGGTTGTGTTGCGAAAAGAAAGTAGGATTCAATCGGACAATGTTCCTTCCTCGGACGTATCCCTTAATTCAGTACCCCTTTGATATCAAAATAATTTTTAACGTTCTTAAGTGGTCAAATATAAAGGAGAAGGAAGTAATAAAGATTATAATGTGCACTTTTTGCAGGGTTTTACATATTGTACAATCGCATTCGATTTTTCTCTTAATGGACCCAAATGTTTCCCAAATTGGTATTTGCTCAAATAGCCTTTATTTCTGCTTGAATTTTCTTGATGTTAGATTAAACAACAATTTTATGAAGTACATTATTATAATTTAAAAGTCAAGTTTAGGTCCCAAAGTAAGCACCGCTGAGGCATCTAAAACGTGAGGACTATAAGTATTTCACAACCGCAGTGTGTGTTTCATACTACTTCCTGTCATGGTTCGTTCACTCATTGCCATCGGGTTTAAATTTTGGAAGTAGGCAATTTGTATACGTCTAGCAATACTCCCATGAATGATGGGCTTTAATCATGGGTTACAGTCATAACCAGTTTGAAATTGAGAGAACCCTTATAGATTTCGTCCAATTCCTGCACTGTGGTGAAACGAGAGAAAAAATAGTAGGATTTCAAAGTAATTTAGCATTTTATTTTCAATTGTGGAAAAAAGAAATATAAGACCATTCTTTCTAAAAAAAAGTGTTTAAGTCATTGGTCTCATGCATAAAAAGTGATGTTTACTTGCTAATGCTTAAGTGTCTACTTGGCATGTAGAGTAAGTTTTTTCTAGAAGACTGAAGCATTTGTAACAGTTGAGTATTTACCATATCAAATAAATATTATTTGCCGCTGTTTTCGTATTACAGTAGATACTCTCTATGAAATACTTAGATTCTTGAAGTATAACAAATAGCTTCTTTAATAATGTGCTAGCTTCTATTCTATCCATAAACTAAATGTACCTATCTATTTTATTCCTTCAAAATCTTCTTTTTCATCTATCTAAAGGCAGATGCCCTATGCGGTCTTTCTTAATCGGCAGACACGACACAAGTTGCGTTCCAAAAGGTAACAATAAAAAATTGTTTATGAATTAACTATACTATACTCATTTGCCTCTATACTTACAAACATGTGTAAAGGAAGTTATTTATGGTTATGACTTGGCTAATAGTTACAAATGTATTACCTATTGATTTTATTCCGTCGTCATTGTGTCCAAAAAAATAATTCGTAACAACGTTTAAGTAATTGGTTCTAAGCATAAAAAATAGTTTTTATTTGCTAATGTTTGAAGTATCTACTTCGCATGTAAAGTATGTTTTTATCATACGAACGAAGCATTTGCTACAGTTGAGTATTTGCTACACCAACAAAGAATTATTTGCTGCTGTTAAATGGTACTAGAGGTACATACTCTTTGCAAAGTACTTTAATTCTTGAAGTACAACAAATAGGTACTTCTTTTTATGCATAAATTTAATACTGATCTAACAGATAAGTACAAGTATAATTTATTAGCTTATATACTATCCATAAACTAAAAACTTGGCTCAGTTGATACAATTCCGTCGCCATTATGTCAACAAAACGTTATAACCATGTTAAGTAATAAGTCTTAAGTATCTACCTTACATGTAGGCTAACTTTATTTACTGTTATTAAGTGGTATTAGAAGTTGAATTGACACATAACAGCAATATGGATTTCTTTTTATGAAGTCGAGCCAATATACCTATTTAAGAGGTAAATACAAGTATCTAACGTAATACATAAAAATAGCATCGAGATAAAATTTGGTGACATAGATTTATCGTAGTAAATTATTAAGGTGTGGCTATAGTTATTACTCAATAATAAAATAAACTACCTGATTTTTAGTGTAATAGTTAACTACAGGTGGTTAATAAAATTCCCTAAATAATCTGCACAATCTAACAATGAACAATTAATCCCATATTATAGAAAAAATTTCAGTAATTGGATCTAAATAATATGTAATTCCTAATTCTAAAACCTATTAATCGAAGTATATTTAGGAAACTGAGGAACCTGAGGAAATTTCTTATAACTACGATTATCAGTAGCCCGCTTTTCCGAGTCCTGCTTTGCAGCAATCGGAGGGCTTAAAACTCCCTCGTAAATTGTGTGAGTACCATTTTCGTACTCTTGAAACTCATCATTTGAGAAGCAACAACAACAGTTCCTGAATACAAACTCGTGAACTTTCAAGCAGACGTAGATAGTTTGATTTAAATATGTGTACAAGAATGGATTCATGGCGCAATTGGCTAAATTTAGTATAGTAAAAATCAAGGTAGTTCTCCAAACTGCATTTGTCCCCCTCACATTCGTCAAAAGTTTCACTAGCCAAAGGACCCAATACGGCATTCGAAATAGATTAAACGCTAAAATTAGGACTATGACGATTCGAAATGTCCTGATTTTCTTCTGCATTTGTGGATTTTTCTTGCGCCGTAATGCATTCTTCAACATGGAACTGTTGGAACAGTGTGAGAATGATTTGCTTGAAGAGGTGTTGTCGGGTTCTTCAATCCTTGTTGTACTCTTCGATGACACTGGTTTTCTGAGTTTCCACAATAAAATGGCGATTTTGTAGTAAAACCAAACAAACATTGTAATGAGAGGGAGGAAAAACAATAGTGCTACAGAAACGTAATACACTTTTATGGCTCCACGAGTGTTGTTTGTCCCCATGCAAAAATAAACATTTTCGCCAGACGATATGATCCTAGCGGGCAAGTGGAAGTAAAATGTACTCATGGGATATGATATTCCTAAAAAGTATGAGAAGTTGTTAAATCTTAAATATACAGGGTGTAACAATTAACTGGAATAATATCTATCTGTTTGTTAGGAAATCTTTTTTTGCTCGAGAAATCGACAATAATGGGCTCTCTTGTTTTGCAAATTGACGCAACTTTTCCACTTCTTCAAAGAATTTTACCTTTCAATTGGGGTTAGAAATCAACCAAAACTTTTTTGTTCAAAGGGATGTGTGTTGTAACACTTAATTGGATAGGGCATAAAACAAAGAAGTTAAATCACTACCTAATATGATAAATCGGTAAATAGGTGAGTATGAAGAAATAGTAAACCAGCGTTAAAATTAAATGTAACAATTAATGTAGCAAATATTCTGTCAATTACTCTTTTTATAGACTGGAAAAGGCAATTTTTGTCACACTATTTTTGAACGGTGAATACTAATTTCTACCATTGTGTCTAGAACCCTCTACATAGAGAAGGATGATTTTGAAAATTTGAACTTACTAGTTACAATAGAAAAGTAAATTTTTTGTAGGAATTAAAAAGTTTTATCAATCCGAAGAAAGAGAACCCGTCATTTTTCATTTCTGTGAGAAACGATTGGATTTTCTAATACACAATTTATTCCAGTTTAGTGTGCCACCCTGTGTATTCTAATAATGTTGTTATTACCGAAACATATGCCCCACAATATTATTGCGCCTTCAACGCACTTCCACAATTCTGGATCCCATTTTGGATTTAGTGCGTAAATCACGTTGTGGTACCGGTCAATAGCGATAACAAGAAGTGCCAAAGAACTTGCTAAATTGCTGACTACCTGGCCTACGGGGTTGTACCAGCAGAGAAACTCTCCTGAGGACTGGAAGAAATAAGATTAAATCAGGGGGTTCTGTGTTTGAAATAATATTAAATTGGAATTTGGAAATAGGTAACCCGTAGTAGCCTCCATAGACACATTTCCCAATTGTTTGTCTCGATCTACAGGATGATATTCTTAGGAAAATTTATAAGAAAATTTAATTTTAACTCCAATGAAAAAGCAGTTAATATTGACTGCAGTAAATGTGGGCATCCTTTTTTGTATCTAATAATATATAAAATACAGGATGACCCAGATCACAAGAAATAATCAATAGTTTAAATGAAATAATCTTAAAAATTTGTAGGAAGTCCCAAAAATACAACCATATACCGAGGGTGCCATTCAAAAGAAAAAAGATTTTATGTAGCACTTTTTGAACAACCTCCTATATATAAAATAACGTTCAGTTCGTGGACAGGCTGTCCATTTTAAGGCGAGTCAGATCAAATATTGTGACATTAATTTTGTCTTGTTTATTCAAATCGTCCGTTATGCTTGCAGCATTCAGAATTCGTTAATAGTAATGTAATGTAGTAAAGGAAAAAATACATACCCAAACCATATCGCGAGGTTTTCCCAGCACATCCAAATAATTGATGCAAAACGTTACCACAGTCAAGATGTCTGAGATAGCTAACGAAATCATACATGTTTTTTGCAGATACTTATATTTTCTGTAAAAGACATAGTTTATCCACCTAACATATCTATTATCTATCTTGGAAATAGGAGGTGGTTAAAGTACACTGGAGTGTAAAATTAACCGGACACTTGGATTTTTCCAGAAAAGAAGCATTAAAAAACATTTACAGAGTTACTAGTTGAAAGTTTAATAAAATTGATTATTGAGACGTTAACATTTTTTATACAGTAAGAAAAAAAGGAAACAACATTACAAAAAAAGAAAAAAAAAGAAGAAAGTCTACAAATTTGCTAACAAAAAAAGACATTTTTTCACGTATAAATTTCTTAAATGAAAAACAAGATGCTTAGTAACGTGTATTGTTTCCGCCAGTCTTAATCACGGCGTCCATGCGATTGGACATGCCATGAATCAACATGGCAAATTCTTCCTGAGCGATTTCCTCCCATTCATTCCAACTCAATTATGGATTAAAACTTAGTACGACCAATACGTCAGCCCAGAATATCTTATGTGTGTTTTGCTGGGTTTAAGTCTGGACTCTTCGGGGGCCACGGTAATAAAAGAAAATCAAGTTTATCCAAATAGATTCGCGTTGTCCTTGCAATGTGTGGACGAGCATTGTCATATATTAAACAAAAATTTTCACCGATAAATGGCGCAAATGGCTCTACATATTCTTCCATTGTTCAATGTATCGTTCAGTATTTAAATTACCACCACGAATGGTGACAAGTTCTGTACGTGCTTCTAAGGAAATGCCTGCCCATACTATTACGCCATCACCGCCAAATTGAATTCTAAGGGAAAAACAACATTTTACAAAACTTTTAGCAACTTTTCCCCAAATTCTATTCCACCCATTAGATGAGTATCTGTTGAATCTGGATTCACCGTGAAGAGTATTGCATGCCATTCTTCAACACCCCCCCATAAAGATGAATGAGAGCAAATTGAAAACGCTTTTGTCGATGATCTATAGTCAATAGAGGTCCCGTAGCAGGACTTTTGGAATTTATTCCAGATTCATTTAAGTGCCTACGAAACGTAAAAAAAACGATATAAAAAATATATAAACATGAATACGATGTTTAATTAAACTTGCCGTTCTTGGTCTACTTTGTTCTGGACTTCTGCTGAATTGTCCTGATTCCTGGAATCGTAATGCATCTGATAGAGTTCTTCGATAAATTCTTAAGATATTTGCGAGGTAACGAATACTGCGGCATCTTGCAAGGCAACAGTTTGCGCTCTTTGTTCAGGTGTCACAATTTCTTTGTTGCAAGAATAAGAAGCTGAAAACCGTATTTTCACTAGAAGCAAACTTACTGAAACTGAAAATAGCACAAGAACGTAGAATAATTCTGCTTAATTTGAAACGTTTATTTCGCTCTGATAGTGAACAAACCGTAGTACTCGAATTTTCCTGGACTATACAGATGTTAATACTTGGGTCCTATTATATCGACGTATTAATTGTTAGTTGTTTAGCTTATAGGTTTAAGTCTAAACCCTATTTTGTGCCCATATGCAGTTATCGCCATCTGTTTTAGAAATATTCTCGATATGATTAGATTGCAGTACCATTTTGCTCCCATAAGGGGAGGATTCTCAGGCACTGGAATTTTCGGCACTTTTCTTTTTGGCGGAAATTACAATTTGTGTGTACGCACGTTTCGTAAAGTCGATGTGACTGCAATAAACCAATAAAGGGCCAACCTAGCTTTTTACCCAAAATATTACACTTTAAAACGATAAGTAGCAAGTTAGCCTATAGTGGTTTCCGAGGAAGAGTACGTCTATGCCTCGGTTACTCGGTTTTTGGTACTTAAGAACCAAATGAGGCGGTCAGGTGTCTTTTTCCCGTTACTCGCGAATCGATCGCATTTCCCGATTTTGTCATTTTGTTTACATCGTTTTTTTCTCGTTTTGTTTACCACGAAGATCTAGTGGAACCACTAATATCGTGTAATGGCTCAATGTTAACTTTGTCTTAACTGTACTCGTACATATCGATACTGTTCAAGTCAGTAGCGTAATCAATAAATCTTGTGATCGTTAAACAGGTTTTTGGTTAATTTTAACCAGAAAATAGTGCCCCTTAGACTGCGACTTCAAGGTGGTCTGAACGTGAGCATCCAGTCTTCCATTATCTTGAGCCCACGGGTGGACTCACCAAGCCGGATCAATCAAATCACTTTTAAGCCTTCATTCTGGACAACGGGCAAAAGTAATCTAAACAAGTTTAAACAAGAAAAAACGTTGTTGCTAATAAAATATAAACAAGATTTCAGAAAATTTTCCAAAACTTTTTTGCTAAAAATATATAAAAAATTAAATGTCCGGTTAATTTTGCACTCCAGTATCCTTGGCAAGAACATTAATATGGGAATAGGTACGAGTATATTAGAATAGATTTAAGTCATTAATCAAGATTTGGTCGCTAATATACATATGTATAATTACTTATAAATAATCGCTCCACTGGCTGCAAAACTGATTCTGGATGAGTGTATTTTTGGAAAATAAAGAGAACATCTTTTGAAAAACAATTCTTGCAACATCTGAGATGACATTAATGCTAAAGCATAATGAATTCCCTCAATTCTCTGTTATGGTTTCGAACTTTTTTCCTTATTTGAGGATAAAAATTAAAATTCTCTTTCAATTAAAAACACCATTAACCCCCATTCGATAAAGAGATAATGAATAAATTAATAGGTATATAAACAGTGGGCCCTCAGCAGCAGACCTTGCTTATGATGAATGCTAATATAACGAGAAACGAAAGAGATTTTAATAATTATTTAAATTTAATTATACAGGGTGTTTCATAAAGAAAGGACCATAGGTTGAAGGTGGATAAGACTATCTAAAACGTTGTTAAATGCAGCCAGAATGAACTGAGAATGAACCTGAACTAACCTTTTTTCGAGATATAGGCATTTTTGTAAATTTCATCGAAAACCCGACTATTTTTTATCTGAACCTGCTTTACTTCCTATCACTCAAAATACAGATAGGACTACATTTTGAAAATCCACATTAAATTTCCTATAAGATACGATAGTTTTTGTTAGAAAATGTGCCTTTTCCAACTCAACGCAGCCACCTAAATAAGAAAATCCGAAACTTCATATTTTCTGGTATTACTCAATAATAGTTTACGTAATGAATTTCACAGCTACTTTTTTGAGATTTCATCAAAGCTGCCAAAAGATTTTTGAATCTTAAAAATTAGTATACCGTTTAAAAATATATTAAATATGACAAGTTTGATGACATCTCAAAGAAGTAACTGGGAAATTCAATGATAGCATAAGCTATCATTGAGTAATACTAAAAAACATGGAATTTCAAATTTTCCTATTTTTTAGGAGGCTGCGTTAAGTTCGAAAAGGCACATTTCCCAATAAAAACTATCCTATCTTATAGGAAATTTAATGTGAATTTTGAAACTATAGTGGTATTTGTGTTTTGAGTAGTAGAAAATAGAGAAATAGCAGGTTAAGATAATAAAGCCGGGTTTTCGACGAAATTTACAAAAATACCTATATTTCGGAAAAAAATCAGGTTAAAATCCTCGTTTTGACTAGACTTGACTACGTTTTAAATGGTCTATCCATCCCAACTTCTGGCCCTTTCTTCCTGAAACACCCTGTATATGCTATATCGATTATAATTCGATTATAAAGGAAAGAGATTTACCTGATAATACAAAATATTTCCTTCGCTTCCTTACCTTAAACTTACTGATCTTATAACGCATAAATTCCCTATAATCGCAATAATGGATATGATTAATATAATCCAGTAATAAATGGTCGTATTTATGTGAATCGTTCTAAGTGCACTCTCATGAACATCTTGAGCATAAGATTCGTTGACCTAAAAAATGATTGATTTTTGGACAAAAATCGTATTTGTTGATTATCGAATTAAAACTCGAAAAATATCGTATGAAAGAAAAAATCTTACTCTGGATCCACCTGCACCCATTGGTTTTTGGTAAGTATTATGAATGTACTTCACTGCGCACAAAGGCAAATTGACAACAAATTAATAAAGTGGCAGAAGGTGCTCGTATAGATAAATAATTTTATGGTTGACTGCTAAAAATCCATGCGCTCTTTTCGCTCTTAGCTTTTTTGAATTATACGTGTTAAGATAATAGACGTGTGGGTGTACCATGGAGAAGGGAAAAAAAAACAAATATTAGATGAAAAAGTTATAAGTAGTATAAATATATAAGTGTTTTAAACGATTAATAAGTTAGTATCGAAAGTATTATAATCGTGGTAAATGTGGACAAAGAAACGAACTTTTGAATAGGTTAAAAACATCGTTTTACATTTTATTTAGTTTAAAGTTGAATGCGTTTTACAGAGAAACCTTTGGTTTTCAATGTAATGAACATCTGTTGATATTACTTTCAATGGGTTCATTTTCAAAAATGAATGTATTAAATTTTCAAAAAATTAAACTTGCGTAACATTTTCAAAACAAAAAAAGTCATTTTTCCTAACACCATTGAATTCTACTACCCACCTCAAATTATTCAAGACAAATTCAATCCTCATACCCAGATAATTGTTTATTAGATTGCTAATGGAGAAATTATTGTCAATTTTCACTTTCTATAGAATACTAAACGCTTCCTATGTAACTAGATATACAGTGCATACAGGGTATTTCAATTCGACTCTCACCATTGGAATCTCGGAACCTAAAGGAGTTACGAAGAAGTTTAAATAGAGGCAAAACACTGTGTAATTTAGCTCTTGATCAAATGCCGTTTTCAAAATTTTAATTTTCCGAGTACTTTCAAATCTAACCAAAAAAACTAAAAATTGAAGATTTCGTTATTATTTTTTAGCGTTATTTGACAACGAAGTCCAAAACCACAAACATCTTCGAAAGTACTAGGGAAATTCTAATTTTGAAAACGGCATTTGGTCAAACGCTACATTGCGCAGTTTTGCCCCCATTTAAGCTTCTTCGTATCTCCTCTAGTTTCCGAGATCTCCGTGGGGAGGGTCGAATTTGAAATGCCCTGTATAGTACTTTCTACCTGTTGTGGTTGATTGAGATTATGTCCGGAAAACCCTATGTCTATGTATGTGAATAAATATTTTTACCAGAAAAAGATAATTACACTTCTAATCCTCTTAATTTAAATATTATTGATGATTTAACATTGTTTTTATTAATCCGGATAATAATAAAACAATTACTGACAATGCCATAAACCGTATGGCATTACCAGCAATTTGTGCTTGTTCTATCCCTACGATGGGAGATAAGACCGATAATTATCAGATTTGCACCAAATTAACTATGTCTATCGGCTTACGTGAACATATGGATGAGAAAGATAATCAAAAAACTATTTTTACTAGCTGCGTGTAAAGTTTATCTCGTATCTATATATCAATTCCTCAATGATTCTATGAAGGAAGGTGTGGGGCCGAAGAGGGGTACATCGTTCCACCGAGGATGGAACAGAGCCAAATTTTGGGTTTCCCTGTATTACTTGAAAATTTCAACATAGCCAGTCATATGTTTAAACAGAGTGTCTTATAAACAACGGTACTAGTAAGTATTGGGTGCTAGAGCGCAGAAAATAGAGCGGTTCAGCTAAATTTTTTTTGTACAAAATTGCTTGTTTTCATTCATGTAATTTGTTTAATACACCGTTACATCGGTGAAAATGTTTTTGATGTTTTTTTTAGCATGTTGTAAATTTGTCTTTCTAATGTTTTTGTCGGGTCTTTACTTAATTAAATGTATTTCCCATCATTTAAAAAATTTTCAATTGTTGTTCATAAGTAATACAGCCCATTACGACTCGACATTACGAAGTATGGATTTCTATATCAATCAATTAAAAAACAAAATAAAACAAAAACAAGAAATCTTATGGATTTAAGTCAAAACTTTGTGGTGATCACAGATGTTCACTGTTCCGACCAATCCATCGATGGGGAAAACTTACTAGATTTTAGACCTTTCTTCATAACGAGCAAGAGAACCATTTTGCATAAAACAAAAATATTTTCGTAAAGTCAGAGGAGCGTACTCCAAAACTGGAGGTAAGTCGCAAGAAACTCAAGTACTGCTCCTCATTAAGTTTTGCCAGAAGTTCAGCTAGTCCCAAAATCATATGTACTATATCCCAAAATCTCACACTATATGTCAGTTGAAAACTCATGTTTGACGTAATGTTCTCTCATAAAATGAGAATTTTCTGTTTTGTAAGAACGGCTATTTCTTCAATTACATATACCTTTTGTCAGGGTACCCGAAGAAAAAGTCAACCGGTTCTATCTACAAGGGTATATTTTCCTTTTGGCTTGCAGCCCAAACCTCTCTTCGATACTCTCCTAAAGGCGCCCTCAAATCTCTCTCGACCCTGTTGTGGATATGCCTGCCACAGAATCTATAGGTCTTAAATAATCGCAATTTTTATAAAAGCTAATGAAAAATATTCGCTACAGGGTACCGTCTAGTGTTTTTCAGGATTTTAATGTAAATTATTGTTAATTTAGGGTAGTTACGCATAGGATAAAAAGAATTAAAACGTGTAACCGTCGGGCTCAGCATCCTCGTGGTACGCCTATGAGCGTCACTAGTTCAAGAGTAACTCCCGCCAAGCACAGGGTTTTTTCACCCATTATCCTTGGATAATGGATGAGCTAAATAGTGGAATTTCCAGCGGCTTCTCTGTCGGGACTAGTACCACGGTGCAATTACGATTACCGAAAGATCCAAAAAAGGCCAAATCGGGTCTCCCAAGTGTCTTACGCTTTAATGCGGCCTGTAGTTATTGGACCAATAACTACCCTATAGTCTAAGTACGCCTATGGTCGTTCTCCTATAAATTGGGTATTTAAGAATTTGCAACATGGAACAGTACTCTCTTGTAATCTTGCACCCCCGCACCTTAGGATCTTGCTCTTGGGTCTCAACTGCCGGCTCACGTGTCCTCTTACTCGCTAAGTGCCTCCCATAAATTAATCTCTGAAGTGGTTCCTGGAGGAAGTATTTGATCCCGACTGGTTGGTCTCACGACGGATTCTTCGATAGTTCACAGTCGACAGGCGGTAAAACAGTTAGTTCGGAAAGTGTTAGTGCTACATCAGCCAACAGAGAACAGACACACAGGTTAGTTGTAGTTTACCTAACATAAGAACGGCATTGTACAATTAGTCTTAGGTTGTGGAGTGTCCTGGAGAGAATTTTCTTCCTTATAATACGGTTAACTTGCAAAGTTTCCTAGGTTAAGCTGTAAAAGTACCGTTAAGGGATCTTTTAGAAAAATTTAGATGGTACCCCTTGGCAAACAAAAATTATACGCGATAAATTTTTTTCTGTCATATATAAATTCATTATACAGTAAAGAATTGCCTACGATAATTCACGAAGCAGCAAGCAAGCTTTCTTCGATTCGTTAAGAGGCGAAGGGGATGACTCCCCAAGTACCACTGAGGAAAGGGTAAGTGTGGCCGTCAAGGTAGGAATAAGATTGGCCCGGACGACACCGATGCCCCGCCCGTGACAGTCAAATAACACCAAATTCCACAATAACCCGTTATTGTCAACCCAGCTCTCGATCCGTTTGTTTATGTTAACACTATTAAGAATGCATAATTTATGGGGCTATATTCTACTTTGCACTCATATTGCTTTTCTTTGTCAGCTATCCTAAGACCATTATCACTCTATATATATCCTGGTAAACGTTGCCTCGTGGGTGAACAATATATTTTTTTTAGATTATTTTTTGGGTGCTAAAGGTTCCAACTTCAAATGCATTTTGTTCTAAAACTGTTTATTGAAAAAGACTGCACGCCACTGGGTTTTAAGTCGAAAAATGTACATAATACGTGCAAGGAAATGTATTTACACGAGAAATATGTATTAAGTTTCGTTATTCAAATTATTCACAGAATAAACCTGATTAAATATACGCTCATGATATCATATCAACATTTATTTGCTTTGCTTGCATTCGTCAGCAATGTAAGCATTTTTAGGAAATACATATCTCTAACATAATTTTCTACATTAGCTAGACAGCGATGGACACAATAAAAATTATAATAATGCTGAATTTAATACGGTATTTATGGTTCTTTCGTTGGGCCAAATAATGATAAGAATCATTATCAGTTCTGTTTGTTCTTGTTAGCAAAGAAATTAAATGTAGCGATTTGTGAAATGTGTGATTCAATATTTGACTGTTTTTCATTAAAACGGACCACTGCATTTTTTTTAAATCATGGGAATCATTGATTCAACGATGATACTCAAATGTGGTTTTTGGAACCTAAACTTCCATATGAATTTTACACGAAATGAATCTGTCAATACATAATTCCCTAACGAATTTAATTAATTCAAAAATCACAATTAATATATTATCAATATATCAAATGTTTTCATTTCTTGAAATTTTTTTGGAATAAAATTTTTATTTGATTTTCATAGGAAAATGGGTATCAATGAAATACGGCACTAAATGTTAATGCAAGCTAGAGCGTTTTTATTTTCTTATAGAAAAGCAAGGGCAGTGTCCCATTTAAGACTGACTAACAAACCTCTTCTATATGGGGCATGTACGTCTTATTTCACATTTTATTTATTTTATCTAGCCATCAATATTCTTAATGAGTCTGGACGTTTGCTCTTAAATGATACCTAATATTATTTATTCCTTTTTGGGTCTAGACTGGCAGGATACATAAATCTAATAGTTTTGATCCCAAATTTTGTATTTGTAGGCTGGTTTTATTAATAACTACCATTTTATTTCTGTAATGGATAATTTGGCAAGTTCTAAATTATTTTAAAAAAAAATAGATATAACAAAAGTGGGCCAATATAATCGATTTTTCCTTGAGTCTCTGGAATACTGCTTTACTTTCAGGAATTGGGAATGAAATATTCCCCCAACACAATGCGTCGTGATATATGTTTACATTACAAAGAATTAATAAACGACATTCCATAATTTTTCTCACGCTTACATTAAAACAAATCAAACAAACCTTTTATCAATTTTTTGTAAAAGCTCGCATGTACAAATGTTATGATAAGATTGGCGATAGTTTTGCATGAAAAGCGAGACCAAGAGCATGTATAATTTTGTCAGATGAAGACAAAGACTCTTCATCCAAGAACAAGAGAAGATTAGTTTAGACTTGGTCTTGCTATGTTCCTCACTAAAGAAGTAACTAGTAGAGTCCGGTAGTCCAGAAGTGGGTTGTGCTCTTTTCGTAATAGGAATATAAGTACGTGTTACAGCTATATGTCGTTACAGCAGGTGTTTCAGGACTATGGGATCAAACTTCTAGGGATTGACGAATGCAACAATAGAAGACGACATCTGAGTGTAAAAACACGTGTCCGCAAATATCTTCCTAAGATGCCACGGCTTTATGAAGCTTTAAGACAGTTACATAAGTGTAAAAACCTTTTTATCGAGTTTTGGTACATTTAATTTTAATTTATTTGTACAAAATAACAATACAGCAATTGTTCAAAATATCGTCCTTGAACTTCATTGCACCTGTTTAAACAACATAAATAGTTTCTGCAAACTTGGCTAAAAATTTGATAATCGTTTTGAATGACTTCAAATGCCGCAGCGATTCGTACAGTCAGTTCTTGTTCTGTTTCCACTGGCGTTTCATAGACCAGATACTTTACATATCCTCTCAGAAAAAAATCTAAAGGTATTAGATCGGGTGACCTAGGAGCTACGGGACCGTCTCTACCTATCCAGTGTTGTCCGAACTGATGAAGTTCAAGGCTGACATTTTGAACAATTGCTGTAGTGTTATTTTGTACAAACAAATTCAAATAAAACGTACTAAAAGTCGATAAAACACATTTTTATACATAACTGTTTTAAAGCATCCTAAGGCCGTAGTGTCTCAGGGAGGCATTTGCGGACACGAGGTCATATACTCAGATGTATTCTGTTGCACTAAACAATTCCTAGAAGCTTGTTCGCAGAGTTCTCAAACACCCCCTATACTATTGCTACGTCAATGCAGCACATGTGAATTTATACATTTTTAGTGATTCATTATCAAAGTATAAAGTCATTATTGGGTATTGGAGTTTTGAAATGATTTCACACAAGATATTTCAATTTCTTATATTAACTTCTTTTCCTGAAAATTCTTATATTAATAATCTTGATTTTATTTAATCTCAGTCAGAAGGTATGTACGTGTCAATGTGACAGAGATTTCTAACGAACTGTTATGTGTAATTAGTAAATTTATCACCACTCTATACTTAAGAACCAATATTGCAGGTGTCCTTTAATTTATCACTTCGGCCATCTGGTTTTCACATGAGGAAAAGATAAACTTCCGAGTGGTTGAAAATAAAGAAAGAACGTTTTTCACTTCTTTTGTATAGTAGCGAAAAAATCATAAATTTAACAAACTTGACTCTTACAGACGGTAAATTAGAAAAAGAAATAAAAACTGTTGAATTTTGGACATTATTGATTTTTACCAGAAATTTAACAGTTATAAAGTGAATAAATATAAAATAAGGAGAAATAAAATAGAGAAAAAGGAAGAAAACAAAAATAAAATTCTATTTACTAATATATTATTACGGTACGTAACTTTGGGAGCGTATTCTATTGCTAAAATAACGGTAATTTTGTTATATAAACTATATCCCAAAAATGTTTCGTTACGGAAATACAGAGGGTGAAAGTTTCATTAAAAAAATACGTGGTAAACGTGGTACGCCAGTATTCTTTTTCAATATACATATATTTTTTTAAATTGTTTGTTCAATTTGGAAGGAAAAAGATCTCTTTATGTTCTTTCGTAGAACGCACCGTTTTCGACTAAAAAAAAGGCATTATAGTGCGCCATAATGTAATAACTACTATTCATGAATGAATAGAGATCCATTTTTACATTTTTTATTGTTTAACGATAAATAGCAATCATAAAAATCATCGATTTGTGACATAGAATCAAGACAAATGTTGAAAATGACCACTTTCTGATGAAACGTACGATTCCAATCGTCTCATCATTGATTGTCTCACTCGTTCAAAAACTCCTATAATATTTCTTATGGCACTGAAACTTTGAATTATTCGATTTCTTAAGTCATT
This sequence comes from Euwallacea similis, assembly GCF_039881205.1. NCBI lineage: Eukaryota > Metazoa > Arthropoda > Insecta > Coleoptera > Curculionidae > Euwallacea > Euwallacea similis. The sequence goes on along the minus strand of NC_089638.1, from coordinate 1,530,224 downwards.
TTAATCTTATAATGTAAGTATATGTATAAGTCTTATACACAAGTGACTTGCGGTGACCCCATAAATATAAATTTAATTTTTAATTTTAATTTTTTAATGAAACTTTCACACCCTGTATTTCCGTAACTAAGCATTTTTGTGATATAGATTATATAACAAAACTACTTTTATTTTACCGACAGAATACATTCCCGAAGATACGTACCGTACTTAGGAAATACTCATACCTACAGTAGCAGTCAAATGTAGAGAAACATTTCTTTTAGGCATTACACTTTCTAAATATTGCTTACATTTAAATTAAACTTTTATTATTATAAATGTAAACTGTAATGGCGTAGTTTTAATTAATTTTTATTATAATTCATCAAGCAATTCATATATAACTAAAAAAAAAATCTGTTTGATGCGGTCAAAAGTAGAGAAACAAATTTTTTAATTCAAAAATTAAATGTATTCAATCAATATTTTGTTGCATAGCCCTTATTTAGTAAAACTGCACTGCATCTTTTTTTCATGGAATCTAATAATTTATTAATTGTTTCCTGCTCAATCGAGTTCCAGGTATCTTCTAGTGCACTAAATAGTTCTTCCTTGTTTTAAATTTACTTGGATGATCCTGTCTTATTTTTTTATCTATCATGTCCCAGAGGTTTTCAATGGGGTTGAGGTCCGGACTCTACGGAGGCCATTTCATTAGACTGACATTATTGGTGGCAAAAAACTCTTTAATAATTTTGGCGGTATGGTTTGCATCATTGTCATGTTGAAAAATCCATTTAAGAGACATGTTATATTCCGCATATGGTAACATAACATCTCTTATTATTTCTAAATACCTGTATCGATCCATTATTCCATCTATTCTTGCAATTGGTTCCATACCAAATCCAGAAAAGGACCCCCAAACCATCAATCCGCCACCACCAAATTTAACAGTGCCTTTTGTGAACTTTGGATTATACCTTTCATTAATAGGACGTCGTATGTACTGAATACCATCAGATGAGAATAAATTAAATTTACTCTCATCCGAAAATAGTACCGTTTTCCACTTCTCATTTGTCCAGTTTAAGTGTTCTCTTGCGAATTCTAAACGGGCCGCTCTATTTTTCGTTGAAATGAAGGGTTTTTTTGCGGGCTTTCTTCCATAAAGGTCACTTTCTCTAAGTTGACGTCGCACAGTACTAGATTATATTCCTAACTGCCCATTTTCACTGCAAATATCCACCGCTGTTTTTTTCGGATCTTCTCTGGAGGTTCCTACTATTCTTCGATCGACACTTTTTGTGGTTTTACGAGGTAGACCAGATTTGGGAAGAGTCGTCATCGTTTCCCGTAAACTAAAACAACGGATAATTTTAGTTGTAACACATCGATTTAGATTTAATGCGCGTCCAATATGCGATTGCTTTATACCTGATTTATACTTGGAAATAATTAATTTTCTCACGTCCCAACACACAGGTTTTCCTCGAGGCATATTGGAAAACATTGTATTTGTTTAACTATAATTGCTATATGTATAGCAATATAATTGCTATATAACAGTTATAGTTGCTATGTATGTAGGTGATATTTATTATCACTAATATCCAAAAAGGAGAGTTGTTTACGCTTTCTTAAGGTTCGTTATAAGCCAACATGACTGTATATTAATCAGTATATTTACTTACTATACGATAACGTAATCTTAAAGAGTATTAAAGTCACTAATCGCTTTAATATCATTAATGTCCAGATCTAATAAACATGTAACTAATAGGGTTCTATGAATCGTGTTGTAACACGGTACAGTACAGTGAGGGGCTCGTTCAACGTTATATTTTAGTCATCATCGACTGCCATCAGCTTTCGCAATTCTGTAGAAGAAGAATTTTAGGTTCAATTTTTCACAACAATAAACATTTTAATATAAATTATATAGCGGATCGTGTTAAGTGTTTCATTAGGAATATAATATCGAATTAGTGAATCGGTTCAAATATTCAGTGTTGTTGATATGAATATTACTGAATCGATAAGTTGAAAAATACTAAAAGCTGATTTTTCAATTGCTTTGGTGTGTACAGTTGAAAACTGCTTATGATGTAGTGGGTTTAGTTGCTGGGTGAGTATATTATAAATTTTAATTTTGAAATTTTTCTTCTATCCATCTTCTTTTTGCATGAGTTATGTAGTCTTGAATATCTTATGGTCAATTGACATAAACAAGTGGATCCCATTAGGGCCTAGCCATAACTAAAAGCACAAAACCACTATTGACAAGTTAAATACTGTTAGGACTTGCGACGTATTTTTTATCACGGATTATGGTTGGGTTGTTTATTAATTTCAATGTTCAAAGTGAGTTTAAGAAACTGATGTTACGCCCATGGACAACCCCAGCCATTGGGTAATACTGTTGGAATTCCCAGCGCTTAACACCCATCTTCGGCTGAGGGAAGTTATTTTATGATTGGGATTTCCAGCACTATTCTTTGTCGGACTAACATTGCGAATCTAAATTAAAGGTACCGCCAAACGAATACAATGGCTGGGCTCCAATAAAAGCCCAGCGATCGTGCCTCTAAGTGCTACGCTTTAACGCGACAAGGTAGCCTAGAAGCCGGTAATGGGGCCCTATCGGGGATACGTCTATGGGCGTTACGCCTCCGTATCAGTACTTAAGGAGGGTGCGAAACTGAAGAAGCTCTCTTTTCTCGCTACTTCATCATGGACTCGTACGCGTTAAACTCTCGTCAACATTCTTTAAATAACGCATTTCTCGATATTGTATAGTTGTTAATGTTACCAATAAACCTTTGTTAAGTTAAGAAGGTTTAGTTTCTTTTATACGCGAAAACAGTGTCTCTGAGACTGCGAACTCAGGGTGGTCCTTCATAATCGATCAATCCAGTCCACGATCTACGTAGTTCACGGTTATCGTATCGAAAGGGGTGAATCGACCCAACCACGTACACGCGCCAAATTTGGACCAAACAAATACATCATGCTTTTCCATCATTTTTGTATTGTAGCAGTACGCTGCAAGTCTGATCATTTGTGTATTAATTTTTGAGTAAAATAAAGTAGTTTTTTTAAGGAATTTTGCAAATAAAAAAGTTCAATTCATGTTACATGGTCGTAAAGAAAATTTAATGGTCGTTCAGTGCATTTCATTGTATACAGGGTTTTCTATTTTTAAAAATGCATTTTTATTAATTTTGAGCCACCCTGCACAAGCCAGATACCCTTGCTCTGCATGACACAAATTCGTGAACTTTTCCCGATTATTAATTTCTGGGGCTCCTTTAGATATTTTCGAAAAACGTATTAAACTTTGGTTCGAAATATATTCTAATCTTGCATCTACTTTGTATATTATTAATTAATTTGTTTGTTTTTTATTCTTATTGTACACCCGTTAATAATTTGTTGTCTATTTTTTTACAGGAACGTTGCTGTTGCCGATCGCTAGCATAACACCTCAAAATGAATTCTTCCAATTTTCGCCCACAATCACCACAAAGTAAGAATAACAATTACACCCATATAGCATTCTTACTTCTATGTGTAAAACCATGATTTAAGGATGTTAGAATTTCAGATTTTTTTTCCTTAGAGCTTTAACCGTTGAATATTTCGCTAAAATTCGGAATGGGTTTTTTACATAATCGGACTTGACAAACGATTGACAAAGACTACAAAATGTCAGTTTTTCTGAATTTAGACTGCTTTTTCCCACCCTTTCCTTTTTGTCGTACGACACTGACTGCTTTTCTAAAATTTTGAATTCCCTGTTGTATTTAAAAACTATTACGTCCATTCTTAGATGCTTCTCAAAGACAGGGAAGGAAAAATCGCAAGAAGAAAAAATGTTTCTAAATTCATCATGTAAATAAAACTTTAGGAAAGGAATAGTCAATAGCGTGCCTCAAATATTTTGAGGATAGGAAATAAAACGAATCCGATTATGCAGACTTTAAACTCTAACATGTAGCTCAAATTTAAATTAACTATCTCAAAAATTTCAGGAGCCGTACGGAAAAAACGAAAGGGTAGGAAGAATATTTTACCCAACACATGCGATAGTATCTTTACCACACTCAATTGCTGACCGAATTCCGCCTCACGTCCTTCGATCAATTGCAATTAGTGTGCGGTAAAGCACTAATTTCCGCACTTGTTAGATAAAAACGGTTTTACTTAAAATCATTTTTGTTCGTTTTTCAATTACTACTGATTTAAATCACATTCAACTAATGATTGAAATTTAGTACTAATTTTTATTGCTTTTTTTCTCAATGGTAATTTATCCGTGATAGTTTTAAGTGTATATTTCTTTATTTTTCGTTCAAAATCGCCATTTTTAAACGGATGTGGAGATTAAAATGAAGGTATTCAACTAGACCTAAATAAATTAAATTGAAGTCAGTACAATCATGGCAAAATTACTAAAAACATGTTATTGGCTGATAAAGAGGTAATGTGACAGCATATAATCTAGACTTTATTTAAATCTCCACTTGAGTTGAGTTTAAACTATTTCAAAAATTACCTGAGAAAAATTTTTGAATTATCTAAGAAATGATTCTTATCGGATAAAATTATCAAGTTATCGTTAGCTCGCTTTAATCAAGACATTTAACATTGCCCTCTGTATTATTAAACCAAAAACTGAATTAAACAACTAACATTATTTTCTCTTTGCAGTCACCAGCTCAGTGACTGTTGATATGCCTAGGGGTCCTGTACATATTCCTGGATCGTGTCCAGTCTGCCACGCCACCTCCTGGACAGGAACTTACTCCTGTTTAGCATGGTTTCTGTGCTTTTTCTGCTTTTGGAATTGCGGTTTGTGCTGCTGCCTCTGTATGCGCCAGAAGAAGTGCACCAAGTGTGGATTTACTGTTGGGTAGATTACTATTAATCCCAGTTACCTCAGTTACGTTATTTTATTTTTTTAAGTGTGTTAAAAATTATTATAACTTTTACTTTGAATACGAAAAAGAGGTTTAGCTTTAAGTTATTAAATCAAATACGTGTTTACACTACTGTCTAAAAGTTTGAAAACATTTAACATGTAGAGTTTTGAGAATTGTTTAGGGTCGTTGTCTTGCTGGAAAACAAACGGTAATTCTATAAGATTTAACCTTCTTTTCTTAAGATTCCTTCGATTTTGTAAAGAGGCCTGACTTGGCCTCCTCCAAATACCCCCAAACTATTACGCTGCTCCCTCCGTGTTTGACGGTTGACACTGCACACTTTTAATGCACTTTCGTTGCGCAATTGGCGGACGATTACTTTCCTATTGGACTCAAAAATTTGAAATTTTTATTCATCCATCCATAGAACTTCATTCCACTGGTCCTAAGTCCAGTCTTTCTGCCTCTTCGCCCATTCAAATCTACTTGCCATGTATTCGATGGTGAGTTTAGGTTTTTTAGCCGCCACATCATCCTACACTATCATCCAAGACCAGCAGCGCAAGATGTCTCTTAACAGTGATTGTTGAGATTGCTCTCTTCCGTCCTTCATAGACTGCTGCACCAATTTGGGGTGATGCCGATTACTTTTGTTTGTGCCTGTAATGAAAGCGTCTTAACGATGAGTAGAGCGGTCTTACGTCGTCCGGTTCTTTTTCTATCATAATTTGACCCTGTGTTTTTTTTCTGACCAAAAAGGCCAAAAAGTGATATCTTAGGATTTTTTTGCAATTTCCCACTTTGAATACCCTTCTTCGCCTAAGGTACATATTGCATTGCGTTGTTCTAATGTTAATTGTTTCAGTTTTGACTTTACACTATAGTTAAAAACAGAAATACTGAGGTGTTGTTTTAATGGTATGTCAAGGGCAACTGAAGAAAAAAATATGCAAAATCAACATGGTAAACAAAGTATTTTGGGTGTCTGGTAACGTCTGAAAGGTAAGACATCTACTCACACGGCAATTGAAGAAAGTGCGCGGGGATTAGGTTTCATGTTGTGTTGGATTAGGTTTCCGGTTGTTTATGTCTTTTAATGCAGTAATTCTCACAGCAATGAAACGGCGAATCTGCATTTCTTTTTTGCTTTGGTCATTAAAAATATTATAAGGAATCAGCATTAATTGAAACAATTTTAAAAATGGGGATCAATAAATTTACAAAACTGAATTACTAAAAAAAATGCAAATGCTTCCAAACTTTTGTATAGTAGTGTATCTTCCAAATATTTTAAAATGTCCTGTGTTGTGCAACAATAATTATCTGTTACGGGAATACGAAAGTATTGCAAAAAATTTGTTCAGAGTTTCAGTTTTTGTTAACTGATTACAGTACCGAGTAAACTGAGGCAAGGTAAAAAGGGATTATACATATTTGTGCATACACAAAATCATAACAATAAATAATTTGTTATGTTACTATATATACATACACTACCATTTATGTTTGCAAAATTACAAATAATACAGTACTTATACTACTTACAAAAATTACATAAAATTTAAATTTAAAAAATTTAAATAAATACATAAAATTACATATGTATTTTTTGTGGTAATGTTTTAATAAATTGTAGTAAATATTTAACATAATATAGTTCTATTTTCTACCCTAACTCCAAGCCATATAAATATTAGCTAACTGTAACTGCGTGTATATAGTATACGGGGTGTCCGTTTCCGGAACTCAATCGTGGGGATCTTGGCCTCCGAGATGCGAAATCGATTAAATCGTGGCAAAATTGCGCAAAGTGGAGCAACAATATTATGTCCTTTTTGAAATTTAAAAAATTTTGATGGTTTGGTACATAACTAAAACATGTTGGACTGCTTAAAATAACAGAAATCGTTCTAGTGGACCAGAAGATATTAAATTTAATTAACGGCATATAATCTTGTTTGTTTGAAATCAGCACGAAAAGACACATTTAATAATTAATGAAGACACACTAATTAAATATTAATATACAGGGTGTTTCATTGAAAAAACAACCAGTTAAAAAAAATTATATGTTTTGTTGAATTATGAATATTGATAACACGGGGGTTCAGTTTCGATTTTGGTAATTCAATGTTTTTTATTACTGTTAAGGTAAATGCGTTAGGGGTGCCCTAAAATATATGGAAAATCCCTGTACCACTGGGCTATCACTCTTCTCAGGGTTAGCCAAATGTGTATCTTTCCGTATTTTAAATTACTCGAGAAGCAATAGGCCATGAAAATTTGACTTCACGATCTCCTCCACACATTGGAGAAGTACCTCTTTGCCACTATTGTTTCTTAACATTGCTCTATCGATTGAGTGGCATCGTTGATTACGTTCACCATAGTCTCATTGATGACGGGCCGTTCTCACATCTTTATTAAGAAAACAATTTTGGTCTTTCACGAAGCTTTATTAAATTTTGTTTTAACATCATCAAAAACTAAGCCTACCTAATTATCAAATACCTATATTTTGTATATATTCCTAGACTAAAATTTATTATAGTACATCATATTTATTCCTAAATGTGCGCCTATTGCACAAATATTATAATTTAAAAACACCTCGTACAAAGGCGAGATGACGATCAGGAGAAAGAAGAATTTCATCTTCCATCTTCACAAGTAGGGGCAAAAATTGTCTACAAGAAATATTAAAACTAAAGTCAACTTTGTAGATAATTTCTGTCTGCTTTGTGGTATACTTTCCTGTTTTATATTTTATTTAGATATAAATGTATAGCTATGGGATATTGTATTTAGTACCCTGTTAATTATTGTTACAGATTTTCAAAATCAAACTAAATCAATACGGAGAAAAATAAATGTACGAGGTGCTAATTTCAACTAAGTCCTTAATTTAATGATGTTTTTTTACAGATTGTACCATATTACAAGAATTGCAACATTATTTTTTTTACAAGTTAATGCCAGGGGTTCGTTCCTTTTCTATATGTCCTGTTTTCCAGGAATTAATTTACACAATGCCCAAATTTACAAGAATTTTAACAATTTTTTTTTTTTAGAAATGGTCGTAATATTTTTCAAGCCTCATATATTTTTTCTACTGATCAAAAGTTACTGGAATATATTACTGCCATTTCCAATTTTAAATCTAAATAAGCAATTTAGCAATAATTAGTTAAAATTTCTAAGAAAAAATTTGGCAATGCAACTGTAATATGAACTTGCAATTTGTAACAAAATCGAGATTATAACATAAACATAGCTGACAAACGTAAATCCTCCTAAAGTTCTGATTCACTCTTCATTATCCTGAGAATTACATATACATTGTTTATCATGTCAATAAAGTAAAATATTTAGGTATAAGGGAAATCAGGAACTCAAAAATTATCATCACTTATCCTATTGGAAAATATATTAGGCTAAAAACTAATAATACTTCAGTAGGAATGTCTGTGTGAGTGTGTGTTTCCTTTTATAAATTATATACAACTTAATATTAATATACCAGCACCAATATTAGTTGTAAAATATTCGATAGGAATGTGATATCCTGATAAATTTACTGCAACCGCAAATATCCTTATCATAACTAAAATAAATATATTAACGAAATACTTAAATCCATAACATATTTAAGAAAAGAGGAACTTGCAAACAAACTTTAAATAAAAGCCATTCTAATACAAATGCACAACCTTTGCTGAGATTACAACTTTAGGGAGCAGAGATAAACAAAATAGAGAACATTAAGAAGTGGTAACATTTTGATTGACTTAGCCTATTCGAGAAAGGCTTATATTTTAAAGCAAATACGAGCCTTTCTTGTGATGTTTAAACTTATTTAGTAGCTACTAAATAAAGGAAGCTATCCTATGTATGGGATAGCCTTATCACATTTTAATAATAAATTATTCTATTATACAATACTATAAATTTACTGTTCTATAATAGAAGTAGACTGTGGAAAGTGAGGTCAAAACTAAACACTGTTTATGTCATCTTTGATTATTTTTTCATAACGAAAATGGAGGAAAGGGGCAATGGAGCTGGAGTTTTATTCTCAAAATTCGAAAATAATTATTGGTAATATTCTTTCTAACCAGAAGTAAAATAACACTAAGCTGGATGGCGCCAATTGACAATTGAGTGATGTTGCATTTTAAGATTTATACAGAATACATACAAATAAATCTGTTTTTCTAATATTGCTACTTAAAAGAGTTTCCCTAATCAAAGCCGGTGACTAACTAGGTTTCATTTCGTAACTAGTTACATAATGAAAGCAGGTAACTCTCGCAGCTACAGCAACAACAGGGGACGCAGCAATTGCACAGAGATACGCAGAGAAACTTGAATGAAATTTCTACTTTTCAATTCAGATTTCTTCATTGTACAGCAAAATTAAAAGCAATTATGTATGCAACTCGAACAACGAAAATTTTTTGTTCGTTAAAGTTGATTTCATTGTTTATCATTTTCAAAGTTAAGTAATGAGTTCCGTTTATTACACATCCGAATTTCATTTTCCCGTTTTAATGCCTTCCCATCTCTGGCTTCGTCTCACACGGGAATTTCTCACGAGCGCACGGAAAATGCTATTTTCCGGACTCGTAATGAATTGTACTATTATTCCTAATGAAGCATTTTTCAAACATAATTTATATTGCAAACTAGTGTCATTTTTCGATGAAGAAGACGTGGTTAGTTTTCCACAATCACTGAAAATTAAGTTGTATATAAAAACATGGAGTATGTTGAATTTAAAAGAGTGAATTTGATTTCAGTTCAACAGAAAGTTGTTCAGGTTTCTCATCCAGGATGGAATCAAGGAAAAACCCTGACTTTTTTTGGGTTTTGTAATTCATTCACTGCATATTTTCTTTTGTTTTTGCTCAGTATTGTTCTGTTCACGTATTTTAAAATTATAATACGACAAGCCAAGATATCTTTTTCATTGGCGAAAATGCAGTTTTACCAGTGAATTGCCTAAAATGATTTTTTTTTTGAATGAATTATTCTTGATCAATAGGTTTAAATATGATCTCTGAGTTTATTGCTAATATAAATATTTTTCGAGATCTGTCTGCTTACACTAGATATAAATTGCTCCATAAGAATCAGCTAATCTGCATTTTTTTAACGAGACGGATCTGCTTCGATTCTGGATCTATGTTTTTTTTTAGAAATTTTTAGTTGGAATTATCTGCAACAATTTTGTGACTGCAGGAATTGCTAACTAAGGGTAAGTTCCTCAGTCATAAAGTCGAAAATTTATTACACACATATGACCAAAACTTTATATTAAATGTATGTAAGTTAACATGCAAAATTGTCTTATAATATTACTTATGTTTCATTATGTATATAACACAACAAACTAAAAATAGTATATTATATTTCAAGATCGTGAAATACATTATTATGGCCCGAACGTTCCCAATAATATACCCCGATAAAGAAATATTTCCTAACGGCGGTGTTTACGATTTTTTTCACTACTAGATTTAATAAAATTACAATAAGCTTACTTAACCTAAATTAAGCATAAATTTTTATCTGAAACACAAAATAACATCAACAGTGACTATTCATAATTTCATTTCGATGGCAACCATAAATAAAATAACAATAATATGATGACATTGTAACCGATTAGTTCGCGAGGTAAAAAGTAATACACCATGTAAGTGTCATTATTAACCTGCTATTTAACTGTTTCAAAGGAAAGAAGAGTATGTATTTCACAGTCACTCGACTCGATACACCCAATAATGGTGTCTTTTAAAACTAGTAGTGGAAAAAGTGTTTTACACCGTTTAGAGGTTAGTTAAAAAAATGATCTAATTTGTGCGGGCCTTCCAAAATTTATTAACTGAAACTTTTAAAATTCTTTCAATATAGAGTTTTGGACGTGGATGGTATAAGATATTGAAATTGACCAAGGAATTCACCATTATTCTATGCTGGTGAGTCATGGGAAACCTTCTATGGAAAGAAACTGCAAATTTATAGTAGAATAAGTAGGAAAATGAAAAAGAGAAAAAATAAAAAAAGAAAAAGAGAAAAAATAAAAAAGATAAAGAGAAAAAATAAAAAGTAACAGAAAAAAACAAGAAATAACAGAAGATAAAAAACAAAACAAAGCTTTTAAAAATGTGTGTTGAAAATAGTTCTGACCCCACTCCTAGACAATCAAGATTAAAATGATACATAGAAATTGAAAAATGTCGTTATACTCTAGTGATGTGTCGTAAACTTTGTATTAATTTCGATTGATTATTACCTTTTAAAGTTTAGCAACGTTTGCACTTATATTTACCCTGCTAGAGATGTGTCGAAAACCTAAGATATCGGCGGTACCAAAATTTTTAATAAAAAATTTTTAATATAGCGAGTGCCCACTATTAAGTATGTACTCGTACAATAGTATCACAAACAATTATTATTGAAAATCAAACAATTCCTCACAATCATAATATACCTAATGCAAGTTTTGGCCGCTATGTATTGATTGCAACAACCTTTTTAAATTATTCTCGACTTAATAAAATTGAAGAAACATTTCAAATTGCAATCTAATGCACAAGGTGGCTACTCGAAAAGCGGTTAATTGCAGTAACAAGCCAAATATATTCTAATTTAGTTTGTACATCATTGACCGTATACAATAATTTTATCTAACCATACAATTATAATTTTTGTACAATTTCTTCATTTTAAGCTTTATTTGGTATAATATAAGTATATGAACGGAATATTATGACGATGATCGTTTTTTTTTAATACACAGTTAACACATAGTTTGCTCTGTACATTATTAATTTACATGGGAATTTTACACAATGTAGACCGCTTTACGTTGCTCATCAGCCAAGTTCATTCTTCAAGAATATTGCAAATTGTGACCAATTTTACGGGTATACAACTGAAAGTTCAGTCTGTTCCAACTAACTCAGATTGAGTGTCTAACTAACTATAGGTACTCTATTTCATGGGGCTTTATTACTGTATTGTATGGCTAAGTAGAAAAATATAAAACCAACTGTTTAACACTACTCGGGTTTGATTGAAAAATATGTTTTGTGAGAAACAAAAATACCATTCTATAACTTTAAAATTCTGTATACTGTACAAAACCGTTTTATTGCAGTAAATCACTAATATCGCAGCTGTAAATATTGATAAGGATATATCCCGTAAGTTGCCACCTTATACGGAATATTTTGGTTGAAAATGTAGTACTGTATCAAACAAAAGCCACTGTAGGTATATAGAAACATTCGGTAAATATTTGGTAAAAAATCTGTATATTTGAGGAACTGTAGGTAGTGGTTGTATTAAAAAATAAAATTGTAGTAACTGTAGTAGTATGCTTGTAGTCGGAACATCTTGGCATAATGATATATCAGTCTTATGAAAACAAATTCCGATATTGTTTCAGATCCAGCAGTATATGTACAGAAGGGCTATCGGAATTTGGTAAAAAGTTAGACATGGAACTTAAATAACCAAACAATGTTACATTTCGGTAGGCAAGATTCGTCCGAAGGGTATTTCTAGGTCAGGTAAATGAAGCCTGTGATTTTGAATTAGGAAGAAAAGCGACTAAAAAGCAATTTCATTTCTGAGGAAATTCAAGATCTGTCAACTAAAAATTTCATCCAGTTTTTGAAAGTTTCAATGTTCCGAAAGTATCCGGTTTTTAGACAAAAGTTAGTTGTTGGTTTGAGATAAAAGATGGCTTCAAAAGGACTGAGGCACAACAGCCCAAATTTACTGTGTCTGTTTTTAAAGAATTTGGGTTCCCAAAAAGGGGAATAGTGAGAGACTCCCTCTATAGACAAACTCCAAGAAATAATTCTTGAAGCTTATACTAAAACTAAAACGTAGCTAGAACCCACGCTACTACACACGTTGGCGCAATGTACAAAGTGACATTTTTTCCAGGATTTCTGCCCTTTCCATTGTTTTTATGTGGAATTTGCCTAAACATGAGCAAAAAAATAATTACCTAGAGTTTGTCTATATAGGTACGTGTAATGATTATGAATAAATGTATGTTTTCAATGTACAGTGGAAGTATGTGCATCTACAATGTGGCGGGAACAATTTAAGCAATTGTAAAAACTTACTGATGCCTTATGCATCTCCGGATTATCCTGTAGGTGGATACCTGGAAGAATTGAGGTGACAAGCGTTAGTGTGGCAAAATGAAATGAACTTACAAAACAATAAATGCCTAAAACGAAGTATCTACCAACTGCTTGATAAGCATTTCAAAAATCTTTTTTGAAAAGAATTTTGCAAAGCAAGTGAAGTTAAAGACGCATCCCTCAACTTCACAATTCGGTAAGTACAGAGAACTCATTGAGGATAAAAGACGAATCTTGCATACAGGCCCATTACATTACTGATCAGGAACCAACAAAACACTATGAGATATAGTCACGAAAACTTAGGAAGCACGAACATCTTAACCTACACAAAAGTATTAAAATCAACACCTCTAAGCATATTTTAAAATATCTAATTAAAATAACCGATGGAAAAGAGATAACCTACAATTTTCTAGCTCTAATCTAATATTGCACCTAAGTAACCAAATATCACTTATAGTGCACCGGAAAGTCACGTCCGAACAGCTTGTGAAGAGCTGCCACATAGTTTGCCACAAGTATGCCTCATATTATTATGAGTATGCGAATACATAGAAGGATGGTCACTTTTATAAGTGATCACCATTCTAGGTATTTCCATTGCACGTATCCATTTAATAAAAATTTCCATCCATTTCAGTGCAAACAAATAAAAAATTCAAACAGCTGACCAATTGGGCTAAATCATTGTACCGTGCTCTGGCCCTTGGAAGGCAGCTGTTTGTGAGAAAAATACGTAGGTAGTCTTTGCCACGGCTGTATACGAATATTGACAAAAACTCGTGAAGATGCGAATACAGCATTCAATAAGAAGCAAGTTGAATAATAAAATTGATCAGTCTGCAATAATTTGTATTACAGGCTAATGAATTTTAATGTGCGGCAATGCGTTACTTACCGCACGCCATTTTATTTTTGACATCAGTGCGTTGACCGCGTCAGGTTCACGTATTCAATGAATCCACGAAATTGATGTGGTCGTAGATAAAGTATTGTAAATATAATACAATATGTACAATACTTTATCTGCAACCACATCGATTTCGTGGATTCATCGAGCGTGTGGCACTACTATTACCATCCTTAAGTGAAGCAATCCTCCCCTTGCCGGCTCGGTTTGCACATCACTCGCGTGTGGTAACAGCCTGCTTACCTCACTTATATAAGATACTATTATTATTCAACCCGAACTACCCTGATCTAAACTTAAGTAAACTTCTAGCATATGTGCCGAGGAATTCAGAAATGAAGTATACAAGGGTTCGATATACAGACGCGAAAATTATCTTAAAATTTCAGCTTTTTACAGAACAGTTCCCGTGGATATTCCGAAACTGGCCGATGTTTTACCTGTAGTTGATAATTTTTTACCATTGATTTATTTATTTACTCGCACGCAGCCTGAATGTTTTTTTTTTTTTAGAAAACCTTGTGCCTTTTAAGTACACCTCGTTTTTAAGAGATATTGTTGGACTCACATTTTAAGGTGGACTTAAAAATGAGTAGAGTTTACAATATCTTTGGAATATCGACATCAATTTATTGACAATCGATGCTACGAAGAGGGGAGGCATTATTTATCTTGTTATATGCCATAATCCTCACAGCTGTACATCAATTGTTCTTACCAAATCTTAGGCGATAGAGAAAATCTTATGTCCACGTCTCAATTCCTGCAGCTCTCTAACCTACATTCAAAAAAACTTAAATCAACTAAAACTAAAACCTACTAAGAAACATTGCGGTAAATCTACGTGAAATACAAAGCAAAAACAGGGCTTTTTCGTTTGTAATTACCATTTTTTGCCTCAGATAATGGTATTATCCAAAGTAAAAATGGTATTATTCATATAATATTTTACATTATATGAATAATACCATTAATCTTGGCCGTTCTGTTGAACCAACTCCCTTCGGTCGTCCACTTCCATATTGGACGGCCTGTAGATATCTTGAACGCTGGGCTCTTCTTTCACCTCTTTTCCAGGGATCGGCTTCATTTCTTCATCATGAGGGGCTGTTTGACCGTAAGCATTGTGCTCCGGACGGCTCTTGTCGCCCCCTTGAGGCAACAAGTGGATCATGCTCACGGGAATGGGGAATCCGGTGCCGAAATCGGGATAGAAATTATGAGTAAATGGGCCGAAGAGCTGGAATAGAAAATTATACATTTAATTCAAAGTGTTTAGAAAAGCATCTTTTTTAGGATGGACGGTAAAAACCATGGGACTCGCATACTTTATGATTGAATTATTAACAGGAGATACGATAATAGATACATATCTAGATCTCTACAGAGATAATATATTATAAGTAAAAGTACAAGTGCAAAAGGAACCAGTGCCCAGCTTACCGGATGCTGTGGTATCTGATCTTGATCAGTACTCGATGGTCTGGTAGTGGACAATGACTCTTGATCCCGATCGCTCGTTTTGGACAGATTATTGTTGTTATTATTACTGCCCATATTCCCTAACAACTCCATTGGCGGGTTTGGCCCTCCTATACAATCTTTCCTCAGCTGCTCCAGTTTAAGACTTTTTCCGTATTTCCCTCTAACATACATTAGTAAGGAATTGTACGGAATTCCGAATATCCTAGAAGCTTGACTTGTTGTCATTTTCTTATTCCAAACGTGCTGCAATGCCTCCGTCAGTTCGGCGTTTGTCCACGACCGAGGGGGTCCTCCTCGGGGGGCTGAATGTTGCCCTTTCGGTCTTCCTACTGAAAGCGAGCTGCGTTACTTATATCATATATCAGATCTGTCTCGTAAATTTAGAAATCTTTATTATTATTCATGCCACCTCCCCTTTGCATATTGTCTTGAGATGTTAGAAAAGTAAAATTTCCAAGGGAAACGTGATCGATTTAATCAGCAAATAAATATATGAAAAAGCAAATGATCATACTCTTCTTTTTCACGAACATGTTGGCGTCTATAACGTTTCTGGGATCAGTCATGTCGAATAGCGTGTTTCTGCAGGCAGCCGTATCTAGCGTTGGAGGGAATAATCCAAGTGAAGAATCCAATCCGAAAACTGAAAAAAAAACGAAAAATCCTCATAGTCTTGTATCTCTCTAACTAAATAAATAATTGGGCATTCGGAGTGTAATTATCGTAATTGTTCTTCATTATAATAATTTTTTTCCGACATGTCGATATCCAATTCAACCTCTGGGCTAAATAAATCATGTGGGAATATATGATTTGCAGGAGTACCTGGTAATTATAAATAGTAAGTACGTGCATATCTAATGTAGTCCGATCCTATACCTCTTAATATTTAAATAGCAATTCTGATGAAATTACAGGCATATTACCTTCTGGAGAAAGCAAGTGTTAAATCACACGGAATAAACGATCGCTAGTACTTGTATATCGTATTAAGGTGGCATGTATAATTAATGTCATGGAGTTTTTAAGGTTGTCGATATGAAGAAATTGTTGTGCTCGGAATTACGTTTGATGTTTCAATTTAAGATCGTACAATGTTGACTTGAAACGATTGACCAATGCGTTTCTTAGCAGAAGCAAAAAATTGGTTGTACAATGAAATCTTTTTAAGTAAAATTCCTGCGATTAATTCCGGACGTGGATATACATAGTGCCAGCCTGATCTCCCGATTTGAAACAGCTAGATTTTTACTTGGAGATAGTAATATCGAATAGATGTAGATCAATTATCAAAGAGGCGACAGGGTGGAGGAATTTCAATAAAACTTCTTTTATTTTTGGCAATAACGCTCGTCATTTTGAGAACTGAAGTTAAATGGCAATTTTTCCTGACTGAATAGGGACCAACAATGAGTAACCTTTAGATGGAAGACTAAATTGTAAACTTTTATCATCATTATTAAAGTCAGTCACGGAGCTTTCGATCACACCATTATTGATTTTTTTAGTGAAGAATAGACCCAAGAAGTATGTATCACCATATTATTGCGTGGGTATTTCCAGAGGCTATAGAGTCCACCTCTGCTTACAGAGAAAAGACCGTATTGTATGTGAGTCATTGCCTGCCCGGTTACCAATTATCGCGCAAACCGAACGTCATTTGCATAAACTATTAATGGTGCGATGTTAACAAGACTTTTTAAAAAGTTGAGATTATGTTTAAAAATCGTTCTCGCTGCTGGCATCTTTTGTTTTGGTTTCTTTCGACAGGTCGACAGCCGCCGACGTTCCAGCAAGTCATGACGGCGTTTGTGTTAAGGGTGGGCCAGGCATTTGTTCCAAGGCATGATTATGCTTGTATGAGGCTCTGAAGTAGTTTTTAATGATTAATTTGTACCCGAGGTCTAAACATTATTACTTTTTCCAACAACATATTGACGCATGTGTATGATGTCAGCTCTTAATTGTTACATGATTATCCTGACATGGGCGATGCCTCAGGTTAGTTCCGGCCTTGTTAGTTTGTCTCATCGACTCAAATTAATAGTGCCGAGCAATTAACTCTGCAACAATGTCGACCATAATGGTCGCCTGCAGAAATATAACTTATAAAAAGATATCTGATTATCTATATATATGTATATATAATTGCTCGATTCATGTGAAATTAAAGATGATAGCGATAGAAAATCCTCGTCGAATTTCGTTGAATAAGAGCAATTTAAAAAATTCTATTTTCAATTTTTTAATAATTTTGAATTTTTAGAATCGACACGATTAGATGATAATCAGGGTGTTTCAGAACTATCGGATTGTTTGTGCAACAATAGCAGACATCTGCGTATAAGAACCAGTGTCCTCAAATGTCTTCCTAAGGCACTATGACCGTATAATGCTTTAAGACAGTTATGTATAAAAATGTATTTTATCGACTTTTAGTACGTTTTATTTGAATTTGTTTGTAAAAAAGAACACTAATTATTCAAAATATCGTCCTTAAGTTCCGTCAGTTCGGACAACATTGGATCGACAGAGGTAGTTCCGTGGCCTCCTAGGTCACCCGATTTGACACCTTTAGATTTTTTTCTGTGCGAACATGTAAAGTTTCTGGTTATGTAACGCCAGTGGAAACAGAGTAAAATCTGATTACACGAATCACTGCGGCATTTGAAGAAGTTCAAAACGATTATCAAATTTTTAGCCAAATTCGCAGAAACCATGTACATATGTTGTTTAAACAGATGCAATAAAGTTCAAAAACGATATTTTGAACAATTCCTCTAGAGTTATTTTATAGAAATAAATTTAAGTAAAACGTACTAAAACTCAATAAAAACATTTGTGTAATGTTTGTATAACCAGCATAATGAAAAAATCGGGACAGTAATTAATACTTCTTATACATTCATGCGATGCACAATGGGTAGGATGGTCGGCGAAAGATGTCGCCAAACGTGATGGACAATAGCAAAAATTCGCTATTCTTAATTAGTACTGTAAGTACCTGTCCAGATTCTTTCATGTTATTGCTGACACTTTCTTACTAAAATGATGCGTGAAACTAGCCAGGTAACTAGACATAAATATTTCTAGTGCAAGTATCTCAAACCTATCTACATAGATACTTTTCCCTAGTATCTTTCACAGCTCTGATGGTAGCAATAAATTTCCACTAGTTCTTTCCATAAATTACAACGACACTGTCGCGCTTTAACTTCCTTTAGATCTTATCAGGCACGTGCCTACGATATGGTATGGTTCGATGTTCGCAACACTCTGGGTACCACTCTTGGTACCTAATAATTGAATACTTACATTTACTGTGCGGAGGCGTTATATTAAGTGCCGGAACTCCGGGCATGGGACCAAACGGCAATGGGGATTGACTATCGATCTCTTGTTTCAGGCTCATGGGGGGCTGATGTGCAGGAACCGGTGAAGACAAATATTCTTTGCCACTGCTAGCGGTGCTCAAGTCCAATTCGGGACTGGGCAGGGATAGGTCGGGGGTGCAGTTCCGCTCTTCTTCTTTAATTAAAGATCTTTCGCATCTCCTTTTGATGCAGAGATTTTCAGCAGCGTCTTGAGGTCCGCCGAGTTCTCCTGATCGTCTTCGAGGCCTACGCACCGAACGTCTTTTTACTCATCGAAAATTAAGGCTTTGTAAGTTCGTAAGCGAGAAACTTACCTGGATTGCTTTCTTCTAGCAATGGGCGATTGACACTCTGACCTCGGCATGAGGGTTTCAGGAAAAGACAGCCTCGTCATGTGAGGTAATTTGACAGGAGGATCAGCATTTTGAGTGGGAGATAAAGCACAAGCTCCTTCCACGGGAGTGGTTGCAGTGACTCCAGGCATCGGATATCTGTTGCTATTGGTGTAATATTGCCTATCGTAGTCGTTTGAAGACGTGGATGGAGTTGGTGATTGGTTTACGACACTGTTGGACTCCTTGTCTACTCCAAAGGGGTCTTGGTTTGCCAAACCCCGTACTTGGAGACTTTCAGCTGCTTTCATCAGGCATTGCAGCTGTTCTTGGATCACACTGATTTCACCCTTGTACATGAAGTCTATGATGGCCTGTACAACCCACCTAAAATTGCGGCAGTGTTTTAAATATCTCTTTTGAATTCACAGACCTGAAAACTTACCCACTGAAATCTTTCAAAACAATCACAGGATGCTTGCAAGGATTCTCCGAAAAGATGCGCTGAAATAAGGGACTACAAGCACTCAGCACCACTTTATGGGCCCTAATGGATGTTTCTGAGCACACTAAAGTAACATCCACCAGCCTTCCTGCTTGCAGCAGGGCTTCGAAAGCAGCCAAAATGTGCGATTGATGGTTGTTCCATCGCAAAGAGTAGTGGGATTGAGTCATGTTGTGCACGTGTCCTCACAAGGCGCTGGTCATGTTTCTTCCTTTTGAATTTTGAATTTCTGAAAATAAGAAAATTTTAGGAAAGTTCTTTTCGTACCGAATCAAAAATAACGCATGGAAAAAAGGGATAATGATAAACGGACTGTAATAATAATGATAATAAAGCGATGACGCAAACGCAAAACTACAGACTTATTACATTACTCCTAAGTTTTTGGGTCCAGTGAAAAATTAGTTCTAAGGATGTTTTTACCAACAAGACAAAAAGGTAATAGAAACCGAGTAATAATTACGGTTAAGGTTAACGAAGAAATTTACTTTGATTTGGCCTAATTTATTCAGAACGCTGGCTAGCTACATTCAGAAACACATTTTAGCGTCTTATTGGTAACAATCAGTCTATGTTTCCATCAACCCTCGCATGTTTCTTATTTTAACCGAAGCAATATAAAAGGTTAATTTATGATTCACTTAAAAAGCAAGGAACACTTGAAGGTAAAAATACATAATGACTGTTACTGGCATCACACAAATCATGTAAACAATTAAGCGATCAAAATTCCTATTAAGTTCTGTGCTTAGAACGCGTATGGAGTCACGAATACTTTGAGGGTTCTTCGTTTAGAAGCGAGTCATTTCATTCGTTCTTTATGATCACTTCATATAATATCTTATTGTCAGAGAAGTTTGATTACATACATTCGTATTTTAATGTTTTGTAGGTTTGAAACGAGATATCGTTTGCCTTGCCCTTTCTTGTGCGAATTCCAAATAAAATCAGTTAACTCCCCAACCATTGGGGGGTAACTTGAACTGTCAGTTCACTTCGCCTTCAAATCGTTTCTGGAGTAATAACCCCCGAAAACAAACATGCAAAGTTAGACCTCGCGTGCGTATGTGACATATTCGACCGAGCACGTACGAAAACATTTAGGGACAGAGAAAAGGATCTGTGCAACGTGGCTGTTTCCCAAAGAGGGGAGAGAAACTACCCTTAACGAGGGCCGAAACAAGAAATTCATAATGACTTAAATTAAAACAGAGACAGCGAGTGATTTGTTATGTGTGTGGTATCGGCGTCAGATTGTTCCTATATGGGAGCGATATATCAAGCTGTTTTCTATACATGGAGGGTTTCGTTACAATAGGGTTGATGCTTTAAGGGATTTTCTGTTTAGAAGATTCCCTGCTGGAAATTCTTGCCAGCTGAACAATCATAAAATTTTGAACGGGTTCTCAGCGTCGGTTCTTATTCGGTGTCATATTTACGAACCTATATTATGCAACTGGTGAAGAATACGGCATCGTATTCACACGAGTAAGAAAGTTTGAGGGCACGAGCCCATGACCGGAAAACGCTTGGAATTTTTAGGGTTTTTGCAAAAGGGCAACATACAATGAACATGGAGGTACAAAAGAGAAATTTGCAAGCATATCTGCTTTGGGCTTATTCCACTAATTTTACTGAGATAGAAAATGAAACGGAGCACATTGACTACAAAGTGAAGTAGATAATTGAAGGAATTAGAGGAAAAAAAATTACTTTTTGTAGGTGCGTGTGCCTGCTTTATCAGTGCGCTCTCTTCAAATTAATTCTTATTCTTATTCCATTTGAAAATGTTGTAAATTTACTTCGTGTGTGGGTATGGAGCCACGTTTCAAAATCGCACCGAATTTTTTTGCTTAATTTCTTCCGTACTTTCGTTCTCCTTTCCGTTGTATGGCAGTATATCCCCTTCTTTCCTATATATATTCGCCGCTCTATAAACTAAATCGCAACGTATTGGACCTGTATTATAAAAAAAATTACTGAAAAATGTAATCTGAAAAATGAAAAAAGGGCACCATTCAACTTTGGCGACATATTTATTGCACGGCATAAACATAAGTAACACAAGCTTCAAAGCTCATTACCGAAAATTAATTTAAAGGGGTCTAGCAGTCGGCTTTGCACGCCATATAAAGTATTTAACCGCGGCGATAAAATTTAGTTTCAACAACAAAACTTAAACCCAAACTTTAACCTAACTTTGTCTACGCCAGAATAAAATTAATATTTATGTTTATTTGTAGATTTCGTGTGTTGAGGTCCCCTTAAAATATGTAAATAACTGAAAATGCTTGTAGTACTCTTTAATTTATGTCTGAACGTTTTCTTGTTCTAATTTGGAAAACCTACTTACGTGGTGGTTGTGAAGTTATTAGGTTATTGCCTCCAATTTAAGGGTGTTTTAGCCAGGTTATCGGACATTGAACACACATTAAATGCAGAAATTCATATTTTCCAGCAAAACAGCACGAAGGACGTCAAGCTTCGATAAGTCGACAGTTGAGACTGTTTCGAATTGGTTTTATTTATTGCTTTAGATACATATAAAAAAATTAAAATATGGATAAAATTCTTGGGCCTTTCTCTGCTATTTCGGCCTCGGTTTCTCGTTAATCGACCACATTGGAGCCAAAACCGAATTACTTTTGAATCCAAAAATATACACAAACACACACTAATAAAAGAATAACCAAGAAATTGCAAGATGATCGGCAAAGCTGAAATCATGAGAATTTTCGAGATTCGATTAAATTATTATTTTTATTATGCAATGTTTTAAAATTACTCAAAAATTTACTGCCGCGTAGGTGTTCCAGCATCTTGTTACAAGTGAGAAAGATAGTTAAGTGTAAGAAATGATTTGTTTGCGGGTGTTCTTAGGGAATCGATTATTCATAAATCGCAATTCAATTGCTATCAAACGCTCACAAACAAAATAATGGATATTTTTGAATAAAATCGTCGCCCTTTCCCCCATTCAAAATTCTACGAATATTGCATGTTTTATTCCAATTTCCGAAAAATACCGTAAATGTCTCAATAAGCCTGCATAAAGCGGGATGATCTCTTTTAGTTCCTTAGAAAAGGGCCAGCTGGTCGTAAAAAAATTTTCTTTTCGAGGTAGAGAGTTGTTTGGAGGATTTCAAAGAGAGTTAAAACAGAGTAAGGAAATGAATTATACATAATTCACAACAAATAGGTAAAAATGTTGGTTATATCGATGACTTGATGATGAAAAAGAAGAATTTAAGTGTAGAATTTTCAGCCTTTACGCAGAAGTAAGTGCAATGAATATGAAGTAAGTAATAAACAATATATTTTGCTTGCAAATTTCCATTTTGTAATTTTATTACTTATTTTTTATTCATTGTACCTACTTCTGCGTAAACGCTAAATATCACAAACTATTTCTCGTAAAAAATACATTTTCTATGCAAAGGAGAACAGGGTTAATGAATACGCGCCAAAATTTAAAAGCAATCATTCGGTGACTAGTTACAAATGAGGAATGGTTTGAAATTCGGCCCAGACCACCTCATTATATTTAAATATTCTTTTGCATTAAACTAAGTTTTTCTCTGTCTGTTAACATGGAATCGGTAACCTCAGGATTTTTGAAAATTGAATCATGTTTTTGTAAACACAAATAAAATATGTTAAACGTCTGTTTATCCAGGGAGACTCAAAAAGTTAATAATCAAAAATTAAAAGGCATTAGAAAGTTTCATTCAGTTTCTTTTTCTAACTTTATCTATCTTTTGCTGAAGTGTTCCAAACTGGACCACCCTGAATGTCTTCATATTTTCCAAAACTCATGTTAGCTAATGCTAAACTGTGTTCATAGTGATGGCAACAGAGTTGAACTATCCTGAAAAATATTTTATGTTAAATGCGAAATAAAGAAAATCATTTTCAAACTCGGCCAGGAAATAGTGCTCCCGTTTAATTTTATTATTATTTTATACAATTAAGTGTCTAGCAACCTAGCAATCAATAAATAAATAAATAAATTGTCCTGTGTAAAAAATTTATAGTTTCACAGTTTTTTCATTGTTTCCTATAAAATTGTCGGCAAATGGCCGGTTACTAAATTAATGCCAAATGGATGTCTTTTTTGAAAATAGGAAGATTTTTTTTTGTATATTACCACACGTGGTTTTTATCAGATTCCAACACACATTAACAGCTTTCTATATTACCGCCGGTATGCCAACAAAAGAAAGTTTCTTTTTAAAAAGTGCGACGTCTAGGTAACACCAATCTAAGCCGGAACATGCAATCCCTACATTTGTTTTACATATATTTGGCACTTACCAAAATATCTACGCTGATAATATCGTGTAAGAATATATATGTATGATAATGAAAAGGAAAGAAACAAATCAAGAATAGGGGTAATGTATTACACAGCGATTTCCAAGAATGTGAAGTTAGTTGTTTGTAAGGAATTTGCATGCAAGTTAAATACCTACGGCCGACCGACGGGCTATTTAAGGAGGGTAACATAATTTTGATTCTTTAAGTTGATATGATGGCTTTAGAGTGAATTTGAAGGAGAAATATGTCTAGAATAAGAATGTGTCCAGGCTAGAATTGTCGGAAATAGCATAAGTGGAAAAACGAAAATGATATAAATATATATATGGGCAACCGACGCATATCTATTAGATGATCGTTTCTCCATAGTATTTTACAAACTATTACCAAAAATATATCCCCTGTATATGATTACATTTGGTACTCGAATTTTTTGCAAAAATAAAAATTTACGATCACTAAATTTATCGTTTTTTTAAAGATACTGAAAACTACATCTATAAAAGCTCAATTGTAAATACAGTTAAAGTTAACCAAAACTCCGTTTAAAAGGTCTTTTTAAGGAGTCAAAGAAACACGCATCAGCATATGTCTTGTATGACATTCTTTAACATAAATGCGATACATACTATACGTAATAACCAGATCAAAATGTGATGAATGCCTGCATATACTCTGAAAACATTTTGGACTTGAAGCAATAAATATATAGAAAGAGATCGAGAGGAATAAACAGAAACCACTAATGTGATTTTGTATATGCATATACATATATATGTATATTTATTGTTCGGTGTTAGCAATTTATACCTCCAGATGAATGAAAGATACTGATACAAGGTGCTGAATTAAATAATGCCACTATTTATTTATTTGTTCTTAAATATTTAACAAAGTAATAAAAATAAATAACATGGTGAAAGAAATGTAATATTACAAAAAAAGGAAATTGACAAGTTTCCCTACCACTTTCCACACTTGTTAGCTAAACATCTGTTCAGTTATTTTAATTATGGTCTAGTTGACCGAAACCCGACCCTCGTAAATTTTGACGTCCATAAGAGATGCATTGCTGCCACGATAAGAGCAATCTGACATATACAAATTCCTTATGTCTATTCGTATATACGAGGGTCGTATTTAGCGGAACCGAAGCTTAAGCTATGGTTCAATACTTGACCTCACTATACATTTTCATAGAAAATATTTGCATTTGTTTTAAAAGATAACTAAAAATTGGAGTCGGTTTGTGAAATGACCAATTCCTAACTGACGTCTAGGATATTGGAAAATGAAACTTGTTTAATGGGACACCCTTTGTATTTTTATCCATTCTAAAAAATCTTTTTAGCCTGACAGTGTTTATATTGTTATTATCCTGTATTATCCAAAGTTGTGCGCATACTAATAGCTTTGAAAAATTCGTTGCAGCTTTCTTCATACTCGAAGAAGTGGTGAAGGTCGAATTATACAGTGCAAAGTGTAAAAGCGCTGAGATTCCTACATTTTCCATTTTTTCATATAAATTAGAAGTTTACCGGGTGGCCAAAAAACTGCACATTAAAATATTTTTAAAACCCCACATTTTTAATGACTAATAACCTCACAAGTTTTCAAATAGATTTTTTGTCTATCTGTTTTTGAAATAACAGTCAATCAAAAATAGTCATTTAGTACATTTGTACATGTACAGTTTAGAAATTACGTTAAAAAGAAGAGAAAGTTAAAGAGCTATGAAATAAAAATTCAATTAAATGGAATGTCCTCTAGGTATATTATTATTGTATTAGATGAGCTTGGTGTTTTGAAAAAAATGGTGTGATTTAACGATTATCTATTATTTTCACTCAAACCAAATATTTCAGTTCGAAAAGTGTAATGCGTACTAACACGAACAAATAACCTTAATTTCACCTTTAACTGATTGGAACGAAGGTAAATTCCTTGTCTTACGCATTATCTTTGTGGAACACAAATAGAGTGGGAACAATTAGAGCTACTACCTAAAACCCTGTACTTTAAAAATCAGTATAAACAACTCTATCTAATATAAAAATATTATTCAAAAGGTATCATTAAAAAAAAAGGAAATTTTAGGTAGTAGCTTATTTAATTTCGACACTGATTTTTAAGTTTTTTTAGATTCGTTAAGAGCTAGCAAAAATCTCTAATTTGATATCTGGGTTCAATTTGAAATTTTGGAAGGAATAGTTTAAATCGACTCCCTCTCCTCCCCCAACAGTAATACCCAAGAAACAATTCTAAGAGAATGTAATTTGAAAATTGTTTTTAATGGTAACTCCTTCATGCGCCACCCTGTATAACAAAGATGCATAATAACCTACAGTTCACTGTGTCAACTTTAGAAGGAAAAACTGTAAAAATGCTTTTTTGTTTATCAGCGGAAACTTTTCTATTCAATATGTTTACAACCCAGGGACCAATTTAGATCAAGAATCAAATTAGGCGGCAAGTAAACACACGTGTGTTTACACCATAGTATTGAAAGATTTTTTCAATCTAAGGCGTAGCAAATTTTGCTTTATATTTCATTTTGTTCAGGGTCTGACAGAAAACAGCTGTTTTTTGAAGTCGATACCCAAATTCTTACTAAACCGTAAAGATGATTTGATCTCTTTTATTTACTTTCAATTCAATTCAATGTTTAAAAATTAGATCCTAAGTATTTACTTCGTGAACAAAGTACTTACTCGTGGCGTTATTGAGTCCTGGGTCCGAATATTTGATTTATGCGGGGTAAACTAACTAATTGTGCTTATTCGTGGTATTTCATGTGCAGTACGTGTTTGAATAGAATTCTATATAACCATAAAACCTGATAAAGTAAATTCTATGGTTCCAAGTTTATCGTAATATTACTGTAAAAAAGGTAGAAATACTTAATCAATAAGTTTGTTTTGTTAAGTTAAATTTATTTGTTTGTTCACTGTGTGTTGTTGTATTGTTTATTTACTTTTGTGTATCAAATGCAACTAACATTCTGCACCTATTTACAGGTGTCCAAAAATTGGCATCTTATTCGTTTATTAATAAATAATTAGGGAAATTATGAACTGTTAACATTAACTGTAAGCGGATTTGGGAATTGAAAGTTATGAAAATTTTGTTTAATGTGAAGCATTTTACATAATATGCGTGTATCTGACATGTTTCTAAAGATTGTAGATTTTTTAAACAATCTATCACAGTTTGTTCTACATTTTCGAAAATAGAATATATTTCTACTCAAAAAGATTCAAATCATTTTTCCACATCCACAGACGTGTAAGTACAGCTAATTTTAATTATTGATTTGATGAGATTTTGATCAGCATGAAATGTAAGTGAATCCATCTAATATTTTGATACTTCTAAATTTAATCAGGACGTTAAAAATTTTGTTTGTTTCTATGAGGAAGACTTCTAACTCGAAGTGAATTAAATTATGAGAAAGATATTGTTACTTGTAGCTATCTGCAGGTATTAAATTTGCGTCCTAAGTCCTAAGCTGTCTTGGAGATTTAGTTTTGTGAGAAAATAGTTCTTGGGTATTTATTTGTTTCTAGTATCAAAGAACGCTTCCAAGCATTTTATCACCGCCCATGATTATAAAAATTAGACTCATTAATTAAATGTGATAAACAAACTGCAGTTAAATCTGCAACAGCTAAGAGATATCGAGATTGTTGTAGTGGTACTGATGAGTTGATGAAATCTTTGATGCTGAGACAAATTTATCAGTTATTGACGATGTTGTAGACAATCGGATTATAGCCTTTCATTCATTTTTCGAAACGTAAATTTTTGAATCAAGAGAACTCTTTGAAACATTTGTTGTTGTCCCAAAACAAAATGTGTATCGTACAATTTCAAATTATGAGAGCATTTCAGAAACATGCTACTGTACTGTAAATTCAAAACTTACCAAGACGATAAACACAAATATAGTAAAAATCAACAAATTAAAACCAATCAAAGGGTAATTTAGTAAAAAACGACAACAGAAAGAACTCGCTCAGTGGTGCATTGCAACATTTCTGAATAAATCAAACATGTTAAACGTATCGGTCACATTTTCACCCGAAATACCATAAGGAGTGAAAAGTTAACGTGTGAGCACGTGTGTGCGGACCAATAGGATCGCGCGGAAGAGATTGTTGTTGCAATGGACCACATGGCTCGTGAAGCGCGCGAAAATCAAACTAATGTGAGTAGCAGAGCACGGAGAACAACCACTAAACACCAAAAACTAAAGAAGCTGCGAGATGATGTTTTGAGAGCGCATATTCCACACATATACGCATACACATGACACATATAGGGCTGGGGGTGGTTTTGGGGGCGCGCACCTGATTTTGTCTCGTGTCCCGGCAGAATAACGTTTTCTTCGAGGGGTTGAAAGTCCGACTGTGTTCAAAAATATGCCGACTAGCAATGGACGCATAATTCCCGTTTCGCTGTTAATGAATCCGATTAGACAAAGCCTCGTGAACGGCCAAGACGCAAGCGCCTCCACTTCCCCTCTCGCAAGACTGTCCCCACTACGTCTTTACTCTTACTGTTTTACCCTTAGATATAAATTAAGGGGCGGGCGTGTATTTAGAATCACACACGCTCCTCTACCCTCTCTCTCGACTCGCCGACCACTAATTACTCGAAATAAGGATAGAGCGCGTCTTCTTCTCTCCTTCTGCTTTGCATAAATGCACTAAGAAATCATCCGCACGCCGGCAGGCTTTCTTTTTATGAGACGCCCTTCTTTTTCACCCTTCGTACACTCTTTCCTTTTTCTTATTTCGCTAAACAAAACTCACAACCCCTTCCTCTCCCACAGGCTCCCTTCTCCCTTCTCGTCTTCTTAACGAACCTTCACTTAAATCACAACTTTATACTTCAAAACGAACTTCTCCCTCAAGTTTTAAAACTATCAAGACTTAAGATATTTTATTTTCCCTTGTCAATATCTTAACACGTCCCCGCCTAATTTCTTTCCATTATTTAAATTCTTCATTGTTTATAATAAAACACTACAAAATATTTTGCATTAGTCCTTTTAACAAAATTCGTTTACTTCTTAGGGACGTTCCTTCAATATCATTAAAAGGAATAATGATTATGAAATCTGAAAATACTGATGTAACTACCTACAAGACAGCAAATAGTACCTTTGTTTCCAGTTGTTTCCAGCGAACTATCATTTTCTTTTATCACTTCTGATGAATCATGTTATGATTTTTTAGAAATGACAGCATATGTTATTAGGGGTTGGAGCGGTAGAAAGTGTGCAGTTAAAACTAACTGAGAATATTTAGCTTCGCTAACGTCTCAGATCAGCATCCTTGTTAACGTTTCGGTCACATGAGAATTTTCAAAAAGTAAAAAAAAAACAAGAAAAAACGGTAAACTAAAACGTATGAGAGGCGGATGTTTAAAATGTAGGAAGCATTTTGAAATTCATCTCCCCAATCGCTGAGAAATGGCAGTTTTAAACTGTCAGTGTCCATCCATCTGTTACGTTTTAATTTATTTCCATTTTTTTTCGATTTTTTTTCCTAGGTTCTGAAGACGGTGACTTCACCGAAATGTTGACAAGGATGTTCGACCAAGTCCTTAGTAAAGAGTAAATATTATTTTCAGTTTTAATTGGTGTACCATTCCACCGCTTTAACAATCCCTATTGATGTGTGAACCGTTAGTCCTAAAAATTTCTGCAATTTTCGTGTCCCTGATGAATTGCGACAAAAATGTTGATTGTTCATTCAAATTTGATTAAAAATTTTGTATTAGAATTGTATCTAAATTTAATAAAAATAGAAATTTCTTTTTAAGTGGTACAATATATTTCCAATGAATGAAAAAGTTTTTATAGGACGAATTTTTTTTAATTAGATTGAAACTAAAGAAGACATGTGATTTATTTCTTTAGCAATCGATTGGTTTTCCTCATTTATGCCAATGAATTTATGCCAACTACTTGTTCTCTTCTGTATGTTACCACCACTACCGTTAGATAAACCGTTTCCATCCATAGTTAAATTAGATTTACATGCATCTCTATGTCAAACAACCGAATTTCGAAAGAGAGCCCAACTTCATGAAGTAAAATATAGCATCTCAAGGAGCAAACGTGTGATATTTAAACTTAAAACAATCTTGCAGAAAGTTTGCGTGGAACCGGAGATTAAGAGAAAATATCAAGAAACAAAGGAAATGATCAAGTTTCTCTTAATAAATATACGTATGCAAGTGAATAATGAAGTAAATTCACGAGATTAAATAATTATCCTCCCTTTATTATGCACTTATGGCGGAGGGTGGAAATACAGTGGCGGTGGAGTTTTCTTTCAGTTTTTGGGGATTTCGTTAAACAAAAATGTAGCAAATGCAATGTTTCTGACGAATGAACGGTATTATAGGAATTATTGCACTTGACTAATATATTTATTATTATTAACTTGATATATTTACATACCAATGAGATAAACCGTAAAGACACTAATTTAGAGATCTCTGACAGTTAATTTTACTTAATTGAAAAAAACCTCTAAGAGCATTCTTACTGAAATTATCATCATGTTGTGTTATCGAATACTCTCTAAAAAACAATATTTTAGGTTACGCACAAACATAATGAAAGTTATCTTTTTTACTTGACCATAGAAAAAAGTTTTTTTGCAATTTGAAATTTTGCCAAAATTCCGAACACACTTTCAAAAGCGTTCAAAACATTTTCATTTTTCCTGTTCAAATCCGGTGAAATTATCTGAGACTTGCGAAATTTCCAGAATCTGGAAAGCTGTGGAAATGTAATTAGGAGAAAATAGATTATCGCGTTGCGTTTGAGCTCAAATCAGTGGAAAATAGGGGGTCACTTAAAGGGGTTCCGTGGAAATTCTGCAAGTTACTGCTTGTCGAGAACATTGGAAAGGTGGAAGAATGCGTGTAGATCAAGTTGGACTCTACAGATATATTTTTGAGAGCTAATTTCTCGTTGAAAATAAAGTCACTCATGTAAATTATTATTCAAGAAATTGGAAATTGCGGACAGAAAAAAATTGATTTGTTTCTGAAAAAGCTTAAATTGTATATATCAAAGCGTTAGGGTGTACCAGAAACTTTTTTGGAAAACTAAGTGTCGTTAAAACATGCATATTTTTGAAAATTATGACAGGCAAGATATCTGTAAGTAAAAAGTACACAAAATTTTACACCACATCAGAATCACATTTAAATTTTAGCTTAAAAGATTTTAAATTAACCTATTTTCCATTTTTTTCTGCATGTAAAAAAATAGTGCAAAAACCATTAAAAATAAATTATCGACATCAAAACTTCAAGACAAATTCAAGAAGACAAAAAATACCAACTTATTATAACAAATTTCAAAAAACGATGCACTTACCTAAAAATGGCACACACTAATTTAAAATTGCAAAATATTGCAGCAATCTGGTTATTCAACTTCGAATAATAGTCTTTCGAATAAATGTCCGAATAACGCACAAAAACAAACAAACAGTTACCTAAAAAGGTACACAAAACGGTCTATAGGATGAAGTCAATAGCCGCAAATAAAAGGGCACCTGTGAGGGCCTAATCGGTAACCGAACTAACTGACTATCGGAACTAGGAACATCAGAGGGTTCGTAAGAGACCTTGTGAATGTTCTTCCTTCACTATCAATTAGAGAAAGTACCCACCTTGCTTTCTGCACCACCCTTAAATAGCCGTTCGTAGGTGAAGATGACTACCCCCTCCACAAGTGCAGTGGTTCCTGTTTCAAATTTTGAGAGTACGGAGAAATGGGTACAATGCAATAATATGACAAAATGGACGTTTATGAGAACATCTGGTTTATGGCTATTGCATCGATCATAATTAATTATTACAGTTAAATAGAAAAATAAATTGAGTATAAACGATTACAAAATACATAGATAATAGTAAGACAACTGAAGAAAAGAAAAAATAAAAAAATAAATTAGGTTTTGAAATATAGGTCAAACTCAGAATATAGGGTAAACGGATAAAAAACTGAGCTATTATCTTTGGACAGAGAGATTGTAAAATCACTTTCTGCAGGTGTGAAAGTGCGCCTGCTGCATCAGTGTCGTTTCTCTAACTAGTTAGTTCAGATTAGTTTAGATTCAGCTTAGATATTCAAATATTACATATAATAGATAATCTGTATCACTGGGCAATAATAGTTGCAGTTTTACTGTTACAATTCCTATGGCTCTCTCAAAGAAAGTTTGAGGAAACCAAATCTATCAGAATCCTTTGGGAATTCCATAGGACCTTGATAATTTGATTGTAATGATTGGTAATCATTACATTCAGGGTTGTCCATTAGGATATCTCAGTTGGAAATAACCAAAATTAAATTAATGACAGAAGATTTCATTTTGGATAAAAAATTTAGTAGAAACATAAGTTCATAAATGCTTTGCTACCGAGATAAAAGGTATTAAAGATAAAATATTTTTTAAATTCATTTATAGTTTTGTTTCATTTTTAACTCCTGGTGTTTCTGAGATATTAATATCAAATTTTTAGTGCAAGTTACTCTTCAAAGCCTACATGGTTAAACCAACCAAATTGTAAAACTCTACAGGATGATATTTCGTTTGGGTCAAGTCCCCTTTTACCATCGCAAGCATTTTTGTGGTTGACACCGAGTATCAATGACCTCAAATTGTAATTATTCTCTGTTTTATTCAGAACATTTTTTGTTTATTGCATTTTCTCGTACCTGTTTTTGTTTTCGAAATGCGCCAAAGTTTTTAACAGAGCATATCGTTGGCAGTGCTTTAGAATAGAAGGTATAAGAACTTTTACAAAAAAACTCATGATAGTTACATGAAAAATAAAGAAAAACTCATGTGAATAAGGAATTCTTCAGTCGAAACGAAGTTGGTATTTAAAAAAGTCGCCTCGAGGCGCAAAACTCTGGAAAAACCAAAAATTTACTGAAAATTCTGCTAAAATATAAGTCTCAGGAAATGACACGAAGCCTCAAAGAATCCCATTAGATCTCAAAGAAATTTTCTAAATTGCCTAAAAATAAAAAATTAAAAGTGAACAGCTAAATTCCCCTTGATGCTTTTTTAGAAAACCATACCAAATACTTCAAAATTACAAAAAAAATATTATAGCCCTAAAAATTTTATCACACTCATCTATGAGTCATCTCAAGTGGCACAGGGTTAGTAATAGATTATTCACAGGGTATTAGGTGGTTAATATTTGCGAATTATTGGCATGCAGCAAAAATAAAAACTATTGTAAACATCTAAAGTTCAATTTTTATCAAATCGCTCTATTTGTTCAGGTTTTGTCAGCGGATTGTTTGTTGGCCATATTTTCAAACCTATTATTCCTAATTAAAGCCTTTCAAGTTGAATAAACATAATTTCTCTTATCTACCTCTAAATGTGCTTTAACTGAAACATCCATATTTCAGGTACCTACATATATAATACTTTCGCATACTTTAATTAGGTAGGTAAATAATGATTAGTGTAGAAGATAAAATAACCAGACAAAAGACCAAATAAGATTTTTGTACTTAATAGGCCTTCTCACAGGGTTGTTTGTTACTAATTGAAATCAGTGGTCCTCAGGTTTGCAAATAATTTTCATGTGCTTAAGGTTACGTTTGCTTAGGCATAAGTTCAATATGCAATTTTCCTGGCTTAATCATACGTTATCAGGTATATGTACAGGGTGTCTCAAACTCATAAATAGACATGGTTTTTCACAATCCTGTGAAACGACCTTGTGAATCGAAAGGTGACAGTGATAGAATAGTCGTCACCATTCTAGTTCTGTAAATACAGGATGTTTCCAAGAAATGAATTCTGATAGATTATTTGCTGTAGAAGATAGCGGTATAGTTCAGATTAGTTGTTTTACGCGCAAATCAAAATAGCATATGTAAGTGGCAAATTTTTCTGGGGGTAGTTCAAGTTGGCATGCAAGTGGTAATATTTTTTACCGCACGCAATTGTATCTACTACGTGCGGAAGTGTCTTTACAGCACTCGATTGCTGATCGAACCGAGCACTTCCCGCCGTCCGGTCGGCAATCGGCCCTTCGCGCTATTAGGTCAACGGAATCAGCGTGCAGTAAAACATCACTCTCCTCATTTGTTAGGTAAATAACTATTTTACACAAATTCATAAATAACTCGACTTAAGAAATGTTTATAATGCATTTGTTAATACTACCAGGATTATACTGCCCCGAAAATCGGTTACCGGAACTAATAGGACTAACCTGACTAATATGGTAATTGGCTGATGAAGCGTAACTATCTTCGGTGCTCAAATAAAATTTTATGACTCTATGTATTCTTAGGATGAAATGCGGGCCACATACCGCGATTTCTCTTAGAAGTTTTGCAAAAGCTCCTTTGCGAATTCCTGAAAAGCAGCCAATAAACTAACAAAAGAACCAGACCAAATTGTTTTATGGCCCTGACTATAATAAGAGGACGTGACATATAATAAACACCCTCTAGGAGACAGGTATATTTTTCTAGGAAGAGAAAATAATATGAAGATAATAGGTTTCGATGTGTAAGGACATTTCTTTTCTTAAATCACCCGAAACATATGTTTGGGATTATGTTTGTGTATACAAGAAAGGCTTGACCAAAGAAAAGGATGTATTATTGTCACAGATGCAAGTTTAGTGGAAATTTCCCATATTGTATTTCCATAATTTATGCATTTTGTTTTTGTTACTAGGCAAGAAATAATACTCGTACATTAATAAAAAAAAAAAGGGAAGGACTACGAGGTGTGAAAACATTCAAAAGTAAAACAAGATATACGTATATATGATTTATTAAATAAATATAAATAATTAAATTTGATTATAAAAATATAAATACAAAAAAATAAATAAATAAACATAAACAAATAAATAAATAAACATATAAACAAATAAATATATATAAGACTCAATTTCTTGTAACGGATTTATACACACGCAAAAACACTGACACCAATGACTGGCCATTTACACCTTTAGGCTGTATTTTTACTTTAGCATTTCAAAACACGATTTCAAATTGTCATTTTACTACAGTATGTTACAATGTGCTTCGGCAGACATGTTCGTGGCAATGACCCATGGTACCATGTTTTTGTCCGAAAAAGATAGTTGCAAAAATATATACTCGCATTTACACAACAGATTGCCAAAGGGCATTGGCCTTTAATTAGCATTTCAGTACCCTAATAGTACAACACTCCGGGTCGAAAACGGACGACCGAAACTCGCTCCATTCATTCCATTCAGCACGGCTGACGCTAGTAGAATTGCTCGTGCCACTTGGCACGCGCTGCCAATGATCGTCACTTTTAGGGCACGTAATTGGCTAGTTTAGACAACTTGGTTCAAATCAAATTATATAAATTAAAAAAAAATAAAAATAATTAAAAAAAAGTTAAAGTGAAAAGCGTTTTGCAGGGATCGAGTGGCGCTACTGGGTGGCGTGACTAGGTCGTCCTAGTGTAGGAGCTCTTAATTTCATAACTACTTAAAATTAATATTTATTTGTTTAAGACACTATACCCGGAACCACTCGAGTGCACACCGGAAATTTTAAACAAAAAGTGGATGAAGATGATTAGAGTTGAGGAAGCACTTGATACATGAATATATCTTCGAAGACCAATTAGTAATAGAAATAATAATTGAAATTTTGAGTTGAATGACAGATTCACATAATAAATCACATGAATTAATTTAAACAAAAAGGTCCCACACATGGTGATTTAAAACTGTCTTGCATATTTTTTTAGTGTTTAAAAAAGGTTTTCTGTTACAAAACTGAGTTTAAATTTCTTTAAAATTTTAACACATTAGGCAGCAAAAGTAATTACGTTGATTTTCGATACGAGACCTCTACATGCTTATCCTCGAAACATTGTCTACTATTAGCACCTACTCATATTCTATGAATTAAATCTAATTTCGTTGTCTTCGTCATCAAGGCATTTTCTAATTCCCCGATAAACCTCATCTCTTACATGACTCAAAACACACACAAACTCCCATCAAACCCTTAAATCCCCTTCCCCCTCTTTTAATATATGCATGCGAATGTGTATGTAGCTGGAAGCCGTGACAATTATTGATTGAGAAAATCTTCCTTCTTCCACTTACGTGAAGCGGGTAAAGACAAGGGCGAGAGGGGAGGGGTGGAAAGCGGGCGGTCATTAAAACTTTTGCCTTTTCTGAAAAGAAACGGACTCATTTTCTTCGGTCGATAAACAAAGAACGACGCAGGGATTAAAAGGGGAATATGTTATAACTTGAATGAATAATTGTGCTGAGGATGAGTTTAAAATCCAGCATCGGCTGCGTTTATATCGACGAAAGGCGTTACCAGGGCGGGGTAAAAAGTACTGAATATTTTTCAACGTTTTGCAGAGATTGTTTATTTTCCTATACCATGAAGTTCAATTAAAAGGATCGACTATGAATATTGCTTTGTCTATTGACTTATTTCCAATCTCGACTAAGATATTGGTAGCGATTAGTTTACCATTCACAAAATCAAGTTCCGTTTTAATTTTGTTACGGCTTTATTATTTATTATTTTCAAAACCTAATAACACTTCCAAGCAGGCACTTTATCCATATCTTATCTTCTTCTCAAACGCTCACTTCATTTTATTTTTTCAATCACGGGCCTGCATTTTTTTTTTCGTTTAGGAGTTTTTTGCGAAAATTTATGATGTCATACTTTTAAGAGCTAATTAATAAAAAGCAGGTAAATTTGTGCAATTCATTTTATGAGGTATTGTTAAAAATCGAAGAGCACTAACATCTAAGTTTAGAAAAGAGGTTTTTTAATATTTTTTGGATATCTTGAGAAA
Source organism: Euwallacea similis (assembly GCF_039881205.1). Classification (NCBI taxonomy): domain Eukaryota; kingdom Metazoa; phylum Arthropoda; class Insecta; order Coleoptera; family Curculionidae; genus Euwallacea; species Euwallacea similis. The sequence goes on along the minus strand of NC_089638.1, from coordinate 1,493,330 downwards.
TATTTGTAATTTTCTTTTTAAATATCGCGTTTATTTATTTGTAGCTTTGTTTCTGCATCTTTACAAAGAGTTTCTTAAATATTTTAATTTGACAATTTCGATTCTATATCATAAATTTTATGACTTTTTTCTCCCAGTTGCTGATTTTCTGTTATTGATATCCGCAGTAAGTGATTTGAACTTCATTCAACCCCTTTAACGTTGTTATGCTATATTCAAAACACGTATTGTGAAACCAACTTGCTAATATTCCTCATATACTTTGTCTTCCTTAAGGCCAATATAGCAGAATTCTGTTAATTTAACCAAGCAGCTAATTTCCATGGAAACGTAGAAGTTCGACAAGTCGCGGCTGTCATTTCAGTTTTCTATGGAAGTTGTCTGGTTGGAAAATACATCATGATCCTTACATTAAAATTGCTTTTAGTTTCTGAAATGCAGAATTACACTGAAACCTATTCCACGTTTGTGGAAACCTCATTTTGAATGCTCCATAGCGCCAATGTGGTCAATGGACTCTAGTTTAGGTCTCAATTGGCTTGAAAAATTAGTCAAATTGGTTGACTTGAAGAACTCCATAATTCTGTCTCGTAAAATCTCTTTCCTTACAAACGTACGGTAAAGTTGCTTTAACGTTATCGTAAGTCTACTACTATGTACTATTAATTAAATTGGATGTCTTTTTATGTGTATTATATAATGGCGCATTTGTTATTAATGTAATTCCATAAATGTTACTTAGTTTTGTATGTGCCATGGTGTGGAATATACAAAGTTCCATCCAAAGAAAAAAGTAACATTTATTTAAATCTGGTAGTCGCGGTGGCCAGTGCTGGAGGTATTTATTTCCATGAGTTGTTCATCAGTTTGGAAACTGTTGATTTAAGAACTCCCGAATGTCCATCCTGAAATGAGGAGGCGCACTGTCGTGCATAAACCACATTTCGCAACGTAATTGTGATAAAGGCAAATCCTTCAGTTGCTCCAGGACCAATCAAATATCACCCAACAATATCTACCCACAGGTTTATTTTAAATTCTCTTTAGAAATGATGAAATATTGTAGCATGTGGATTTTAATCCGAATATTCATGACTGTTGTCAGATTTGTAATTCCTCTCCGTGTAAAGCAAGCTTCATCCGTGTAGGGAGTAATCCTCTAAAAACCAATTTTTTGATCAAGAATGAAATCACAAAAAGTCATCCTTGGCTCTAAGTCTTGTGGTAAAACTTCTTAAACTTTTTGAAAATATTCATCGAATTATTCCGCCGTTCAGTTCGATGGATCGTGGGCCGTGGCGTATTAAATTGCCAGGATAGTCTTTAAGTATATCTATGTCAATTACCTGATTGCCTATGATCATTTTTGAGACTTAAATAAATCACGTTGTTTTGAGTATAGTAAACTTATAGCATCATTCACCTTAAAAATGTTTTATGAATGTTTCAGAACTTCAAGCTGTCTGGTCTAACTAATGTGAACAAACCAGAAAATGTAGCATATTTGACATTCAATTCCTCAAAAAAAATTCCTTGTCTTCAGAAAGCTACAGTACTATCTAACAGATTCGGAATACTTTTACGTTTTGTTTAATATAGTGAAACTTAATTTAAAGGGAATCGAAATTATAATATTTTCTACCACAAAAATATCGGATTTTGAAGATTTTTAGCTCGGTTTTCTATTTAAATGTTTGAGTTTGGAAGGTTTAACTTAGCCAACTTGCAATCTGCAATTGAATTGGAATGGTCACAATTAGATAGATTTTTAGGTCATTTTGCGGAGAATTTTTTGCATATGAAAAAAATAAATCTACAGAGAGGTAAATAAATAAATTATGAAAAACGTAAATTAATTATCTCTGCCTGTAGAGCTCCTGTATAATTCTTAGCTGCTTCTACAGTAATAGATGGCGATGCCATTATAAACTTTACCCTGGCTATCAAAATACATATACCCATACCTATATATTTATCCTCAAATTTGGTCAAACTCACCTTGGAAAAATTTGCTCCTCCATTTTTCATGCATTTTAAAGCATACGTTTTTTGTTCAAATATGAATTTTTAGCTGCGCACTAATTAGAATTACAGTCACCATTCTCGAGTATTGCATTTCTAACTATAAAACATAATAATTATGGCTTATATTAGATAATTACGGTGAACTCTAACGCTTACCCTGCAACAGTCACACGTGGTACCATGCAACAAAATTTACTAAACACTTCTGCTAGCTTTGAATTTTCCTGTTATAAAACCTTTTTGAGACTTTTAACTAGTAATACTGATCTATAAACGTTACAAACTGCTTTCGTTAAAAAAATCCCAAGTAAAAAAAAAAATACTAAAAGGGAACTTCGAAGTCTAAAGGAACAAAGTTCATATGCATGGTACCTTTCACAATACCTTATGTCGGTTGTACGTTCCTAGCATGGTAATTACAGCAGACAAGACAAGCATGTGAAATACTGATATTTGGAATGCGAGGGTATTTCCAACGTTTTACGCCCTGATTTTAACCCTTTTATTCGCCCAACTGGACAAAATACCGAAAACACTTTCCCATCACGGTTTTTTTTATAGAATCGAACAATAATTGGATGTTGAAAATTACTGCCAAATGAAACTTCTGAGTGTCGGTGAGACTGTTACGGTAAACCATTGTGTGAATTATGCAAAGATTGAGAAATTAACAAAAGGTCTCGGTGTGAGATGCATGATTGTGGATTTTATGCGTGATGTAAATTTGTGGGGCACATTCGTCGGGTAGTTGAGAGAAAGGTCGTTTGTCTTGTATAAGACTTCTGAGAAGTCATTGATCGATGATGAAAAAAACCAATGTTGTTCGTCTATATAAATTTTTCCGAAGGGAGAAATTACTATTTCAAGTAGGCAGGAATTCATCAAGTCCACTTAAAAATGATTTTACTTGAAAAATAGATGCCTGACTTGATGTCAAGCTTTTTAAAACAGCTTGAGGCTTGAGGAAAATTTAAAGACCCATTTCATAGGGTAATGCAGTGCATTAAATGCAGGCCGAGTTCTAATATCTCAGAAAACAAATTCTTTTGTTAGAATTCAAATTAAAGGTATTCGATTGTTGCAGACATACTTTCTAAACAAAAAAATAGTTACCCTTCCATGCATTTAATGCACAGAATAATGGTGTATCAGCAAAGAGGAATTTTTATGCAGCTACTCCAAAATTAGTTTCCAATTTTTTTCTTTGAATAATTCTTTGTATAATATTCTCTCTAAACCAGATTTCAATAAAATTGAGAAATTTTGTCTTAAAAAATTCAGGTGCGTTTGGACAATTATTTATTTCGGGTTTTTTTCTTGAGGTCTCCTCAACAGGAATTTCCGCATTCTGTTTCTGGGTTTAAAAAACGTATGATAAAATTCGCTTTATTTACAGTTTTAATATGACTAAATTGCTGTAACTTGGAACTTGGAAAAATATAGAAAACATTTGTAATTTATAACATTTGAACTTAAATATCTCCGAAACATAACAGAGATATTTTAATGCGGCTTGAAATGTATTAAGGTGGACTGTTGGGCTTAGGTAAAGGTGTGATTTATAAAACCAATAAAATACCCGATGATTTTCCTCCAACGTCACTTTTTTCAAAACACACTTTTCCTTTTATTCTACATCGTAGAAGCAGCAGTAGCTCTCGGGGTTTTTGGAAAAAGTCGTAGTTTTTCATAAATCAATATACGTCTACTTCAAGTTGTCTTTAAATATCTTTCTAATTTTCTTAATGTGTTTCGAAGTTCCAGCGATTGTTCTTAAATAATTTATATTTCCAGCAATCCATTTATTCTTCATGTTAGATTTTTCAAGTAACACAAAACTGAATGAAATAAAAAATTATATCAAGCGTTCAATTCCTAATATCACATAATGGTCACATAATTCAATGTGAATCCCAAAGCGGAAAGTTCATTATAGTCAAACTTATTATTTATTGATACGTATCCTTTACCTACTGATAGTAATCCCTCTTTTCCGTATTCGAGAGAGTAATGACTACTCTGAAGCTAGATCACAAGTTGCCTTAAAAAGTGTGCAAATGAAATGCAAACGCGTAAGCAGAAAAAATAACTAAGAAATTGGTAAAGTCATTGCTGAATTTGGCATTTTACATCTTCAATCCTTTTGCTGCAATCAATATGGAAGCAATAGATAAAAAAATTAGTCAAACAGCGAATTATATCGATTCCTTCCTTTAGCATTGTCTGCTGCAAGTCTTAATTTACATGACAAAAGTATACAATATGTATATGAGAAGACGTACCGTATGCCACGACCGTTTGCGTGATTTAACGAAATTTATATGCTTTAATCAATAAAGAGAATCGTGTGGCCATCAAAAGCAGGTAGATGAAAAGTCCTCGCTGCATGGCAAAAATAATTTAAAGAAAACTACATAGTTTAATGTTTATTTTCAATTAATCGGATGTAAAATCAGGTCAATGGGAAACGGAAATTTTCTTAGTTCGAACTCAGGAAACATTAGAAATCCTCCTACTGACATTTAGTCCCCTTCTTCTTCTTCATTAATAAAACTACATACGTTTAATCTATGAAGCTTTCCTGCTTTGTACTTGCACTTATACTTTTGGATCGGCCCACGGTAAACAATACAGACTGATTATTATTCGTGGGGCAACTTTCGCTTTTGTAGTGGAACAAACATACATTACCCTCCCGCAATTAAACATGTTTGTTGACAGGCTAAGACGTCGCTAAGTCTTCTGCTGATTAATTAATAAAGCATATGCAAGCAAAACCATCCGACAAAATCCTTTGAAATTTAAACTCTTTAAGACGGCGCGCTTTGATGTTCCATGTGTAATAAATTGTTATATGTTGTAAGAAAGTTTTTTCTAGTAAAATGATTTTCTAATTTTGGCAAATAAAAATGCCAGTTTCTGTAATCAAAGCCAGTGCCCAAACGGGTCTCATTTCGTAACTAGTTACGGAATAAAACGAAGTTCCTTCGTCTCAAAATTCTTCAACGCAAAGTCTATTTTCGTAGTACGTTTCACATTATTACTGCAGTGCTTCCAAGATAAGGATGGCTTACCGACGATATCAAAATCCATGTAAGATAGGGCGATAACCGGAAAACTTTAATTTTATTAAGTTATCATGAAGAGGGGAAAAAATGGGAAGGAAGTACAGAAAATCATTTTAATGTGCATTTAAATGGACTCGGGAAAGAATTAAAAACACTCCTGCAGAGCGCATCATTATCTTCCACAGAGTGTATGGGACATTTAGATAAACAGAGAATAAATGACACTGATAAACATGTTCAATCTATAATGCTCATATGAAAGTGCGGTAGTGCAGTAAATAGTATAACTAAAGTCTGTTTCAATTAAGGTTTATTGCAGCAAGAAGGTTGGAAAAGCTATAATAGTTCATATTTACCATCGCATTACAAGGTCGGCTTTTGTTGATCTAAGGTGGTACCACCTAACTAATCGCATTTTAGAATAAATGTTGTGTTGTGAATATGGATAATTCACATCTTTAATAGATAAATATTCGGAGTATTCGAGCCAAACTTGTGCATTGAGGGTGAACGTCCTTTCTGAAGCAATTTTTCGGTTTAATTACCAATCAGATATTATCTGGTTATAATATAACCTTTTTTAATGGAGAATTGGAGAATATGCTTCCAGACATGGAGACTTGGCACAAAGGCGGTTTTGTTTGCCCATGTAGTGTATTTCAATACGACCTAAGCTATCCTCAATCAACCAGAAGTAACTTGTAATCCGGCTCTGTCTCTGTACATATTTGTGAGACAGCAATGGTAAACGGCAAAGTTACCAAATATGACGAAAACCAGGTAAAGAAAGAACGGATGGCCCACAAGCCAATACCCTTAATTTCATAACAGTTACCGCTATTCAAGGTAGATATGGTTAATGCTTTTATGACACTGTTTTATGTTGGCAAAGACCGACAGGGGTTGTATATGACATGTAGAGGGTATTGTTAAAAAGTGCCATCTCCTTTGGATTGGGAACTTTTTGTCACACAACAATAAAACTGCAGTTAAGCTGTTTCAGATGGGAACGACCTTCAAGTACGTTTTCGGCACTTTTACACGAACTTGCATATACGATATATTTATGTTTGTTCGCATCGAAAATAAATTGGCGTAAATATTATGTACTGGCGTCTTAGAATTTACAACCAATTTTATAGGCAGTTACCTAACGAGTGTAGAAAGTAATACTTTACCGCACAGTGGTCGCAGTGAATCGAGCGTCGCAAACCGGACTTTACACCTACTCGCGCGATAAATAGTTTTGCCACACGAACGTAAAAGTATTAGAGGCAAAAGTATCAGAAGAAAAGTCCAACGTTAACCATGATTCCCCAATATTCTGAATATGCCAGTACGCGGAACTCCAATAACATTGGAATTTGGATCCCTCGCTAGGGGGTCATTAAATATTAAGTCATTAGCTTATTAGCGCCACTAGAGGCGAAATTACGGATGTTAATTGGAAAAAGCCGCAGGATCCTATAAATTTCGCAATACCTACTTATTTTTGTATATTGCTGGAAAACAGGTGACAGATATGAAAATATGCAAAAGCCAAAAAGAATCTTATAAATTCAACGTACGCTTTTAAATACAACAGGGACTCTAAATTTTTGTTTCGGCTTGATTTGGGGCGATAAAAGAGGACCCAACGACTAAAAATATCACCCTGTGGATTTTCGAATTTTGATTGAAAAACGTTTTGAAACTTTGACGCTCTGTACGTTTGTTAATAAGCGATTTTCAAATAATGTTTACTTACGAAGTTGTCTTACTCTGCAATTTTGTTTCGCTCTCTGATAAGGTACCGAATAAAATTCAAACACCGTGTATAAAGCGGAAAGTTCAATTGAACTACCTTCTCAGATGAATAAACAGGAATATCGTTTAAGCAATCTTGTGATTCATTTTCTTTTTTTCATTCAAACCACTAGTTCTAACTTTTTTGTTTATATATCTCTCTCGAATGTTGCGGTAGCAGGCCCACACATAAAGAAATTCTTCAGGCAATTCAGAATTCGGAAATTTTGAGCAACAGGTTTCAAAATGATGGAAAATCCTACTGGGACACATTGATGTGACGCTGACAAAAATGGTACTGACGATGGTACTGGCTGGAAATACAGTGTGGTAGTAATGTTTCGGGACGTGTAACGAACGATACTTTCCATTATTAAACTTTAAAATTCATTAGAAATCCGGATTTTTCCGTATCCTTACGGGAAAGGTGTATTTTCGAGACAGTGGCATTTTCGGATAGCTGGTTTTCAGTGTGGTGTAATGAAAATATAATTTTTTCTATGACAAGGTAAGAAACGACAGTTTTCTTTATATATTTTATTTAATCCAAATTGCTACAACCATATCACAAGTTTTTTACATAAATCATTATTTTGCCCTCATAGGTCTGTCCTGTCCTTTCACTTATCGATGCAGTTGAACCTCCGCAATAATCATAATATTGAATTAATTGGATTAAGATTAAAACCAGCGCTAAATAAGACATTTTTGAATTTTAAAGAAACAAAATTCGTCCAATTCGGTACTAAAATCTCGCTACAATTAAAAATGTCACAAATGAAGTAGGAAGTATTCATTTCGTACTTGAATTTAATTACACCCCAATTAACCCCGAGAAGATACATTCGTTGAATAATTTCAATTTCGTGCTCGAGCTTGAGATCGCCATTGCAACGTAAGTACCCATACCCATCATTAGGCCAAATAGCACAAACACGCATCTTAAGACAACCAGCCAGGGAGATATGCGAAGAAAAATCCTTTCTACAAAGTTCGTATTACGCAAATTGCTTTATCATCCTATTTCAGGATAATAGTTTTTGGTTCTGTCGTGACCCAGTATTTTATATTTATTATACATGACGAAATAACTTTTGTGTTTTCTAATTTGCGTTTTGATGGTAGACCTAACTTTACATGACTTATACCAAATGATATATGGCTGACAGCGGCAGTGGATTTCAGGCAATTTGGGAATATTAATTTCGCTGATGTAGGCAGTCATGATAGGACATCTTATAAAAAGGACGGTTTTATGTTTATGGGCGAATTAATCTCAAATGCTGTTCATTAATCAAATGTAGTTAATTATCAAATCGCTTCAGAAACACCGGGGGCAAGTTAGGGACAACACTGAACTTTTATTAAGACGTACGCCACTGCTAACAGCCATATTGCAATTATTTGACGATGCAGCATTCCGCAGCAGGACATCTCTCAGGTGGTATTTACAAGAGAAATAGAAGGTGGGTATTAGGCAAATGACATGTTTCCGTGATATATACGTTTATGTTATTGCGCTCACATGTAGAACTTATATCTGAACTTCGCATTCATTTAAAGTTTCGAATTATTAATGAGTCGCAGTCTTGGATACATTACTCCCGCATATGCCACACTAATGACTTTGTTTGAATTATTAATTTATTAGAATTTCCTTTCCATAATCGGTGCTTTGCAGCAGCAGCAGCAGCAGCGTGGGTGCATGTGGTCCCTCAAGTTTTCAACGGTGATAGGGGAGATCTCAAAATAGAGCAATCGAAGATACACACTTCGCCTCGGTATTGACGAAATATACCTTTCTCACGTAGAGAGAATGAGGCAATCTAGCTGTCAAATCAAATTCACAATATATCGAGGTACAAAAAACTTATGCGCTTTTAAACATAGGAAAAAGCATCGCCGATAACGTTCTCTACATTCTAAATCAAAATTGAACTAAGATTAAAATTTTCCGCGCCAAGAATACCTTGAATATTAATGCTATATTTTATTAGTTTCCCTGAATTATTTAAAAGATTATGATGGTCTCAACCGCAACAGCCTCGTCTCAACTGCCAAACTCAGAGTTCAACTTCAACTCGTTATGACGTATCTCATAATCGTAATCCCTTAAAGCGACAGCTGACAATTCGTACAATTTTGACAGTTGACACGGTGACATCGTTGAACGTTGTATTACCCTAAGCCACAACTACAATCCGCAAGTCAGCCCTCCTAACCGTTTTTCCTTTCCGTTTTTTTCCTCTTGGGGGTGTATCTCAAACAGTGTTTCCTCATTATTAAGAGTCGAAACCGTCGACAATTGGAAGAAAATAATGACTAAGTTCAAATTATCAGAATGTTCTATAATAAATCTCAACGATCATTTCGACGGCATGTGGTAACGAAAACTAATGATCAAGTGGTTACCATACAATTTGAGCATAAAAGAGATTGTGCAGATATTTTCAAGCCATCTACTTCCACGTCTAGCTCTACAGAAGCTAGCTGAAATCGCGCACTAGAATAAGAATATTTCTGGGATTGATCATAACGACCAAATGATCAATTATTACTCCTGTTTAAGAAAAAGCATCAGGCGATCCAAAAAAGTTATGTTTCACCCATTGGATGTAACTCTCTGAAATGCATATTCTATTCGAACAAAGTTTGACACCAAACAGAGTTTTCTTGAATCTGATGAAGATTTAATAAAGGACTATCTTGACATAGCTAGTATAATTCGAGACGATCGACTCTCGGTAAAATTTAACACCTTACGCGAGGCCAACGAAGACGAACTGCTTAACCATCTGGAACAGAAAGGAAGGATGAGATTCCAGGTCAACCAGCTTGCCGGGAATTATCCCAAATGCAAAGGATCCAGAAAAAATCATCACTTGAGATGCAAATAAGCAAAGATCTTGCCCAAGAGTTGGCTTAAGAATTCTTTATCCATGTCTTCATCCATATGTTTTGTCCTGTTTCAAAGGACTCCAGAAGTAAACTTGTCGCTTTTAGATAGCCACGTTGTTTTAGCTTTAATTAAAAGAAATTGAATAAATGTGGATAGAGGTGTATTTAATTAAGACATATCGATTAAGTCTAGAAACAGTTGGCCAGATTTTATTTCAACTTTATTTGCAAAGCATTTCGTTGGCCTAATCTGCCAAGTCAATATTCACCGATTTTTGATCGAAGACAGGAAAGGAAAAAACTTGATCTTAAACGCGAAAAAAAGGGATAAATTTGGCTAAAATAAATTTAAAAAATATTTATCGAATGTGTAACAGTAGGATTCAGTGTATAACCGAATTTACAATCTTTGTGAAGGCATCTAAAATTCAGTTTTCAAAAATTGACTTAGCTTATTAGCGCCTTAGACCGACGATTTGGTACGTTAATTTCTTAATGTGTAACACCCATACACCCAACCTAACCAAACCTCGTTACTGTGCACACCATTTACAAGAATTCAATGCTATTTGAGAAATATTTTGCAAGCAAGGTGCGTTTCCAACACAAAATAAAAAATAAGTTCACGGAGAGAATTATTATTATTGGTGGGTTCGACCCAAATTTGTGCCAAATAAATGTTAGAGAGCCGTAATACTTTAGTAGTACAATGGCGTAAAGGTCACGAATTAAATAAAACCAATTTTAAGCAATTATTCAGTAATAACAAAATAATTCGTTATTTCACACCTCGTATTCTCTTTACTGAAGCAATAATTGTTTTGGCTTCTTAATTAAGATTGTGGTTTACTAGATATGTATCGTAATTAATCGTGATCATGCAGGAAGATAAGACGTAACAAGTGTATTACATATCATGCTAGTTTGAACTGACAGGTGGTACGCTTTTGAAAGTAGAAAATAAACAATGGGAAGATTTATGTATTGTTAATTAATGCATCTAAACAAAATTGCGCAAAATCACGAAGTTCAAGAAGAGGGGATGGACAACTTTTCTATTTTATATGTAGCGAGAGCTTCAATGCAAATAAAAACTTTCATGGTACAAGTACCTCTAACCGCAAATATCCTGTGTGTAAGGCATTGATGCATAGACGGTTGAAATAAATAAGGTATAAATAATGAAGAGTATGAAATTCTACTTTTTATCTACGAATGAAATCTTTTTCCAAGTTCACTTGCTCAGTGTCTCTTAATTGCTCACATCCTTTAATGCCTATAGAAGCATATCTAAGAAATTATTACTGCACACATTATTGCAACATTCTTCCGTGAAGAGAAAACCACGGTGCAATCAGCCTCCAAGTGAATCTCACTAAAGTGCATTTTTCTTTTCTGCCTTTGGTTCTCCGCTACAGAGTGATATCGAAAATATATCTTTTTGAGAGCTGCTTGTCAATAACAACTTCCCATTCATCCACCCATATTCTGTTAGCATGCGCTTGATGAATTACGATTCCGAATTACGACATTACATGGACGTAATCTAACGAGTCACTATCCCTTTTGCAGGTGATAGCTTTCGTCTATTCATGATCCTCATCAAATAATTGTAACGAAAATCAACTAAATTACATTGTCAAATTAAACGCACCGACATTTTTTTGGCAACTTTTGCATCATCTCTTAAACTGCTAGTTTTGACTGGAAAATTGTTTACCGCACGCTCGTCGCTCGTGGAAAAAAATACCGCACGCAAAATAATGTCGTATATGCGAGCGTCAGAAACTTATGTGGACAATCAGGTAGCCGTGATACTTGCCATGGGTGGGCATGGACTCGTAGGAAAAATAATGTACTTAGCCGTGCGAGTGTCTTTTTATATTTAAAGTAGCACTTTCCGCGCTCATTAAATAAGTAACTGTTATCTTGTCAAAAGAGCCGATATAGAGATAAACCGATTTCTATATCTTACATGAGCAATAATCATTATAATATAGGCTATTGTTTTATTGATAAAAAGTGTAGATTTCGGGTAGGTAGCAAAAAATAAATAAGGTTTTGAAAGAGTATTGTCCGTTCTTAAGCCAACTTTGGCTCTTCAGCGGCAGGTAAACTGTTGCAACCCGGAGGTGCATCTTTAATCCACGTGTTCATCTGTCAACATGATGTATGGTTATCCATTTTGCGCCACCATTATACCAGCGACTACTCGTGCCGTCGTATGGGTATTGTGCAGACATCCTTTGTTAGGTTTTAGTGCTCATATGAAAGGGCTGTCGCCACCAGCCCTCAATACCTTGACTAGGGACCAAAAAGACCATTTACTGAAGATACTATATCAGGGTTTTGGTATTTAGGTAGGTACATATATTAGGAGTGTGTCATGGTTCGTCATTGGCCCATAAACAAAGAGATTTTACTAACTCTAAGGGGGCGTCCAAAAAAAAAAAAAAAATGCGTTTCAGCTTATTAAAAATGATTGGAGTAAGTCAGATAAACTAATAAAAAAGTTTTTGATTTACTATTTAGTATGAAGTTCTTCTAATTTTTGACGTCATCCAAAAACGAAAATTTCTTACTCGAAATCCAAGAATTTAACGGTAGCGCAATGCCTGATGCATGATCTCTTCTTAACTGCGTTTCCAATTTAACCATTTACCAATACATCTAAAAGTCTATTTTTATTTTGAAAGGAGCATTAAATACAAGAATCTCGATACACGTATCCATGGAAAATAGCAAAATTAATCATTTTCATATTCATTTAATGGCTATACATGGTCACAGGTAATTATCCAATGAGGCTATTGTGACTGGTGAGCTTTTCAGTGGCTTGAAAGGAACAGGTTCAAATCTTGATCGACGTATAAGCTTGTTGAATAAAGAAAAAAATAGGTATTACTTCCGTATTAAAGAGAATAATACACCTTAATTTCTTCAATAAACCGGAGCTTCTAGAGATATAATACATAAAGGATTTGGTATAGTATAAAAGGGCTTAAAGTCAGTTCAAGTCGGGTTGGACCCCTACAGCTAAAATGAAGAATTCTGGGCATATTTGACAAATGGTTGAATATAGAAAAATGTTTAATGTAGCGTTATAATACAAAAAAATTAATGAAAAAAAATTAAAGTCCTTTATTTAACAAGTGCGATAAAGACACTTTCGCACGTGTTAGGTTTAGAATATTTCTTCCACGAGCACATGTCTTTTAACTTTATTGCCTTCTGAAAGGGAAATTAAATGTTGGTGTGCGGCAAGATGTCACGTGACTCGTACGCGAAGCGAAGTTCGGTTAGAAATCAAGCGCGGTAAACACACTCTCGTACGTATTATGTCCATTTTCCTATGTCCCTTAATTTTATTCGGCCAGTACTTAAATCAAGTGAATCACCAAGTGAGATTTTTTTGGGGAAAATTTTACTCAACGTGAGTGTGAAATTACCTGGAAATCTTGTTGCAAAGTAGTCATTGCTCTCTGCTTTCCTCTCAATGTCGGTTCATCACCTTCGTTCTGCATCAGGTATTCACGGTGTTTTTACAGAGGTGTAAGTAATATATATATAGCGAACCGACATTTTTTTTCAATAACGAGACGTTCTTGAACTGCAATTTAACCTTAAGAAACTAACCAAATCTCGAAACCGATAAAACACGCTTTGATCAAGCGTAATAAGAGAGGAAACCCGTGTGACAACAGCTAATGTCATGCATGACGAAAGCATCAATTTTACTTCGCATTCAAGCAAAAAGTTCACCTGTATCCTATAATGTTCACCCTGATTTTTTTGTTTATCTAAGCATAAAACCGAATCATTATAATCCATCTGCCCGACCACTAAAAACTAATCGAAATCCAAGAAAGCGACAAGTAAGCGTGGAGATGACATACGAAATTTAGTACAGGGAACCGATCCGTCGATCCCCCATAAGAAAAACTCGAGTAAATTTAATCCGTTCGTATCTGTTTCGATCAGCTAAAGCAAGTGAAGCGTATAATGATCGTCACACATGGTGGACTCACGTACTCGTATGTTATTAGGGTCTTTTTTGAAGAAGCTAATCAGTGGAAGTGCCTGCCTATTGATATTTGTAACGCTCAAGGTCATTTATTTTGGCTACTCAAGTCATTCGCATTTGATTTCTTTTATTTCCGTCTACTGGAAGAATGCGTTAATCATCAGTAAAATAAAGAAAAAGTGCAGAAATTTCAAAAATAATCCTTGTTTCCTTTCTTTTGTTATTACTTACTCAAAGTGCGAAAGAAAACAGCAGGTATAACGGAAAAATCGGTTAAAATGGAGCGCAGTTGCGCAATTTGGAGTCCAAGAGTATGGTTTTTTCAAATTTGAAAAATTCCGATGACTCTTGGAGGTAATCGAAAAAAACTGAAACAGCATTGCAACTTTTCCTCTTCTACAACGCGGCGATGCAGTATTGAAAATCCAACGTTTCGATATTCTTCAACCTTCATCAACTTTGTTTTTCCTTATGGGCGCCATTCTGGATTTTCATATTTTTCAAGTAGCGAGTAAAATATAAAATAATGAAAAGCAATTAACTGAATTTCCTTATAACGCTAAGAGAGTGTCTGGTTATTCAAATATACTACTTATCATAAAGATTGCAACGCTTAGAAATAATGCACGTATGTTAATTAATCTTTGTAAACATATTAACAACACTATATAAAATAAATGATAACATTTTCGAGTCAAACGAAGTCCAGAAAGTCTTCAAAACTCTAATAATGTGAATCTTGTGAATTTACACACTCATAAACTTGTCTAGGCATGTTTCTAAGCAAATGGTCGATATCCTCTTGAGGTATTGTATCCCAGGCAACTTGAATTGTATTTCGTAGCTCTGCTGAAGTACGTGATGGATTCTCCAAGGTGGTAACTCTTCTTCCTATTATGTCCTATACGTGTTCTATGGGAGAAAGATCAGGAGAGCGTGGAGGCCAAGCAAGCACATTAACATTGCAGTGTTGTAGATGAGCCATGGTTACACGAGCGATAAGTGGCCGTGCATTGTCTTGCTGGAAAATCACGTTTCCAATAATGCTGAATATATGGTATAGCTACTGGTTCTAACACTTCCTGTCTTATACGTATGTAAAATCTAATCAATTGTAGTACTACTACAAATTTGATGCATTAATTCTAGATGTTGCAATTTTTATGGTACGTAGTATATTTCCCGGTAGAGTTACTTCAAATAATTGAGACATACGTTGGCTGGCACATTCACCAGATCTTTCCCCAATGGATTATTATTTATGAAAGACCTCATTTATAAATCTGTACCCGCCGATATTAAGGAATTGCGAAGGAAGATCATCACAAAGTTAAGGAATAAAATAAGAAGAAGGAAATTTAAGATCGATATAAAATTTAGGAAGATACATAGAGATGTGCTTGTAAACGGAGGCTAGAGGTATTCAATGCACAAACAGGATTTTTGATATTTTCACTGAACCTTTGAGATCGCACTACTTTGCCCCATTTTAACCGACCTTATGTATTTTGCGGTTAGTGAGATCATTATGGTGGAGCTCCAGACACGGACACCCGGTACAGTCCAATGTAGAAAACACTATTATTTAATTAACACGCTTGCCGTAGAAACTACCATAATCCATTTTTCCATTTATTCACTTATAGAAATACTCTTTTTCCTCTGCGACTTAAAAGTAATTGGTAAAATACCCGAAAGCCGCAGCATTTCCTATGAAGTTTACCGACTTTATGACTCAAACGAATTGTGCCCAGTCGTGGCAAAAACCAGCGGCTTAGGCCGGCATCATGAGTCCAATTTAGTGAAGCCCCGCTTTAGATTGCATATTATTGCCAAATCAACGCTTTTCTGCGATGGCTTGGACATCGAAGTTCTTTCCACTCTGTGTATGAGTATTATTAAACTATTATATGTAAATGACTGTATAAGATACTTTCCTTAAGTTTCATGTACACCCAATAATTCGAGTTAATAATTCTTTAATCGTCTGGTTAAGACTTTTTTATTATTTTATCTTCCTTGGGGAATAATTAACATATTCCCGATTTTTCAAATTATATGTTTTCCTTTCCGTCCAAAATGAATTCTAACTTGGCACCTTGCAACAAATTTCTTATACGAACTTCCATCGGAGGGAATATTTTTATCACTTAATCAATACAGAGTGTCCTAGGGAAGAGTGTCCACCTTGAACATTTTTTCTGTTGTTAGTTAAAACGTTTTATTATTATTTTATTTTGTTTTTTGCATGGTCAAACTTTTATTTTTGTACGTCGATCTTATAGAAATAAAAAAAATTAAATAACTTGATTTTAACCATTTTTACTGATATTTTATTTATTTTATCATAAGAAATGTTGAAAGTGATCTCCATTGACTTCCATGCACAGGTACAGCTGGTCCTCAAAACGTAGTTGCACATTATCTGACATGTCTGGTGTCAGTGACCTGCATTCTTCGACAATTCGGGCACGTAATTCCTCGAGGGAAACAGATTGTGTGTCATAGATTTTGGCCTTCAAATATCTTCATAAAAATAAATCAAAGAAACTTAGGTCAGGGGATCTCGCAGGCCACTCCAGTAGACCTCTTCTGCCAATCCATCTTCTAGAGAATTCTTCATCTAGAAATTGTCGGCAGCATCAGGGTAGTGTAGCGGTACTCCATCCTGATGAAAAACGAAATCTTGTTCTAAGAGGAGGAGGTATTGTTCAAATATTTCAATTATCCTGGGAGATACGGCATCTTGTAGAAGTTGTAGATAGTTTTCTTCATTTTAGTTAACAGGAATGAAAAATGTTCCAACAATGTCATCATCCAAAATCTCTGCTCAAACGTGCAATTTTTGAGGTTGAATATGAGTCTCTCGAAACAAATGAGGATTGACATCACTCCAGTAACAACAGTTATGTCTATTAACTTTACTGTTTAAATATAACGAAGGTTTATTAAAAATGTTGTATTGTACAACAAATGTGTGTTTATATGTAACATGTTGCCGAAGGATTGGCAGAATTTTAATTGACGGTCGAAGTCATTCTCATTTAATTCCTGTACTAGTTTTATTGCATAAGAATAGAATTTTATTCATTTTTTAAAATTATATGTATAGTACTTTTTGAAACGCCGGATTTCTCAGCAATTTTTCGTACAGACGTTCTGTTGTCCTTTTGAACATGTTCCAGAACCATGATTTGGACTTCGTCACCTCTCATTGGGCGGTCGGCTTCGTTTTTTTTTTTATTTTGAACGGGATAAGTCTCATTGAATTTTATTAGCAACTTAGGTACATAAAAGAGGTATCCTATTTTGTAAAGATGGTTTAAATTGAATACACGAGCTGCCGCTCCTGCAGAATTATTGTTTTTGTAATACAGACTAACAATCTTGATTCCCTCGTGTAACCTGTAAACCATTTTAATCAAATTAAAAATTGAACGAACTGCAAAGTGATGTTTTGCAACGAAGTACTAAAACCACTAAGTGTAAAGGAAAATATCAATAAATTGTTCCTTCAAAAAAATTCGGGTTGATCAATTGTAAATGGAATGTTAAAAATATCACTGTTATTGATATATTGGGGGGTACGTCGAGTCCTTTTGAGTCTAACCGTACACTTTCAGCATTTATTACAATAACATTAAAGGTTAAAATCAAGTTATTTAGTTTCTGTTTCATTTGTACAAGACCGACGTATAAAAATACAAAATAAAAACTTGATAAAGTAGAGACTAAAATTACCTTCCAAATAAGGTATAACACACCCCCTCTTCCAATTTGAAGATTTCAAGAGGTAGAGGGATGAAATTTCACCAAAGTCCCTCTCCCTATCAAAGTTGACGTGTTTTAGCGTTTTTTTTTTAACAAACAACAGAAAAAGATATTTAGGGTGAACACTTTTCCGTGAGACACCCTGTTTTAATTATAGCAGTTCAAGGAGGCTCAATGGGGGTGCTACAAAAAATCCAAACTCGTATGATCCGTGTGATCAATAGTTGGAGCGAAAGGTATAACATATCAATATGTCAAAGAGAAATAACTTTGTTAAATAGTCACTCAAATGACGAAACAGCGATTCAAAATCGTTCCTGAATTCAGTGGTAGCTCTCACATATGACCCCGAGTGGTATGGTACCTTACCGCTTGGGCCTAACTTATTCATTCCGCGGGATAGCAAAAACCCCAAAAAAGCCTTAATTATCGTCAATATCATTTACCAACCCGTACCTACATCAAAACCCATCTGCCAAAACCGATTAAGACATATTGTTCGAATAAAACTGACGATCTGAAATGAGGACGAATTAGTAACTTGCCCTAGTCACGCGATCCTCCTTTTTTCTACTTTTCGTTTAGGTCGTGCTTATATTGAATAAATGCGAACGTCAAAAAATTAATATGTCAGGTCAATAATGATTCGGTCGGCTTTCATTCTTTCTGCAAATAAAAGGCCACCGCATGTTTTCATATTGCATGTCAGTTATGTATATTTTTGGTGCAAGGGTATGTTATAAAAGAAAAACCATTACTATGTTTTCGAGTTATTTGGAAGACGATAAGGCAACGCAGAAGACTGTTTTTTTTTTTTAATTTTCTTTACAACAATGCAATAACGTCTTTTTTTTACATTTATTTCACAAGGGAACTGCCTGGTTATCTGCTGTGGTTTTCCACCAAGAGTATCTGGTGATAGCAACTATGACTCTCTTACAGGTGTTTCTTGCGGCGGGAACTACCGGGATCATGAAGCCGTCAATTTAAGCCATGACCGCAAAACCTCTTACGAGCGTTTCTAAGACTCTAACAAGAATCTTTGTGATCCCGAAATTTTTGCTTCAAGGTCTTCATGCCTCAGTCTTCTGGCCAGAATCCTAGAGATAGTGCGAAATACGAGTGAGCTTATTAGATTCCATGCGAAGACTGTTTGTGACCACAAAATCGAAAACAAACCAATTTCCTATCAACAAACAAGTTTTTTCATTGTTTACGTACTATTTAACTGAGTTTGTATTGCATTTTTTAATAAATTTATAACTGTTTTTCTCAAATACTAATAATTAAATATTGAATCGCAATACACCATTGAACGTAATTTTAAAAGACCTTTAATTTTAGGTGTCATTTGACCTATGTTTCAATTTTTAAAAATTGTCTATTTTGCGCTACTGCTGACGTAATCAACATTTAAAACATAAACAAACGTAAAAGATAGTATTTTTTGTCAGGACAAAAAATATTATCATTTACATTTTTATTTTTCATTCCCTTTGAATTAAAAAAAAAAAATCTTAAAAATTTAACAAGGAGGAACAATTTAAAATCGCACGGTATACACTCAACATTTCTTTGTATATTAAGCTTCGTGATGGCAGTCTAGGGATCATTAACCATAAGGAACCCATGCCAAAAACCTTAATTGGCGGTTAAACACCAGTCTTGGCTGCAGCACAAATTTTTGTGATTTTTGTGTTTCAGTTTTCTTTAGTTCAAAACCTGATGGTGCGGCATGACAGAGTGATGGGGAACCAGACAATCGTTGGGCGACTGCTCTGAAAGAGTACTTTTGAATAGACTGAAAGCCTCCGTCACGTAGATCACAATTCAAACCGCCAGGATTGTGGGGCCGAGGCTGTGTGAGAACCATACAGCTAAGCACACTTAATGTACTTACATCAGAAATGCCATAAAGTCCTGTAGAAAAATATTAGTGCCCGGAGGGTGCATTCATCCTTTTCCAGAAAGTGTGTGGATGCAATTCAAACAGCTGGGTAGAGATGGGATGCAACTTCCAGGACCATCACGATGAGGAGTTGTAGCCAGGTAGCTGAAGGGGATTCAACGACCTGCTAGAGGGGGAGTCAATAACAAAGGATGTACACCAAAGACTATGACATAAATGCCCTTCATGAGGCTTGAGATGACCGGCGTGAGACCCCTCACCGCTGGAAACACTGTTAAAGTTTTGCCTGATGTTTCCTCCATCATCGAGGAGTTGTCGCTGGGAGAGAACCCCGAGGAACCACTCGCGACAGCGATTTGTGATTATCCTGTGATGGATGTATACATTGTGTATGGTACTTAAGACGACCAGGCAGCACTTGTTAAGTTACCTCTAAGGAATCGTAGGTAGAAAAAATTCCAATTTATCTATTTGTATTTTAAATTTTTAATCAAACTAAAAAAATATAATTAAAAAATCTAAAGTAAACAGTTGAGTCTTCGCTGTCAAATGTATTGTATATCCAAATTCCATAAAATAGTTTGTGTCGCTGCTGAGTTCAGAGGATCACGAGAAAATTTGGATTTTTTCTTAATTTCTTCCGTACTTACACTAAACTTGTTGCAGTAAGCAAAATTACCCAATTAATGATAATAATCAGAAACAATATATACTCGTACAGTTCAAAAACTGAAATTTACTTTAAATTATATTTGTTAGACCATGCGTAACTCTCGGTGTAATCAGCACCTCAAATAAATCAGCCGCTCTGCTGTGCATTATAGCTTCTTTTGTTCTTCTCTGCTTGGTTAACTTTATTATTCTTTTTTAGATTCTAAACTCTACCGTTTGCAGTTGGCTAAAATATTGAGGATGGATGGTCAATGGGCATGCTTATTTTTGCCTTTAACGGTGATAAGAATTATTCATGTTGCGGCATAACATTATGGTTTATTTCTACACCCCCTCGGATGCAAACTCACTATAAGAGAGCTACTAACGCAGGAGCAGTCTAAGAATTTTTACTAATAATTTTTGACACATAGCCCACCGCATCCTCTCTGTATGTTGACAAAAATGCACTCCTAAATTAATTAGTTGCTTTACTAAAGAGTTGCCTGGATACCACTTGAAGTTGTATTATTTATTATTTTCCTTGATGGTTTTATACTTTTGTTTGTTGTGCATGAGGAAATTTGCATTGTTTTGAGTAAAAAATGCGAGCGTGATTTAGGAGATACAGGCATTCTCAGAAGGCGGGAAATTTTTTACTTTATTTGCCACATCGCAGAGATAATGAACCAGAAATGTCGAAGAAAAACTTTGAAGCATCGAAGTAGAATGAGAGTTCTAAAATGTGTTATTAAGGTTTTCGTTTGTCGAAGTTATGGCTATTGAAAATCGAACTCTCTCGCTTCAAAGGGACAAAACCGCATACATAGGAAATGTACCTGAAAAACAAAGCAATTGTCGACACGTGTTGATGCTAGGATTATGACCAGTACGAATTTGGTCCTGATTTTCTCAATATCTTTACATCCCTGTGGTGGTGTGAAGAACATGTTGTGAGGACACTTTCAGAGGCAGACGTTCATAAAGATATACCGGGAGTCTCATATTTCGCAAAATTATTAGCAATCCCCTATTACCTCTAAATATTATTAAGAGTTATTGTGAAGTAATCCAATGAATCAATCTTGACCATTCTCTTTGAATGACTCTTGGCTTGCGCCTCATTAGATTCATTGTTATATAGTGTGTATAAACTGCCGGCCGATGGAACGATTCCGTGGCTTTAGCCTCATCAGAATTGATTTTGATATATAAAAAACAATTTTTCTTTTTGTCCGTACTAAACTAGCCGCAAATGGAATTTCCGACCGAGATGTCGGTGTGGAAGATTGGATTGAAGGCTATTTTTTTCAACATTTAAACATTCTCCATCGGTAAAGATGGCCTCAATACTGAATAAACCACGCAATTTCCTAACAATGGCAATACACCACACACGACACATCAAAAGGAATTCCTTCCTAACATCCGTATTTCAAGTAAAATCAAATCGGATGCTGCATGAATAAGTAAACAAAAACCACCCGCCAAACGATAGTCGTTATTATTCAACTCCGCCATCAAATTCATGCAGAAATTTAAACGGGATGTGGCGTATATACGGTCATAATTCATATTCGAACCCGAGCTTAAAAACTTAAAAATAATAAACAATAGTTCATGTATACATAAAGCGAGCGGACACAATTTGTAACCACGGTGCGAGCCAGTCGAGCGTGGAGACCTTAAAGATAGTTGCCCCATGTAAGGCCGGCATTATACCGTGTGTTTGGGTCTTCCTTGACACTTGATTAAATTTATTGGAACAGAGATTTAGAGTTATACCAATGCCTGGTAGTACCACAGATAGTCCAAAAGCTATTTCTGCTATTTAGATCTAACTTCATTAGATTAGATTAGTCGACGAAGGAGTGGAGCCATACATTCTTACTGATGCCCCGAAGGCAATAAATAATGGGCTTTATGAAAATGTTGTAAATAGGCTGAGTACCTCAATTAATCAATTAATATACATATTTTGCTAATATACAAGTGACAGACAGCAACTAGGAAAATAATAATGTTGTTATATTGGACATTGAATAATGGTCTAATAATAATGCAATTTCGCAAACTGTTTCTCTTTAAGTCAAACTTTTTAGGAACCACCGATCTTTGAATATAAGAACAGTACTAATCTGAACTAACTAAACTAATGGACGCTTCATGAATTTCTGAGGGATAATGTACCTAATACTAGTACCTGTACTAGTGGTCTTGGGTTTATTGATTTCCAACTGCACCAGAATTTAACAAAATTTTCCGATCTACATATGTAGATAGTTAAAACTAAATTTGTCTCCTCAAACTCAGCTTCTATTCTGTCGGCAACCACTAAAGTTGCATTTCAAGGTTCCTTTACATTAATTGAAGCTTCTTGAACGCCTAGGAGGTACTCCAGCACAACTGACTTTGGTGATTTTTGCTGTGCAACAATAGGAATATATGGAGAATAATAAAAATTGAATCAAAATCGATTTTTAACTCTTAAGTCGAAATCATCGCTACTACAATTTGTTATAAGATTTTAGCTCACTCAGACCACCTCGTCTTCCTCCCTCCCCATTCCAGCCAACTCATTCCGTCTAGGTCCTTTGCAGTCCAAGTTTGAACCTTTCTTTTCTACTTTGTAGTTATGAAAACCAAAAGTTTTTCTTATCCCTAAAACTATGTCATGAATTGGACTATTATTCACAACACAAAATTACATTACAATACGAAACATACTTTCAGCTCTAATAAGAAAAAATTCATATTAATTTGAATTCCTCTTACTGAAAACCGCAAAATTGTCAGATTAAGCTTCTTAACTTTTTTAATAATTGTTAATTCATCACTTTCAACACTGGTTTATTCAACAATAATTGTCAATTTCGTTTAGGTATATTTTCTAAGGTTTGCCTAATTTACTCGTGCTGTTTGCCACCGATAGGTCTCAAAAACTAAATTGGCCACTTGGTTTAATCTCAATAGCATGATCACTACGTCAACTATCTATCTTCAATCTGATGTTTTATGACGCCGAAAAAATCGAATCAATTACATTTTAACTTTGCATCACGTCCGGCTAATAATCGTGAAAAATGGAGGCTACATAATAAATCAGCCCATTTTTATAATTTAACTCCAAGATCCTCTTGCGGTTTCAAATCGGTTGCACATTTTGAATCCATCTGTATTAAGGAAATGTATTCGTTGAAATCCTGCGAAGGTGATATTTAAATTAAAACAAATCTTTTTTTTTTGGAGAAGGTTTGATTGAACATTTTTAATCCGTATATTTTTTTGTTGGTCTATGATAACTTCTAATTTTATCCTCTTGAATAGCTTCTGATCCCTCTATATGATAATTTGAACAATATTTTACGATATTAAATAATAATTATGTCCCTGAAAAATGTTTAGAAAAAAAGCTGTATTTAGATGTAAAAACTTTTATTTATTTACAATTTTTCAATAATGATGGCAAAACTGTTCTTTAAAAATACACCAGTTTTTATGCTTTTTTGACTTTCGACGAATGTTTCTGAAAAGTTCGATTTGATTGGTTCTCGTATAGTACTGTTCAAAGTATAACGGACTTTGTGGTAAACAAATAACGGAATTTAGAAAATTAAACTCTGTCAGTATACTTCAACAATTGAAACATTGATGAGTATTAGAGAGACATTTTTCCGACCAATTTCGTTTCCATATTTTAACCGAGTTTAAGTAAAATCGAAGTTGATCGCCACTTAATTGGGACAACCCTAACAATTTCTTAATAAAGGGTGAATTTAGAAGCAATATCTATCTCTTATCTGCCCCCAAACAGAACAAAACGGGTATCATTTTCTTAGAAAGATGTGTCAAAATATAAAATTAATCTAAACATTAATAAAGAACATTCAAATTTTAAACTTTATGTCATTTGGCGTATATTATAGACGTAATTATCTCAAAAACCGTTAAAGATACTGCTCAAATTTGCTCAGAATTACATATGGAAGGCAAGAACATAATGTTAAGGTGTTTTATAAACGAGACACATATTTATGAACAAGATAAATATAGGGTATCCCATCCACGGATACCTAAAGGTGTAAAACACTCCATAATATATTGGTTTTGAAATTCTTATATTGTTTTTTTTGCGTTTTGACTTCATAGTAAAATAATAAAACACTTTTTTTATAAGAAAAATAGGGTTAACAATATTTAAAATCATGACAATAAATTATTGCGGAAAACTCAAAAACAAAAATTCGCTGAAAATTGTACAGATGGGACTACCCATAGCGCCCGCTGCCGTCACTACACGCTATTCTCGATTAACATGCTTGTTATTGTTAGTTTCTCTTTATTCGACTGACTGAATAAGTCTTTGTATTTTTCTATTCTAAGTCGATACTCTGCGGATATTCCGTCCAATAGCCTCTAAATAAGACTCTGGGCTGCTGTAAAAACGTGGGTGTTCTACCTATTCAACCAAAAAGTTGGCCTGCTGGTTTCTCACTAAGCCTGCGGCCTTTTTCAAAATATTAAATTATTTGATAACCCTTTTTGTTATTTTCGTTACTCCAACAACGTGCTGCTTACAATAGATTTTGGTCTCATGCCCTACGTTTTGATATTCCGATCCTCTACTTGGGCATATGCCCAACAGAGTCACGTTTTAACAAGTGCAACAGCCGCTATTTTGCGCAGTAACAATAAATCATGTTTCCATGCACATGTTTCACTGTCTCGTAAAGTCCACTTTAAATATTCATATGAAGGTGTAACGCGAAAAACATTCTAACACACTGGTGTGTTACGGATTCCTAACATACACGTCTGTTAGGAGAAGTAAATTAATTATGAACACGACGGAAAGAACAATCCTTGCTAAGACAATTATTATATTGTATGTTGCATATTCTTTGAGTCTATTTTAAATATTTTCTACTTTCTTCGTGCTTTATTTAAGTGGGCGAATAGGTGCATAAATGGCTTGAGGCAACAACAGGTATCCGCTTCGATACTGAAAAGCTAATTTTTACCTTTCTAAGGGGATTATATATCCAAAAACCAGCGGGGTATCACATGCAGTTTGTACTGAAATTATTAAAAAGAGAAGTATTAAAAATTTATAGATATTTTTAATGAAATATCTTGTATTTTAATTGTTAAAAAAAACCTATCATCTGTTTCTGTGTTTTTAAATTGTCTATGTCACCACAAATGTCGAGGGGGACTATTTGCAGTTTCACATTTGTGCAAACGAGGTAGAGATTATCCTTATTATTCAAGCATTTTCCTGTTAGGCATTTATGACCAAACAAGAAGTGAATTCAGTACATCTTGTTCCTTTTTTTACGACAATATAGTGGAATTGTGATTTGAAAGTACCAAGAGGCACGCGTGATTTTTTATTGTCAACATGAACCCTTATGTTGGCGGTAGAGAATGCTCGAACATCGCGTTACAAGAAGTCAAAACTGAATATCATTAAGCATCGACACGCTTTCGAAAACAAAAAGAGTCTAAAAGCTCCCTTAATAAACCAAGTTCACATAGCACTTAGAGCATTTCAACGATACATTAACACGCCCCAGTATGGCACAATAGCTGCCAACTAAACGCATGAGAAGGCAGATTTTCAAATAAAAACTTAAACCCGGAATGACATGCCGTGTGGTTCACGCTCAGCGATTTCCATTACACATTATAAGCGAAATCCTATCTCTTTTACGTTATTTTTTTCTTCCAGAATTATTTCTTCATCAATAAATAAGTTCTTCCCTACCGATTTTTAATTTGTAACGTGAAGACGTCACAGAATATTTCAACGAGCACCAAGAAAAAATCGATTAATTAGTTCATCGATATTGATCAAATAATTTAGTCGCCATGAGTTTAAATACTCTGATATGTATTCGATGTCCTATAATAAACGTCATCGATTATGCAGCGTTTCTTCAATTTGGTGCTTATCCTTGGAACTTCAGAAAGTAAGCAATATAAAGTCAGTTAAAGTGGAGCAAATTTTCGTATTTTTATACTCAACAAAACTATATATTAAAAGAATTTTTGAAAAATTCGTTATTTTTTGAAATAGTTTTTATTTAATATTATTTCCCTCTAGGTATATTTTCTTATCTAAAAGATGGTGCCATCAGATTCTTAATATGGCGTTTCAGATTTTTGAAAGAACCACCTTAAATTTTTCAATACTTACCTAATATTTTAATTATATTTTAAAATCCTTGCATGCTCCTATGGATAAAATCTTATGTCACACTGTGTATTCCCAAATGCTGCTTTTTTAAAAAAATATTTCGTAAAAAAAACAATTAAAAAAAAGAGAAAGATGTTCGCTACGGGTTGCCTTAAGGTTTTGAATAAATTTTAATAAGCTTTTGTAAGATAATACGAGTGTTCATCAAAAGTTCAACAATATCAGATGATCAGGTGCTTTCAAAAAATCTCATAAGAGAAGATAAATCCGTGTTTAAAAAAATGAAGTTGATGATGGGTCCTAGAATTCAAAACGTCGTATTAAAAATCCGATAACTCAGTCTTGTAAGGGACAAAAAGTGCCAATGATGAAGTAACATTTATTTTTAATAATCTCTTCAGATAAGTTCAGAATAAAATAAAAACAATTTGAGTAATATGGGTTTTCTCGGAATTTTTCCGAGACCAGTAAGAATTTTCCAAATTTTGAAGCGTAATTTTATTAGGTAACATAATAACCTAACCAAAAAAAAATTGGAAAGTGAAGAATTCATATACATTAATCGCAACTAGGTACGTTGCTATTGGAATTAAGTAGACTCGGTTTCAACAGAGAAAAAACTGATTCCGAACCATCAGAACTAGTGAATACACTATATCGGTCAGGACTTCTTGTATACGTATATTTCTGACCATCCGAAATTGTTATTGTTTCCTGTTGAAATTCAGCTATAGAAACCATTTTGCTAAATATAACGTAAAACTTTTCGATACTCTTTGGAGTTGAAGACGATTTTTCTAAATGCTTTTATTATAGGTTTGATTACGAGAATAAACTCCTGTAATAGTTTCTTCCAAAAGAAGTGTCTTGTACTCTCGTTTTCAACTCGGTTACAAAATATCCAGAGACATGAAGTTTGAAAAAAAAATTAAAAATACAGCAATTAGCAAACTTCGCAATGAAATAATCAATTACATTAAAACAGTTAATAAATTCCCAGGAGGAAGAAAATTTAATGTTAATAATTAATTGAAATTAAAGTTATGCTGACTAAAGCATTTAGCAGTTGCTGCCTAGATTTGTATAGATTTTCATCTCAATTCCTTTATTTTTCTCGCTTCTAAATAACCGATTGAAGAACAGCCCACCAAATCCAATCAATAAGAAAGTAATACATTCTCAGATATCTAAGTGTCTCAGATAAGGAAATCAATCCATAATTTATACACACCTATTTATATACATCTTTATGTATGCTATAAAACTTCTTTATTTTTCAAAGAAACGTCCAGTAATGTGTCCTCATTATATCGATAATCAATTTTCTCATAAAATATTGATTAATACAGTTTTAATATCGCAAACAAAAAGGTAATATCGTTAAGTCAAATAAAACCGTTTCTTGCATGAGCTTTGATAGGTTCGTACAGTCAATGAATTTCCATTACAAGTCATCATTGATGTTTAGGCTCGAAAACAATACTATTAAAAAATACGGAAATCAAATTGTATATTATAAAATTATATTAGACAATTTAAATGAATGAACTTGATTTCCGTCATGACTTCATCGATTTGAGTTTAGTTGGCACAAATTGCTCAAGTTCTGTGATTTATGCAGACACAAAAAAAAATGGGAAAGTAAACTAAAAATCAATATCAACTTCCTTACATAGGTTACACATAACTTTTTAAATATATCGTTCGGGTTTGGCTTGAATATGCACGAGGTGCCAGCAAGGCCCTAGCACGGCACTGATAATTGCATGTTTTCAACTAATTTAACCCGTGGTTTAATTTGTATGGAACGTAAATGAATCTACTTTTCTAACTATGGCTAAACCGCATTTAGTGTCTTTTTTTCCTATATTTAGGTAAGTAAATGGTATTAAAAGAAAACAAAAATACATGGTAACGAGGAAACATTTTTTCGGCTTGTAGCACTTTGCCCTGGCACTTGATTGTGAAATCATGATATTCTGTAACTTTTGGACGCTATGAGAAATGAAGAAATATAACGTGCTCTCAAAGGCTTGATGATCCTTTAACAGTATGTAGTGGTCCATGAAAAAAAATGTGAGAAAATCAACGGGAATCAACAAAAATCATTTAATTCACAATGCAAAAGGCATTTGAAGGTATTTCAAAGATAAAAATTCAAAATAAAAAATGCATTGATACGTTGTTGTTATTAATTTGTTGAATGTTGAAATATATTGCTTTTTGGTTTTACCGTTTTCCAGAAGGAAGTAGAGATGCGAATTACTGCATTTTAAATTTTAATATTCTATATTCAGCAAACCATTTTATCTACAATAGAGTATAATCTTGAACATTTAGGAAATGTTGATTGAAAGCCCAGGCAAAAGATACGGCTCATTGACGATGATGATGTATCCCCTCCCCGACTCTAGTTTAGGTGCTTGTCAATTTATGGATGACAACTGTTGAACAGCAAGAGATGCATGGCCCCCCCGACCACCCGATATGAATCCTTTTCATCATTTTTTGTGGGATCACTTGAAGTCGTTAGATTATGAAACGGCAATTTAAAGTGAAGATGAGCTAGCAAAGAGGATATTTGTCGTTGCCATCATTCGAAATATTCTAAAGAATTCGTCAACCAATATTAAAGCGAATTGAATGATCGATTGTATAATAATTCCTTATCATTTCATTTTCTTGCAGTATGAATACCTTTTACTCTTGTTTTATATTAGTTTACGTTTACAAAGCATGTGGTAGTAAACTGATGAACATGCCAATCAGCATCGACACACCTTCAAAATAAAATTCAATGTTAGCGAATTTCGTTCCTCATTTCGAAAAGGACCATACCCCGAAAACCGATCTCGATAAAACATCTTTTGGTTATCACCTGGTATACATAATGTTACATTCTCATGTTCACACTACAAGAATATTCTTTATCAGATATTCAGATGCAAAACTTTTTCCATTTAACCGATGCTCTAGCTCTCATAATAACGAAAATCTCTCTGGTGTGAAAATAGGACACAGTATAGACAGTCGTGGCTAGCTGCTTATTGAATCGAATTTGCACCAGAATTTTCTTAATTCGTGCATTAATGAAAAATCGTGCGTATTAATATACAGCCACCGGAAAATAATTACTGTTGACTTATAAAGAGCTTTATTTCGAGAATATCACACAACGACACGATTCCTTACTTCTTAATTCAATCTCACCCCAATGTTCCAATACATCGACTATCCAATACTTTTTAATTTGGAGGCATTAAGTTCTAAGGAACGGGCGCGTTTATAAGCTAAAATTAATTACAACTCTTTCCGTTCATTCCAAATTCGTACATTTAACGAGTTAAATTATTTCTAGAGCCAAGTTAAATTGAAATTAAGGCGACTGGGGTGGCAAACATTCACAACACATCCAGGATCTTATTTCTGCAATTATCGTTAAATTTCTGAGAATATGAAATGAACAAGAGCTTGAGTGTGAGTAATTCCCGATATGAATTTGATAATTGATGAAAAGCTCGCTTTTAACTTCTATGCCTCTTCAGTAGCGCCTCAATATAGAGCAATTTAGAAAACTTTCATAATTAATTGTGACAGAATTAAGGCAGAAGAAGCGACTACTTTTCCTCTATTGCCAAAGCCGAATTATTAAAGCAGAATGTAGTAAAGTGGTAGTTAGAGATAGGAGTGAGATGGTGGATTTTAGGACGCCAATGATCGCACAAATTAGTCTATAAGTTTGAAGTGTGTATATGTTATAAGTTAGCATTTCCAGGCAGCGAATGCCAGCGATACAAAGCACCATGTAAGCATTTCAATTCCTCGGCACAAAGCATAAGAGTTACTTTACTGTAACTCTCTGACGCTTCTTGATTTGATGACTTAAACGCTAATGTTTGCGTGCCTTGTTCCTCTCCACATTGTTTTTGCTATTATATTTTGACAAACCCCTCTTATATGAGCTTTCGCCGAATACGTTTGCTTACATATTAACTCGCTAAGTTCGTAGGTGGTTGAATGCCAGTGTGAGAGGTTGGAATTTACGGGCCTTGGCGTGTGTATAGAGGATTTCATATTCTTGCGAGATAAATGGACCGTACTTGAGATCCCAACGAAATTTATCGTTAGGTCCTGAGTTGGGATTTCATATTTGCATTTACTCTTTCGGTATTGAGTTTTGACCTCAATTTCTACCCGGAAGCAGAATTTTTGGGCGATCTTGTGAATTTAGTCAAAACTGTCAAGGATCTCTAGGGTTTTTAATCTACTACAAACTAAAAAGGATGATATTTTGTGTCACAAATGAAATTAATGTGGCATCTATGACAGCACTGTCACATCAGACCTCCCAGATCGCCCGATGTGAATCCTTGCGATTATTTTTTGCGTGGTTACTTATTCATTTGTCACATATTTTGACTTTGACTCACATTTCAAAACCGAATATAATTTTTTACTTCATTGTTTGTTATCTTCTTTATTTTGTGACCATTTATGCTCAATTCCATTCTGTATCTATCTTATGAGCCATTGGAATCAATAGAAACGTTGTAATCAAATTTGCTTGCAAATTTTGTAATTTTATTATATGAAGAATAAATATTAGTTGGAATTACACTATAACATACGCAAGTGGTCTAAAACTACCAATGTGTGCTAAGAATATAAGATATTTATCTGTATTTTTATTTTGCAAAAAATCTAAACATATTAAAACGTGAAACTAAGCATGATGAGTTTTCATTAATATTTTTGAAGAATTACCGGAAAAAGTTTCATCATTGAACATTAAATTTAATTTTCGAGAAATGATGGCTCATGTAGACAGCGCACGGCGGGTGTTCTTTTTCTGAAAAATCTTTTCAAATATGCAAATATGCGGAGATAATAAGTAACTGGAAAAAACCCTTTCAAAACATTCGCATACGCATCTGCTATGGTTGTTTTGCATTTTTGCTAATCCCTAGCTGATTGATATATGGCACCCCCTTTCTTTAGGTTGTTAGCCTTGAGGTAGGTGGTATTTTCAGATAAAATCAACGCATTTCACGAACCAACCATTCCTTCAAATTATTGTCTAAATGCTTGGAAAGAGCGTCAAAAGAAGTATCTTTAACGAAAAATGTGTTTTGAATTGTTATATTGCTTATCATAAAAAAATCTTTTTCCCGATGTCCTTCCTCTCTATATGGTCGGCAAATGGTGTAAGAGAGTGGTACCAGATAATCTAAAAAACCTTAACTGAAGCATATGTACTTCGTCCTCTCACAATAACTAATTTCGCTATCAAATTTTGAATGTGCATATGTTGACAATAGAATCAAATTAGCCAAAGCTAATGAGATGATCTTAAGCAAGGATATGTATTAGGGATAGAAACATCTTTTTCAATTAATTAGCGTCGATTTATTTCTTAGTGATGGCTAATACCCAATTTTACAAATTCCATTTTTTTTTAATATGGGAAGAAATACAAATCTGTTGATTTTCATATTCATTTTTTATGGATTGTATTTGTGAAGATACAATAAAATATAGATAATTTTTTTACTACCCACAATATGGACCCAGATAAAGAAAAGCACCTACATTTGAGGTATTTTTATTGGGTAGGTAAATGCTATACCTTCGTTACTTTCAATGCTTTTGTTCATATTCATGTTTTGGTGGGACAGAGTAGATGATTCATAACTTGATGTTCTCTTTGGTAACTTCCCTTCAATAGACGAGACAGAGTTAGGGCCATTGGAATATGGAGACAGAAATACTGGGGCCATTTTAGGCCTTATTACATCAAAAAGATTTCACAGCTTGATGCTAGCGCTGATGATTGGTGAACAAAGCTCAAGTGCAAAGGCCAAATTCAACAGCAAGGAAACTGCCCACAGCCTATGCCTGGGTCTACGTATTATTATCATTATATGGTAGATAATTCACAGCTTGATGTTCTCGCTGGTAACTTCTTTTCAATAGACTGGACAGAGCCAAGACCGTTAGAAGACGAACTCTGGGAATGACTCATTCTGGATTTATTGCATCGACTGCATCATTGTTTGATGTTAGCGCTGGTGACTGCATCATTAATGGACAGACCAAAGTTCAAGTCGATTTTTAGTTTAGTAATTATGTAGGATAGATGATTATACATATTTATTATTGCATTACCGAATACTGAAAATGAAGCGTGTCTGCATAATCAAAAACCATTTTCTCTAACACTACGATAGAAATTAGCTATTCTAAACGTGAAATTGATTGTAGAATGAACTTATTCCATCACTTAAATTGCAGATTATTATTTCGAAGCAGCGATCAGTTGGTCGCATCTACTTTTTAACTGCTCTAATTTCTTTTCATTTATCTCTATTTAAAGTACATAGAAGACGCTATGGGCGGTACGGTAAACGTCGGTGATGGTTGTGTCGTAGTGCTGTTCAATTCCTAATTTATCTAACAAGCTCTTCGCTCGAGCCTGATATTATCTATCTCAAAAAAAAAAAACTGTTCATTGACTTATCACTCAAGCCCCAACGATGATATATTCAACATGAAATGGTTAGGCAGTGCCCCTCTTAGACCGCTCATAATTGGTGTTGTGTGAGCTACAAATGTGACGCCAAGGACCACATTTCTTCCCATGTTATTGCCCATATAACTTTTACCTGAATGGCTGTTAAAAGTACTGCCGGTGTCGTAAATTACTTAGGCCCAATAAATGAAAGTCCTGGCGTCTCTACCAACATAGAAGCGTTGAACAATGTACTGATCAGTCGCTTTCCTTTTCCGTGGAAATCGTTTTCCAGATAAGTTGCCAGTACATTGATTTATTTTCCCTCAATAACCCGCATTAATGTTAAAACGGGTTTAAAAAAACGTATATTAAAAATAGATAATAATTACATCTAGAAGCAATAGCGGTTTTTTGGCACTTGGACTAACCTTTTATGGTTAATCATAAAAATCCAACTTTCATTCTAACAAAATTGGGCCTAAATTACATCTATTTCGGGGCACAAACATGCAAATCTTGACGATAGCAATAGTTCATCTGCCGTACAACAAAAGCATATATCACGATTTGCGATTCAGCTTAGAAAGTGAACAATAATTAAATGTAGATTTTATCCTAGTGACAGGTCGTAGGATGGTTAGCATAGGGGCCCAAAGAACGTATGGCAATTATGCTGGCAAAAAATTCTATTTACTTGCCCACGCAAACTTATATTATTCCGCAACCTCAACTTTAACAAGACACCTATCGGCACCTGAACTAACAACAATCATTTAGATTGTTACGATAATATAATTGAATTGGGTAATTAAAATGTCAGTGGAACTAAGCTTTGGTCATGTTGTGGTGCTAAGTTAACGGGTTAGGTTTTGTTAGTTTGTTGCCAATTATTATTGGTAATTTTACCATATTGCTGCAAATAACTGCAAGTTGGTGGTGCCTTTTGCTTTAAGTACTTTATTTATTACATACGACTTTCATAATTATTTCATACAAACTTTTGTAAATCTATGTATTATTCGAATAATAATAATATGCTACGGTGATTTCGACAGAATTTGCAATAGGTGGGGTTCAGGGTTTACGACTTAATTCCGCATTTATTTAAGTTGATGCCGTTTTAATTGTATCTACCATGATTGATTTGATGATGTTTGACATTTGTCATTGATGTTTCATGACAACTGACACTAGCTACCATGACACTGACATATGTCTAACAGCTTCCTAGGAATACAGAGTAGTACTAAGCACTTCACTTTATTTTATGTAAAAATAACAAAAATGCCCACATTTCCAAGTGTAAAAATAGCGTATGTACCGCGAGACTAAAGTGTATTTTAATCCCTTAGCGTCCGCTGAGGATTAATAGACTTCCTAAAAATAATACCAATATTAATTCATCCGCTTATCAGAAATACAAGGTCTCAATATTCTACTGCAATATCTGACCTCATATATATGCAAACGTACGTGCAATCCTCCTATTGTTTTTATTTCTCTGAATTAAAGGCACAAAAGTTATTCTGTGAGATAACGACAAGTAACATTAAATTACGTTCCCTCCGGTAAACCCTTTGTATTCGTATATATTGAAATAAAACGAAAGCTTCACCACGACCATAGAAAACATCTGGTGACGCGCTGATTTTTCCTTATACATTAATTACATGCAAATTCTTTCAGAGAATGTACAATCCGCCATTTTCCATCTTAATTCCCGTCTTATTCCCTTCCCTT
The DNA here is from genome assembly GCF_039881205.1 of Euwallacea similis. Taxonomy (NCBI): domain Eukaryota; kingdom Metazoa; phylum Arthropoda; class Insecta; order Coleoptera; family Curculionidae; genus Euwallacea; species Euwallacea similis. The sequence continues at coordinate 1,458,749 of NC_089638.1, read as the reverse complement.
TGTCTCATATATACGTATATACTTTCTCGGCTCACGCATTTTAAACATCGGCCCTTTCTTTCGTATTCTTAATTAGTAATTTCCCTCTCTGTCGCGTCATATTTCAAGACTAAGGCTGTTTCTCTCTCATCCGTATGGAAATCAGCGGCATCGGGCCAAGACGAAATTAAAGTTCCCCTTACGAAAACGAAATTTTCTACACCCGTGTAAGTCTTTCATTACACATATATACGAGGAAGGCTCTTTTGCATTTCGACAATGTCGATTCTTAAATATTCCTTCGGAATACTTAAGTTCATTAAGATTTTTCTTTGTTCGAAAGTTGATTTCTATAGACGCAGTTTAAAATAGTACAGCTATTATTCGATGAACATATAATGAAAGATATCATTCCCGAAATTCTCCAACTGGATGATGCTCATGTGTTATTAATAAGAGAAAAGAATGCTATAGTTTATCCTTGGCTGAATATTAATACTTTCAGCAATTTATTATTAAAAAAAATCATCAACATCCGCTGAAAACTCTTTTCATCTATCTAATATCTCTTTCTGTATCAACAAGAATTTACAGGAGGAGAAAGTCTGGTCATTTTAGAAAGTAGGCAATCTCATATATTTGTCATATGAAGTTTTAAACTGCTGAAGTAACGCATATTTTCGATATTCAGTTCAATTAAAAAAAAATCAGTTATTACATTAAGGAGTCCTCGGTCCGGCCATCTAGTTGTTAAAGTGCATTGCCATTTTCGATTTTATCGAGATCATCGGATGCATTTTACTGAAATGTGCAATACTACCAACTGTTGCACATCTCGACTTTGAAAGCCTTAGAAAAAGTGTAAATTTATAGATAGTTTGAGTGGGGATCGGAAAACAAATAGTTGGGACACATCAACGGAAGAGCAAACCTCGGGTCTTCCTAAGAACAATGGATCGAAGCTTCGATCTTGCCGTTGGATATTTGGACGGGCTAAATATCCTGGGAGCACATGGAAACCCGAAGAATTTTTGTTAACTATTAGAGATACATGGGATTTCCAAAGACAGTTAAATGGAAGGAAGTAAATTTCAGTGGTCAAGAAAATTTTGAAATTAACAAAAAAAAGGAAAATTTCACGGAGAATTTGAGTAGGAATCTCAAAGTGAACAGTTGGAAGGCAAATGTGAATATGTAGGTTTTGGAGGCCTAATGCTCAACGGCCAAGGGATACGTGGTATCCTAAAATGCAACTAGATAGAATTTTTCTAAGTAATTACACATTGGAAGTCATAAAAAAGTATAATTTTATGGAGAATCTGGGTCAGGACTAGGAAGTGTTGGGAGGCACACGTGTGCCCATGGGCTAACCTGAGTCTTTCTCTTCCCCTCAAATAAAAAACAAAAATGTTCGAGTGTTAAAAGTCAGATATCTCGAGTGTACGTGGGAACATGATCAACCCTCGTTAACTATTTGAGGTACTTATTCACGTAAACTAGAAGCAAAATACAATTCTAAAACCGGAACCTTTCCTCATAATAAAACAGCAACTTAGCTCAAAGAAATATTTATCGTCGATTTAAGATGCAAAAATGAGATGCAATTTTTTGCCTTTGAGCGGAATCAAGTTTAAAAGCAAAAAATAAGAATCTCTACCGTCCGATTTTCAGCATATTAATGAGAATAATTTATATATCTCAGGAAGAGCAGTGCATACAACCCTGGAATAATTATCAACCCGGCACAAGAAAACATTGATTGCTCACGAAGAAGTGCGGGAGAATGAAATAAAGAAAGGGGGATGGAAGAGGGACGGGTGGCGGTATTTTTATGAATATACATACATACTTCCAAACCTTAATTACTAAGATTTCTTTCTTGGTAAGATTAATTGTAACTTTCGAGTTCATAAATGTTGCAGAACGTAACTCACACTAATTATGGGATAAAGAGTAATAGCAGACCTATAACGTCACCAATATGTAATTTAAAATTTTGAAAATCGTTACTCTAGAGATAGACCTGTATATGTTAAGAATTATGGTTTGCGCTGCGGGGAGCTGAATCTTTGGAATACGGCCCTGTCCGAAGGAGATGGCGAAGAGCGAAGTGTATATAAGTAAGGAAAAAGGGCGCAGTTAAAACAGGCTCGCATCGATTAAAAATTCCTTTCGATTAATAATTGAGAATCTTCTTTGGTGAGTGTACAGAAAGGGGTTGATGGAGATGAGGGGAGGGGATAAGCGCGAAGGCTCGCGCGAGACGCAAGGGGAGAGATTAAATGTAGTCAGTGTGTGTAGGAGGAAAAAACAGCGGGAACGAAATTAAGAATACGACGGTTTGATGGAATTATGCTTAGATGAACGAATAAGTAATCCGAAAAGGGTGTTTTAAAGGGTGTATCGCAGGAATTATTCCGCAAAAACGGCAGCTGTTAAAAATTCCAAATAACCGTTTTAGGTGACACTAAATCTTTGATTATAATTGATATTTTTAATTAAGGTCGTCAATGATGCTAAAAAATCCATTAAGCACCACTAAGTACACAGAAACGTTATTGCTTTCTTGTACGGTTTCTATAATAGATGGGCCGTACTGGTGTACGACTACTTTCCTACACCTATCGATAGTTGTTTCAAAATACCCCACAAGAAAATACCAGAATTCTGAGTGACATTTTAACAAAACAAATATGTAACCCATTTTGTAACCAGTCAGGAAATGCATAGTTTGATGTAACGAGCGAAATTCTAATATGAGTTACATAAAATAGCATTTCACATAGTATTTTGCTACATTCCATCTATCAAACTACAGCAAATATTATCATTATGGGTCCTTTTTGCTAACTGTGTCGAGAAAAGGAAGTCCCGTGAGAAAAGAAAGAAAACCAAGGCACTAGTTTTCAAAATTTCTATCTCGAGAACTCAATGTGGTACCAAATTGGAACTTTGCTCAGTTTGAACGGTAAATTGGTCTTGGATGGGAAAATCTCATGGGAGTGTCCTAATGACGATAGAGAATACCGGTTGGGGGGCTGTGAACAGGCCAATTCAGGTTAATCAGTTGCTCAAGCTACTCAAGTAACGAAGATATTTGCTAATGATGACTGTAGAATCTGTGTTATTTTTGGAGGATAAAATTCACGCATACGAAAATCCATCAAAAACTGCGACTATCATAAGGTTCTGCCACGCGTCTGTCGATGGCATTAGTATTTTTTTTGATCAATTGAATTCAAAATCAATTTCAAATTTAGTCAATCGGGTCTTATATATGGTTTAAAGGATTCCCGCGTTACTTTTTCGGAATAAATAATGCATTTTAATAATATATAACGTACGATAATTACTAGTACCATACTAAACGCAAAAACATTACGGAAGGAACAAAATAATAATAAATATCGTCCCCAAAACAATAATTACAGGTATGGTGTCCATCAGTCCTATCCTAATGAATTATTCAAATTGCGGTTGAGAGTGTTTTTATCAAGAATATTTTTATACACATCAATTTCCAGGTTTCCATTACCACTTTAATATCTCCTTATCCAAAAACGCAACTCAAAATTTAAAATCTGAATATACCGCAGTGATAGAGAACAATACACATCCATTGTTCAATCACAACTTATTTCTCTATATGCCTAAGCACAATGCACACAGCCGCAGAAACATACATTTATGTATATGTATTTATGTATATGTAATGCCAAACAAAACGGCTGTAACTTCTTCACGCAACATTGCCCCATGCATAATATGCATCTTTGAATGGGAAGCGGGAATTAACTACACTGTTTTCATACAAGGGAGGACTTGAATCACTATACTCCATCATATCGGGCTTAATCTCAGTTAGATCATACCGTATGTGCTATGCAGGCATAATCTTGAGTATGGTCTAATAATAGTTGTTTCAATGTTTGAATTAAAATTTTAAGTGGTTAGACAAATCATGGGCCCCTGGCTAGATATAGGTTTAAGATATAAGGAAGTTGTTGTTAATCTTGTTAATGCTGGAGAATTATCCGATATCTAAGTTGTGAAGGAATTGGTGATGGCATAAGAGTAATTTCCTTGCGGCCCTCGTAAGTCGTCTGTGAACTCCCGAAGCCTTCTCCAAACACTACGTAGGAACGCTTTTCTTATTTCGCCTTTGGTATAAGGCGAAGAATTCGCGAGCTATTTTATTTAAATGCAATCTTGTATTGATTAAAAAGGCCAGGAAAGCACGAATGTTTTCACAACCCCTTTAAAGTTCATGTGAACGAATTAAAACTTGTTTTCTGCCTCTTCCACAACATGCCTTATACTTAATTAAACGGCTTTTGATATAAGGAAAAACTCCGCAGAAATTCCGAATGGATAGTATCGGGAAATATTTTTGGATGCTGCTTTAGAAGTTTCGAGAATTTTAGCCAAGAATTTCGGTATATTAGCTGAAAAGTAGTGGAGTTTAGAGGTTCTCGCAGATTACCATTTGGAGCAGTAAGAGGCACTTAGGTAAAGATATTTTAGCGTTTTGCATGTTATCCAGTCTTTTTCTAATCCGTGCATTGGTACAGCCTTTTTTTTATAGAAGAATTGGAAAGAGAACTTTTTTCAAATGCTCTGTATGTCATCGTCAATCAAATATTTCATATTCCTCTCGTCCCGTTGCAAACACTTACCAGGAGATTGGTAATTACCAGCAATTTTCTTTCTTGCCATATATTGTCATTAAATCGTCATCCCATGATACATTTGTTATTTATTATATGTATATGTATGTATATGTTTACAATATTTTGTCTTCTGCACGTTATGTTGTGCAATGTGCCATTGGACAGAAATAACGAAGTAATCTAAAAATTCACATTCACCATTTCGTCGTAACCGCTTCGCCAACGCACTTTGACAAGGTCTGATGGAGGACTGAACGGTTCCCTCACCAATCAAACAGGTCAAATCGTTCAGTCCTCCGCCCGTTCTAATCAAAATGGTGGCGACAAAGGACGGTAGGAGAATATTGAACTGCTGCCAGTCTAATCAGATGAGAAACATTGTTCAGTTCTCCGTCCGTTTGACTACCTAGTTTTAGGTAGATAATATACAATGATTGAGACCTCATTGGTGCTTTGATTTTCTATTCCAGGTTAAAGGTTTTTATTATTTGTCAATCAGGTTGTCTGTCAGAGTGCTTTAAGAGGAGGAGCATGGTTTTTAACTTCGTTTCCGCCAGACAGCCTAGATCGATAGTTAATGAGATTCGGAGGCTGCATTATGCGAAAGTTTTTATGTGATAGATCGGGCATAGTCAACTGATCCATGTCATAGAGTTGTCTAAGCTCGTTGTTCCTTTTTTGGGCTGATACGTCATGAATTTGAATAATGCATTTGTGTGTTAACTTCAAGTCCCGTCTAACCTTGAACTTGTATGTTAGTTATTTGGTCACGAGAAGCGGTTTTCTTAGATATCTTATGAATAAAGCCCGCACATTTATGACACCGATGCACGCCCACCACTGAGTCTGTCATACGGCCTTTGTGTCATTCAGGCTGTTATCCAGCGATAACTTTTTCCTCTTATCCTGTTGCCAGAAATTACTGGGAGGTTTGGTAATTAGCTGCAATTCGCTTTTTCGCAATGCATAATCTTTAGATCATTATTCCTATTGTATTTTTACAATTTTTTTATCTTCTGCATGGTGATCTAAAGTAGGTAATATAAGCGATATGGCATAGGAAAGAAACAACGAAATAATTTCAAGCCGCACGTTCATCATTTCGTCGAAATCAATTCGTTGACATTATTTTGAGACTGATGGAAGATCAATTCTAAATTCGTTGTTTCTTTTTGAGGGCTATTACTTCATAAATTCGTTGCTTCGCATCTTATTTAAATCCGGTGGCATTCTTGGTATTCCGCGATTCAATTACTTACCCCTATTCGTGCAAGCATCTAATTCTAAATCAATCTAATTGAAGAGAGTAACGTAATTTTCGAGGACCACAAAACCTCATGGATAGAACCTCGTGAATACTTGGAGCACTTGGCTCTAGCCCATTTGAACTTGAAACGGCCCTAGGTTACCGTTATGGTTACTTTAGCTAGATCAGATATTTGAGGGAAGTTTGTCCATTTATAAAATAACTGACCCAAATTTGTAAATTTTTGTTTCAAAATTATATTAAAGTATTGGTAGTGCCTCTAGTATTACTGGCCAGTCATGATCCAATAAGGGTCTCCTTATGGTGACGTGAACTATGGCAACATTAATTTTGCATTGTGCAGCCTGTGACTTGCTTGTGGGCAC